>NC_086445.1:541193003-541819253 GCF_028390025.1 Pseudophryne corroboree
TGTCACCCCTGCTCTATTCAGCTCATTGCTCACAGCCCACATGCATGCTCCCTGCCTCCTCAGGTCCATGTGATGAGCCACATGAAAAGTGGAGGACATACCTGCAGTCATCCCTGCTATTTCTGCGCCCGGTCCCCACTGTGTCACCCAGCTGCCATCACTTTGCCATAGAAGACCCAGAATTATTTCTCAACCCATGGCCCTGCGGCCGGTCTGTTTCTTTTCTGCAAGTTTACTCCTATACTGATGGCCGGCTAACCACCTAGATTCTGGGGTGGCGTGCTGGTGCTGACCCTGACGGGATGATGCTCTAATCACACAACGTTACTTCTGATGTTCTACTGACGTACCCAAGGTGCCCCATGGTGAGAGGAAAGAAAGGATCGCAAGGGAGAGGAAGGAAGTCACATACAATCACCCCGACGCGTGCAATGGATACTCCGACCTCGAGTGACATGAGGCAATTTTTTCTCCCCCAGGGCACCGCCCCTACGGTGGATGCCTCCCTACCCTCGACCCCACGTCTCTCGCCTGTCTCAGACTCGGCTTCCCAAGTGGGATCACAGGCGGCAGCCCCACACGCCACGACAGACCCGGGAAGTCTCGCCCAGATTCTGAACCTGCTTCAGGCACTCCCAACTAAACAGGACTTTGAGCACTTGGAGGAGAGGGTCCGGGAGACGGTCCGCTCAGAGATTGCTGCGGTTCAGGCAGAAATAACACACATCGGCTCCCGCCTGTCTACGTTGGAAGGCTTCTCCTCAGACACAGCAGCTGCACATAACGCCCTCCGGGCCACCGTTATCAAACAGGCGTCCTGCCTTCAACAGCTCCAAGACCGTGTAGAAGATTTGGATAACCGCGGAAGTAGAAATAACCTGAGAGTCAGAGGGGTATCGGAGGATATTGCACCTGCCTGCCTCACTGACTTCCTCACGACGGTCTTCAATGAAATTCTGGGCCGGGATTCCGCTTCCATAATCGAGTTCGACAGGGCCCACCGAGCTTTGAGACCCAGGGGCGCACCGTCTGATCGCCCCCGCGACATTATCTGTCGGCTCCATTACTACACGGAAAAAGAGGAGATCCTCCGCAAAACCCGCCGCATGGATGTGATAGAGACTGCCTCTCATAAACTCCAGATCTTCCAGGACCTGTCGTGGTCGACCCTTCAGAAGCGCAGAGCCTTGCACCCGCTCACTACAGAACTTCGGAAGCTGGGCATTAAATATAGATGGAGCTTCCCTTTTGGCCTTCAGACCTCGCACAACGGGACTCTATATACCTTTAAAGACCCCTCCGACCTGCCCCTTTTCTGCCAAGCGTTGGGAATACCACAGGTCTCTCTTCCAGAATGGCAGGGGCCCCTGACCGACGGCGCCCCACCTGAACTCTCCCACCCCGACAACGACTGGCACCTTGTACACCGAAATCCGAGACCCCCTAGGGAGCAGCGCTCCTCCACGCAGTCGACGAAGAGATGAGAGTCGCAGCCTGGTTCGGAACACTCACTTTAGAAATTTCAGGTGGTCCTTCCTTAGCTTACAAGAATTATTGCCGACTCGGGGGATCTCCTTGCCGTGCGGCACACTCTCCCTGACGGGAGGTGGTCGGGGCATCGAGATCGTACTCGACTCGACGAATGTTCACCAATCCTGTACGGGTTGGAAATACCTGTTCCTGGTTAAATTCCATTTCTTTTCAGTGGTTGTTCTTCTTAGTTGTGTGATCAAACTGTTCAGATATATTACTGACTGTGATGTTATATTCCCTGTTGGGGTCGGGACTGGCACTGACCCCCCAGTTCGCCCCTGCACCGCCCGAGTATTCTTGGTCTCCGACGCGATTAGCGCGTCCGAGCTCCCAGGAGGCGGTAGAATTGTCATTTATTTAGTTTATTTTTTCAGCTGATATTTGCGTATGTTAGGTCTATCGACCTACCTTCTTTATGTTTTCTTTGTTTTTGTTTCTTTTTTCCCCTCTCCCCCCCCCTCCCCCTACTGTGTGTCTTTCTGCTGTGCGAGTTGCCGTGTCTTCCTGGTCGAACTAAGCATTCCCTCTATGTTTCTAGACAATGGCGGTAGACCCTAAACTAACAAATATAAAATTGGTTTCCCTTAATGTGAAGGGCCTCAATGTCCCGGAGAAACGCTCGAGGTTGCTTAGGGACCTTTATGCATTCAGAGCTGATGTGGCTTTTTTACAGGAAACCCACTTCAAGGTGGGAGTGGCCCCGGGTCTCAAGGACCGTAACTACCCACATTCCTTCTACAATAACAACAGCAAAGGTAAATCTCTGGGAGTAGCTATTCTGCTATCTAAACGTTTGCCTTTCCGAGATATAACGTCCGAATCCTTGGGGGAGGGCAGGATACTCCTAGTGAAATGTACACTGTTCGATCAGCTGTATACATTTATTAACCTATACGCTCCCAATCAATCACAACCCAGTTTCTTGGCGAGGGCTCTCAATCGCGTTGCCCCCTTGGTAGCGGGTATCCCAGTTATTGGAGGCGATCTTAATTGGACCCTCCAACCAGAGGTGGACATCTCTGGGACGCCGGCAAGGCCCTCCCTAGCATCGCACCGTAGGGTGCGGCGGTCTCTCCACGACCACCAGCTGATTGACACCTGGCGGCTCCAACACCCCGGGGACAGGGACTATACGTTCTATTCCAGACCCCACGACATTTACTCTAGATTAGACTACTTCCTCCTACCTCACAGATTCCTACATTTAGTTAGGGAAACAGCTATTGGACTAATCACTTGGTCGGACCATGCTCCTGTCAGCCTGACCCTGGGGACATCCCATCCACACTCCAAGCAATGTACCTGGCGGTTGAATGAACAACTTCTAATGGATACGAGGTTCCAACCCCAGCTGCTTGAGACTTTGGAGAATTATTTTCTAGATAATGAGACGCCAGATGTCTCCCGGGTCACGGTGAGGGAGGCCCACAAGTGTGTTCTAAGGGGGAAGCTCATACAACTAGGCTCCATGCTGAAAAAAGAGAGACTCGGGGAAAAGACTACTTTACTCCAGCGGCTTAAGGACTTAGAAACATCACACAAAACGAACCCCTCCCCATCGGTGCTGACCGCCCTGACCGAGACGAGATCTGCTCTCAACAAATTGTTGTTTGCAGACATTAAGAGAGACTATAGCAGGCCTGGCCAACCTGTGGCTCTCCAGATGTTGTGAAACTACACATCCCAGCATGCCGTGCCACAGTTTTAGCATTCCCTAATAGCAAAACTGTGGCAAAGCATGATGGGACTTGTAGTTTTACAACAGCTGGAGAGCCACAGGTTGGCCAGGCCTGGACTATAGGCTCTGTAGAAACCGCTTTTATCAATGGGGCAACAGGCCAGGGAAGCTACTGGCTAGGGCGCTCCGCGAGCAGAGGGCCACGCTATTTATACAGTCGGTACAGGATGCGGCGGGGACCCGCCGCACCCTTACGAAAGACATCGCTGAAACCTTCCACGCTTACTACACCAAACTATATAATCTCCGGACACCAGGAACCCCGACATCCTTGTCGACAACTCGAGACCTGGTGGAGGGTTACCTTGGTGACGTGGGACTCCCTAGAATATCAGCAGATGAGAGTGCTTGGCTAGACTCCCCCTTTTCCCTCCCGGAACTGGAACAAGCCCTTAAGGAAGCTCCTTCCGGGAAGAGCCCAGGCCCAGATGGCTATACGGTTTCTTATTACAAGCTCTTTAAGAGCGCTCTCCTGCCCAAAATGCTACTGGCATTCAATGAGATCTCTGACGACCGAGGTTTCTCCCCTCAATCATTAGAGGCATTCATTACAGTTATACCAAAGGAGGGGAAAGACCCGGCCCAATGTGCTAGTTACCGACCCATATCCCTCCTCAACACAGACGTCAAGCTGTTTGCTAAACTTATAGCAAACAGATTGAAGCTGCTACTCCCCAACATTGTGCATTCGGATCAGGTGGGTTTCATACCCGGAAGGGAGGCGCGCGATAACACCACCAAGATCATTGATTTGATGCACTTGGCCTCGAGCAAACATGAACCGATGGTGGTGCTTTCTACCGATGCCGAGAAGGCTTTCGACAGAGTAGATTGGATGTTCATGGAGGGGGTCCTACGCCACCTGGGGCTGGGACCGGTCAGTTTGAGACGCATTTTAGCACTTTATAACTCCCCCTCTGCAAGGATTAGAATTAATGGAGACCTGTCCCGCCCGGTTCCGATAAGGAATGGCACTAGACAAGGATGTCCCCTCTCGCCACTAATTTTTGTCCTCTGTATGGAGGCCTTGGCGGGAGCCATTAGATTAAATCCGAACATCTCGGGACTCACGGCTAGGGGTAGAGAATTCAAACTCGCACTGTTCGCAGATGACTTGTTAGCTATCTTGTCGAACCCGGTGGTGTCTGTCCCCAACCTGATGAACGAGCTTGATAGATTTGGATCCATGTCAAACTTCAAGATTAACCTCTCTAAGTCAGTGGCAGTGAACGTGTCAAAGCCCTCCCGAGCTCTTGATAACCTTAAACAATCCTTCCCCTTCCACTGGCATCCCTCTAGCTTCAAATACTTGGGGATCACACTCCATAAAGACCTATCACGCCTTTTTGACGAAAACTTCAAAAAACTACTGACCTCACTCCGCTCTGAGTTCCGGGACTGGGGTAACAGAAGGCTGTCCTGGTTGGGGAGGCTTAGTGTCATCAAAATGAATGTTCTGCCGAGAGTCCTTTATCTCCTCCAGACGCTCCCGATATCCATTCCCAAAGCATGGTTTAGAGATTTACATAATTTGGTGAGGGACTTCGTCTGGGGAGATAAACGGCCTCGTTTCCAGCACGACATCCTTTTTCGTTCTAAACATAAGGGGGGCCTTCAGTTGCCGCACTTTACTCTGTACTATGAGGCCATTATCCTCCACCAAATTATGGAATGGTCGCGCCCACATGACATAAAACAGTGGGTTCATATCGAGGGAACAGTGATGCCTGCCCCCATTGCATACTACCCCTGGCGATCAAGGCTGCCACATATAGACCATCCTACTATTGGCCCTACACTTACACGCTGGGGCAGACTTAGGGTACTACCACATATATCTTCTACATACTCCCCTTTGACCCCACTGTTCAATAACCCAGATTTCCCACCGGCTGCCTCAGGCCGGGGATTCGATTCTTGGAAAAGGGCGGGGGTGACACGTGTTGGTGGGCTGGTGGAACGTGGAGAGATGGTCCCTTTCCCCTTAATGCAATCCAAGTGGAACCTTTCGCCTTCAGAGATCTGGAAATATCTCCAATTAAAACATTTTGCCATGGGGAGCGCTATACGCTCGAGCCTGAGTAGACCATTAACAGCTTTTGAGAGCCTCTGCCTGGAGCCTTCTCGCCCATCACACTTCCTCTCAAGGTGCTATAGAATACTGATTGAGAATAAATTCACAGATCTACCCAAATATGCTAGAGACTGGGGCCGTGATGTGCAGATAGACTTGTCGGAGGAGGACTGGGAGAGGAGCTTTCAGGCCACCTTTGCCAGCTCCTCTAGTTACTCGGTCCTCGAGACGCATTTTAAAGTCCTATCTCGTTGGTATAGGTGTCCCCAAACATTAGCTAAAATGTTTCCCAACGTACCAGATGCATGCTGGAGATGTAACAACCATTCGGGCTCCCCGATGCATATCTGGTGGAGCTGCCCCGAACTTCGTCTCTTTTGGGACAAGGTTATAGAAATTTCAAAATTGTTAGTGGATCCAGGGGTTCCTTCGGAGCCTACTTTCTGGCTTCTCAACTGTACTTCATGGCCCCTGTCAACATATAAAAAATCTCTATTAAAGTTTCTCAATAGCGCAGCCAAAGCGGTCATTCCGGTTCACTGGCGATCGACTAATCCTCCTACCGTGAGGGAGTGGGTCGCCAGAGTAGATTGGTATATGACTATGGAGGAATTGCGGGTGACACCGGAGACGAACCAAAGGTTTACGACAACTTGGTCCCCTTGGCTCGAATTTAAGGCCTCACAAGCTTACTCGACATTGCTGTAATGACCTAGACCATTTACCTTGATCCCCTACCTGGGCTCCCCTGCTGTCCTCTTGGGAACGACTGAAGCTAGAAACATACACCTCAGATTCCCGACCGGACTAGACACGGAAGATTCGCTGTGACCTCCCCCCCCCTTTTTCCCCCCTCTTCTCCGATTCTCTAACCCCTCCCTTTTTCTTTTTTCTCTTCTTCCTTTCCACCCTATACTCTTCTGTTTTTGTTTTCTTGAAATGTTTTAAAATTTGGAAATGTTTTATTGAGACAGCTAGCACCTAGAATGGCCGGAAGCGACCTTGAATTTCAGATAAGGCTCTAGTTAGGGTGCTCCCCAACAGCAGTCCGTGTTAAGTTCGTAAACAGTCATTGCTTGTATCAAATGGACTTACTGATAATTGAATTGTAAACGCTGTCTTCTATTACTCGCTATAATATGTTCTTACCTTTAATCAATAAACATTTATTGGAAAAAAAAAAAAAGCTAAAAAGATATTGCGCCAGGTTAAGGGACCTTCAGACGATAGCTGTGGACGCTCTAGTGACACCGTGGGTGTACCAGTCGGTTTATGTGTTCCCTCCTCTTCCTCTCATACCAAAGGTACTGAGGATAATAAGAAAGAGAGGAGTAAGAACTATACTCATCGTTCCGGATTGGCCAAGAAGGACTTGGTACCCGGAACTACAAGAAATGATCTCAGAGGACCCTTGGCCTCTGCCTCTCAGACAGGACCTGCTACAGCAGGGGCCCTGTCTGTTCCAAGACTTACCGCGGCTGCGTTTGACGGCATGGCGGTTGAACGCCGGATCCTGATGGAAAAGGGCATTCCGGTTGAAGTCATTCCTACGCTGATAAAAGCTAGGAAGGATGTGACAGCAAAACATTATCACCGCATATGGCGAAAATATGTTGCTTGGTGTGAGGCTATGTAGGCCCCAACAGAAGAATTTCAGCTGGGTCGATTTCTGCACTTCCTACAGTCAGGAGTGACTATGGGCCTAATATTGGGATCCATTAAAGTCCAGATTTCGGCCCTGTCTATTTTCTTTCAAAAAGAACTGGCTTCACTGCCTGAAGTTCAGACGTTTGTTAAGGGAGTGCTGCATATTCAGCCCCCTTTTGTGCCCCCAGTGGCACCCTGGGATCTCAACGTTGTGTTGGATTTCCTGAAATCACATTGGTTTGAGCCACTTCAGACCGTGGAGTTGAAATATCTCATGTGGAAAGTGGTCATGCTTTTGGCCTTGGCTTCGGCTAGGCGTGTGTCAGAATTGGCGGCTTTGTCATGTAAAAGCCCCTATCTGATCTTCCATATGGACAGGGCAGAATTGAGGACTCGTCCCCAATTTCTCCCTAAGGTGGTATCAGCGTTTCATTTGAACCAACCTATTGTGGTGCCTGCGGCTACTCGGGACTTGGAGGCTTCCAAGTTGCTGGATGTAGTCCGGGCCCTGAAAATCTATGTTTCCAGGACGGCTAGAGTCAGAAAAACTGACTCGCTGTTTATCCTGCATGCACCCAACAAGCTGGGTGCTCCTGCTTCAAAGCAGACTATTGCTCGCTGGATCTGTAGCACGATTCAACTTGCACATTCTGCGGCTGGACTGCCGCATCCTAAATCAGTCAAAGCCCATTCCACGAGGAAGGTGGGCTCTTCTTGGGCGGATGCCCAAGGGGTCTCGGCTTTACAACTTTGCCGAGCTGCTACCCGGTCGGGATCAAACACGTTTGCAAAATTCTACAAGTTTGATACCCTGGCTGAGGAGGACCTTGAGTTTGCTCATTCGGTGCTGCAGAGTCATCCGCACTCTCCCGCCCGTTTGGGAGCTTTGGTATAATCCCCATGGTCCTTACGGAGTACCCAGCATCCACTAGGACGTCAGAGAAAATAAGATTTTACTCACCGGTAAATCTATTTCTCGTAGTCCGTAGTGGATGCTGGGAGCCCGTCCCAAGTGCGGAATTCTGCAATACTTGTATATAGTTATTGCTTAACTATAGGGTTTTTTGTTCTGAGCCATCAGTTTAATGAGGCTCAGTTGTTGTTCATACTGTTAACTGGGTATAGTTATCACGAGTTGTACGGTGTGATTGGTGTGGCTGGTATGAGTCTTACCCTGGATTCCAAATCCTTTCCTTGTAATGTTAGCTCTTCCGGGCACAGTTTCCCTAACTGAGGTCTGGAGGAGGGGCATAGAGGGAGGAGCCAGTGCACACCAGATGTAGTACCTAATCTTTTCTTTAAAGAAGTGCCCAGTCTCCTGCGGAGCCCGTCTATTCCCCATGGTCCTTACGGAGTACCCAGCATCCACTACGGACTACGAGAAATAGATTTACCGGTGAGTAAAATCTTATTTTTACTTACCGGTAAATCTATTTCTCGCAGTCCGTAGTGGATGCTGGGGACTCCGTAAGGACCATGGGAATAGACGGGCTCCGCAGGAGACAGGGCACTCTAAGAAAGAATTAGGACTACTGGTGTGCACTGGCTCCTCCCTCTATGTCCCTCCTCCAGACCTCAGTTAAGGAAACTGTGCCCGGAAGAGCTGACAGTACTAGGAAAGGATTTTGGAATCCAGGGTAAGACTCATACCAGCCACACCAATCACACCGTATAACTCGTGATAAACTTACCCAGTTAACAGTATGAACAACAACAGAGCATCAGACCAACCTGATGCAACCATAACATAACCCTTATGTAAGCAATAACTATATACAAACATTGCAGAAGAAGTCCACACTTGGGACGGGCGCCCAGCATCCACTACGGACTACGAGAAATAGATTTACCGGTAAGTAAAATCTTATTTTCTCTAACGTCCTAGTGGATGCTGGGGACTCCGTAAGGACCATGGGGATTATACCAAAGCTCCCAAACGGGCGGGAGAGTGCGGATGACTCTGCAGTACCGAATGAGCAAACACAAGGTCCTCCTCAGCCAGGGTATCAAACTTGTAGAATTTTGCAAAAGTGTTTGAACCCGACCAAGTAGCTGCTCGGCAAAGCTGTAATGCCGAGACCACTCGGGCAGCCGCCCAAGAAGAGCCCACCTTCCTTGTGGAATGGGCTTTTACTGATTTTGGAGGCGGCAATCCAGCCGCAAAATGAGCCTGCTGAATCGTGTTACAGATCCAGCGAGCAATAGTTTGCTTTGAAGCAGGAGCACCCAGCTTGTTGGATACATACAGGATAAACAACGACTCAGTTTTCCTGACTCCAGCCGTTCTGGCTACATAAACCTTCAAAGCCCTGACTACCTCTAGTAACTTGGCATCCTCCAAGTCACGAGTAGCCGCAGGCCCCACAATAGGTTGTTCAAATGAAAAGATGACACCACTTTTGGCAGAAATTGCGGACGAGTCCGTAATTCTGCCCTGTCCATATGGAAAACCAGATAGGGGCTTTTATGTGACAAAGCCGCCAATTCTGACACACGCCTAGCCAAAGCTAAGGCCAACAGCATGACCACCTTCCACGTGAGATATTTTAACTCCACGGTTTTAAGTGGCTCAAAACAGTGTGATTTCAGGAAACTCAACACCACGTCAAGATCCCAAGGTGCCACTGGTGGCACAAAAGGGGCTGAATATGCAGCACTCCCTTTACAAACGTCTGAACTTCAGGAAGAGAAGCCAGTTCCTTTTGAAAGAAAATGGATAGGGCTGAAATCTGGACCTTAATGGACCCCAATTTTAAGCCCAAAGTCACTCCCGACTGTAGGAAGTGAAGGAAACGGCCCAGCTGGAATTCCTCCGTAGGTGCATTCCTGGCCTCACACCAAGCAACATATTTTCGCCATATACGGTGATATGCTTAGCCGTCACGTCCTTCCTAGCCTTTATTAGCATAGAAATAACCTCATCCGGAATGCCTTTTTCTGCTAGCAGCCGCGGTAAGTCTAGGAACAGACAGGGCCCCTGTTGCAACAGATCCTGTCTGAGAGGCAGAGGCCATGGGTCCTCTGTGAGCATTTCTTGCAATTCCGGATACCAAGTCCTTCTTGGCCAAACCGGAACAATGAGTATTGTTCTCACGCCTCTTTTTCTTACGATTCTCAGCACCTTGGGTATGAGAGGAAGAGGAGGAAACACATAAACCGACTGGAACACCCACGGTGTCACTAGTGCGTCCACAGCTATCGCCTGAGGGTCTCTTGGCCTGGCGCAATACATTTGTAGCTTTTTGTTGAGGCGGGATGCCATCATGTCCACCTGTGGCAGTTCCCAACGACTTGTAATCTGTGTGAACACTTCTTGATGAAGTCCCCACTCTCCCGGGTGGAGGTTGTGCCTGCTGAGGAAGTCTGCTTCCCAGTTGTCAACTCCCGGAATGAACACTGCTAACAGTGCTTTTACGTGATTCTCCGCCCCGCGAAGAATTCTGGTGGCTTCCGCCTTCGCCACCCTGCTCCTTGTGCCGCCTTGGCGGTTTACATGAGCCACTGCGGTGATGTTGTCTGCCTGAATCAGCACCGGTTGGTAGCGAAGCAGAGGCTCCGCTTGACTTAGGGTGTTGTATATGGCCCTTAGTTCCAGGATATAGATGTGCAGACAAGTCTCCTGACTTGACCCCAGACCCTGGAAATTTCTTCCCTGTGTGACTGCCCCCCCACCCTCGGAGGCTTGCGTCCGTGGTCACCAGGACCCAGTCCTGAATGCCGAACCTGCGACCCTCGATAAGGTGAGCACTCTGCAGCCACCACAGAAGAGACACCCTGGCCCAGGGGGATAGGGTGATCAGCCGCTGCATCTGAAGATGCGATCCGGACCACCTGTCCAACAGATCCCACTGAAAGGTCCTCGCATGGAACCTGCCGAATGGAATGGCTTCGTATGACGCCACCATCTTTCCCAGGACTCGCGTGCATTGATGCACCGACACCTGTTTTGGTTTTAAGAGGCCTCTGACCAGAGTCACGAGCTCCTGAGCCTTCTCCGCCGGGAGAAAAACCTTCTTCTGGTCTGTGTCCAGAATCATGCCCAAGAAGGGCAGACGCGTCGTAGGAATCAGCTGCGACTTTGGAATATTCAGAATCCAGCCTTGCTGTTGCAACACCTCCCGAGAGTGTGCTACGCTGATTAGCAACTGCTCTCTGGACCTCGCCTTTATGAGGAGAACGTCCAAGTATGGGATAATTGTAACTCCTTGCTTTCGCAGAAGCACCATCATTTCTGCCATTACCTTGGTAACTATTCTCGGTGCCGTGGACAGACCCAACGGCAACGTCTGGAATGGGTAATGACAATCCTGTACCACAAATCTGAGGTACGCCTGATGAGGTGGATAAATGGGGACATGAAGGTATGCATCCTTTATGTCCAGAGACACCATATAATCCCCCTTTCCAGGCTTGCGATGACCGCTCTGAGCGATTCCATCTTGAACTTGAACCTTTTCAGGTATATGTTCAGGGATTTTAAATTCAATATGGGTCTGACGAACCGTCCGGTTTCGGTACTACAAACATGGTCGAATAATAACCCTTTCTTTGTTGAAGGAGGGGAACCTTGACCACCACCTGCTGAAGATACAATTTGTGAATTGCAGTTAACACTGTTTCCCTCTCGTGGGGGGAAGCCGGCAGGGCCGTCGGTGAGGGGGCATCTTCTCAAAATCCAGCTTGCATCCCTGAGACACAATATCTATTGCCCAGGGACCTAACAGGGAGTGAACCCACTTGTGGCTGAACTTACGCAGGCGTGCCCCCACCGGGCCTAGCTCCGCCTGTGGAGCCCCAGCGACATGCGGTGGATTTTTGTAGAGGCCGGGGAGGACTTCTGTTCCTGGGACTTAGCTGTGTTGTGCAGCTTCTTTCCTCTGCCCCCGCCTCTCGCAAGAACGGACGCACCTCGGACTTTCTTGTTTCTTTGTTCTAAAGGCTGCATTTGATAATGTCGTGCTTTCCTAGGCTGTGCAGGAATATAAGGCAAAACAACAGAATTACCAGCTATAGCTGTGGAGACCAGGTCCGAGAACCCTTCTCCACACAATCCTCAGCCTTCCATATGCCTCTTAAGTCGGCATCATCTGTCCATTGCATATTCTACAGGATACGTCAAGCAGAAATCGACATAGCTTTGTCTCTAGGACCCAGTATACTTATGTCTCTTTGGGCATGTTTTATATATATATATATATATATATATATATATAAACAACAAGCGAGTCCGGCTCTCCCAATAAAGCAAACAAAAGCGCTGGGTGCCTCCACAAAGATTCAAATACAACCAACTGCAGGTGCGGCACTCCGTGCGACGAAATCAACGGGACACTTACTTCAAGGTGGTGACAACGTTTCAATGCGGTTTATTCGTGCATTTTCATCAGGTCAGATAACAAACAAGTAACAAGTGCTTACCTAAATAGTGTGTATGCCGGACGCCATATCCGCACTTCCGGATCCCAGACACGCGTCTGGTCCGTCGGTGCTCACCAGTGACGTCACTACCCGCTGCCGGTAGTCATGGAGACAACAACAGAAACAAAACAAAAAAACTTGTACATATGTGCATAGTGCCTGTCATCAAAACACCATAGTTCAACTGGAGACTATGCACGGACATAATCAGTGCAGGTCTGGAGCTATAATACACAATCTAATCTAATATGGCACTAGCATACATGACACATCTCTACACTGCATGAATAACATACATGCTATCTATAAAAATACAATGCAGAATATCTTAGAGATGTATTAACGAAATGCTTACTAATCACAGGGGCTGATGGTATAATCTTATGTAAATGTAGTCGAGGACTACCCCAAAATTACAGTTCCTATTGTGAGTAGTAATGGGTTAGTAAGCGTATAATATCATATCATATCTAACGCAAGGATATACCCGGAGGCAATAATATGTCACAGAAAGAGCGCTACATTAATGAAGAAGTGGTTATAAAAATGCATTTAAACCCAGATGCTCATTCAACCCTCTGGGATGTAATGTCCCCAGTCGGTGTATCCATCTTGTTTCTAGCTGAAGCAATTGCATACCCCTATCACCACCCCGGGTTAGGGGGGGAACATGATCTACCATGCGGTAACGCAACGATACCAAAGGGTGTCGAGCTAAGGCAAAGTGCCTGGCAACTGGTTGGTCGCTCGTACCTTTAGCAATAGCTGCCTTAATGGTCGAGCGATGAGCTGCCATCCTTTCTTTAAACATTCTAATGGTTTTGCCTATATAGGACATGCCGCATGGGCACAGAAGCTGGTAGATTACAAATTTGGATGAACAGGTCAAGGTGTAGTTAATGGTCAACATTCTACCTGTGAGTGGGTGAGGGAAGTTATTGCCACTCAACATGTATTGGCATGTAACACAAGTGCATCTGATACAGCCTTTAGAGTTAGCCTGCATCAACACCCTGGGGTTGGGCGCAATATCAGCTTTAACAAGCATATCCCTGATGTTCCGTCTTCTAGTGTAGCATGGCATAAGTCTGGTCTGGCCTAAATTCAATTCTTTGTCAGACTGGACAATATTCCACAGTTTCTTAGAAATTTGGTTAATGCCACTACTAGCAGGGCTAAATTGCCCAACCCAGGGCAAGATGTTAGTGGATACAGTGTTTGCTGGTTTAGTTAATAGTAAACTGGACCTATCTATGGCCAAGGCCTTAGCTTTGGCCTGTTGAAGTAACAATCTTGGGTAGCCCCTAGCTAAAAATTTGCTGATCATCTTATTCATTTGGATCTCAGCTAGTGCAGGGTCAGATGTAATGCGTCGGACTCTGAGTAGCTGGGAAAAAGGTAAACCTTGCTTAAGAGGTGTGGGATGAAAGCTATGGCGTCCGGCATACACACTATTTAGGTAAGCACTTGTTACTTGTTTGTTATCTGACCTGATGAAAATGCACGAATAAACCGCATTGAAACGTTGTCACCACCTTGAAGTAAGTGTCCCGTTGATTTCGTCGCACGGAGTGCCGCACCTGCAGTTGGTTGTATATATATATATATAAATCTCTTAAGACAGCATCTTTAATATATATATATATCTATATCTATATATACATATATCTATATATATCTACATACTAGGGTCTCAATCTCTGCTGATAAGGTACCTGTCCACGCTGCCCCAGCGCTCATGCATATATACAGTGCCCAGCTGTATATATGCTCTATTATGCCAGGAGGTACTCAATTGCTGCCCAGGGCGCCCCCCCCCCCCTGCGCCCTGCACCCTACAGTGACCGGAGTGTGTGGGTTTAATGTGGGAGCAATGGCGCACAGCTGCAGTGCTGTGCGCTACCTTATATGAAGACAGGAGTCTTCTGCCGCCGATTTTGAAGTCTTCTTGCTTCTCTCGCCGGCTTCTGTCTTCTGGCTCTGCGAGGGGGACGGGGGCGCGGCTCCGGGATCGGACGACCAAGGGTGAGTTCCTGTGTTCGATCCCTCTGGAGCTAATGGTGTCCAGTAGCCTAAGAAGCACGACCTATCCGCAGTTAGTAGGTTTGCTTCTCTCCCCTCAGTCCCACGTAGCAGAGAGTCTGTTGCCAGCAGATCTCTCTGAAAATAAAAAATCCTAACAAAATACTTTCTTATTAGCAAGCTCTGGAGAGCTCACTAAAGTGCACCCAGCTCTGTCCGGGCACAGATTCTAACTGAGGTCTGGAGGAGGGACATAGAGGGAGGAGCCAGTGCACACCAGTAGTCCTAATTCTTTCTTAGAGTGCCCTGTCTCCTGCGGAGCCCGTCTATTCCCATGGTCCTTACGGAGTCCCCAGCATCCACTAGGACGTTAGAGAAATATGCATTATGTGCGATCATGACACTCTGGCACAGACCGCTTCCTGTGGCAGAACTAACTGCGATATTCTATAGGGTTTTTTATTTAGCCTAGTGTGATTGTAGCTGGTCCACAAGCAATGTCCTAAGGTTATGAACAGGGATGTCCTGTCTACCCTTAACAAAGCCAGTCTGTGCAGAGTGATTTAGGGTGGGAAATATGGTTTGGGAGCAAAGTGCTATGAGTTTGGAAAACAAATTGAGGGACATGTACTAAGCAGTGATAAAAGTGGAGAAGTGAGCCAGTGGAGAAGTTGCCCATGGCAACCAATCAGCATTGACGTAGCATTTATAATTTGCATACTTCAAATATATACAGAGCAGCTGATTGGTTGCCATGGGCAACTTCTCCACTGGCTCACTTATCCACTTTTATCACTGCTTAGTACATGTCCCCCCGAACCTGATTTAACAGGGAAAGGGGTAGGTAGGACTGTAATAGGGCTGGATCTGTACATATTTGGCATTAAGAATGGCTCATAATTTAGCAGGATATAAAAGGGCAAACAAATATTGTCTTCAAGAGTTCTTTGAAGATTGGAGAAAACTCTTTGGGTACTATTCAATTCTTTTCACCCCCTTCCACACCCATTCTGTTTCTGCTGCTGGGCGTAATATAATAATTTCAGCTCGCTACCCCAGCGGTAGCGAGGGCACCCAACCTGTTACGCAGCTAAACCTGATTACTATGGGCGTGATATGCGCAAACACAGGGATCACATTAGATAGAAGAATGGGCGTGATATAACATTTGAATACCACCCTTTGTTTCTTTGTGAGAAACCTGATACGAGAAGTCCTGAAACAGAAGCAGCTGAGCACCTTCATAGTGCAATCCAGGGTGTTTCCTGTAAACTGTGAGAAGTCTGATCTTGCCGGCATTGTTTAAAATCTGCATTGTGACAGGCTTGGGCCTACGGTGCGTCACTAGCCAGCTGGGGCCCAACCTGTGGTTCTGAGGCAGCAAGGGTTTGCTCATTAGCTTTGGCAGCAGGACCACTTCTTGTACCTGTTTGTGTTGTACCGCAAATGTCTGCATAGCATTGTTATAATGCCAGTAAGGAATGCTCAGGAATATGCAGTTGTCTGCATTACCTTGTGCTGTAGATAGTGGTCCTATAATGATCTCCTTTAACGCTGAGTAATAGCCCAAAATGTACTTTTTCTCATTTTTTTGTGTCCTTCGAAATAATTTTATTTTGAATGGCAATTATTTTGCAGGCCATGTAACTTTATAGGCAATCACCCCAGCTGAGGGTTAGGACAGTGTGGAGTCTCCTGTGTATGGGGACAAAATCTGCACCATCAACATGGCGTATACCATAGAGGGGGAGCGGTTCTGCCCACCCCAGTCAGATGTTCCACTGACTAAAGACAGCGGGCATCTTTTTTTTTTAATATATTGATTGCGTTTTCAGTCATAATAACAATTAACACACAAAAAAGAAGAGTGTCATGAAGACAAGAATCTATACACTTTACAATTTACAGGTAATGCATCGGTGAGATACATCTAATGAAGACATTAGTATGGAAGCAGATGGGAAAATCAGAAATTTAAACCACTTTCTGAAGTCAAGAGTCATACTCTAAATAGTATGAGACATATTTATATACCCATAAGAAAAGAAATCGATCAGCTGCAGATGTCCTGCAGTTGTTCGTAACAATAAACTCTATTTAAACCTATATGAACAGCATAACCTTAGACATTGACATAACATAGGTAAGGGAAAAGGGGAAGAGTATGTAGATAGTATAGGCTAATACTAATGGGCCCACACACGGTGCTATTTGTGCTAGCTGCGATTTGAGCCTATACAATCTGTGCTGTGCGATTTGGAATAAGTGGAGTTTGCTATTGAACTACATCCGATTTTGAATACACTACAATGTACTATATGCAATGTAGAACAAAAATACCTGCCTGCACATGCTATTTTGCCTTTAGATATGGTCTATTCAGGACTGTCAATCAGACAGAGGCGATCGTACTACAGCGACGGCCTTTGGCGATAAACTGCAGCGTGTGATCGGGTCAGAATGACCCCCTAGATGCGAAGTTATTTGAACTAAAAAGATCAATAGCATGCGAGAATTGCACCGTGTGTGGGCACCATAAGGCGCAGAGGAGGAAGGGACTCAGGAACGGGAAAAGGGGGAGGGGGGGAAGTACTTCTCTGCAAAAAATGTTATCCATAGTAGTATAAGCAATACATATAGTAGATATCGATATATAAGTAGTAAAGTACATGACAGCTGAGTCACATCTATGTTGTAAATCATACATATTCAATTGTTACAGCTCTTGGTCATCCAATTACTTAAGACTTGATAAACGTTCAACCATCAAATAATTCACAAATTTGAGATTGTAGTTCAGTAGGCCTGGTTTTTATATAAGGACCCCATTTCTTAAAGAAATCTATCAGTCCTCAGAAAACTTTTTGACAAAGCATCATATCTGTCAAAATACATAGTTCTCATTAATAAATCATCAAGCTCCATCACTATCAGTTTATGACTAACTGTCCAAGAATTAAGAATCACTTTTTGGCTATTATGACTAAAGTTGGTAGAAAAGGAATCAAGTCATGCCGTGAGGGGCCAAGATTCCAAACATCAAAATTAGCAAATAGCATTGTAACAGTATTAAGCGTTACTGCCAATGAGAATGATGCATTTATAAAGTGAAGTATCTTTTACCAGTATCATTTAATATATCCACAGGTCTAGAGGTTGTGATAAAGTGTAGCTGAAAAATAACCACACTTCGGACAGCGGCCAGATTCATCTTGAACAAAATTACTCCTTTGACTTTGGGATATATAAGCCCTATATAATGTTTTTAAATTAACCTCTTGTAGTGTTGTGGATTGAACTGTTCTAAGAACTCTGTCATAGTATTTAAAAAGAACATCATCAGGGATCATGAGAAGAACATCTTTACCCCAGGATTCTGTGGATGATTTGTGTAATGTACCTATGATGGGTTTCATTAAAGCTAAATATAGATATTTCAGTTTGTATTTTTTTTGAGTAAATTTGGAAATTATAGAGGTTAAAGGATCTTGGATATTAGAAGATGTAAGTGATGTGGGAAGGGAGAGCACATAATGACTCATTTGTAAGAAAGAGAAATATTAATAATTGGGTAGGCCATATTTATCCCTGAGATCATTAAAAGAAAGAATTTTTCCCCCTGGATCAAAGACTTGAGCTATGGCTTTTATACCTTTTAGTCAAGATTTTCAGTGGCCGGAATAAACATTGAGTTTCCCCAGAAAGTTAACCAGTCAGTTCTCCGGGGGTTCCGATATAGTTTACCATTTACTGACCACCATGCCTCATATGTATCCCTCAGGAATATAGTGTTATAAATATGTTTAGGAATATGGGATTTTGGGGTATGCAATAATGCGTCTGGGGAGAAGGGAGCTAATAAAGCACAATCTATTGAAAGACTGAATAAGTGTCTTGTTCCATAAGCCAGTCAAGAGATTACCGGAATAGTAAAGCCCGGGCAGGGCCGGTGCTAGGGTGTTCGGCGCCCCCCTGCAAACTATAAATTTGCGCCCTCCCTCTCATACTGTAGTTAATAAAATGAGAGCGTGCGTCGGAGGCCGCAAAAAAGGATTATGGTTTCCCATGGGGTGTGACCACACAACAGTACCCCCAATTAAAATTATGTCACACAGTAGCACAATCTTATTCACATTTCTCTAACGTCCTAAGTGGATGCTGGGGACTCCGTAAGGACCATGGGGATTAGCGGCTCCGCAGGAGACTGGGCACAACTAAAGAAAGCTTTAGGACTACCTGGTGTGCACTGGCTCCTCCCACTATGACCCTCCTCCAGACCTCAGTTAAGATTTCTGTGCCCGGCCGAGCTGGATGCACACTAGGGGCTCTCCTGAGCTCCTAGAAAGAAAGTTTATTTTAGGTTTTTTATTTTACAGTGAGACCTGCTGGCAACAGGCTCACTGCATCGAGGGACTAAGGGGAGAAGAAGCCAACCTACCTGCTTGCAGCTAGCTTGGGCTTCTTAGGCTACTGGACACCATTAGCTCCAGAGGGATCGACCGCATGGAACTGGCCTTGGTGTTCGTTCCCGGAGCCGCGCCGCCGTCCCCCTTACAGAGCCAGAAGCAAGAAGAGGTCCGGAAAATCGGCGGCAGAAGACATCAGTCTTCACCAAGGTAGCGCACAGCAGTGCAGCTGTGCGCCATTGCTCCTCATGCACACTTCACACTCCGGTCACTGAGGGTGCAGGGCACTGGGGGGGGCGCCCTGAGCAGCAATAAAAACACCTTGGCTGGCAAATATATCACAATATATAGCCCCAGAGGCTATATATGTGATAAATACCCCTGCCAGAATCCATAAAAAAGCGGGAGAAAAGTCCGCGAAAAAGGGGCGGGGCTTCTCCCTCAGCACACTGGCGCCATTTTCTCTTCACAGTGCAGCTGGAAGACAGCTCCCCAGGCTCTCCCCTGTAGTTTGCAGGCTCAAAGGGTTAAAAAGAGAGGGGGGGCACAAAATTTAGGCGCAATATTGTATATACAAGCAGCTATTGGGAAAAATTCACTCAATATAGTGTTAATCCCAAAATTATATAGCGCTCTGGTGTGTGCTGGCATACTCTCTCTCTGTCTCCCCAAAGGGCTGTGTGGGGTCCTGTCCTCAGTCAGAGCATTCCCTGTGTGTGTGCGGTGTGTCGGTACGGCTGTGTCGACACGTTTGATGAGGAGGCTTATGTGATGGCAGAGCAGATGCCGATAAATGTGATGTCGCCCCCTGTGGGGCCGACACCAGAGTGGATGGATAGGTGGAAGGTATAAACCGACAGTGTCAACTCCTTACATAAAAGGCTGGATGACGTAACAGCTGTGGGACAGCCGGCTTCTCAGCCCGCGCCTGCCCAGGCGTCTCAAAGGCCATCAGGGGCTCAAACAACGCCCGTTACCTCAGATGGCAGACACAGATGTCGACACGGAGTCTGACTCCAGTGTCGACGAGGTTGAGACATATACACAATCCACTAGGAACATCCGTTACATGATCTCGGCAATGAAAAATGTGTTACGCATTTTCTGACATGAACCCAAGTACCACATAAAAGGGGTTTTATTTTTGGGGAGAAAAAGCAGCCAGTGTTTTGTTCCCCCATCAGATGAATGAATGAAGTGTGTAAAGAAGCGTGGTTTCCCCCGATAAGAAACTGGTAATTTCTAAAAAGTTACTGATGGCGTACCCTTTCCCGCCAGAGGATAGGTCACGTTGGGAGATATCCCTTAGGGTGGATAAGGCGCTCACACGTTTGTCAAAAGGTGGCACTGCCGTCTTAGGATACGGCCACCTTGAAGGAACCTGCTGATAAAAAGCAGGAGGTGATCCTGAAGTCTGTATTTACACACTCAGGTTATATACTGAAACCTGCAATTGCCTCAGCATAAATAGTGCTGCTGCAGCGGGGTCTGATACCCTGTCAGATAATATTAATACGCTAAGACAGGGATAATATTTTGCTAATATTGAGCATATTTAAGACGTTGTCTTATATATAAAGGATGCACAGAGGGATATTTGCCGGCTGGCATCCAGAATTAATGCAATGTCCATTCTGCCAGGAGGGTATTAGAAACCCGGCAGTGGACAGGTGATGCTGCATTTAAAAGGCACATGGAGATTCTGCCTTATAAGGGTGAGGAATTGTTTGGGGATGGTCTCTGGGACCTCGTATCCACAGCAACAGCTGGGAAGAAATTTTTTTTAACTCAGGTTTCCTCACAAGAGCCTAAGAAAGCACCGTATTTTCAGGTACAGTCCTTTCGGCTTCAGAAAAGCAAGCGGGTCAAAGGCGCTTCCTTTCTGCACAGAAACAAGGGAAGAAGGAAAAAGCTGCACCAGTCAGCCAGTTCCCAGGATCAAATATCTTCCCTCGCTTCCTCTGAGTCCACCGCATGACGCTGGGGCTCCACAGGTGGAGACAGGTGCGGTGGGGGCGCGTCTCGGGAACTGCAGGGACCAGTGGGCTTGCCCACAGGTGGATCGCTAGGTTCTGCAAGTAGTATCACAGGGATACAGGCTGGAGTTCGAGACGACTCCCCCTCGCCGTTGCCTCACATCAGCCTTGCCTGCTGCCCTCGGACAAAAGGTAGTGCTGGCGGCAATTCACAAGCTGTATTTCCAGCAGGTGAAATCAAGGTACCCCTCCTTCAACAAGGCCGGGGTTACTATTCCAAAATGTTGTGGTACCGAAACCAGACGGTTCGGTGAGACCCATTCTAAAATTGAAATCCTTGAACACTTATATACGAAGGTTCAAGTTCAAAATGGAATCGCTCAGGGCGATTATTGCAACCTGGAAAATTTCAGGGTATCACTGGACATCAAGGATACTTACCTGCATGTCCCTATTTACCCTCTTCACCAGGAGTACCTCAAAATTGTGGTACAGGATTGTCATTACCAATTCCATACGTTGCCGTTGGTCTGTCCCCGGCACCGAGGGTATTTACCAAGGTAATGGCCGAAGTACTTATCCCGTACTTGGACGATCTCCTTATAAAGGCGAGGTCCAGGGAGCAGTTGTTCGTCGGAGTAGCACTATCTCGGGAAGTGCTACAACAGCACGGCTGGATTCTGAATATTCCAAAGTCGCAGCTGGTTCCTACGACGCGTCTACTGTTCCTGGGTGTGGTTCTGGACACAGAACAGGATAAAAAGGGTTTCTCCCGGAGGAGAAGTCCAAGGAGTTGGCGTCTCTAGACGGAGACCTCCTAATACAAATACAGGTATCGGTGCATCAATGCACGCGAGCCTTGGGAAAGATGGTAGCTTCTTACGAAGAATTCCATTCGCCAAGTCCCATGCAAGGATCTTCCAGTGGGATCTGTTGGACAAGTGGTCCGGGTCGCATCCTCAGATGCAACGGCGGATAACCCTGTCTCCAAGGGCCAGGGTGTCGCTGTGGTGGTGACTGCAGAGTGCTCATCTTCTAGGGGGCCGCAGATTCGGCATACAGGACTGGGTCCTGGTGACCACGGATGCCAGCCTTCAAGGCTGGGGGGCAGTCACACAGGGAAGAAACTTCCAAGGCCTATGGAAAAGTCAGGAGACTTCCCTACACATAAATGTTCTGGAACTATGGGCCATTTACAATGCCCTAAGTCAGGCTAGACCCCTGCTTCAACACCGGCCGGTGCTGATCCAGTCAGACAACATCACGGCGGTCGCTCATGTAAACCGACAGGGTGGCACAAGAAGCAGGATGGCGATGGCAGAAGCCACAAGGATTCTCCGATGGGCGGAAAATCATGTGTTAGCACTGTCAGCAGTGTTCATTCCCGGAGTGGACAACTGAGAAGCAGACTTTCTCAGCAGACACGACCTCCACCCGGGAGAGTGGGGACTTCATCCAGAAGTCTTCCAAATGATTGTACACCGTGGGGAAAGGCCACAGGTGGACAGGATGGCGTCCCGCCTCAACAAAAAGCTACAAAGATATTGCGCCAGATCAAGGGACCCTCAGGCGATAGCTGTGGACGCTCTGGTAACACCGTGGGTGTACCAGTCGGTATATGTGTTCCCTTCTCTGCCTCTCATACCCAGGGTAATGAGAATAATAAGAAGGAGAGGAGTAAGAACTATACTCATTGTTCCGGATTGGCCAAGAAGAGCTTGGTACCCAGAACTCCAAGAAATGATCTCAGAGGACCCATGGCCTCTGCCGCTCAGACAGGACCTGCTGCAGCAGGGGGCCTGTCTGTTCCAAGACGTACCGCGGCTGCGTTTGACGGCATGGCGGTTGAACGCCGGATCCTGAAGGAAAAGGGAATTCCGGAGGAAGTTATCCCTACGCTATTTAAAGCTAGGAAAGAAGTGAACGCAAACCATTATCACCGCATATGGCGGAAATATGTTGCGTACTGTGAGGCCAGGAAGGCCCCAAAGGAGAAATTTCAGCTAGGTCGATTTCTGCACTTCCTACAAGTCAGAGGTGACTATGGGCCTAAAATTGGGTTCCATTAAGGTCCAGATTTCGGCTCTATCGATTTTCTTCCAAAATAGAACTGGCTTCACTGCCTGAAGTTCAGACTTTTGTTAAGGGAATGCTGCATAGTCAGCCCCCGTTTGTGCCTCCAGTGGCACCATGGGATCTCAACGTAGTGTTGGATTTCCTGAAGTCGCATTGAGTTGAGCCACTTAAATCCGTGGAGCTACAATACCTCACGTGGAAAGTGGTCATGCTGTGGGCCTTGGCGTCGGCCAGGCGTGTATCAGAATTGGCGGCTTTGTCAAAAGCTCTTATCTGTATTTTATATGGATAAGGCAGAATTGAGGACTCGTTCCCAATTCCTTCCTAAGGTGGTAGCAGTTTTTCATGTGAACCAACACTAATTCACGTTATAGCACACAGAATGAGCCGAAATTCACATTATAGCACACAGCATGAGCCGAAATTCACATTATAGCACACAGCATGAGCCGAAATTCATATTATAGCTCATAGAATGAGCCAAAATTCACATTATAGCACACAGCATGAGCCGAAATTCACATAATAGCACACAGAATGAGCCGAAATTCACATCATAGCACACAGCATGAGCCGAAATTCATATTATAGCTCATAGAATGAGCCAAAATTCACATTATAGCACACAGAAAGAGACAAAATTCACATTATAGCACACAGAATGAGCCGAAATTCACATTATAGCACACAGCATGAGCCGAAATTCACATTATAGCACACAGAATGAGCCGAAATTCACATTATAGCACACAGCATGAGCCGAAATTCACATTATAGCACACAGCATGAGCCAAAATTCATATTATAGCTCATAGAATGAGCCAAAATTCACATTATAGCACACAGCATGAGCCGAAATTCACATTATAGCACACAGAATGAGCCGAAATTCACATCATAGCACACAGCATGAGCCGAAATTCATATTATAGCTCATACAATGAGCCAAAATTCATATTATAGCACACAGAAAGAGCCGAAATTAAAATTATGCCACATGGAGACAAAATTCAGGGAGAGTGACAGCAGGGACAGGGAGAGAGAGAGAGAGGGAAAGTGACGGCAGGGTCATAGGGACAGGGAGAGGGAAAGTGACAGCAGGGACATAGAGAAAGGGAGCGTGAGAGAGAGGGATAGTAAGGGCATACAATAGGGACTAGGGAGAGAGAAAGGCAGCAGGGTAAGATTACCTATTTAGCAGCGGCGGTGCTGAGGATGCTGTGGTCTGCGGTGCGGTGTATTAGGAGGCTGTGGTCGGCATGGTACGGAAGTGCAGAGGAGGACTGAGTGCGGCGGCAGGGTGGCTGAGGGCGGCGGCGGTGTAGCAGAGGAGGAGGCAGAGGGCAGTGCAAGGAGGAGGAAGCTGTGGTTGGCGGCACTGCGGCTCCTATGACCACAGCGCCACTATTTCAAATCCGCAGAGGACCTGCAGCCAATCAGGAGGGGGCAGGATAAGATCAGTGGTGAGGAGCAGGAGGGGACAGGATGGGAGCAGTGGTGTGGAGCAGGAGGGGGCAAGATGGGAGTAGTGGTGCGGAGCAGGATAGGAGCAGTGGTGCAGAGCAGGGGGGCAGGATGGGAGCAGTGGTGTGGAGCAGGAGGGGGCAAGATGGGAGTAGTGGTGCGGAGCAGGATAGGAGCAGTGGTGCAGAGCAGGGGGGCAGGATGAGAGCAGTGGTGCGGAGCAGGGGGGGCAGGATGGTAGTGAAAGGTACTCGCTCTCGCTCGCTAAGTTAAACAAGAATGTCACCTGCTCCCCACAGCTCCCGGGTCCCGGATGCCGTTGTTCCCTCTGTGGACAGTGGCAGCAGCCTCACACAGGAGCCGCGGCGCTAAGACAGATAGCCAGAGCAAGTGTGACTAGAGCTCCCGTCGTGTCCCGCTCCTCCGTCTCCTCACAAGCCCCATCAACAGAGCAGCTCTCCTGTGCTCCAGGAACCTCATACTGGGGAGTCGACAGGAGAAGCGTGGAGACACTACATGGCACACGAACGAGACGTGACCGGGCGCCTCGAGGGCGACATTAAACGGCAGCATGGGGGGACACATTAACCGGTGGCAAGCTTGTGAGTGGGGGGTGCCATGATGCCTATGGTCTGCACACTGCTATTAGTAAAATAAAACCAAAAAACTTCCATACATACATTACACATACATTATAAATAATTATACATACATTACATATACATTATACATAATTATACATACATTATACATACCGTCCACAGGAGGGGACGGGTGCAGTGCGGTGCTGAACAATTAATTAAGAGGTGGAGGGGAGAGGGGAGGGAGACCGTGACCTCACCAGAGAAGAGAGCCGTGTGGACCGGTGAAGAAGAGCCGCTTCTCGTTGCCGGAGACTATGGTAGCCAACGCCAGGACGCTACAGTGTGACAAGCGCACAGCAGCAGGGATGCAGAGCAGGGACAGCGCCTCTCCAGCCCAGTGCTCCATGCTTTGCATCCCTTCGCTGAGCGTGTTACGCCGGCCCTGGTGACAGGAGGGGCAGGTCAGGGAGGGGAGGGGACCACCTTTCTCCTTGTAGCCCATGGCTAGCTGCATCGCACCGTTATAAGTCCTGCTGACTGAGCCACTGGTTGAGGCCCCCCCAAGTGCTGTGGGCACCCATGCATTGCACTGGCTGCTGCAGCGAAAGTTCCACCTCTGCCATCTACCGTTAATGCCTGCAGAAGTGAAACCTATACACACACAAACACATATACATACATACATACACACATACATATACACATACATACACACATATACAGATATACATACAGTACATACACACACACACAAACACACACATATACATATATACAGACAGTACATACACACAGTACATACACACACTTTCTCTCACCTTTTTTCCACCCACTTACAGTATCACAGGCTGGTTGACTGGAAGGGATCTGCCTCAGCTTGGGGATCCCTTTTAGCCCCGCCCCTTTTCGTTCATGTAACCCCGCCCCCTTTAGTCAGTATAGCTACGCCCACCTTCCATCCGCTCATCATGCCTCTGTAGGGAAGGAGGTCGGGCTTTAAACTAGAGATGAGCGCCGGAAATTTTTCGGGTTTTGTGTTTTGGTTTTGGGTTCGGTTCCGCGGCCGTGTTTTGGGTTCGACCGCGTTTTGGCAAAACCTAACCGAATTTTTTTTGTCGGATTCGGGTGTGTTTTGGATTCGGGTGTTTTTTTCAAAAAAACCTAAAAAACAGCTTAAAGCATAGAATTTGGGGGTCATTTTGATCCCAAAGTATTATTAACCTCAAAAACCATCATTTCCACTCATTTTCAGTCTATTCTGAATACCTCACACCTCACAATATTATTTTTAGTCCTAAAATTTGCACCGAGGTCGCTGGATGACTAAGCTAAGCGACCCTAGTGGCCGACACAAACACCTGGCCCATCTAGGAGTGGCACTGCAGTGTCACGCAGGATGTCCCTTCCAAAAAACCCTCCCCAAACAGCACATGACGCAAAGAAAAAAAGAGGCGCAATGAGGTAGCTGTGTGAGTAAGATAAGCGACCCTAGTGGCCGACACAAACACCGGGCCCATCTAGGAGTGGCACTGCAGTGTCACGCAGGATGTCCCTTCCAAAAAACCCTCCCCAAACAGCACATGACGCAAAGAAAAAAAGAGGCGCAATGAGGTAGCTGTGTGAGTAAGATAAGCGACCCTAGTGGCCGACACAAACACCGGGCCCATCTAGGAGTGGCACTGCAGTGTCACGCAGGATGTCCCTTCCAAAAAACCCTCCCCAAACAGCACATGACGCAAAGAAAAAAAGAGGCGCAATGAGGTAGCTGTGTGAGTAAGATAAGCGACCCTAGTGGCCGACACAAACACCGGGCCCATCTAGGAGTGGCACTGCAGTGTCACGCAGGATGTCCCTTCCAAAAACCCTCCCCAAACAGCACATGACGCAAAGAAAAAAAGAGGCGCAATGAGGTAGCTGTGTGAGTAAGATAAGCGACCCTAGTGGCCGACACAAACACCGGGCCCATCTAGGAGTGGCACTGCAGTGTCACGCAGGATGTCCCTTCCAAAAAACCCTCCCCAAACAGCACATGACGCAAAGAAAAAAAGAGGCGCAATGAGGTAGCTGTGTGAGTAAGATAAGCGACCCTAGTGGCCGACACAAACACCGGGCCCATCTAGGAGTGGCACTGCAGTGTCACGCAGGATGTCCCTTCCAAAAAACCCTCCCCAAACAGCACATGACGCAAAGAAAAAAAGAGGCGGAATGAGGTAGCTGTGTGAGTAAGATAAGCGACCCTAGTGGCCGACACAAACACCGGGCCCATCTAGGAGTGGCACTGCAGTGTCACGCAGGATGTCCCTTCCAAAAAACCCTCCCCAAACAGCACATGACGCAAAGAAAAAAAGAGGCGCAATGAGGTAGCTGTGTGAGTAAGATAAGCGACCCTAGTGGCCGACACAAACACCGGGCCCATCTAGGAGTGGCACTGCAGTGTCACGCAGGATGTCCCTTCCAAAAAACCCTCCCCAAACAGCACATGACGCAAAGAAAAAAAGAGGCGCAATGAGGTAGCTGTGTGAGTAAGATAAGCGACCCTAGTGGCCGACACAAACACCGGGCCCATCTAGGAGTGGCACTGCAGTGTCACGCAGGATGGCCCTTCCAAAAAACCCTCCCCAAACAGCACATGACGCAAAGAAAAATTAAAGAAAAAAGAGGTGCAAGATGGAATTGTCCTTGGGCCCTCCCACCCACCCTTATGTTGTATAAACAGGACATGCACACTTTAACCAACCCATCATTTCAGTGACAGGGTCTGCCACACGACTGTGACTGATATGACGGGTTGGTTTGGACCCCCACCAAAAAAGAAGCAATTAATCTCTCCTTGCACAAACTGGCTCTACAGAGGCAAGATGTCCACCTCATCATCCTCCTCCGATATATCACCGTGTACATCCCCCTCCTCACAGATTATCAATTCGTCCCCACTGGAATCCACCATCTCAGCTCCCTGTGTACTTTGTGGAGGCAATTGCTGCTGGTCAATGTCTCCGCGGAGGAATTGATTATAATTCATTTTAATGAACATCATCTTCTCCACATTTTCTGGATGTAACCTCGTACGCCGATTGCTGACAAGGTGAGCGGTGGCACTAAACACTCTTTCGGAGTACACACTTGTGGGAGGGCAACTTAGGTAGAATAAAGCCAGTTTGTGCAAGGGCCTCCAAATTGCCTCTTTTTCCTGCCAGTATAAGTACGGACTGTGTGACGTGCCTACTTGGATGCGGTCACTCATATAATCCTCCACCATTCTTTCAATGTTGAGAGAATCATATGCAGTGACAGTAGACGACATGTCCGTAATCGTTGTCAGGTCCTTCAGTCCGGACCAGATGTCAGCATCAGCAGTCGCTCCAGACTGCCCTGCATCACCGCCAGCGGGTGGGCTCGGAATTCTGAGCCTTTTCCTCGCACCCCCAGTTGCGGGAGAATGTGAAGGAGGAGATGTTGACAGGTCGCGTTCCGCTTGACTTGACAATTTTCTCACCAGCAGGTCTTTCAACCCCAGCAGACTTGTGTCTGCCGGAAAGAGAGATCCAAGGTAGGCTTTAAATCTAGGATCGAGCACGGTGGCCAAAATGTAGTGCTCTGATTTCAACAGATTGACCACCCGTGAATCCTTGTTAAGCGAATTAAGGGCTCCATCCACAAGTCCCACATGCCTAGCGGAATCGCTCCGTGTTAGCTCCTCCTTCAATGTCTCCAGCTTCTTCTGCAAAAGCCTGATGAGGGGAATGACCTGACTCAGGCTGGCAGTGTCTGAACTGACTTCACGTGTGGCAAGTTCAAAGGGCATCAGAACCTTGCACAACGTTGAAATCATTCTCCACTGCGCTTGAGACAGGTGCATTCCACCTCCTATATCGTGCTCAATTGTATAGGCTTGAATGGCCTTTTGCTGCTCCTCCAACCTGTGAAGCATATAGAGGGTTGAATTCCACCTCGTTACCACTTCTTGCTTCAGATGATGGCAGGGCAGGTTCAGTAGTTTTTGGTGGTGCTCCAGTCTTCTGTACGTGGTGCCTGTACGCCGAAAGTGTCCCGCAATTCTTCTGGCCACCGACAGCATCTCTTGCACGCCCCTGTCGTTTTTTAAAAAATTCTGCACCACCAAATTCAAGGTATGTGCAAAACATGGGACGTGCTGGAATTTGCCCATATTTAATGCACACACAATATTGCTGGCGTTGTCCGATGCCACAAATCCACAGGAGAGTCCAATTGGGGTAAGCCATTCCGCGATGATCTTCCTCAGTTGCCGTAAGAGGTTTTCAGCTGTGTGCGTATTCTGGAAACCGGTGATACAAAGCGTAGCCTGCCTAGGAAAGAGTTGGCGTTTGCGAGATGCTGCTACTGGTGCCGCCGCTGCTGTTCTTGCGGCGGGAGTCCATACATCTACCCAGTGGGCTGTCACAGTCATATAGTCCTGACCCTGCCCTGCTCCACTTGTCCACATGTCCGTGGTTAAGTGGACATTGGGTACAACTGCATTTTTTAGGACACTGGTGAGTCTTTTTCTGACGTCCGTGTACATTCTCGGTATCGCCTGCCTAGAGAAGTGGAACCTAGATGGTATTTGGTAACGGGGGCACACTGCCTCAATAAATTGTCTAGTTCCCTGTGAACTAACGGCGGATACCGGACGCACGTCTAACACCAACATAGTTGTCAAGGCCTCAGTTATCCGCTTTGCAGCAGGATGACTGCTGTGATATTTCATCTTCCTCGCAAAGGACTGTTGAACAGTCAATTGCTTACTGGAAGTAGTACAAGTGGGCTTACGACTTCCCCTCTGGGATGACCATCGACTCCCAGCAGCAACAACAGCAGCGCCAGCAGCAGTAGGCGTTACACGCAAGGATGCATCGGAGGAATCCCAGGCAGGAGAGGACTCGTCAGAATTGCCAGTGACATGGCCTGCAGGACTATTGGCATTCCTGGGGAAGGAGGAAATTGACACTGAGGGAGTTGGTGGGGTGGTTTGCGTGAGCTTGGTTACAAGAGGAAGGGATTTACTGGTCAGTGGACTGCTTCCGCTGTCGCCCAAAGTTTTTGAACTTGTCACTGACTTATTATGGATGCACTGCAGGTGACGTATAAGGGAGGATGTTCCGAGGTGGTTAACGTCCTTACCCCTACTTATTACAGCTTGACAAAGGCAACACACAGCTTGACACCTGTTGTCCGCATTTCTGTTGAAATACTTCCACACCGAAGAGCTGATTTTTTGGTATTTTCACCAGGCATGTCAGTGGCCATATTCCTCCCACGGGCAACAGGTGTCTCCCCGGGTGCCTGACTTAAACAAACCACCTCACCATCAGAATCCTCCTGGTCAATTTCCTCCCCAGCGCCAGCAACACCCATATCCTCCTCATCCTGGTGTACTTCAACACTGACATCTTCAATCTGACTATCAGGAACTGGACTGCGGGTGCTCCTTCCAGCACTTGCAGGGGGCGTGCAAATGGTGGAAGGCGCATGCTCTTCACGTCCAGTGTTGGGAAGGTCAGGCATCGCAACCGACACAATTGGACTCTCCTTGTGGATTTGGGATTTCGAAGAACGCACAGTTCTTTGCGGTGCTTTTGCCAGCTTGAGTCTTTTCAGTTTTCTAGCGAGAGGCTGAGTGCTTCCATCCTCATGTGAAGCTGAACCACTAGCCATGAACATAGGCCAGGGCCTCAGCCGTTCCTTGCCACTCCGTGTGGTAAATGGCATATTGGCAAGTTTACGCTTCTCCTCCGACAATTTTATTTTAGGTTTTGGAGTCCTTTTTTTACTGATATTTGGTGTTTTGGATTTGACATGCTCTGTACTATGACATTGGGCATCGGCCTTGGCAGACGACGTTGCTGGCATTTCATCGTCTCGGCCATGACTAGTGGCAGCAGCTTCAGCACGAGGTGGAAGTGGATCTTGATCTTTCCCTAATTTTGGAACCTCAACATTTTTGTTCTCCATATTTTAATAGGCACAACTAAAAGGCACCTCAGGTAAACAATGGAGATGGATGGATACTAGTATACAATTATGGATGGACTGCCGAGTGCCGACACAGAGGTAGCTACAGCCGTGGACTACCGTACTGTACTGTGTCTGCTGCTAATATAGACTGGTTGATAATGAGATGTAGTATGTATAAAGAAGAAAGAAAGAAAAAAACCACGGGTAGGTGGTATACAATTATGGATGGACTGCCGAGTGCCGACACAGAGGTAGCTACAGCCGTGGACTACCGTACTGTACTGTGTCTGCTGCTAATATAGACTGGTTGATAATGAGATGTAGTATGTATAAAGAAGAAAGAAAAAAAAACCCACGGGTAGGTGGTATACAATTATGGATGGACTGCCGAGTGCCGACACAGAGGTAGCTACAGCCGTGGACTACCGTACTGTACTGTGTCTGCTGCTAATATAGACTGGATGATAATGAGATGTAGTATGTATAAAGAAGAAAGAAAAAAAAAACCACGGGTAGGTGGTATACAATTATGGATGGACTGCCGAGTGCCGACACAGAGGTAGCTACAGCCGTGGACTACCGTACTGTACTGTGTCTGCTGCTAATATAGACTGGATGATAATGAGATGTAGTATGTATAAAGAAGAAAGAAAAAAAAAACCACGGGTAGGTGGTATACAATTATGGATGGACTGCCGAGTGCCGACACAGAGGTAGCTACAGCCGTGGACTACCGTACTGTACTGTGTCTGCTGCTAATATAGACTGGATGATAATGAGATGTAGTATGTATAAAGAAGAAAGAAAAAAAAAAACACGGGTAGGTGGTATACAATTATGGATGGACTGCCGAGTGCCGACACAGAGGTAGCTACAGCCGTGGACTACCGTACTGTACTGTGTCTGCTGCTAATATAGACTGGATGATAATGAGATGTAGTATGTATAAAGAAGAAAGAAAAAAAAAACCACGGGTAGGTGGTATACAATTATGGATGGACTGCCGAGTGCCGACACAGAGGTAGCTACAGCCGTGGACTACCGTACTGTACTGTGTCTGCTGCTAATATAGACTGGATGATAATGAGATGTAGTATGTATAAAGAAGAAAGAAAAATAAAAACCACGGGTAGGTGGTATACAATTATGGATGGACTGCCGAGTGCCGACACAGAGGTAGCTACAGCCGTGAACTACCGTACTGTGTCTGCTGCTAATATAGACTGGTTGATAATGAGATGTAGTATGTATAAAGAAGAAAGAAAAAAAAAACCACGGGTAGGTGGTATACAATTATGGATGGACTGCCGAGTGCCGACACAGAGGTAGCTACAGCCGTGGACTACCGTACTGTACTGTGTCTGCTGCTAATATAGACTGGATGATAATGAGATGTAGTATGTATAAAGAAGAAAGAAAAAAAAACCACGGGTAGGTGGTATACAATTATGGATGGACTGCCGAGTGCCGACACAGAGGTAGCTACAGCCGTGGACTACCGTACTGTACTGTGTCTGCTGCTAATATAGACTGGATGATAATGAGATGTAGTATGTATAAAGAAGAAAGAAAAAAAAAACCACGGGTAGGTGGTATACAATTATGGATGGACTGCCGAGTGCCGACACAGAGGTAGCTACAGCCGTGAACTACCGTGCTGTGTCTGCTGCTAGTATAGACTGGATGATAAATAATGGTATAAAAAATATATATATATCACTACTGCAGCCGGACAGGTATATATTATATAATGACGGACCTGCTGGACACTGTCTGTCAGCAGAATGAGTTTTTTTAATTTTTATAGAATAAAAAAACACCACACAAGTCACACAACGAGTGTACTTTTTCAGGCAGACATTCAATCACAATATACTATACTGGTGGTCAGTGTGGTCAGGTCACTGGTCACAGTGGTCAGTGGACAGTCACACTGGCAGTGGCACTCTGGCAGCAAAAGTGTGCACTGTTTAATATGTACTCCTGGCTCCAGCTATAACCTATAACTGCTCCCCAGTCTCCCCCACAATTAAGCTGTGTGAGCACAGTCAGATATTATACATAGATGATGCAGCACACTGGGCTGAGCACAGATATGGTATGTGAGTGTGACTGAGTCACTGTGTATCGTTTTTTTCAGGCAGAGAACAAGAACAGAACGGATTATTAAATAATAATAAATTATAAAACTGCACTGGTGGTCAGGTCACTGGTCATCAGTCACTAGTATAACTCCTCCTAAGCTCCAGTAAGTAAATGAAGTGTCTCACTCTCACTCTCCTATCTATTTTAATTTCTAAACGGAGAGGACGCCAGCCACGTCCTCTCCCTATCAATCTCAATGCACGTGTGAAAATGGCCGCGACGCGCGGCTCCTTATATAGAATCCGAGTCTCGCGATAGAATCCGAGCCTCGCGAGAATCCGACAGCGTGATGATGACGTTCGGGCGCGCTCGGGTTAACCGAGCAAGGCGGGAAGATCCGAGTCGCTCGGACCCGTGTAAAAAAACATGAAGTTCGGGCGGGTTCGGATTCAGAGAAACCGAACCCGCTCATCTCTACTTTAAACGGACGGCGCTACTGCCTGTCACATTGCATTTGCAGGCGGCAGCAGCAGCAGGGGGTCAGGCCAGGCTCAGGCAGCGCAGCACAGGGATGCAGAGCAGGAAGGCGCCTCTCCAATCAGGCGCCTACCTGCTTTGCATCCCTTTGCTGAGCGGGTAGCGCCGGGCCTGAGCCCGGGAATAGTATGTGAGATTAGGAAGACCTATTCCACTGTTCTGTTTCGGCAGTTGTAATTTCAGTTGTGAAATTCTTGTTTTTTTGGACCTCCAAATAAAGCGGGTACACAATTTCATAATGCGGGCAATGGGGGTCATTCCGAGTTGATCGCTAGCTGAAAATGTTCGCTGCGCAGCGATGATGCAAAAAAAGGCACTTCTGTGCATGCGTATGCGGCGCAATGTGCATGCGCAACGTACTTTCACAACGGTCAATGTAGTTTCACACAAGGTCTAGCAAAGCTTTTCAGTCGCACTGCTGGCCGCAGAGTGATTGACAGGAAGTGGGCGTTTCTGGGTGTCAACTGACTGTTTTCACTGAGTGTTCGGAAAAACGCAGGCATACCAAGAAAAATGCAGGCGTGGCTGGGCGAATGCAGGGCGTGTTCGTGACGTCAAACCAGGAACTGAACAGTCTGAAGTGATCGCAAGTGCTGAGTAGGTCTGAAGCTACTCTGAAACTGCACAAAATTATTTTGTAGCCGCTGTGCGATCCTTTCGTTCTCACTTCTGCTAAGCTAAGATACACTCCCAGTGGGAGGCGGCATAGCGTTTGCACGGCTGCTAGCGAGCAATCAACTTGGAATGACCCTCATTATCTTTTACTGTTAGCTTAATGGGCAACATTTGCATTATGTACATCAATCTTGGAAAGAGCACTGTTTTTATAACTTCCACTCTACCAAGTAGTGACAAAGGTAAATTATGCCATTTATCCAGTGATTTTTCCATAGAAGAAATTGCTGGGAGATAATTCTATCTATATAAATTCTCCAATTTGTTGGGAATTTGGATGCCTAGGTATTTAATTTTAGATTCCATTATTTTAATAGTACAGGGATTATCTGTCACAGGTAAACCAGGGGAGGCCCCTTTTAAAATAAGAAGTTCTGATTTATTAATATTGATTTTGTAGCCTGAGAAACAGCCAAATTGAGCAATAATATTAAGGTTATATATTTCCCTTTCTACAGGTACTATATACACATACAGACAAATAGAATTTGTTTTAAAAAATAAATTAAAGATTCTCTTTTAGAAAACTATGTCTGCTTGTGCATATACTCTCAGGCGCAATAGTAAAACTAATTAGTCTTCAAAAAATATTTTTTAAAAAGAATAAATATAACTGGTCAATTAAAAAAGTTATAAATAATATTAAGGGCAGTCGGAATAGAATGTTCAGGATAGGAAAGGAATAGAAGCGTATCATCGGCGAACAGGGATATGCGTAGGAATTTATTCGGGAAAGAAAATCATCGTAATGAATCATACAAGTGTTTCCGGTGCACCATGTCGAAGGCTTTGTCGGCATCTAAAGAAAGTATAGCTCTGGGAACCCTCAACATAGTGCACTGGGAATCGCATACTGCAGCTAGAACATGCCGAATATTTGTTACAGAGTTCCTCCCCATGATGAAACCCATCTGATCCCGGTATACTATTGAAGGTAAAACAAGCTTCAAGCGCTCCGCCAGGATTTTCGTTAAAATGTTATCATTGAGATTCAAAAGCGAACTTGGGTGATAGGACCTGGGATCAGACATGTCCCTGTGACAGCGGGCATCTTGCACAGAAATAGGAGCTGTGTCTGGTTCACCCAGTAAACTGGTTTTCAGCTCCAGCAGTCTGCAGCAGCAAGACAGCAGCAGCGACGTGAGCCCCGGCCTCGAGTACGGAGGCAGAATTCCGGCACAGAACGGCAGTGCAGGCGCCAACCAGCCGCTGTTTTCACACCTCTCTCCTGTGTCCATTATTGGCTTTGCAGTGATTCCACTGCATATGGTTAGAGGCTGGTGGTGAGGGGAGCAGCACCAAAATCAGAGGAGCCAAATGAAAACTAGGCCACGACAATGTAGTCTTTTGGGACACAGCCTCTGGCAGCAGCAATCAGTGACTACTACACCAAACAATCTTTATTGGAATGAATACACATTTTCTGTTACATCTCATACACTGGGCCAGATGTACTAAGCCTTGGAAAGTGATGAATTACCAGCCAATCAGCTCCTAACTTTCATTTTTCAAACCCAGCCTGTAACATGGCAGTTCGGAGCTGATTGGCTGGTACTTTATCACTGTGAAATGTATCACTTTTCAAGGCTTAGTACATCTCTGTCACTGTATCCAGCATGTTGTATGTTTTATTTGGGAGATAAGCCTTACTGGAGTAAAAAATATTATGTGACCATCAACACATTGAGGAATTTCCTTAAAACTGCCCTCAACTATATCTATATATTGTTTGGTCATGCAAAAACAGGCAGACCACTGCACCTACACTGACAGCCCTCACTCTCTGTAACTCATACCATCAGTCTGTGATCCACATATACTGTAATATTACTCTGCAAGTTTCTACACATTGGAGGAAAGCGAGATGCGTCATCAGCTTCTAGAGATAGTCACAAACAAATGAACCTTCTTTTTGTATTTATCAAAGTATCCCATTAATTGTGTATTCCAAGTACACCCTACAGTGTATAAATGTAGATCAAGCAATACCTCATATTTTTAAATATAAAAGAAAACCTTCATATTTTAATTTCAAGCTTTATTCTTTAATAGTACATTATTTTGTTATGTAGCTTTAGTAAAGAATACCCTTACATCTGTATAATGTATCCCTGCTATGAATGTATCATAGGACAATGGCCCTCATTCCGAGTTGATCGCTCGCTAGCTGCTTTTAGCAGCAGTGCAAACGCTAAGCCGCCGCCCTCTGGGAGTGAATATAAGGTTAGCAGAAGTGCGACAGAAAGATTAGCAGCAGTGCAAACGCTAAGCCGCCGCCCTGTGGGAGTGTATATAAGCTTAGCAGAAGTGCGACAGAAAGATTAGCAGCAGTGCAAACGCTAAGCCGCCGCCCTGTGGGAGTGTATATAAGCTTAGCAGAAGTGCGACAGAAAGATTAGCAGCAGTGCAAACACTAAGCCGCCGCCCTGTGGGAGTGTATATAAGCTTAGCAGAAGTGCGACAAAGATTAGCAGCAGTGCAAACGCTAAGCCGCCGCCCTCTGGGAGTGTATATAAGCTTAGCAGAAGTGCGACAGAAAGATTAGCAGCAGTGCAAACGCTAAGCCGCCGCCCTGTGGGAGTGTATATAAGCTTAGCAGAAGTGCGACAAAGATTAGCAGCAGTGCAAACGCTAAGCCGCCGCCCTCTGGGAGTGTATATAAGCTTAGCAGAAGTGCGACAGAAAGATTAGCAGCAGTGCAAACGCTAAGCCGCCGCCCTGTGGGAGTGTATATAAGCTTAGCAGAAGTGCGACAGAAAGATTAGCAGCAGTGCAAACGCTAAGCCGCCACCCTCTGGGAGTGTATATAAGCTTAGCAGAAGTGCGACAGAAAGATTAGCAGCAGTGCAAACGCTAAGCCGCCGCCCTGTGGGAGTGTATATAAGCTTAGCAGAAGTACGAACGAAAGGTTAGCAGAACAGTGCAGAAATTTTTTCATGCAGATTCAGAGTGGCTGCAGACCTACTCCTTCCTTGCGATCACTTCAGTCTATTTAGTTCCTGCTTTGACATCACAAACACGCCCTGCGTTCGGCCAGCCACTCCCAATTTCCCCAGGCACACCTGCGTTTTATCCTGACACGCCTGCGTTTTTTAGCACACTCCTGGAAAACGGTCAGTTACCACCCAGAAACACCCACTTCCTGTCACTCACTCACCGATCAACAGAGCGACGGAAAAGAGTTGCTAGACCTTGTGTAAAACTACATACTTTTTTGTGCAAGTACGTTGCGCGTGCGCACTGCGGCCCGTACGCATGCGCAGTTTTGACGTTTTTTTACCTGATTGCTGTGCTACGAAAATTGGCAGCGAGCAATCAACTCGGAATGACCCCCACAATTTTATAGAATTCATAAAATAAAAAAAATAAAATAAAACATTTTGTTGTCAGCCAATTTAGAAAAGATCACAATAGTACAGATAAGCATATTGGGGGTAATTCCAAGTTGATCGCAGCAGGAAATTTTTCAGCAGTTGGGCAAAACCATGTGCACTGCAGGGGGGCAGATACAACATTTGCAGAGAGAGTTAGATTTTGGTGTGGTGAGTTCAATCTGCAATCTAAATTGCAGTGTAAAAATAAAGCAGCCAGTATTTACCCTGCACAGAAACAAAATAACCCACCCAAATCTAACTCTCTCTGCACATGTTATATCTGCCCCCCCCTGCAGTGCACATGGTTTTGCCCAACTGCTAAAAAATTTCCTGCTGCCATCAACTTGGAATTACCCCCATTGGGCCTAATTCAGACACATTTGTAAATGTGCAAAAAAAACGCACATCTACAGTCTTTGACATTCTTTTGACATGCATAATGATCTACTTGAAGGCTGAGAAATAACCCAAAATATAATTTTTATAAATCTGTTTTGTGTCCTTCGATTTCATTTTATTTTGAATGCCAATTATTTGGCATTCATTTGAATGCCAATTATTTGGCATTCGCGCTGCGCTCTCCTCCCCTCACACACAACAGCTGCAAGCAAGGTGGTCAGGCTGTCAATTTCTTACCAGTACGCGGTACTGTCCTGTACCACCATACTTGCAGCACTGGCTGTCACATAAAAATAAGACAACTGTGGCTGAGCATCAGGGGGCCGCTGGAGACAGGACTCAGGGGCAGGAGAGGCGCACGCTGCACTCTCCTCCCCTCACACAGAAGCAGCTGCGGCGGCGGCAGCAGGAGAGGCCGGCAGCACTACAGGGGGCATGTGTATCTGGCACTGTGGGGGCACGTGTATCTGGCACTGTGGGGGCACGTGTATCTGGCACTGTGGGGGCATGTGTATCTGGCACTGTGGGGGCATGTGTATCTGGCACTGTGGATCCCACTGATGATTATATCTGGATATTTGTATCCCAACTTCATCTTTAGTATCAGAATATAGGTGGGATGAGCAAAAGAATAAAGGTCTACCTGTATGCCGGTTGCTTAATATCATAATTGGGGTTCCTATACCCCAAAAATAAGCAACTTCCCTCATACTTTCAGTCAGACAAACTAAGACTTATAAGTATTTTCTCTGACGTCCTAAGTGGATGCTGGGGACTCCGTCAGGACCATGGGGAATAGCGGCTCCGCAGGAGACAGGGCACAAAATTTAAAAGTTTGACCACTAGGTGGTGTGCACTGGCTCCTCCCCCTATGACCCTCCTCCAAGCCTCAGTTAGGTTTTTGTGCCCGTCCGAGCAGGGTGCAATCTAGGTGGCTCTCCTAAAGAGCTGCTTAGAAAAAGTTTTGTTAGGTTTTTTATTTTCAGTGAGTCCTGCTGGCAACAGGCTCACTGCAACGAGGGACTTAGGGGAGAAGAAGTGAACTCACCTGCGTGCAGGATGGATTGGCTTCTTAGGCTACTGGACACTAGCTCCAGAGGGACGATCACAGGTACAGCCTGGATGGGTCACCGGAGCCGCGCCGCCGACCCCCTTGCAGATGCCGAAAAGAGAAGAGGTCCAGAAACCGGCGGCTGAAGACTTCTCAGTCTTCATGAGGTAGCGCACAGCACTGCAGCTGTGCGCCATTGCTCTCGGCACACTTCACACCAACGGTCACTGAGGGTGCAGGGCGCTGGGGGGGGCGCCCTGGGCAGCAATGAAAAGTACCTATTCTGGCTAAAATACACCACATATAGCCCCTGGGGCTATATGGATGTATTTAACCCCTGCCAGGTTTTCAGAAAAACCGGGAGAAGAAGCCCGCCGAAAAGGGGGCGGGGCCTATTCTCCTCAGCACACAGCGCCATTTTCCTACACAGCTCCGCTGCTAGGAAGGCTCCCAGGCTCTCCCCTGCACTGCACTACAGAAACAGGGTAAAAACAGAGAGGGGGGGCACTTATTTGGCGATATTAATAATATTTAAGCTGCTATAAGGGGAACACACTTATTTAAGGTTGTCCCTATATATTTATAGCGCTTGGGTGTGTGCTGGCAAACTCTCCCTCTGTCTCCCCAAAGGGCTAGTGGGGTCCTGTCTTCTATCAGAGCATTCCCTGTGTGTCTGTACGCGTGTGTCGACATGTATGAGGACGATGTTGGCATGGAGGCGGAGCAATTGCCTGTAATGGTGATGTCACCCCCTAGGGAGTCGACACCGGAATGGATGGCTTTGTTTATGGAATTACGTGATAGTGTCAGCACGCTGCAAAAGTCGGTTGACGACATGAGACGGCCGGCAAACCAGTTAGTACCTGTCCAGGCGTCTCAAACACCGTCAGGGGCTGTAAAACGCCCTTTACCTCAGTCGGTCGACACAGACACAGACACGGACACCGAATCCAGTGTCGACGGTGAAGAAACAAACGTATTTTCCAGTAGGGCCACACGTTATATGATCACGACAATGAAGGAGGCTTTGCATATCTCTGATACTGCCAAGTACCACAAAAAGGGGTATTATGTGGGGTGTGAAAAAACTACCTGTAGTTTTTCCTGAATCAGAGGAGTTGAATGAAGTGTGTGATGAAGCGTGGGTTACCCCCGATAGAAAACTGCTAATTTCAAAGAAGTTATTGGCATTATACCCTTTCCCGCCAGAGGTTAGGGCGCGCTGGGAAACACCCCCTAGGGTAGATAAGGCGCTCACACGCTTATCAAAACAAGTGGCATTACCGTCTCCAGAGACGGCCGCCCTCAAGGATCCAGCCGATAGGAGGCTGGAGAATACACTAAAAAGTATATACACACATACGGGTGTTATACTGCGACCAGCAATCGCCTCAGCCTGGATGTGCAGTGCTGGGGTGGCTTGGTCGGAGTCACTGACTGAAAATATTGATACCCTGGATAGGGACAGTATTTTATTGACTATAGAGCATTTAAAGGATGCATTTCTTTATATGCGAGATGCACAGAGAGATATTTGCACTCTGGCATCAAGAGTAAGTGCGATGTCCATATCTGCCAGAAGAAGTTTATGGACGCGACAGTGGTCAGGTGATGCGGATTCCAAACGGCATATGGAAGTATTGCCGTATAAGGGGGAGGAATTATTTGGGGTCGGTCTATCGGATTTGGTGGCCACGGCAACAGCCGGGAAATCCACCTTTTTACCTCAGGTCACCTCCCAGCAGAAAAAGACACAGTCTTTTCAGCCGCAGTCCTTTCGTTCCTATAAGAACAAGCGGGCAAAAGGACATTCATATTTGCCCCGAGGCAAAGGAAAGGGTAAGAGACTGCAGCAAGCAGCTCCTTCCCAGGACCAGAAGCCCTCCCCGGCTTCTGCAAAGGCCTCAGCATGACGCTGGGACCTTACAAGCGGACTCAGGGGCGGTGGGGGGTCGCCTCAAGAATTTCAGCGCACAGTGGGCTCACTCGAAGGTGGACCCCTGGATCCTGCAGGTAGTATCTCAGGGTTACAGGTTGGAATTCGAGAAGTCTCCCCCTCGCCGGTTCCTAAAGTCTGCTTTGCCAACGTCTCCCTCCGACAGGGCGACGGTATTGGAAGCCATTCACAAGCTGTATTCTCAGCAGGTGATAGTCAAGGTACCCCTTTTACAACAGGGAAAGGAGTATTACTCCACGCTATTTGTGGTACCGAAGCCGGACGGCTCGGTAAGACCTATTCTAAATCTGAAATCTCTGAACCTGTACATACAAAAATTCAAGTTCAAGATGGAGTCACTCAGAGCAGTGATAGCGAATCTGGAAGAAGGGGATTTTATGGTGTCCTTGGACATCAAGGATGCTTACCTTCATGTCCCAATTTGCCCTTCACACCAAGGGTACCTCAGGTTCGTGGTACAAAACTGTCATTATCAGTTTCAGACGCTGCCGTTTGGATTGTCCACGGCACCCCGGGTCTTTACCAAGGTAATGGCCGAAATGATGATCCTTCTTCGAAGAAAAGGCGTATTAATTATCCCTTACTTGGACGATCTCCTGATAAGGGCAAGGTCCAGAGAACAGCTGGAGGTCGGAGTAGCACTAACCCAAGTAGTGCTCCAACAGCACGGGTGGATTCTGAATTTTCCAAAATCCCAACTGATCCCGACGACACGTCTGCTGTTCCTAGGGATGATTCTGGACACTGTTCAGAAAAAGGTATTTCTCCTGGAGGAGAAAGCCAGGGAGTTATCCGAACTCGTCAGGAACCTCCTAAAACCAGGGAAAGTGTCTGTGCATCAATGCACAAGAGTCCTGGGAAAAATGGTGGCTTCTTACGAAGCGATTCCATTCGGCAGATTCCATGCACGAATTTTTCAGTGGGATCTACTGGACAAATGGTCCGGATCGCATCTGCAGATGCATCAGCGGATAAATTTGTCGACAAGGACAAGGGTGTCTCTGCTATGGTGGTTGCAGAGTGCTCATCTGTTAGAGGGCCGCAGATTCGGCATACAGAACTGGGTCCTAGTGACCACGGATGCCAGCCTGAGAGGCTGGGGAGCGGTCACACAGGGAAGAAACTTCCAGGGCTTGTGGTCAAGCCTGGAAACGTCTCTTCACATAAATATACTGGAACTAAGAGCAATTTACAATGCTCTAAGCCTGGCAAAACCTCTGCTTCAGGGTCAGCCGGTGTTGATCCAGTCGGACAACATCACGGCAGTCGCCCACGTAAACAGACAGGGCGGCACAAGAAGCAGGAGGGCAATGGCAGAAGCTGCAAGGATTCTTCGCTGGGCAGAAAATCATGTGATAGCACTGTCAGCAGTGTTCATCCCGGGAGTGGACAACTGGGAAGCAGACTTCCTCAGCAGACACGATCTTCACCCGGGAGAGTGGGGACTTCATCCAGAAGTCTTCCACATGATTGTGGTCCATTGGGAAAGACCAATGGTGGACATGATGGCGTCCCGCCTCAACAAAAAACTGGACAGGTATTGCGCCAGGTCAAGAGACCCTCAGGCAATAGCTGTGGACGCTCTGGTAGCACCATGGGTGTACCAGTCAGTGTATGTGTTCCCTCCTCTGCCTCTCATACCCAAGGTACTGAGAATTATACGGCAAAGGGGAGTAAGAACGATACTCGTGGCTCCAGACTGGCCAAGAAGGACTTGGTACCCGGAACTTCAGGAGATGCTCACGGAAGATCCGTGGCCTCTACCTCTAAGAAGGGACCTGCTTCAGCAGGGACCGTGTCTATTCCAAGACTTACCGCGGCTGCGTTTGACGGCATGGCGGTTGAACGCCGGATCCTAAGGGAAAAAGGCATTCCGGAAGAGGTCATCCCTACCCTGGTCAAAGCCAGGAAGGAGGTGACTGCACAACATTATCACCGCATTTGGAGAAAATATGTTGCGTGGTGTGAGGCCAGGAGGGCCCCGACGGAGGAATTTCAACTGGGTCGATTCCTACATTTCCTGCAAACAGGATTGTCTATGGGCCTCAAATTGGGGTCCATTAAGGTTCAAATTTCGGCCCTGTCGATTTTCTTCCAGAAAGAATTGGCTTCAGTTCCTGAAGTCCAGACTTTTGTAAAAGGAGTACTACATATACAGCCCCCGATTGTGCCTCCAGTGGCACCGTGGGATCTCAATGTAGTTTTGAATTTTCTCAAATCCCATTGGTTTGAGCCACTCAAATCGGTGGATTTGAAATATCTTACATGGAAAGTAACCATGCTACTGGCCCTGGCTTCGGCCAGGAGAGTGTCAGAATTGGCGGCTTTATCGTACAAAAGCCCATATCTGATTTTCCATTCGGACAGGGCAGAACTGCGGACGCGTCCTCAGTTTCTCCCTAAGGTGGTATCAGCGTTTCACCTGAACCAGCCTATTGTGGTGCCTGCGGCTACTAGCGATTTGGAGGACTCCAAGTTGCTGGACGTTGTCAGAGCATTAAAAATATATATTTCAAGGACGGCTGGAGTCAGGAAGTCTGACTCGCTGTTTATACTGTATGCACCCAACAAGCTGGGTGCTCCTGCGTCTAAGCAGACGATTGCTCGTTGGATTTGTAGCACAATTCAACTTGCACATTCTGTGGCAGGCCTGCCACAGCCTAAATCTGTCAATGCCCACTCCACAAGGAAGGTGGGCTCATCTTGGGCGGCTGCCCGAGGGGTCTCGGCATTACAACTCTGCCGAGCAGCTACGTGGTCAGGGGAGAACACGTTTGTAAAATTCTACAAATTTGATACCCTGGCTAAGGAGGACCTGGAGTTCTCTCATTCGGTGCTGCAGAGTCATCCGCACTCTCACGGCCGTTTGGGAGCTTTGGTATAATCCCCATGGTCCTGACGGAGTCCACAGCATCCACTTAGGACGTCAGAGAAAATAAGAATTTACTCACCGGTAATTCTATTTCTCGTAGTCCGTAGTGGATGCTGGGCGCCCATCCCAAGTGCGGATTGTCTGCAATACTTGTACATAGTTATTGTTACAATAATCGGGTTATTATGGTTGGGAGCCTTCGTTTAAGAGGCTCTTTTCGGTTATCATACTGTTAACTGGGTTCAGATCACAAGTTGTACAGTGTGATTGGTGTGGCTGGTATGAGTCTTACCCGGGATTCAATATCCTTCCTTATTGTGTACGTCCAGGCACAGTATCCTAACTGAGGCTTGGAGGAGGGTCATAGGGGGAGGAGCCAGTGCACACCACCTAGTGATCAAACTTTTAAATTTTGTGCCCTGTCTCCTGCGGAGCCGCTATTCCCCATGGTCATGACGGAGTCCCCAGCATCCACTACGGACTACGAGAAATAGAATTACCGGTGAGTAAATTCTTATTATTATGTATGTGGGCTGTTTGACATGAAAACTGGGATTACTATACCCCTAAATAGCTACTCTATCTACACTTCTAGCTACATTAATAAGGATTATTCCTTTAATGGCACAGACAGTGAGTTTGAGAAGTTTTGATACACAAGAACTAAGGTGTCTCTATTCGTTGATTGCTTTTTAGTAGAACAGGGGTTGCTATACCCCTAAAAAAGCAACACCACCCTATGCTTCCAGTCTCATAAAATAAGACCAATAAGGATTAATGGGGATCAGTACGTAATCCCGCTGGGCGGGATCCCGGCGGTCGAAATCCCGACGCCGGAATCCCGACAGGGGTGGCGAGCGGAATGCAGCTCCTTGCGGGCTCGCTTCGCTCGCCGTGTTGCGGGCACGGTGCCTCGCTACGCTCGGCACACTATTATATTCTCCCTCTATGGGTGTCGTGGACACCCACGGAGGGAGAATATGTCGGGATTGTGGCGGTCGGGATTGTGGCAGTCGGGATTCCGGCGTCGGTATTTCGACCGCCGGGATCCCGTCCAGCGGGATGTTGACCGCATCCTGATTAATGGGTATGTAGGTTGCTGTATACTAAAAATAAGAATTTCCTTACCGATAATTCTATTTCTCGTAGTCCGTAGTGGATGCTGGGGACTCCGTCAGGACCATGGGGAATAGCGGCTCCGCAGGAGACAGGGCACAAAAATAAAGCTTTAGGATCAGGTGGTGTGTACTGGCTCCTCCCCCTATGACCCTCCTCCAAGCCTCAGTTAGGATACTGTGCCCGGACGAGCGTACACAATAAGGAAGGATATTGAACCCCGGGTAAGACTCATACCAGCCACACCAATCACACCGTATAACTTGTGATCTGAACCCAGTTAACAGTATGACAAACGTAGGAGCCTCTGAACAGACGGCTCACAACAAATAACAACCCGATTTTTTTGTAACAATAACTATGTACAAGTATTGCAGACAATCCGCACTTGGGATGGGCGCCCAGCATCCACTACGGACTACGAGAAATAGAATTATCGGTAAGTAAATTCTTATTTTCTCTAACGTCCTAAGTGGATGCTGGGGACTCCGTCAGGACCATGGGGATTATACCAAAACTCCCAAACGGGCGGGAGAGTGCGGATGACTCTGCAGCACCGAATGAGAGAACTCAAGGTCCTCCTCAGCCAGGGTATCAAATTTGTAGAATTTTGCAAACGTATTTGCCCCTGACCAAGTAGCAGCTCGGCAGAGTTGTAATGCCGAGACTCCCCGGGCAGCCGCCCAGGATGAGCCCACTTTCCTTGTGGAATGGGCCTTGACAGATTTAGGTTGTGGCAAGCCTGCCACAGAATGTGCAAGTTGAATTGTGCTACAAATCCAACGAGCAATCGTCTGCTTAGAAGCAGGAGCACCCATCTTGTTGGGTGCATACAATATAAGCAGTGAGTCAGACTTTCTGACTCCCGCCGTTCTTGAAATATATATTTTCAATGCCCGGACCACGTCCAACAACTTGGAATCCTCCAACTCGTTAGTAGCCGCAGGCACCACAATAGGCTGGTTCAGGTGAAACGCTGACACCACCTTAGGCAGAAAATGAGGACGCGTCCGCAGTTCTGCCCTGTCCGTATGGAAAATCAGATATGGGCTCTTATATGATAAAGCCGCCAATTCTGATGCTCTCCTGGCCGAAGCCAGGGCCAGTAGCATGGTTACTTTCCATGTGAGATACTTCAGCTCCACCGATTTGAGCGGCTCAAACCAATGGGATTTGAGAAAATCCAAGACTACATTAAGATCCCACGGTGCCACTGGGGGCACAACCGGGGGCTGTATATGTAGTACTCCTTTCACAAAAGTCTGGACTTCAGGAACTGAAGCCAATTCTTTCTGGAAGAAAATCGACAGGGCCGAAATTTGAACCTTAATGGACCCCAATTTGAGGCCCATAGACAATCCTGTTTGCAGGAAATGTAGGAATCGACCCAGTTGAAATTCCTCCATGGGGGCCTTCCTGGCCTCACACCACGCAACATATTTTCTCCAAATGCGGTGATAATGTTGTGCAGTCACCTCCTTCCTGGCTTTTACCAGTGTAGGAATGACCTCTTCCGGAATGCCTTTTTCCTTTAGAATTCGGCGTTCAACCGCCATGCCGTCAAACGCAGCCGCGGTAAGTCTTGGAATAGACACGGTCCCTGCTGAAGCAGGTCCCGTCTTAGAGGTAGAGGCCACGGATCCTCCGTGAGCATCTCTTGAAGTTCCGGGTACCAAGTTCTTCTTGGCCAATCCGGAGCCACTAGTATCGTTCTTACTCCCTTCTGCCGTATAATTCTCAGTACTTTTGGTATGAGAGGCAGAGGAGGGAACACATACACTGACTGGAACACCCACGGTGTTACCAGAGCGTCCACAGCTATTGCCTGAGGATCTCTTGACCTGGCGCAATACCTGTCCAGTTTTTTGTTGAGGCGGGACGCCATCATATCCACCATTGGTTTTTCCCAATGGTTCACAATCATGTGGAAGACTTCTGGATGAAGTCCCCACTCTCCCGGGTGTAGATCGTGTCTGCTGAGGAAGTCTGCTTCCCAGTTGTCCACTCCCGGAATGAATACTGCTGACAGTGCTATCACATGATCTTCCGCCCAGCGAAGAATCCTTGCAGCTTCTGCCATTGCTGTCCTGCTTCTTGTGCCGCCCTGTCTGTTTACGTGGGCGACTGCCGTGATGTTGTCCGACTGGATCAACACCGGCTGACCCTGAAGCAGGGGTTTTGCCAGACTTAGAGCATTGTAAATCGCTCTTAGCTCCAGTATATTTATGTGAAGAGACATCTCCAGGCTTGACCATACTCCCTGGAAGTTTCTTCCTTGTGTGACCGCTCCCCAGCCTCTCAGACTGGCATCCGTGGTCACCAGGACCCAGTCCTGTATGCCGAATCTGCGGCCCTCTAACAGATGAGCACTCTGCAACCACCACAGAAGAGACACCCTTGTCCGTGGCGATAAGGTTATCCGCTGATGCATCTGCAGATGCGATCCGGACCATTTGTCCAGCAGATCCCACTGAAAAGTTCGTGCGTGGAATCTGCCGAATGGAATCGCTTCGTAAGAAGCCACCATCTTTCCCAGGACTCTTGTGCATTGATGTACAGACACTGTCCCTGGTTTTAGGAGGTTCCTGACAAGTTCGGATAACTCCCTGGCTTTCTCCTCCGGAAGAAACACCTTTTTCTGAACTGTGTCCAGAATCATTCCCAGGAACAGCAGACGTGTTGTCGGGGTCAACTGAGATTTTGGAAAATTCAGAATCCACCCGTGTTGTTGCAGCACTACTTGGGTTAGTGCTACTCCGTCCTCCAGCTGTTCTCTGGACCTTGCCCTTATCAGGAGATCGTCCAAGTAAGGGATAATTAATACGCCTCTTCTTCGCAGAAGAATCATCATTTCGGCCATTACCTTGGTAAAGACCCGAGGTGCCGTGGACAATCCAAACGGCAGCGTCTGAAACTGATAATGACAGTTTTGCACCACGAACCTGAGGTACCCTTGATGTGAAGGGCAAATTGGGACATGCAGGTAAGCATCCTTTATGTCCAGGGACACCATAAAGTCCCCTTCTTCCAGATTCGCTATCACTGCTCTGAGTGACTCCATCTTGAACTTGAATTTTTGTATGTACAGGTTCAAAGATTTCAGATTTAGAATAGGTCTTACCGAGCCGTCCGGCTTCGGTACCACAAATAGCGTGGAGTAATACCCCTTTCCCTGTTGTAGGAGGGGTACCTTGACTATCACCTGCTGAGCAAACAGCTTGTGAATGGCTTCCAATACCGTCTCCCTGTCTGAGGGAGACGTTGGCAAAGCAGACTTTAGGAACCGGCGAGGGGGAGACTTCTCGAATTCCAACCTGTAACCCTGAGATACTACCTGCAGAATCCAGGGGTCCACCTGTGAGCAAGCCCACTGTGCGCTGAAATTCTTGAGTCGACCCCCCACCGTTCCTGAGTCCGCTTGTAAGGCCCCAGCGTCATGCTGAGGGCTTTGCAGAACCCTGGGAGGGCTTCTGTTCCTGGGCAGGGGCTGCTTGCTGCCCTCTCTTACCCCTTCCTCTGCCCCTAGGCAGATATGACTGTCCTTTTGTCCGCTTGTTCTTATAGGACCGAAAGGACTGCGGCTGAAAAGACGGTGTCTTTTTCTGTTGGGAGGGGGTCTGAGGTAAAAAGGTGGATTTTCCGGCAGTTGCCGTGGCCACCAGATCCGATAGACCGACGCCAAATAATTCCTCCCCTTTATACGGCAATACTTCCATATGTCGTTTGGAATCCGCATCACCTGACCACTGTCGCGTCCATAAACTCCTTCTGGCAGATATGGACATCGCATTTACTCTCGATGCCAGAGTGCAAATATCTCTCTGCGCATCTCGCATATAAAGGAAAGCATCCTTTAATTGCTCTATAGTCAATAAAATACTGTCCCTATCCAGGGTATCAATATTTTCAGTCAGGGAATCCAACCAGACGACCCCAGCACTGCACATCCAGGCTGAGGCGATGGCCGGTCGCAGTATAACACCAGTATGTGTGTATATACTTTTTAGGGTAGTTTCCAGTCTCCTATCTGCTGGATCCTTGAGGGCGGCCGTATCCGGAGACGGTAACGCCACTTGTTTTGATAAGCGTGTGAGCGCCTTATCCACCCTAGGGGGTGTTTCCCAGCGCGCTCTAACCTCTGGCGGGAAAGGGTATAAAGCTAATAACTTTTTTGAAATTAGCATTTTTCTATCTGGGTTAAACCACGCTTCATCACATACATCATTTAATTCCTCTGATTCAGGAAAAACTACAGGTAGTTTTTTCACCCCCCACATAATACCCCTTTTTGTGGTACTTGCAGCATCAGAGATATGCAAAGCCTCCTTCATTGCCGTGATCATATAACGTGTGGCCCTACTTGAAAATACGTTTGTTTCATCACCGTCGACACTAGATTCAGTGTCTGTGTCTGGGTCTGTGTCGACCGACTGAGGTAAAGGGCGCTTTACAGCCCCTGACGGTGTCTGAGACGCCTGGGCAGGTACTAACTGGTTTGCCGGCCGTCTCATGTCGTCAACTGATTTTTGTAATGTGCTGACATTATCACGTAATTCCATAAACAAAGCCATCCATTCCGGTGTCGACTCCCTGGGGGGTGACATCACCATTATCGGCAATTGCTCTGCCTCCACGCCAACATCGTCCTCATACATGTCGACACACACGTACCGACACACAGCAGACACACAGGGAATGCTCTTATCGAAGACAGGACCCCACTAGCCCTTTGGGGAGACAGAGGGAGAGTTTGCCAGCACACACCCAAGCGCTATAATATATATGGGAACAACCTTATATAAGTGTTGTTCCTTATAGCAGCTTAAATATATCCAGTATATCGCCAAAAAATGCCCCCCCTCTCTGTTTTACCCTGTTTCTGTAGTGCAGTGCAGGGGAGAGTCCTGGGAGCCTTCCTCACAGCGGAGCTGAGCAGGAAAATGGCGCTGTGTGCTGAAGAGAATAAGCCCCGCCCCCTATTTCGGCGGGCTTTCCTCCCGTGGATTTAGATAAGTGGCATGGGTTAAATACATACATATAGCCTTAATGGCTATATGTGATGTATTCTTTTGCCTTAAGGTAATAAAATATTGCTGCCCAGGGCGCCCCCAGCAGCGCCCTGCACCCTCCGTGACCGCTTGGTGTGAAGTGTGTGACAACAATGGCGCACAGCTGCAGTGCTGTGCGCTACCTTCATGAAGACTGAAAAGCCTTCTGCCGCCTGTTTCCGGACCTTCAATCTTCAGCATCTGTAAGGGGGGTCGGCGGCGCGGCTCCGGGACGAACCCCAGGGCGAGACCTGTGTTCCGACTCCCTCTGGAGCTAATGGTGTCCAGTAGCCTAAGAATCCAATCCATCCTGCACGCAGGTGAGTTGAAATTCTCTCCCCTAAGTCCCTCGATGCAGTGAGCCTGTTGCCAGCAGGACTCACTGAAAATAAAAAACCTAAAAAACTTTTTCTAAGCAGCTCTTTAAGAGAGCCACCTAGATTGCACCCTGCTCGGACGGGCACAAAAACCTAACTGAGGCTTGGAGGAGGGTCATAGGGGGAGGAGCCAGTACACACCACCTGATCCTAAAGCTTTATTTTTGTGCCCTGTCTCCTGCGGAGCCGCTATTCCCCATGGTCCTGACGGAGTCCCCAGCATCCACTTAGGACGTTAGAGAAATTGGGATTGCTATAACCCTTAAAGCAACTCTACCCACACGTCTGACCAAATTACCCAGATTAACTCCTTCAATGGTATAGATAGTGAGTGCGAGACGTTCTGACATTTGGAGGTATCCCAGTTGAATCTCATCTGGGAGTATATATACAGGGGATATGCGGTAATAGTAACTGAAGACATTTATAACTAAAGTAACCTGCAACGGGAGATCAATTAATATATTCACACCTACCTACACTCACAGCCTCTATATTATTGATGCTTTCCTATGAGGTAACATCTGCCGAGTGGTTGGTGCATACGTGATACAATATACAGTGATAGTAATTGAAGACATTTACAACTGAAGTGACCTTCAACGAGAGATCAGTGAATATATTCACACCTACCTATACTCACAGCCTCTATATTATGGATGCTTTCCTATGAAGTAACAGCTGTTGAGTGGTAGGTGTACACATGATGTGATATACTTCCAAGACAGATATCCGGACAGTGGGACCAATTCACTATAAACTGAGATCGTTTTTTGATAATATCATAATGTGAGTGACCAAATGCTGGTAACACTCAGACAAGTATAGCAACCAGAGAGTGTTATACACTAGCAAGTACACGTGGACACGTTTTTAACTCTTTATTCACATTTTTTCATTCCTTTTGGATTCACATATTTGTTAGTGTTGTAATTTTGACCTCTATGTTTCACCGTAGTGTGGGATAATAAACCAATATATATCCTATTTTAATATACAACAATAAAGGTTATATTTTATGACAATCAACTTTTTTCCTAGTGCGTCTATGATAAAGGTTCCTCCTCTTTTTTCCTCCCAGTTTCAGTTTATGCATACTGTAGTTGACAGCACCCCCTGAGTACACTGAGTATTGTCCATGATATAAGAGAGGGGCTTATGTTAGTGGGTGTATGGTGATGAATCACATACACTCACACTATCTAAATATTATATATTGAGTGTGCAGATACCAAGTCTTCCAGCATATTATGTGTATCTGGCACTGTCAGGGCCGGCAACAGAAATCTTGGGGCCCCATTCAGTGATATCTCTGGGGCCCCTTCAGATTATATATATATATATATGTGTATATATATATATATATATATATATATATATACTCGCAATGGAATTTGCTGTTAATAACTGTTAATATATGTCCTGTAACTGCCTGCAACAGAGCTGTAACCAGAAGAGCGAGGGCACACTTGTGCTGCACAGTCACTGTGTGACTACAGCCCGCTGCCATATTTGGACAAGATGGCTCACATCCCAGCCGTGCATTAAATGGTATATATTTGGGGTCTCTCTGATCCTTAGTTCCCCTTTGTCATCCCCCCATCGCCGGCCCTGGGCACTGTGGGGGCACATATAACATGTATCTGGCACTGTGGGGGCACATATAACATGTATCTGGCACTGTGGGGGGCATATAATGTGTATCTTGCACTGCACTATTGGTGCATAAAGGTATCTGGCACTGCTGGGGGCATATTATGTGTATCTGGCATTGTGGGGATATAATGTGTATCTGGCATTGTGGGGGCATATAATGTGTACCTGGCACTGCACTATTTGGGGCATATATGTATTTGGCACTGCTTTGGGCATACAGTGTGTATCTGGCACCACACTACTGGGGGCATATGTGTATCTGGCATTGCTGGGACATATTATGTGTATCTGACAATGTGGGGCATATTATGTATATCTGGCACTGTGGGGGCATATAATGTGCATCTGGCACTGTGGGGGCACATATAATGTGAATCTGGTGCTGTGGGGGTATATAATGTGTATCTGGCACTGTGGGGACATATAATGTGTATCTGGCATTGTGGGGACATATAATGTGTATCTGGCACTGCTAGGGGCATATAATGTGTATCTGGCACTGCACTACTGGGGGCATATGCATACCTGGCACTGCTGGGGGCATATAATGTGTATATGACAATGTGGGGGCATATTATGTGTACCTTACAATGTGGGGCCATATTATGTGTATCTGGCACTGCTGAGGGCATATAATGTGTATATGACAATGTGGGGGCATATTATGTGTATCTAGCACTGTTGGGGCATATTATGTGTATCTGGCACTGTGGGGGGCATATAATGTATATCTGGCACTGTGGGAACATATCATGTGTATCTTGCATTGTGGGGGCATATAATGTGCATCTGGCACTGCTGGGGGCATATAATGTATATCTGGCACTGCATTGTGGAGGGGGGCATATAATGTGTATATGGCACTGTACTACTGGGGGCATATGTGTATCTGGCACTGCTGGGGGTATATAATGTGTATCTGACAATGTGGGGAGATATAATGTATCTAGCACTGCACTGTGGGGGGGGGGGGGCATATCATGTGTATCTGACACTGCACTGCTGGGGGCATATGGGTATCTAGCACTGCTGGGGGCATATGTGTATCTAGCACTGCACTACTGCGGGCATAAGTGTATCCTGCACTACTGGGGTCCTTATGTGTATCTGACACTATACTGGAGACATTATTTGTAAGGAACACTACTGTGGGCGTTTGTAGGTAAGGCTGCTAATTGTGTGTGTATAGGGGGTGTGAAAATATTTGATAGTTTGATAATGTACAGTTGCAAGGCCGTGCCCACTTTTCCATGGGGGGAGGGGCGCTTCGAAATTTTCTCGCTCAGGGCACTGGTAGGCCTGGAGCCAGCCCTGGGCTTAGAAGTAATCAGTAAAGCTGCAAAACGACATTAAAAAATGTAAATATATCAAAATAGGAATCCTATTATGATTTTTTATAGATAATAGATGCAATAGCATCATTTACTCTATACAATAGTCCCTTCTTTCTAGAATATTCAATAAAAATTTGTTGGTATAGTATAGATTGTGTTATGTAGTTTCAGTATTTTAATAGATATTAAGTAATTAGTATTTTATTATGGTTATTTACATTTATGAATTTTATATAGATATATTATTACACTCTTGGCACTTTATATACATGCATGTATGTGGTGATAACATATTTCACTTTTGTTACAGATGACAGGTTGCTGGTGCAACAGGGGGAGTGAGTTTATGGAGCCAGAGTCGGGGAAATCCTGGAAGTCCCGCATGCACTGCCGGAGGGCTACACTTGGGGGGGAATGTAATAGGGTGTGAGAATCAGAAAGTGAGAGTAGCAATCATTTACATGGCAAAACCAGGTTGATTATGCCATATAAATGATCGCCACTTTAAAGAAACAGGAGAACTCTCACAGAATCTCTCAGTTCCTGATTCTCCCACCCTATTACATTCCCCGCCACCCGGTGTTGTTACATAAGGTAGGATTTTATTATTTACTATTTGTATGTTGCCTGAAGATGGGTAATAAAATCCAAAATGTTGTAAATGGCGTGACGTGAAAATTTTCTTTTTATATTGGAGCTTAGACTGTTGAGCCCCGCACTCCGGAGGTGCATTGATGGTTTGGTAGAGTGCACCCCAGTAGCTGATCACATTATCTATCTATCTATCTATCTATCTATCTATCTATCTATCTATCTATCTATCTATCTATCTATCTATTTTTCGATCTAACAATCCTGTATATTTTATATATAACGTAGCTATCCAATCCAATTAATCACATTATATTATCCATAGCCAATGGGCATAAATCAGTCATGCTAGAAAACATGTCAACACATGTCAATGGTACACATCAAGGCAAAACTGCTAGCACATGCAAAACGTCTATGCAGCATTTCGGGACCGTAGTGGGACCCTTCCTCGGGACATGCAGGTGCCCAGTATACACCGTAAGAGAGACATGACTCTCCTATGATGTGTATACTGGGCACCTGCATGTCCATTGACATGTGTTAACATGCTTTCTAGCATAAATGATTTATGCTCGCTGCCCACGCCATGCTGCGGACTCATTCTCACTCTATGCGTGGACACCCACAAGTGGGAATAGCCCTTGGCCCCCTGTCGGCATTCTGGTAGCAGGGATCCTAGCGTCGGTATTCTGACCACCTGGATCATAACTACATCCCATATATAGATAGATATATTACTATTTAGTAAAACATGCGGCAGGAGTTTGAAATATTTCAAAACTATTATTGTGCTATTTATTGGAAACTTAAAGGTCTGTCATAGTGAAGTTGCACTACTGGTCATGTGATGTTAGACCCAGCTGGAGAGGTATGAGATTGCTTGGCAGGACCTGCTACATTAAGGCAATTAATGGGTCCTGCTGCTGCATCTCTCCCCTCAAGTCCTAGTGGATAATACAGAAAATGTAAAGGGCCCTACACACTGGCAGATAACACTGCACGATAGGAACGAGAACTCATTCATATCGTGCAGTGTGTAGGCACCAACGATGAATGATGCGCGGCCCTGGGCTCGTTCATCGTTGGTGCCCCATCGCTTATGCATGCAGGCCAATATGGACAAGATTGGCCATATTAGCATGCATTGCTATGGCGCCGAGAGATGGGGGAGTGAAGAAACTCCACTCCCCCTTCACGTCCCCCCGCCGCCGGGTCTCCTGCCTGCCGCATCGGCGGTCGGGCAACTCAGCGGCGGGTCACCCAGTCTGTAGGGCCCTTAAGTGTAGGAGAATATGTAAAAGGGCCAAAGGTACAAACCCTGCCAGTGCATTTCTTAGGAATATATATGTAGGTGTATAGTAACATTTAGCTTTACTCTATCTATCTATCTATCTATCTATCTATCTATCTATATTTTTATATATATATATATATGTACAAAAGAAGCTAGCAGCGCCACAGATGTAGTATCTAAGGTATTTACGACAGTACGGGAAAGATACGTTCCGAAATAATTAACAGAACATAGCCTGGTGGACACTCCCTTCAAAATGTTAGGGCGTCAGCTTAAGAACCTCAAAAATATATGTAGGCACTGGTATATATGCCTACAAGTTAGAAAATGGTGCAGGGGGATGAGGTATTTGCAAACGACCAAAGGTGTCTAATCAATAATGTAAAAACCAGGTGCTATAAAAATATATAATTTAATTTTAAAAGACAAAGCACTATAAAGGGGTAATATGTGAAATAATAACAATATTCAAATGCAGCCTAGTCAAGAAATATTAGATAAAAAAAAGAAGCAAAAGGCTAAGCTAAAAAAGTCAGAGACATATATGCCAAAATTCATAAAAGAGTACATAAAAACACAGAAAATAGTAGCACCCAACGCGTTTCGTCCCTCATGGACTTCATCAAGGGGTGAAGTCCATGAGGGACGAAACGCGTTGGGTGCTACTCTGATTTTACCTCAATATATATAGATATATATATATATATATGCAGCTGAACCCAGTGCCCTCACATAAATAGTCACATATTAAGCAGGGATGGTGCGGTACTCACAGCTGTGTAGGAGATAAAAACTTATAGATCCACTATGGTTATCAATTTTTCAATATTACTGTAGATTTTGTATGGTACTGAAGAAAATATACATTAAGATTGAAACGTTGATAACCATGGTGGTTCTGTGAGTTTACTTTTTCCTATACAGCCGTGTGCGCCACACCATCCCTGCTTAATATATATATATATATATATATATATATAAAAGAAAATAATGGACACGGGTCAAGTCAGCTATTCACTCCGCCCTCAGTCCTTAGTCTTCTTACGTTCCATAGCTAAGGCTGTGGTGAGTGTACACATCTCATCAAAGTTTTTTTGTCAGCCTGTCCAATAATTCTGTGTTTTTCAGCTTTCTCCCATCATAACACTATATATAAATGGGTTTAACTTTTGGTGAAAAGTTTGGAAAAAAAGTTTAATAACCAGCATTACTGATAACTTCCTATTAAATGATATGGGGGCCTCAGCAATACAAGACAGCCAGTACAGGGGGCATGCAGCTGGTCTCACGGCCACTGCCATCCCAGCATTCCGTGAGCCAGAATGACAGTTGGTGTGAACAGACCGAGCTGAGCAGCCAGCGATGGAGCACAGTGAAGGAAAGTGGCGACCCCAACCCCAAAAAGCGATGCGAGAAGAGAAGAAAAGCATAAAGAAGAGGCATGGAGTGAAGAGGAGCGCACAGGAGAGGTGCAGAGAGAAGAGAAGTGGAGAGAAGAGCAGAGACAGAAAGATTGGAGGAGCAAATAGCAGAGGTGCTGTACCATCTAGCAGTCCTCAAAATCCCAACGGGGAAGATGTCATCGAATTCCAGCTCATTACAATCAACGAGCTTGGAGAATATGAGAACCCTCCGACTGGAGCAGGGAACAGGTCGAGTCTCACTGCAGAGAGTCATCTGTACAAAAGGGAGAAACCATCTTCCCCTGAGGCTGTGACTGGCAAGAAAAAGAGGAAACGTCAGATAAAAGAAGGGACAGGACAGCAGAAGAGGGTGAAACACCAAGATGATGAGCATAGAAAGCAGAAAAGGAGACATCTGGATGTGGCCGTGGTCCAAGAGAAGGTCAAGGGCAGTGATTTCACCCCTCCATTGGACAGACCAGGTAAGGAGGTATTAATGGTTTTCACAGAAAACTCTTAATATGGAGAACTTGCTCCACTGCTACTAACTATAGATCAAACTGTAGCTGACTGTTCATTTATTTCAGTGTTTCTTTCACATAGAGGGGCAGATGTACTAAGCTTTGAGGGGGGATAAAGTACCAACCAATCAGCTCCTAGTTGTCATTTTTCAAAAATAGACTGTAACATGGCAGTTAGGATCTGATTGGCTGGTACTTTATCTCTCTCTACTTTATCACTCCCCAAGGCTTAGTACATAAGACCCAGAGTGTGGTATTGTGGCATCCATAAATTAGATGAGAGATTGAAGTACATTGTTTGAATTGGGTTCAATCTGCCAGATAAATGGGCATTAGAGGCCTGGAAGCTTGGAGCGATCCCCACTACAGTCAGCTAGTAAATGTCCTACATAATAGTGCCAAATTCTCATATAGGGCATATTTCATCACCTCTAAAATAACAAATCTACTTCTTTTGCTGTACTTTCTCAGTGTACCAGTGATGGGGGCTGTTACACTATTGGCTACTTAGCTGCTAGAGGCCCTGCCTGGGATTACCTGTAATCGGCCTTTTATATTAAACGCAGATAATGATCCCTGCTGCTTCCCTGGGGCACGGAAATGACAGTTGGTCGGTTGTGCTGCCTAGCCCCGCCCCCTGCCCCCAGCTGTTACCTGGAACCTGCCTGTGGCCAAGTTATACCAAGCACTACTTAGGGGGGGGTATCCATCACATCTAATGTTATCACACCTATCACCCCCAAAATCCACTTATCACACCCTGTGCACTCCCAAAAACGGGATCCACACAATAATTCAAGCCGGCAAAAGCAGAGATAAGTATAGGAGAAAATGGGGAAATCTGCCTGTACCCTGCAAAAAGCCAAACTAACATAGGAAAACATTATAGAAGTATATTAGTGGCCATACAAAAACTATTTGGTGTAATTAAATTAGGTCAAATAGCTGTTATATGAATTTCTTTTTAAAAAATAAGAAAAAATGTTAGAATGCGATTTGTGTATATATATATATATATATATATATATATATATATATATATATATATATATATATATATATATATAGTGTGTGTATAACATACAGGTCCCCGTGCACCTCACTACTGATTACTCCTCATCATCATTTTATCACTGAGTTGAAATTATCATTTAGCATAGGTCTTCAAACTGTGGCCCTCCAGCTGCTGTGAAACTACACATCCCAGCATGCCCTGCCACAGTTTTGATATTAAGGTATGCTAAAACTGAGGCAGGGCATGCTAGGATGTGTAGTTCCACAGCAGCTGGAGAGCCGCAGGTTGAAGACCCATGATTTATAGTATATAGTGGAATATAACTTGTATATCTCAGGTAGATGAATCAGGCTTTTCCTGTTATACACTGAATGAAAAAAACCCAGACAGGATATATAACTGCAGAGGATATAATAGTCACCTGTAATAATTAAGATATGTCTACACCAGAAAAATCAGTGAATAATATGGAGTAAGAGACTGTGCTAAGTGACTGAGCTGTGTTATAAACCCCATAGAGCCCTGTATGTATAATACACCCTAATAGTTATTAGGAATTGGGAGCGCGTTACACGGTTCCGGTAAGAATGGTCGACCATGTTAAGGTCAACAGTCCTTAGGTCGACCACTATTGGTCAACATGGACAAATGGTCGACACATGTAAATGGTCGACGCATGACAGGTCAACACATGAAAAGGTTGACATGGATTTTTGAACTGTTTTTGGTGTAATTTTTTCCGTAACATGACCAGGTACCCCAATTAGTGAACCCCAATTAGTTTACCACATCCCCTTGCATGGCTGCGGGCAAGGTGTCTCGCTCCACTGCCTCTGCACTCGGCACAGGTTACTATTCCCAACCGTAGTCCACGTGGATGGTAAAGTATGGAAAATTGAAAAATCTATTTAAAAAAAAAAAGCCATGCCAACCTTTTCATGTGTTGACCTGTCGTGTCGACCATTTTCATGTGTCAATCATGTGTCGATGTCGAACAATAGTGGTCAACCTAATGGCAGTCGACCTAATGACTGTCGACCATCCAAACGGATAACATGTTACACATCACAGTGACAATATATTGCTGTAAGTGACTGTGAATTGGGGACTTTTGTTGTTAATGATGTAAAGATGTCTGTAGCTGCACTAAAATACAAATTGTATTTAATAAAATAAAAGAACTAATAACACATGTAAATGTGTGGAAATTATATGTGTGGCACTTTTAGAAAACAAAAATAACTTGTATTTGGTTTAAATATCCTTCACAATGGGCCTTAAAATACAAGATGCCATAGGCCCCGATGCAGCAGCTGAATACTGATTTGTATAATATCCACTGTCTGACTCATCATTTATATAAAGAGTAGATGTATAACCTCTTCCTTTATTACCCCAATAGGAGGCAGCGGCCCCGGCTGCAGAACACCATTATCCATCGGGCGGTTCATTTACCACCAAGAGCTCGGTCGGGGCAGCTACGGAAGAGTAAGATTTGTGTTTTCTGTCTGATTTCTCATGTTGTCACCATTATGCTAACTGTATATACACACACAGCTATATATAATAACCTGCCATAGTGACATTGGTTACACAATAGTCATTTATATAGGGTTGTGTCCAAATCCCATTTGTGTCTGTGTGTAAATGCAGCCTATCTTTACTGATGTGAATAATGTTACATGTGGAAAAGGGGTTCATTGTGATTTACCGACGGACACAATACTAACGGTCATAATCCCGACAGCCATTGACTGACAATCAAAATACCGACACAGTCAAAATACCGACATCCATTATGCCGACATGATGAACATGCCAACATAGTCAGAATATCGACATTTGAAATACCAACATGCCACAATACTGACATGAGTTTTTCTGGGGGGGTTTGTGTCCATGTCGACATAGGTCAACATGGTCACCGTCTAAGTGTTCTGTACTCGACACACTATTATATTCCCCCTCCAGGTCCACTGGGATGGTAAAGTATGAATAAGTCTGTTTTGGGGCAAAAAGTCCTTAAAAAAGCATGTCAGCATTTTGACATGTTTGCATAATGAATGTCGGTATTTTGACCATGTTGGTATTTTACTATTTTGAGTGTCGGTCAATGGCTGTTGGGATTATGACCATTGGTATTGTGTCCGCAGGCAAATCAACTGCTACCCGTGGAAAAGGTGGTGTGTGTGAGTGGGGGGGGGTGGGTTGTATTTTCTGCAGGGAGGATTTGGGCAGATTTTGGGGGGTCTGTACTGATATATCTGCTGATATACCTCTAGGATATACGTTCATTCAAACAATATTATAGGAGAATGCAATATAGAAAATGTTAACTGTTTATATTAATGTAATGATGGGGTAGCAGGTTGGACACTGAAGTGACATTGGTGTCTCCCACATGCCTGTCAGTTCTGTATAAGCAGCCACACTGCCTATTTCCAGAGACAGCTACTGGGTAAGGGAAGCGGGCAGCACCTTGATAGTCACTGCACAATACAGTTGGCACATTTACATTTAAATGAATACTCTGGAGAAAAATAATACTTTTTACTATAGCACAGAAATAAATCCTGTATGTGCATGCTGTGGTAACAATATTTCTGTGCACATAATAAGAAAGTGCCCATCATATACATCTCCTAGTTACCCACATACTGTCCCAGCTCCAAACATATGGCATTGGGGGTCATTCAGACCTGATCACACACTAGGGGGTACATTTACTATGATGGGAGTTCTATTTAAGATGGGATGTTGCCCATAGCAACCAATCAGATTCTACTTCTCATTTAATTAGCACCTTCTAGAAGATAATACCTGGAATCTGATTGGTTGCTATGAGCAACATCCCATCTTAAATAGAACTCCCATCTTAGTAAATTTATCCCTAGGTTTTTCGGCTGCGCTGCGATCAGGTCAGAACTGTGCATGCATATGCAACGCAATGCGCAGGCGCATCGTACAAGTACAAAGCGGATCGTTGCCCAGCGATGGATTGTACAAAGAATCTGTTCACACAGCCGATCGCAAGGAGATTGACAGGATGAGGGCGTTTGTAGGTGGCGACTGACCATTTTCTGGGAGTGGTTGGAAAACGCAGGCGTGTCCAGGCGTGTGCAGGGCGGTGTCTGATGTCAATTCCGGCCCCGGACAGGCTGAAGTGATCGCAGAGGCTGAGTAAGCTCTGGGCTACTCAGAAACTGCACAAAGCTTTTTTGTACCGCCCGGCTGCACATGTGATCGCACACTTGCAAAGTGAAAATACACTCCCCTATGGGTGGCGACTATCTGCTTGCAGCAGTGCAAAAAGCCCCTAGTGAGCGATCAGGTCTGAATTAGGCCCATTGTCTGGTTAGTGTGTTTATCAAATGCCACACTATAGCTTACAACTCAATACTGGAGGGGATTGGAACAGGACAGGGGCATTCTGTCATATATAGGGTATATCTGTATCATGGATGGGTGCATGGAAAGCACACGGCTGCCCTTTATCCTCATCTGGTCTCCTTCATAATGACCTCTCACTATCCTCAGCACCATGGCAGGTGTGTGCAGCGCCCATTCACCTCTGCTACACAGAACAGCAGTGACCAGACCTCCCCAATTACCCCACAACATGGACAATGCAATGTAATCAAGACCAACATATCTTACTTTATTCATTCCAGGCATTTGTGCTTCCATTCTCTTATCTCCTGACACAGAATGTTCTCATTAGTTACTGTATGAGCCATACCTCTTTCCTCCGGCTTCTGTAACGTCTCTCTGTACCGTACAGGTGTTACTGGCATCTGACACTGTCACCAGAAGGCAGCTTGCAGTGAAGGTCATTAAGAAAAGAGTTGTGGTGGAAGAAGATATGATAAGATCTGTGCTGGTGGAAAGAGAGGCACTGCAGGCTGTCAGGACGCCCTTTGTCGTCCGAGGGCTTTTTGCCTTCCAGACTGAGGTAAGTTCATGTATATTTCTACTAACCCTCTTGGTCTTGGGGGGAATTCAGACTGAATCGCTGCAGCGGCAGCCATCGTAGTCTTAATGTCTTTGTGGAGTGCGCACATGCAGGGGGCGCACAGCGCGTCCACACCCGGGAGCCAAGTGAGATGCTAAAAGCATCTCTAGGCTGCGATCACCTCTGCCTGATTGATAGGCAGAGACAGTCGCAGGGCGGGAGGGGGCGTGCCAACGGCATTAGAATGCTGTTGGCTGGGCGAGGTACGGACAACGCAGGCATGTTCAGGCCATTATGGGGGTGGCCTGCAGTGGCTGCGTGAGGTCACATGCAGCCGCTGCAACCTGGGACTTTTTTCCTTCCTGGGAATCCTCACGTACTGGAGCAGATGCTATTTCTGGGCATCTTTCCATGTATAATAATAATACTAAGATGACTTTTATGTAGAAAACAATTTTATGTAGTACTTTTATTCTAGTATCATACCTCTACTCTATTACACACTGCATCTGTAATTCAGCACTTATGTTTAACCTGACTAAAAAAACTCACCCTGTATTTTGCGGTTGGATTTGATGCAGACAATGCACAACCCACAGGAAATTCAGATATTCTGTCTCTATCCATCGTATCAAATAATTTACTCATTAGCCCATTTATTAATTATACCCTATAGTTTTAACTTATCGCCACAAGAAATTGAAGACTAGCGGCATGTAATAAAAATCATTTGCAACTATAGGGGCTCTGATAGGTGTCTGTTCTAGTGATGTGTAATAGTATAGAGATCACCAATACGATCTCTTTACTTTCATGTTGTAGGGCCGGACACGCTGCTCTGTATGTGCGGTCTGCTGACTGCACATGTGTGAGCGGGGAGTGTCAGGGAGGGATCCTATAGATCCCCTCCTAGTACCTTTTGTGGAATATAGCCCATAGACTACAACGGCTAACCTACTGCGGCCAAGATGGTGTTACCTACCGGGAAGCCAAGATGGTGTTACCTACCGGGGCCAAGATGGTGTTACCTACCGGGGCCAAGGTGGTGTTACCTACCGGGGCCAAGATGGTGTTACCTACTGGGGCCAAGATGGTGTTACCTACTGGGGCCAAGATGGTGTTACCTACCGGGGCCAAGATGGTGTTACCTACCAGGGCCAAGATGGTGTTACCTACCGGGGCCAAGATGGTGTTACCTACCGGGGCCAAGATGGTGTTACCTACCGGGGCCAAGATGGTGTTACCTACCGGGGCCAAGATGGTGTATCCTACTGGGGCCAAGATGGTGTTACCTACCGGGGCCAAGATGGTGTTACCTACCGGGGCCAAGATGGTGTTAGTTACCGAGGCCAAACGATGTCATGCTTTACATTCTGGGACTTGGTAAATTTAGCATTGAAGCAATCGCCACAGAAATCTATGGAGGCAGTTTTTGCAATTGAAAACTGGGAATCACAGTGAGTTATGTGCTGTCTGTAGATGCCAATGATTAGGAACATTCATATATCATAATATGTCTTCTAACAGGAGCTCCTCTTCCTGGGAATGGAGTATGCCAATGGAGGAGACCTTTATGACCTATTGGAAAGAACTGGTGCCTTGGACCTAAACACGGCAACGTAAGAGCTGAAAGGAGACTGAGTGGATGAGAGTCTGGTCAGGGAATACATTCAGGGTTACAGGGATTGGTGGATGGAGGCATTGTATTAATATAAGCTGACCGCGCATGCGCAGGAGCCCCGGCAGCCATCACAGCACATGGCAGGGTTGAGATCCTTTCGGAGCCCTTGTCCCTGCAGGTGCTGATTGATACATCTGCTCGTTGTGATCGCATATTGCAATGTGATCCTGGGAGGTAAGATCCCGCTCAGATCACATTGAATATGCAATCTATGATAAATGGCCCCCAGTGTGCTATACCGTCCTGAGCAGTAGGGGAGAGGTGTTATCAGTGTGTTATGTATTTATGTAGTGAGTTGTACACCCCAGTGTCACATGGTACAGGTGTAATTCTGTGTGTAGCCTCTTTCTGAGCCTGTTACCTATGGTTACAGCAGTTTCCTTTCTTTCTCTGCCAGTTTCTATGCAGCGGAGATTGTGTGTGGACTGGAACATCTGCATTCCAAGGGCTACATCCATCGGTAAGTACATCTGTCCTCTCATTGTAGTAGATCATTGTTTCCTGTCTCAGTTCTGACGCTTATATGTCTTTGTACACTTGTGTCTTATTTACAATGATGAGTGCAGGAGACTGACCATACACAGATAGGGCCTGATGCTGGGTTGTATGGAAATCACCCTGAGCTGCATGCATGGAAGACGTGTGTATATTCCCCATATGCAGAGCTGTAGGCGTCTTGCTGTGCGCCCGCCTCCTATGTGTATGATTGGTTTACTTCTAGTCACTGCTATCAGTGCACACTTGTACCTACCCTATACTAGGTGTAATAGATACACCTGGTCACAGCCATATTTACTCTTACACCTAGAATAGCCGCAGTGATACACCCTCACTGAGCTTGGTCTATATGAGACATACCTCCCAACATCGTCACTGTCCAAGTAGGGACACTGCTGCGCGCCAAAGGCACATACCCACGAAAAGGGGCAGTGGCCTCATGAAAAGGGGTGTGGCTTTGTGGGAATGCCCGCAATCACACTGATTATGGGAAAACCCTTTGTAGTGTTAATTACATATTGAAAGATGTAATTGTAAGTTATGTCATGTGCTGGTCCATCTCAGCAGCTTGTATTACTTAGAGGATCTTCCTTTTTACAGAGACATCAAACCAGAGAATATTCTCATCCATGGAGACGGCCATATTAAGATTGCAGATTTGGGCCTTGCATTAAACAACATGCATGAAGGAGACGTCGCCACTGAATATGCAGGAACAACAGGCTATATTGCCCCCGAGGTGAGTCATAAAGGATATTAGTGGATTTCTCATATATGGGACTAAATGTAATTGCCTCCCGAGCTGACTGAGGGGGTTATTCAGGTTTGTTACCAAATCAAAAAAGCATACTAATGGGCAAAACCATGCTGCACTGCAGGTGGGGCAGATGTAACATGTGCAGAGAGAGTTAGATTTGGGTAGGTTATATTGTTTCTGTGCAGGGTAAATACTGGCTACTTTATTTGTACACTGCAATTTTGATTTGAGTTTGAACACTCCCCACCCAAATCGACGTCTCTCTGCACATGTTACATCTGCCCCACCTGCAGTGCAATGTGGTTTTGCCCATTAGTGTGAGTCTGCCCATTTTTTAATCCAGCAATAATTTTTAAGGCAAAATCAGTTTGGTTTTGCCATATAAATGATTGCTACTTTAAAAAACGGGCAGACGCACAAAGTCCAGCAACTCGGAGGCTATTACATTTAGCCTAGTCGCGCGCAAATAATATAGGGGCGAGACTTCATGGGGAAGGGGTGTGGCAACAAAACAATACCAATTCACATTACATATTATAGTAGTCTCCATTATTCAAATTACGCCGCATAGAGGCACCACTACACCACGTTCAGCCCCTCTTACACATTACTGCGGACAGATTACCCTTTTTACACATTACGGCAGACAGCGTCCCCTTTTTTACACATCACGGCAGACAGCGTCCCACTTTTACACATTAGGTAGACAGATAGATAGATAGATAGATAGATAGATAGATAGATAGAAAAGAATAGATGATACTTACCAGCTCTCAGGCAGTCAGGTTCCTTGGTGCTGGCAGCTCCGGGTGGCAGGGGAGAAGGAGGAGTAGGGAGGAGGGAGCCGCAGCAGCGCACTGTAATTGCCGTCGGCGCCGCATGCAGCTGTACCTCTCCTTCAGCATTGGCTGGTCACCGCCGCTGTGAATGCTGGGATGAGGGAAGCGCATCCCAGCATTCACAGCAGCGCCGGGCCAGCCAATGCTGAAGGAGAGGGACTGCTGCAGCGGCGCCGCTACCAATTACATAGCGCTGCTGCGGCTCCCTCCTCCTCCTTCTCCGCTACTCCCTCTGCTCCTCCGGCACAGGCGACTTGTAATGAGTCAAATTCACTCATACCAAGCCGCTGGCCATTGCGCCCTCAGTGCGACTGCGCTGTGTGCCACGTAGTTACGGCACTGGAGCACACTGCAGTCCCACTACAATGTGCGGGAATGTTACGGTTGTGCTATTTATCAAGCTCAGAAAAGTAAATGTTTGTGGAGTTTGACAGTGTTAGTAAATGCCATCTTCATATGGTGTTAGCTCTGTTATCAATTGAAAGAGGATTCAGAGTGTGTAGAATGATCCCCTTGGTTGTAAATGTTTGAGTAAAGCTGGTACCACTAAGGGTTACTACTATCATCCCCACCAACATGTAGGAGGAGGGATCTTCAGGATCTGGGCGCACTATTGCACATGCGCGGTCTGCTGACTGTGCCAGGACAAGTGGGGTGTGCCAGTATCGGAGATATCTGCTGCGGCCTCCCATCTTTGCTCACAAACGCAGCCCATATAGGTTTCTAATTTGTACTGATCCATAGGTTTATGATTTATAGGTATCCATAGGATCCCTCTCCAGTTACTCTTGATATGGCATGAGATATGGGGCCAAGGAGCTTGGTAAATTCAGCAAAACACCAGTCCCTATAGAAACTTATGGGGCTGCTATTGTGAGTGAAAACAGGGAACCACAGCAGGTACTGTGTCTCCAATAGCTGCTGTGCTCCCCTGCACATATATTATTAGAATACTTATTACTTACAGGTACCTCATGACAACATGTGTTTTGGGAGGATTTTCCACAAATATTTATTGATAAATAGGCCCCATAAAGTGATAAAATCAGTAAATAAAATATATTACTTTTTATGTTTATAACATTTACCAGTATAATTATTCTAATCAGTGATGTGTTACATGTATGTATTATTTCCTTTGATACATGTGCATTCCCCAATGGAAACAGTGTATACTGTTCAGACTTATATTATCATTATTGAATAAACCTATATTATATAGTAAATCATGTCATTCTATTGGCAGATGGAAGATTTCCTCGGGTATAACACCTCGGCAGACTGGTTCTCATTTGGAGTTGTCCTATTCCAAATGCTGACCGGACAATCCCCGGAAGATAGCAGGCTAGTTGACATACAGGACTTTTCATTAGATCATGATGCTGAAAACATCATTGAAAAGGTGAGTGTGAGTAAGTGCTGAGTATGCAGCTCAGGTTGCCAGATCACTCTTTGTCTTTGTTGCAAGATAGAAAACAGAGAGTTGTAGTGAATGGAGTGCATTCACAGGAGGGAAATGTTACCAGTGGAGTACCCCACGGATCTGTACTTGGACCAGTGCATTTTAATATCTTTATTGGTGACATTGCTAATGGCATTAAAGGGAAAGTATTTTTGCAGATGACACAAAGGTATGCAACATGGTAGTCACACCAGGAGGACCAGGAGGGGTAAAACAAATGAATGAGGATCTAGGTAGACTAGAGGAATGGTCAAGAGTGTGGCAATTACAGTTTAATGCCAAAAAATGCAAAATCATGCACTTGGGTCTCAAAAGTCCAAAAGCTAAATATAGTTTTAATGACACTATACTGGAAACTACTGAGGAGGAAAAGGGATCTAGGAGTCACTAGTTCAGGTGACTTAAAGGCAGGTAAGCAATGTAACAAAGCAATGAGGAAGGCTAGTCAGATGCTTAGTTGCATGGGGAGATGAATCAGCAGCAGAAATAAAGAAGTAATAATGCCACTGTATAGGTCCTTGGTACGGCCTCATCTAGAATACTGTGTTCTATTCTGGAGGCCATATCTTCAGAAGGATATTAATACATTAGAGACTGTACAAAGAAGGGCAACTAAAATGGTGCATGGCCTACATCACAGAACTTACCCAGAAAGACTAAAATATCTCAATATGTATAGTATGGAGCAGAGAAGAGAAAGGGGGGACATGATAGAAATTTTCAAACATATCAAGGGTTTTAACAAAGTCCAGGAGGGAAACATTCTTCAAATGAAGAGAAGTATTAGAACACAAGGACATGCACTGAAACTGGAGGGAGGTAGGTTCAGGGGAAATTTGATGAAAAATTACTTCACAGAAAGAGTAGTGGACAAGTGGAATAGCCTTCTATCAGAGGTGGTAGAGAGTAAGACAGTAGAGCAATTTAAGCATGCATGGGATAGACATAAAGATACCCTTACAAAGAAATAATGATCAATGGTTCTTATCTGCCATCACATTCTGTGTTTCCCAATATTGTTACATTGGGCAGCATTGCATCCACCATAGCAATGGAGGGATCACAGCAAGTATCGGAGATACCTACAGCGATCCCTCCTTCATACATTCCAGGGATACATAGTATTTGTGGAAAGCTCACGGAAACCGGTGTTTTTGGTGACACAGCCACAAATACTGTTTGATAAATGGGCCTCTTAGTCTATAATCTCAATTAAGAAGAAATTACCCTTTGAAAAGCATCTATATTGGTCTTACAGGTTCCCAAGGAAAGGTTTTAATATTTTTCAGTGTCCTGCATCAGTGTTCAGAGACAATTTCCAATTTCTACATAAGGTGCAAGTTACACTTCTCTGCCCTGGGTGTATGTCTTAAGCTGGCCATACATCAGGACGATATCTTTCCAACCAGCCAACTAGTTGGCTGGTTGGAAAGATAATCTGGCAGTGTGTGGGAGGAAACGATTATCAGCCGTTTGCTCCCACACGCTGAAAAACGGACAGAAACGGTCTGTCCAACTAGTTGGGAAAATCAAACCTGTTTGATTTTCCCAACCAATCGTTCAGGTGTAGGGGAAACTTTCTCCCCAACTGAACGATAAGTAGGCGGACACTGCCTGCTAGTGTCCGCCTACTGTGCCGGCAGCATGAAAAGCCCGCCCCCCCCAATCACCTGTGACAGCGGGCTGTGCAGTGCGGGGTCTGAAAAGGGGGCGGAGCTACGGCGGCACGAGGGGGTGGAGCTACACTGAATAGAGGGGCGGAGCTACACGGGACCAGACAGCTTTGCAGTGACGGCCAGCCAGACTTGGTAAGTGGAGGGTGAGAGAGAAGTGAGTGTGTGTGTGTGTGTTTGTATATATGTGTGTGTGTGTTTGTATATATGTGTGTGTGTGTGTGTGTGTGTGTGTGTGTGTGTGTGTGTTTGTATATATGTGAAGTGTGTGTGTGTGTGTATGGTGGAGATGTGTGTGTGTGCAAGGTGGGGTGTGTGTGTGTGTGTCTGTATATATGTGTGAATTGTGTGTGTGTGAGGTATGTCTGTGTGTGCGCGCTTTATGAACGCCACTGCTAGGGGGGCCATTACATGCAAGGACGCTACTACTATAGGAGGGGCATTACGTATAAGGACGCTACTACTATAGGGGGGCATTACGTATAAGGACGCTACTATTGCTGGGGGGGGCATTACATATAACGATACTACTGCTGGGGGGGCATTATGTATAAGGATGCTACTATTACTGGGGGGGCATTACCTATAACAATGCTACTACTACTGGGGGGCATTATGTATAAGAACGCTACTACTACATGGGGGCATAACATATAACGATGCTACTACTACTGGGGGGGCATTATGTATAAGAACGCTACTACTACAGGGGGGCATTACATATAACGATGCTACTACTACTGGGGGGGCATTATGTATAAGGAGGCTACTAATACTGGGGGGGCATTACATATAAGGACGCTACTACTGGGGGGGCATTATGTATAAGGACTCTTACTACTGGGGGGCATTATGTATAAGGACTCTTACTACTGGGGGGCATTATGTATAAGGACGGTGCTACTACTACTGGGAGGGCATTACATGTAAGGATGCTACTACTACTGGGGGGGCATTATGTATAAGGGCGGTACTACTACTGGGGGAACATTACGTATAAGGATGCTACTACTACAGGGGTGGCATTACGTATAAGGACGCTGGATCAGATGAGTATAATTATCTTTTATTTTCAGGTACCCGTGGATTCTACTTGGAGAAGAGGACCGACTGCTTCGTGTCAACATAGGTAAGTATGTGCGTGTCGACGTGTGAAATAAAGTTTTACTGTCACGGTGTGTGTCTCCTGTTTTTATTTGGGTATTTTTTTCCCATTAGAACTGCAGGTACCAGCGGGCCCGTTTTTCTCCCGCATGCTGGTACTTGTGGTTCTCCAAGTACCAGCTTGCGGGGGAGGCTTGCTGGGACTTGTAGTACTACTGGAAAAAACAATATTCCAGCCTTTGGATGGGGGGGGACAGCCTCGGGCTTCACCCCTGGCCCTTGGGTGGCTGGGGGGGGGACCCCTTGATTGAAGTGGTCCCCACTCCCCCAGGGTACCCCGGCCAGGGGTGACTAGTTGGATATTTAATGCCATGGCCGCAGGGCACTGTATAAAAGTGACCCCCGGCTGTGGCATTATCTGTCCAGCTAGTGGAGCCTGATGCTGGTGTAAAAAATATGGGGGACCCCTACTCTTTTTGTCCACCGTATTTTTTGCACCAGCACCAGGCGCAGAGCCCGGTGCTGGTTTTAAAAATACGGGGGATCCCCTGTCCGTTTTTCCCCCGGATTTTTAGAACCAGGACCGGCTCGAAGAGCCTGAGGCTGGTTATGCGTTGGAGGGGGGACCCCACGCAAATTTTTTTCGGGTTTTTCCCATTCCATTTAAAAAAAAAAAAAATATATATATATATATAATAATAATCTTTTTAAAAATATATAAATAATACTTGTGCCTCCAAAAAAGAGGGCACCAGGCAAGCTGTACATTTTACTACATTGGGAGTGCCGAATATCTACATCTTATATATATATATATATATATATATTTGCCTTGGCAGCCCAACCATGCTGGTATCCATAGTTCAGTATAAAAATAAGTAAATCTAATAAATGTATGGTGGTGAAAGAAAAGCCCAGTTTCACTGAAAAAAAGACACTTCTGCATGTTTTGAAATTAAAAAACAAAACAAAACTGAAGAACTGTAGGCAGGCACTGTCCGCCTACTTCAGTGACATCACAAGTTGGACAGAAGTTGGAAGGTTGGTTGGTCTGATGAAAAATAAGAATTTACTTACCGATAATTCTATTTCTCGTAGTCCGTAGTGGATGCTGGGGACTCCGTAAGGACCATGGGGAATAGCGGCTCCGCAGGAGACTGGGCACATCTAAAGAAAGCTTTAGGACTATCTGGTGTGCACTGGCTCCTCCCCCTATGACCCTCCTCCAAGCCTCAGTTAGGATACTGTGCCTGGACGAGCGTACACAATAAGGAAGGATTTTGAATCCCGGGTAAGACTCATACCAGCCACACCAATCACACTGTACAACTTGTGATCTGAACCCAGTTAACAGCATGATAACAGAAGGAGCCTCTGAAAAGATGGCTCACAACAACAATAACCCGATTTTTTGGTAACAATAACTATGTACCAGTATTGCAGACAATCCGCACTTGGGATGGGCGCCCAGCATCCACTACGGACTACGAGAAATAGAATTATCGGTAAGTAAATTCTTATTTTCTCTAACGTCCTAAGTGGATGCTGGGGACTCCGTAAGGACCATGGGGATTATACCAAAGCTCCCAAACGGGCGGGAGAGTGCGGATGACTCTGCAGCACCAATTGAGAGAACTCCAGGTCCTCCTCAGCCAGGGTATCAATTTTGTAGAATTTTACAAACGTATTTGCTCCTGACCAAGTAGCTGCTCGGCAAAGTTGTAAAGCCGAGACCCCTCGGGCAGCCGCCCAAGATGAGCCCACCTTCCTTGTGGAGTGGGCATTTACAGATTTTTGGCTGTGGCAGGCCTGCCACAGAATGTGCAAGCTGAATTGTACTACAAATCCAACGAGCAATAGTCTGCTTAGAAGCAGGAGCACCCAGCTTGTTGGGTGCATACAGGATAAACAGCGAGTCAGATTTTCTGACTCCAGCCGTCCTGGAAACATATATTTTCAGGGCCCTGACAACGTCTAGCAACTTGGAGTCCTCCAAGTCCCTAGTAGCCGCAGGCACCACAATAGGTTGGTTCAGGTGAAACGCTGAAACCACCTTAGGGAGAAACTGAGGACGAGTCCTCAATTCCGCCCTGTCCGAATGGAAAATCAGATAAGGGCTTTTACAGGATAAAGCCGCCAATTCTGACACGCGCCTGGCCCAGGCCAGGGCCAACAGCATGACCACTTTCCATGTGAGATATTTTAACTCCACAGATTTAAGTGGTTCAAACCAATGTGACTTTTGGAACCCAAAAAACTACATTGAGATCCCAAAGTGCCACTGGAGGCACAAAAGGAGGCTGTATATGCAGTACCCCTTTTACAAACGTCTGAACTTCAGGGACTGAAGCTAGTTCTTTTTGGAAGAAAATTGACAGGGCCGAAACTTGAACCTTAATGGACCCCAATTTCAGGCCCATAGACACTCCTGTTTGCAGGAAATGTAGGAATCGACCCAGTTGAATTTCCTCCGTCGGGCCTTACTGGCCTCGCACCACGCAACATATTTTCGCCAAATGCGGTGATAATGTTTTGCGGTTACATCCTTCCTGGCTTTGATCAGGATAGGGATGACTTCATCCGGAATGCCTTTTTTCCTTCAGGATCCGGCGTTCAACCGCCATGCCGTCAAACGCAGCCGCGGTAAGTCTTGGAACAGACAGGGTCCTTGTTGGAGCAGGTCCCTTCTTAGAGGTAGAGGCCAAGGATCCTCCGTGAGCATCTCTTGAAGTTCCGGTTACCAAGTCCTTCTTGGCCAATCCGGAGCCACGAATATAGTGCTTACTCCTCTCCATCTTATCAATCTCAGTACCTTGGGTATGAGAGGCAGAGGAGGGAACACATACACTGACTGGTACACCCACGGTGTTACCAGAGCGTCTACAGCTATTGCCTGAGGGTCCCTTGACCTGGCGCAATACCTGTCGAGTTTTTCCCAACGGTTTATAATCATGTGGAAGACTTCTGGGTGAAGTCCCCACTCTCCCGGGTGGAGGTCGTGCTGAGGAAGTCTGCTTCCCAGTTGTCCACTCCCGGAATGAATACTGCTGACAGTGCTATCACATGATTTTCCGCCCAGCGAAGAATCCTTGCAGCTTCTGCCATTGCCCTCCTGCTTCTTGTGCCACCCTGTCTGTTTACGTGGGTGACTGCCGTGATGTTGTCCGACTGGATCAACACCGGCTGACCTTGAAGCAGAGGTCTTGCTAAGCTTAGAGCATTGTAAATGGCCCTTAGCCTCAGGATATTTATGTGAAGTGATGTCTCCAGGCTTGACCATAAGCCCTGGATATTCCTTCCCTGTGTGACTGCTCCCCAGCCTCGCAGGCTGGCATCCGTGGTCACCAGGACCCAGTCCTGAATGCCGAATCTGCGGCCCTCTAGAAGATGAGCACTCTGCAACCACCACAGGAGGGACACCCTTGTCCTTGGTGACAGGGTTATCCGCTGATGCATCTGAAGATGCGACCCGGACCATTTGTCCAGCAGGTCCCACTGGAAAGTTCTTGCGTGGAATCTGCCGAATGGGATTGCTTCGTAGGAAGCCACCATTTTACCCAGAACCCTTGTGCATTGATGCACTGAGACTTGGCTCGGTTTTAGGAGGTTCCTGACTAGCTCAGATAACTCCCTGTCTTTCCCCTCCGGGAGAAACACCTTTTTCTGGACTGTGTCCAGGATCATCCCTAGGAACAGAAGACAAGTCGTCGGAACCAGCTGTGATTTTGGAATATTGAGAATCCAATCGTGCTGCCGCAACACTACCTGAGATAGTGCTACACCGACCTCCAACTGTTCCCTGGATCTTACCCTTATCAGGGAATCGTCCAAGTAAGGGATAACTAAAATTCCCTTCCTTCGAAGGAATATCATCATTTCGGCCATTACCTTGGTAAAGACCCGGGGTGCCGTGGACCATCCATACGGCAGCGTCTGAACTGATAGTGACAGTTCTGTACCATAAACCTGAGGTACCCTTGGTGAGAAGGGTAAATTTTGACATGAAGGTAAGCATCCTTGATGTCCCGAGACATCATGTAGTCCCCTTCTTCCAGGTTCGCAATCACTGCTCTGAGTGACTCAATCTTGAATTTGAACCTCTGTATGTAAGTGTTCAAAGATTTTAGATTTAGAATCGGTCTCACCGAGCCGTCCGGCTTCGGTACCACAACAGTGTGGAATAATACCCCGTTCCCTGTTGCAGGAGGGGTACCTTGATTATCACCTGCTGGGAATACAGCTTGTGAATGGCTTCCAAAACTGTCTCCCTGTCAGAAGGAGACATCGGTAAAGCCGACTTTAGGAAAACGGCGAGGGGGAGACGTCTCGAATTCTAATTTGTACCCCTGAGATATCACCTGAAGGATCCAGGGGTCTACTTGCGAGTGAGCCCACTGCGCGCTGAAATTCATTGAGACGGGCCCCCCACCGTGCCTGATTCTGCTTGTAAAGCCCCAGCGTCATACTGAGGGCTTGGCAGAGGCGGGAGAGGGTTTCTGTTCCTGGGAACTGGCTGATTTCTGCAGCCTTTTTCCTCTCCCTCTGTCACGGGGCAGAAATGAGGAACATTTTGCCCGCTTGTCCACGAAAAGACTGCGCCTGATAATACGGCGTCTTCTCATGTTGAGAGGCGACCTGGGGTACAAACGTGGATTTCCCAGCTGTTGCCGTGGCCACCAGGTCTGAAAGACCGACCCCAAATAACTCCTCCCCTTATTAAGGCAATACTTCCAAATGCCGTTTGGAATACGCATCACCTGACCACTGACGTGTCCATAACCCTCTACTGGTAGAAATGGACAACGCACTTAGACTTGATGCCAGTCGGCAAATATTCCGCTGTGCATCACGCATATATAGAAATGCATCTTTTAAATGCTCTATAGGCAAAAATATACTGTCCCTATCTAGGGTATCAATATTTTCAGTCAGGGAATCCGACCACGCCAACCCAGCACTGCACATCCAGGCTGAGGCGATTGCTGGTCGCAGTATAACACCAGTATGTGTGTAAATACATTTTAGGATACCCTCCTGCTTTCTATCAGCAGGATCCTTAAGGGCGGCCATCTCAGGAGAGGGTAGAGCCCTTACAAGCGTGTGAGCGCTTTATCCACCCTAGGGGGTGTTTCCCAACGCACCCTAACCTCTGGCGGGAAAGGATATAATGCCAATAACATTTTAGAAATTATCAGTTGTTATCGGGGGAAAACCACGCATCATCACACACCTCATTTAATTTCTCAGATTCAGGAAAACTACAGGTAGTTTTTCCTCACCGAACATAATACCCCTTTTGGTGGTACTCGTATTATCAGAAATGTGTAAAACATTTTTCATTGCCTTAATCATGTAACGTGTGGCCCTACTGGAAGTCACATTTGTCTCTTCACCGTCGACACTGGAGTCAGTATCCGTGTCGGCGTCTATATCTGCCATCTGAGGTAACGGGCGCTTTAGAGCCCCTCACGGCCTATGAGACGTCTGGACAGGCACAAGCTGAGTAGCCGGCTGTCTCATGTCAACCACTGTCTTTTATACAGAGCTGACACTGTCACGTAATTCCTTCCAACAGTTCATCCACTCAGGTGTCGACCCCATAGGGGGTGACATCACTATTACAGGCAATCTGCTCCATCTCCACATCATTTTTCTCCTCATACATGTCGACACAAACGTACCGACATACAGCACACACACAGGGAATGCTCTGATAGAGGACAGGACCCCACTAGCCCTTTGGGGAGACAGAGGGAGAGTTTGCCAGCACACACCAAAGCGCTATATATATACAGGGATAACCTTATATAAGTGTTTTTCCCCTTATAGCTGCTGTATTGTTAATACTGTGCCTAATTAGTGCCCCCCTCTCTTTTTTAACCCTTTCTGTAGTGTAGTGACTGCAGGGGAGAGCTAGGGGAGCTTCCCTCCAACGGAGCTGTGAGGGAAAATGGCGCCAGTGTGCTGAGGAGATAGGCTCCGCCCCTTTTTCGCGGACTTTTCTCCTGCTTTTTTATGGATTCTGGCAGGGGTTAAAATTCATCCATATAGCCCTGCGGGCTATATGTGATGTATTTTCGCCAGCCAAGGTGTTTTTATTGCTGCTCAGGGCGCCCCCCCCTAGCGCCCTGCACCCTCAGTGACCGAAGTGTGAAGTGTGCTGAGGAGCAATGGTGCACAGCTGCAGTGCTGTGCGCTACCTTGGTGAAGACAGGATGTCTTCTGCCGCCGATTTTCCGGACCTCTTCTGTCTTCTGGCTCTGTAAGGGGGCCGGCGGCGCGGCTCTGGGACCCATCCATGGCTGGGCCTGTGATCGTCCCTCTGGAGCTAATGTCCAGTAGCCTAAGAAGCCCAATCCACTCTGCACGCAGGTGAGTTTGCTTCTTCTCCCCTTAGTCCCTCGATGCAGTGAACCTGTTGCCAGCAGGTCTCACTGAAAATAACAAACCTAAACTAAAACTTTCACTAAGAAGCTCAGGAGAGCCCCTAGTGTGCACCCTTCTCGTTCGGGCACAGAGATCTAACTGAGGCTTGGAGGAGGGTCATAGGGGGAGGAGCCAGTGCACACCAGATAGTCCTAAAGCTTTCTTTAGATGTGCCCAGTCTCCTGCGGAGCCGCTATTCCCCATGGTCCTTACGGAGTCCCCAGCATCCACTTAGGACGTTAGAGAAAGTTGGTTAGATGTGTGGAGCACTGGTAAAAAGTTGGTGAGATGTGTGGGGCACTGTTTTAGTTGAACAGACAAGTTGGATGGTTGGAAGTTTGGAGTGTTGGAGAAAAGTTGGTCTGATGTATGGCTAGCATGACTCCTGTTACTCTGATCCCTCCTGATGGTCAGGCATGGAGCATTTCCTATCTGATACCCAGTAAGAGGAGAGGGGGAGGAGCAGGCGGAATCGGCCTTGTCTGTTTTTTTTACTTATCTCCACATTTACTGATGGGAGCCCTGGTTACTGCTGTGTGTGTTATGCATTATGTGTGGGGGTAACCCCAGCGCAGACACGCAGCATGTGTATTTCATATCTGTGCAATGTATTAAATGACTGACCTGAGAACCCAACATACATCATTTCAAACACAGATATCATATACACATTTCTTTTGAAGTCTAAAAAATGATTAAGTGTAAATGACCTTTTACCTATCACACATTTATTCTTGAATATGATGTGGCAAAAGCCTGACTGTAACTTGTTTGATGCTGTAGGTAAATAATATCTAATGAATGTCTAGCTATATATGGGTCACAATTTCATTTGCAGCTCAGCTGTTAAATAATTATGTTCTTGTTGCTCTTTTCAGCTCCTGTGTGAAGATCCTGATAAGCGTCTGGGTGTGGATGGTGTAATTAGAGACCATCCCTTCTTCTGGAGTATGGATTGGGAGAGGCTAGAGGCCCGCAAGATACCACCCCCATTCATACCCAGCAAAGTAAGTGCACTGTTATACCCCTTTACACTGCCTGCATGCAACCTGCCTCAGGCCCCTCGCCACCGGTGACGTCAGCAGGGATGCGGTGGGGGCTATGCTTAGAGATCACATGATCTCCAAGCGCTGCCTGTCCACACAGAGTGAATGGGAAATGGGTTGCATTGACCCAGCTTCCTGTTCACACAGTACAGCGAGCCGGGTTGAACACGTGTTCAACCCTGCTCGCTACCTGAGTTGGAATACCGGGTAACTTGAAACAGTTTATTGCAACTGGGCCCTTTCAGACCACACAGCAACACGGGTTATGTGCACTCATGTGCAATAACCCATGTTAAAAGCTGGCGGTCTAAGAGTCTTGTACTTTGTGTGTCTGTGGTGTGTATGTATAAAGCTGCCATGGCTCATTTCTTACTGACATTTGGTGTAGTCGTTGTATATAGATTGCAGCCAGATGATAATTGGTACAGGTGAATGTGAATTCCCCTGATATGAATACAATATTATTATATACTTGTATTGTCTTGACAGTGTTGGGGCTGGCGGTGGGGATTCCAGCCGTCAGCATACCGACCCCGGGATCCCAGCCACAGAATTCCGGGGGGAAAGGCGAGGGCAACAAAGCCCCTTGCGGGCTCATGGCTTGCTGTGCTCACCACAGGTTCTGTTCTAGCTCTATGGGTGTCGTGGACACCCACAAGTGACAATAGTCCCTGTTAGTCGGCATGCCGACTGTATAGGGCTTTTGATCTCTCAGGATGCCAGAGTTAGCATGGTGACCACCGGGATCTCAAGCACCGGTCACATGACCAGATTTCGTCTGACATATATACAGTAAGGGCGTTTTCTCTCCCTATTTAGATAAAATACACGTCTCTTATTTCTTCTCTCTGCAGCCACCTAAGAAGTCGCTTCCAGACCTGGCGTTCTCAGATCTTCTGTCAGCTACACCATCAGCCTGTGAGTCACCAATTAGTTCCGTCCACCAGGAACTCTTCCGGGGATTCTCATTTGAGACCAGGATATAGCTGTCCTGCTGCAGATTACATCGGGGAACCCTTCATGAGCTCTGCTGCACTTGATATGGCATAACATCACCCATCCATTCTCTGAGGCCCTTGTAACCAGTAACTATATCATCTGACGTTTCCTCAGTGAAGATAAGATCTTTAAACATCCTTGCCATCCTTGCCATAATAACATCATTTATTTAAATGTACACTGCAGTGAGCTTCTGAGCCTCTACGTCCCAAGCTCCAGTATCCATCAGAGGATGATAGAGAAGTAAGATCTAAGGAGTGTGATTGGCCGGCTATGGGGAAGGTGGAGGCCGGACTTTTTTTTCTCTATCATCCTCCCACAAAGGAGAGGGATATAATAAGTCATCCAACTATTATAACATCATTTATGTAAATTTACACTCTGCGTAAGTTTGTGAGCCTCTACATCCAAAGCTCCAATATCCTACTCCTCTTATACTGTATATCATGTAATGGCTGCGCTCCCCTGTCAATTTGTTACACGTCACTACCATTTCCAGTATTCCACCTACTGGTTCTGAGCTCTCATATCCCTATTGTATTCTAGACCTAGTTACTCCTGTCTTGTCCTCGATCGCAGACTCCAGTGTTTACCTCTTTGGATCTCCCCGTTTTTCCCTGGCACTATAGTACCACCCTCTTTCTCTTGTTTTCTGTCTTTGAGCAGCTCCTCTCTTCTTTGAGTCTTTCGTTCTATCGGCATTGACTCGGGTCACTCAGTCAAAGGTTAAGCTCATACTACCACCAGTGGCGTAAGTCCTGATGGCATCCCAGTACCGGTAGGCACTTAAAGCCTTATGGGAAAAGCGGCTATTATAGGCAAGAAGACCTGCTGGTGAGTTCTATGAGTCTTAACCCAGGGTGTACAAGGGTCACTGTCCAGAAGATCTTCAGGGGCAACAAACCCTTCTGAGAGAAGATTCTTCAGTTGTAACAAAATTTTGTATACAAATGAATTTTAACTTATATACCTATATATTTATTATAGCTCCGCCTATAATTACAGAGTAAATATATAAATTGCATATTTTTATCTTAGAAAAGTTTTTATTAAAACACTACATGTCATACAATAAAGACATTGTAAATACAACATTTTCAGTGTACAGTCTCTTCATTGTAGGGAGATAAGATACAGTATTTTCAAAAAAGAAGACAATATGCAAATACATAACATGTATGGTCGCAGATAGAGTGTATTTAAAATAGAATTTCAATATCCGGCAATGAAAAGATACAATTTAAATCATCACCAAGACAAATTTAAATACCGTGTTTTACCATGAATTGAAGATATCTCAAAAATGCTGTAGTATTTTCTTGCGGGCTGCCGTACTGACCAATAAAAGAAGTCATCTACATCCTTGCTGACTCTCATTGAGGGTGGAAACATGCCAAATATTACCCATTCTGCTGTGAAGGGAACATAGATAAGTAATGATGCTTCAGCATATTGTTTAACTTGCAACCAGAATCTCCTAACTAACGGGTATGGCCAAAGACAGTGATAAAGATCTGCATTGGGTTCCCCACATCTATAGCAGGCATGGGTATGAGATCTTCCCATGAGGAAACTCCTATGTGGTGACAGATAAGCTCTGTGAAAAATGTCTAAAAACATTTCTGTATACAGTGTCGGACTGGGGCATGTAGGGCCCACCAGGGGAATGCAGTGGTAGGGGCCCATGTTCAGGGGTGTGGCCAGTATCTAGAGGGGGTGTGCCCAGCCACCACATTGGTTTGCTTAACCATTTTGCAAGTGTTGGTCCCCTAGATAAATATATACAGTAAATACTGTGCAAGATAATGTACTAGACTAGTAACAGCACAGTCTGGAACCTGATCCCTAGAGGAGGGGGTGGGCCCCCAGGTAGTAGGGCCCACCGGTGGTTTCCCTTGTACCCCTGTGGGCCAGTCTAACCCTGTCTGTATACTGTATGTTGAAGAGGGCAAGATTCTGCATGAAGTTGAAAGAGCAGCAAGAAAATCTTTGATTTCATAATTAGGAAATTTAGACAACCACTGTGCCAGCCCTTTACCTGCAAAACATGCACTGTGTGGGGTCCTGAGGACCGAGTTTGAGAACCCCTGATCTAAATTGATTCTGAAATGTTGATAATAATGGGAAATAGCTTTATTTCAACATATGAGGTTTAGTTAGAAGGGCATATTCTGGATTTTCCCATTCATTGTCCGAGAACATCCGTATCATAGATGTAGTATAATGTTTGGCTTGCAGGAAGGCCAGAGGATATCCCATCAAAGTGCCATGTATCTCCACTGCTTCAGTAACTGTAAGGACCTGATGTGTATCCCTATCAACCAGGCATCCCAGATTACCAATACCACTTACCTCCCATATCGTGACCAGATACGTTGCCTGGCCATTCTGAAAGTCGGAATTGCCTATGAATGGAAAAAACAATGATTTATGGGAGTTTAAGCCCGCTTTATTTCTGACCCAATGCCATGCTTTTTTGTATTCCATAATAAAGGTTAATCTTGTGTAAGCAAGGGGACATCCTAGTCATGGAGATGTTGAAAGAAAATCAAATTACCCCCTTCCTAATAATTCCCTCTGCAGAGAGGTATTAGCATAGTTGTCTCATCCAGAGAGCCAATCGGATAAATACCTAAACATTGCTGCCTTATTACATTGCTGTATATTGCGGACCCCACCCCTCCATTCCACTTAGGCTGTTGTAATTTAATCAAGCTGATCTTTGGCCTTTTACCATACCAGATAAAATGTCTAAAAAGTGTATAAAGAAGTTGCACATCTTTTTGCGTGATAAATAGTGGGAGGGCCTGAATGAGATACATTAGTCTCAGGAAAGAAATCATTTTGATTAGATTTAATCATCCTAAGTATGACAGGGGAAGGTTTTTCCAGCTTTCAAGCTCATCTGAGATCCGCTTAATGATAGGTGTGTAATTAAATGTATATAGGTTAGATAGCTGATGAGGAATTTTGACTCCTAAACATGTGATGTTGTCTCTAGCCCATTTCATTGGAGTATCTCCAAGGATCCGATTCTGAAATGTCCCATTTCCCAGGGAAAGAGCTACAGATTTACCACAAATCCTGATACGTCAAAGCATCTCAATACTTCAAAAATATGGGTTAGAGATTCAGCGTGGTTAGAAATCTAAAGAAGTACATCATCCACAAATACTGTTAGTTTAACCACCCTTCATCCCACAGATATGCCTTTAAAAGTTTTGGCTGCTTCTAGGATGCAGAATAGGGGATCAATAGAAATATTAAGTAGTATGGGTGATAGGGGACATCCCTAACAGGTGCTATACCAGGGACGTGCGGTGAGCTAAATGGCTCAGGGGACACTGGCTATCACCAGAGCCAAATTTACAAACAATATATGAGCCAAAGGGTACATGTGGCCATTATACACAGGTGTAGCAGTATAAACTCCTGGAAATTTGGTTAGTTTGGATTAGAGATGTCCAGGAAAGATAGGTGTCTCACCTGCCATAGACTTTTTACTCCAGAGTTTTGGCTATAAAAATGATTAGAATAAATACATTTCCAATCTTGCACTTCAATTACCATTAATCATTATATTTGAATAGGGGACATATTTAGGTATTTGGTAATGTTTATAAAAACGTACCAAAGAATCTTTTTGCAGAACCAAAAAAAGATGAGGCCATAAGACTGTGTCAAAGGCCCTAGCTGTGCCAAGGCTTAGTAAGATTTTATTGTTCGAGTTTGACCTAGAGCAGTGATGGCTAACCTTGACACTCCAGCTGTTATTGGACTACACATCCCAGCATGCCCTGCATCAGTTTTAGCATGGCCAAATAGCAAAACTGTAGCAGGGCATGCTGGGATGTGTAGTTCAACAACATCTGGAGTGTCAAGGTTAGCCATCACTGACCTAGAGGAAGCTGCTACTGCAGCAAGTGCTGCTCTAACCCCCTGAGCTGAGTGTCGACTGTGTATGAACCCTACTTGATGTGGAGTGAGTAGGTCAGATAGAATGTTTTGTAACCTATCCGCCATTATCTTGGTCAAAAGCTTAACTTCAGTATCAGTAGACTAGTCGATCTGTAAAGACCCGTACACACTGGGCAATATATCGTCCGTTCTCGTGAACGGCCGAAATATCGCGGGTCCGTCGCCCAGTGTGTACGGACGATACGTCTGTGAACTCCGTCGTTCACAGACATATCGCGTCGGCTCCACAGCACAGCTGACGGTCAATATATCTACCGATATATTGGCGCGTTGCTGTGTCTACGGCGGTTGGCCGACGGCCCGTAAACATGCTGCGACGGCTGGCGGTGATTGACAGCTGAACTGGGCGGGCATGTGTACACGCCCACCCAGTTCATGACGTCAGTCCCCGACAGATCGGGCAGTGTGTTTGCTCAACACACTGCCCAATACGTCCATAGATATATCTGCCAATCAATTGATCGGCAGATATAGCTTCCAGTGTGTACCCACCTTAAGAATTTAGTAATGTCACATACCTTTGGGGCTTAGGAAGTAATACAGTGGTAGCATTTGTGAAATGAGGGAAAGGGGTATGATTATACACCAAATCATTAAACAGATCTACCAGAGCTAGAGCTACCGGCTGTTGCAGTAAATTATAATATTCATTAGATAGCCCTTCTGGGCAAGGAGATATACCCAGGTGTAGATGAGAAATCACAGTAACTATTTCAGTAATAGTGATTTAACCACTAAACAGTTCTCGTTCGGCTGGTGACCAGGGGCGTAGACAGAACTTTGTGGGCCCTATAGCAACATTTTGAAGGGGCCCCTGTCCCAATGCTTCTAAAGAGATACTTCTCTGCAGCAGTTGTTCATTTCATGCCCTATAATAGTGCCCTAGTTCATTTTCTGAACCATAGTAGAGCCTAATTTAATGTTACGCCCCATAGTGGTGCTCTAGTTTCTTTTATGAATCGCAGTAGTGCTTAAGTTCACCTTATGTCACTTTGCAGAGCTGCCAGTATACATTATGCCGGACAGTACCCCCAATTCATATTAGGACTCGGTGCCATTTCACACTAACGCATGCTGCTGAAAACTGCAGTATACTCTGCTGTAGTGGCTGTATTAAAACTCCGGTCTCACAGGTGGCTGTGCTGTGACTGTTTATAGGGGGCACCCTGCTGAAAGCTGCGCTATACTCTGCTGTAGTGGCTGTAATGAGACTGGACTCACAAGTGGCTGTGCAGTATAAAGTGACTGCTGTATGCTGCGCTCTACTCTAGTATAAATTGTACAGGTAGGTGTTCTTTGAACCAAGCTGCAAATAAAATATATATATATATATATATATATATATATATATCAATCAATCTATCTATTTGTACTTTTTGGTGTGCTTTTCCGTAGTGTCCTTTGTTTAAAGCCCTGTGACTGCATGCAGTTTGAACAGAGCTGCAAGTAAAAAAAAAAATAGATAACATATATATATATATATATATATAGAGAGAGAGAGAGAGAGAGAGAGAGAGACACACACAGAGAGATGTAGCCACGCTCATATATATATATATATATTAGGATAATTGTCCACTCCACCTCCTCAACAAGGGCAGAACCATCGGGTGTGATATTGAAGGTCGACCACACTTAGGTCAACAGTGTCTAGGTCGACCACTATTGGTCGACAGTAACTAGGTCGATAGGGATTCTAGGTCGACATGGTCTAGTTCGACAGGTCAAAAGGTTTACATGAGTTTTGAAATCTTTTTGCTGTAGTTTCACTGTACAGTGACGGGAACCCCAATTTGTGCACCGCGTTCGCATGTCATGCTTCGGGCAAGGTGCCTTGCTGTGCTTGGCACAGGTTACCATTCCCAATCGTAGTCCACGTGTATCATAAAGTATGAAAAAGTAAAAAAAAAGAAAAAAATGTGGAAACTCATGTCTACAGCGCATGCACAGGTCTCCAAATAAATGGCCGCCGTGCCATTTTTTCAGAGACTTGTGCATGCGCTGTAGACTCTGGCATTGTGCCAGAGTCTCTAGTGCTCTCAGACAGAGTGCTAACAGCACTGCTGCCGGCTACGGGATGGGAGAAGAGGGGGCCCACACCCGGACACTGCACAAGGGGTCCCCTCCTTTCTAGATGCGCCCCTATATATATATATATATATATATACTGTATATACATAGACACACACACACACACAAATATATACACGCCACCCCTTCAATAATTTTTAGCTGCCACGGCACCAGAAAAAAAATTATATACAGTACAGTCTCAGCAACAATAAACTTGACATAACGTATACTGCCTGACGACTGGTGAATAAAGCATTGCAAAACTGGCTGTGCGCTTACTGTTGCTAAATGAACAATGAACCATTGAGTGCCAATGTTTGGACTATATATATATATATATATATATATATATATACCCCACGGACCGGCACTCCCTCCTTCACTTGCTGATTGCTCCGGTGCCCTCCAGGGAGATCCAGACAGACGAACAAATAAAGGTGGCAGTCAGAGACTTCAAAGTGTAAATCTTGTATTGCCCTAGTGAACCTAGGGCAATACAAGATTTACACTTTGAAGTCTCTGAGTGCCGCCTTTATTTGTTCGTCTATATATATATATATATATATATATATATATATATATATATATTGCAGTGGGTGGTCCGGCACTCCAGTAGTAGTTATCAGCTGCCCTGGTGCCCTCTGTAGCAGGACCAGAATAGAGGAACAAAATAAACAGCCGCAATACGGGACTTTAAAGTAGCAAAAAGATAGTTATATTAAACCATCACAGGTGCATGAATTCCTGAATTCCATGCTACTACTTTTTGCTACTTTAAAGTCCCGGAGTGCCGCTGTTTATTTTGTTCCTCTCTTTCTCTCTCTCTCTCTCTCTATATATATATATACTGTATGGGTGTGGTATGCATAACCGGCGGTCAGGAGATCGCCAGTCAGCATACCGGCGGCGATATCATGACAGCGGTATGCTGGTGAGGGCAAATGCAGAAAGCCCCTTGTGGGTTCACTGTGCACGCCAAGCAGCAGACTCGGTGGCTTGCTGCACTCGTCTATTCCCGCTCTATGGGTGTCCCACAAGTGGGAATAGTCCCTGCTGGTCGGTATGCTGACCATCAGTATTGTGATCGGGTGGGATTTAGGAGCCAGTATTGTGACCGGTGGTCCGTAACTAGACATTTTAGCGCTATGTGCAGGAAACAGCATCGGCGCCACCCCCTGCCAAAAATACAGGGGCATGGCTCTATTACACCAGATAGAGACCCTGTCATACATTACTCCAGGTAGAGCCCCTATCACACATTACAAGTAAAGCACCCTTTTACACAGTACGGCAGGCAGAGCTCCCTTTTACACAGTACGGCAGGCAGAGCTCCCTTTTACACAGTACGGAAGGTAGAGTCTCCTTTTACACATTATGGCAGGTAGAGTTCCCTTTTACAAGTGAGTGAGTGTGAGCAAATGAGTGCGTGCATGTTTTTTTTTTTACTTACGTTTGGTCCTGGGCAGCAGCTGTCTCCCACCAGCGTCCTCCCGTGGACACGGAAGAGGAAGCTGGGACCACCGGAACATAACTACAGAGAGGAAGCTGCAGCGGACGGACACTACTACTTTGATGGTATGACCGCAGGTGTTGCCAGTGGTCCTGCGCATATGCTCTCTGACCCACCGCCAGTTACGGCTGAGGGAGTGGTAGAGACACTGATGGAAAAATAGAGATTTAGGGGTCTATTTACTAAGCCTTGGATGGAAATAAATCTGACGGAGATAAAGTCCCAGCCAATCGGCTCCTAAATTCCATGTCACAGGAAGGGTTTGAAAAATGACAGTTAGGAGCCGATTGGCTGGGACTTTATCTCCAGTGACTTTATCTCCATCCAAGGCTTAGTAAATAGACCCCTCCGACAAAGAAAGTGGTGGGGCTGAGTGAGAGGTGAAAATGCAGAGGAAAAAATAAGATTTTACTCACCGGTAAATCTATTTCTCGTAGTCCGTAGTGGATGCTGGGAACTCCGTAAGGACCATGGGGAATAGACGGGCTCCGCAGGAGACTGGGCACTCTAAAAGAAAGATTAGGTACTATCTGGTGTGCACTGGCTCCACCCACTATGACCCTCCTCCAAGCCTCAGTTAGGGAAACTGTGCCCGGAAGAGCTGACACAATAAGGAAGGATTTTGAATCCCGGGTAAGACTCATACCAGCCACACCAATCACACCGTATAACTCGTGATACTATACCCAGTTAACAGTATGAAATATAACTGAGCCTCTCAACAGATGGCTCAACAATAACCCTTTAGTTAGGCAATAACTATATACAAGACAATCCGCACTTGGGATGGGCGCCCAGCATCCACTACGGACTACGAGAAATAGATTTACCGGTGAGTAAAATCTTATTTTCTCTGACGTCCTAGTGGATGCTGGGAACTCCGTAAGGACCATGTGGATTATACCAAAGCTCCCAAACGGGCGGGAGAGTGCGGACGACTCTGCAGCACCGAATGAGAGAACTCAAGGTCCTCCTCAGCCAGGGTATCAAATTTGTAGTATTTAGCAAACGTGTTTGCCCCTGACCAAGTTGCAGCTCGGCAAAGTTGTAAAGCCGAGACCCCTCGGGCAGCCGCCCAAGAAGAGCCCACTTTCCTCGTGGAATGGGCTGTTACTGATTTAGGATGCGGCAATCCAGCCGCAGAATGCTCCAGCTGAATTGTGCTACAAATTCAGCGAGCAATAGTCTGCTTAGAAGCAGGAGCACCTATTTTGTTGGGTGCCTACAGGATAAAAAACGAGTCAGTTTTCCTGACTCCAGCCGTCCTGGAAATATAAATTTTTAAGGCCCTGACTACGTCCAGTAACTTTGAATCTTCCAAGTCCCTAGTAGCCGCAGGCACTACAATAGGTTGGTTCAAGTGAAAAGCTGATACCACCTTAGGGAGAAACTGGGGACGAGTCCTCAATTCTGCCCTATCCATATGGAAAATCAGAAAAGGGCTTTTACATGACAAAGCCGCCAATTCTGACACACGCCTGGCCGAAGCCAAGGCCAATAACATGAACACTTTCCACGTGAGATATTTCAAATCCACAGTTTTAAGTGGCTCAAACCAATGTGATTTTAAGAAACTCAACACCACGTTGAGATCCCAAGGTGCCACAGAAGGCACAAAAAAGGGGCTGAATATGTAGCACTCCCTTTACAAATGTCTGAACTAGAGATGAGCGGGTTCGGTTTCTCTGAATCCGAACCCGCCAGAACTTCATGTTTTTTTTCACGGGTCCGAGCGACTCGGATCTTCCCGCCTTGCTCGGTTAACCCGAGCGCGCCCGAACGTCATCATGACGCTGTCGGATTCTCGCGAGGCTCGGATTCTATCGCGAGACTCGGATTCTATATAAGGAGCCGCGCGTCGCCGCCATTTTCACACGTGCATTGAGATTGATAGGGAGAGGACGTGGCTGGCGTCCTCTCCATTTAGATTATAAGAGACTGAGAGAGATTTACTGGAGCTGACTAGGAGGAGTACTGTTACTGTAGAAGTGTAGAGACTGAGTGGAGAGAGTTTACTAGTGAGGACAGTGCAGTTTACTTTATAATCCGTTCTCTGCCTGAAAAAAGCGATACACAGCACACAGTGACTCAGTCACATACCATATCTGTGTGCACTGCTCAGGCTCAGGCCAGTGTGCTGCATCATCTATTATCTATATATAATATTATATATATCTGTCTGACTGCTCAGCTCACACAGCTTATAATTGTGGGGGAGACTGGGGAGCACTACTGCAGTGCCAGTTATAGGTTATAGCAGGAGCCAGGAGTACATAATATATTATATAGTGAGTGACCACCAGACACACAGTGCAGTTTATTTAATATATCCGTTCTCTGCCTGAAAAAAGCGATACACACAGTGACTCAGTCAGTCACATACCATATCTGTGTGCACTGCTCAGGCTCAGGCCAGTGTGCTGCATCATCTATTATCTATATATAATATTATATATATCTGTCTGACTGCTCAGCTCACACAGCTTATAATTGTGGGGGAGACTGGGGAGCACTACTGCAGTGCCAGTTATAGGTTATAGCAGGAGCCAGGAGTACATAATATATTATATAGTGAGTGACCACCAGACACACAGTGCAGTTTATTTAATATATCCGTTCTCTGCCTGAAAAAAGCGATACACACAGTGACTCAGTCAGTCACATACCATATCTGTGTGCACTGCTCAGGCTCAGGCCAGTGTGCTGCATCATCTATTATCTATATATAATATTATATATATCTGTCTGACTGCTCAGCTCACACAGCTTATAATTGTGGGGGAGACTGGGGAGCACTACTGCAGTGCCAGTTATAGGTTATAGCAGGAGCCAGGAGTACATAATATATTATATAGTGAGTGACCACCAGACACACAGTGCAGTTTATTTAATATATCCGTTCTCTGCCTGAAAAAAGCGATACACACAGTGACTCAGTCAGTCACATACCATATCTGTGTGCACTGCTCAGGCTCAGGCCAGTGTGCTGCATCATCTATTATCTATATATAATATTATATATATCTGTCTGACTGCTCAGCTCACACAGCTTATAATTGTGGGGGAGACTGGGGAGCACTACTGCAGTGCCAGTTATAGGTTATAGCAGGAGCCAGGAGTACATAATATATTATATAGTGAGTGACCACCAGACACACAGTGCAGTTTATTTAATATATCCGTTCTCTGCCTGAAAAAAGCGATACACACAGTGACTCAGTCAGTCACATACCATATCTGTGTGCACTGCTCAGGCTCAGGCCAGTGTGCTGCATCATCTATTATCTATATATAATATTATATATATCTGTCTGACTGCTCAGCTCACACAGCTTATAATTGTGGGGGAGACTGGGGAGCACTACTGCAGTGCCAGTTATAGGTTATAGCAGGAGCCAGGAGTACATAATATATTATATAGTGAGTGACCACCAGACACACAGTGCAGTTTATTTAATATATCCGTTCTCTGCCTGAAAAAAGCGATACACACAGTGACTCAGTCAGTCACATACCATATCTGTGTGCACTGCTCAGGCTCAGGCCAGTGTGCTGCATCATCTATTATCTATATATAATATTATATATATCTGTCTGACTGCTCAGCTCACACAGCTTATAATTGTGGGGGAGACTGGGGAGCACTACTGCAGTGCCAGTTATAGGTTATAGCAGGAGCCAGGAGTACATAATATATTATATAGTGAGTGACCACCAGACACACAGTGCAGTTTATTTAATATATCCGTTCTCTGCCTGAAAAAAGCGATACACACAGTGACTCAGTCAGTCACATACCATATCTGTGTGCACTGCTCAGGCTCAGGCCAGTGTGCTGCATCATCTATTATCTATATATAATATTATATATATCTGTCTGACTGCTCAGCTCACACAGCTTATAATTGTGGGGGAGACTGGGGAGCACTACTGCAGTGCCAGTTATAGGTTATAGCAGGAGCCAGGAGTACATATTATATTAAAATTAAACAGTGCACACTTTTGCTGCAGGAGTGCCACTGCCAGTGTGACTGACCAGTGACCTGACCACACTGACCACCAGTATAGTTAGTAGTATACTTATATTGTGATTGCCTGAAAAAGTTAAACACTCGTCGTGTGACTTCACTTGTGTGTTTTTTTTTTTTTTATTCTATAAAAATAAAACTCATTCTGCTGACAGACAGTGTCCAGCAGGTCCGTCATTATATAATATATAATATATACCTGTCCGGCTGCAGTAGTGATATATATATATTTTTTATATCATTTATCATCCAGTCGCAGCAGACACAGTACGGTAGTTCACGGCTGTGGCTACCTCTGTGTCTCTGCACTCGGCAGGCAGTCCGTCCATAATTGTAATACCACCTAACCGTGGATTTTTTTCATTCTTCTTTATACATACATAGTTACATAGACATCTTCTCTTTATCAACCAGTCTATATTAGCTGCAGACACAGTACAGTACGGTAGTTCACGGCTGTGGCTACCTCTGTGTCTGCACTCGGCAGGCAGTCCGTCCATAATTGTATACCACCTAACCGTGGGTTTTTTTCATTCTTCTTTATACATACATAGTTACATAGACATCTTCTCTTTATCAACCAGTCTATATTAGCTGCAGACACAGTACAGTACGGTAGTTCACGGCTGTGGCTACCTCTGTGTCTGCACTCGGCAGGCAGTCCGTCCATAATTGTATACCACCTAACCGTGGATTTTTTTCAGTCTTCTTTATACATACATAGTTACATAGACATCTTCTCTTTATCAACCAGTCTATATTAGCTGCAGACACAGTACAGTACGGTAGTTCACGGCTGTGGCTACCTCTGTGTCTGCAGTCGGCAGGCAGTCCATAATTGTATACTAGTATCCATCTCCATTGTTTACCTGAGGTGCCTTTTAGTTGTGCCTATTAAAATATGGAGAACAAAAATGTTGAGGTTCCAAAATTAGGGAAAGATCAAGATCCACTTCCACCTCGTGCTGAAGCTGCTGCCACTAGTCATGGCCGAGACGATGAAATGCCAGCAACGTCGTCTGCCAAGGCCGATGCCCAATGTCATAGTACAGAGCATGTCAAATCCAAAACACCAAATATCAGAAAAAAAAGGACTCCAAAACCTAAAATAAAATTGTCGGAGGAGAAGCGTAAACTTGCCAATATGCCATTTACCACACGGAGTGGCAAGGAACGGCTGAGGCCCTGGCCTATGTTCATGGCTAGTGGTTCAGCTTCACATGAGGATGGAAGCACTCAGCCTCTCGCTAGAAAAATGAAAAGACTCAAGCTGGCAAAAGCAGCACAGCAAAGAGCTGTGCATTCTTCGAAATCCCAAATCCACAAGGAGAGTCCAATTGTGTCGGTTGCGATGCCTGACCTTCCCAACACTGGACGTGAAGAGCATGCGCCTTCCACCATTTGCACGCCCCCTGCAAGTGCTGGAAGGAGCACCCGCAGTCCAGTTCCTGATAGTCAGATTGAAGATGTCAGTGTTGAAGTACACCAGGATGAGGAGGATATGGGTGTTGCTGGCGCTGGGGAGGAAATTGACCAGGAGGATTCTGATGGTGAGGTGGTTTGTTTAAGTCAGGCACCCGGGGAGACACCTGTTGTCCGTGGGAGGAATATGGCCGTTGACATGCCAGGTGAAAATACCAAAAAAATCAGCTCTTCGGTGTGGAGGTATTTCACCAGAAATGCGGACAACAGGTGTCAAGCCGTGTGTTCCCTTTGTCAAGCTGTAATAAGTAGGGGTAAGGACGTTAACCACCTCGGAACATCCTCCCTTATACGTCACCTGCAGCGCATTCATAATAAGTCAGTGACAAGTTCAAAAACTTTGGGTGACAGCGGAAGCAGTCCACTGACCAGTAAATCCCTTCCTCTTGTAACCAAGCTCACGCAAACCACCCCACCAACTCCCTCAGTGTCAATTTCCTCCTTCCCCAGGAATGCCAATAGTCCTGCAGGTCATGTCACTGGCAATTCTGACGAGTCCTCTCCTGCCTGGGATTCCTCCGATGCATCCTTGCGTGTAACGCCTACTGCTGCTGGCGCTGCTGTTGTTGCCGCTGGGAGTCGATGGTCATCCCAGAGGGGAAGTCGTAAGCCCACTTGTACTACTTCCAGTAAGCAATTGACTGTTCAACAGTCCTTTGCGAGGAAGATGAAATATCACAGCAGTCATCCTACTGCAAAGCGGATAACTGAGGCCTTGACAACTATGTTGGTGTTAGACGTGCGTCCGGTATCCGCCGTTAGTTCACAGGGAACTAGACAATTTATTGAGGCAGTGTGCCCCCGTTACCAAATACCATCTAGGTTCCACTTCTCTAGGCAGGCGATACCGAGAATGTACACGGACGTCAGAAAAAGACTCACCAGTGTCCTAAAAAATGCAGTTGTACCCAATGTCCACTTAACCACGGACATGTGGACAAGTGGAGCAGGGCAGGGTCAGGACTATATGACTGTGACAGCCCACTGGGTAGATGTATGGACTCCCGCCGCAAGAACAGCAGCGGCGGCACCAGTAGCAGCATCTCGCAAACGCCAACTCTTTCCTAGGCAGGCTACGCTTTGTATCACCGCTTTCCAGAATACGCACACAGCTGAAAACCTCTTACGGCAACTGAGGAAGATCATCGCGGAATGGCTTACCCCAATTGGACTCTCCTGTGGATTTGTGGCATCGGACAACGCCAGCAATATTGTGTGTGCATTAAATATGGGCAAATTCCAGCACGTCCCATGTTTTGCACATACCTTGAATTTGGTGGTGCAGAATTTTTTAAAAAACGACAGGGGCGTGCAAGAGATGCTGTCGGTGGCCAGAAAAATTGCGGGACACTTTCGGCGTACAGGCACCACGTACAGAAGACTGGAGCACCACCAAAAACTACTGAACCTGCCCTGCCATCATCTGAAGCAAGAAGTGGTAACGAGGTGGAATTCAACCCTCTATATGCTTCAGAGGTTGGAGGAGCAGCAAAAGGCCATTCAAGCCTATACAATTGAGCACGATATAGGAGGTGGAATGCACCTGTCTCAAGTGCAGTGGAGAATGATTTCAACGTTGTGCAAGGTTCTGATGCCCTTTGAACTTGCCACACGTGAAGTCAGTTCAGACACTGCCAGCCTGAGTCAGGTCATTCCCCTCATCAGGCTTTTGCAGAAGAAGCTGGAGGCATTGAAGAAGGAGCTAAAAGGGAGCGATTCCGCTAGGCATGTGGGACTTGTGGATGCAGCCCTTAATTCGCTTAACAAGGATTCACGGGTGGTCAATCTGTTGAAATCAGAGCACTACATTTTGGCCACCGTGCTCGATCCTAGATTTAAAGCCTACCTTGGATCTCTCTTTCCGGCAGACACAAGTCTGCTGGGGTGCAAAGACCTGCTGGTGACAAAATTGTCAAGTCAAGCGGAACGCGACCTGTCAACATCTCCTCCTTCACATTCTCCCGCAACTGGGGGTGCGAGGAAAAGGCTCAGAATTCCGAGCCCACCCGCTGGCGGTGATGCAGGGCAGTCTGGAGCGACTGCTGATGCTGACATCTGGTCCGGACTGAAGGACCTGACAACGATTACGGACATGTCGTCTACTGTCACTGCATATGATTCTCTCAACATTGATAGAATGGTGGAGGATTATATGAGTGACCGCATCCAAGTAGGCACGTCACACAGTCCGTACTTATACTGGCAGGAAAAAGAGGCAATTTGGAGGCCCTTGCACAAACTGGCTTTATTCTACCTAAGTTGCCCTCCCACAAGTGTGTACTCCGAAAGAGTGTTTAGTGCCGCCGCTCACCTTGTCAGCAATCGGCGTACGAGGTTACATCCAGAAAATGTGGAGAAGATGATGTTCATTAAAATGAATTATAATCAATTCCTCCGCGGAGACATTGACCAGCAGCAATTGCCTCCACAAAGTACACAGGGAGCTGAGATGGTGGATTCCAGTGGGGACGAATTGATAATCTGTGAGGAGGGGGATGTACACGGTGATATATCGGAGGGTGAAGATGAGGTGGACATCTTGCCTCTGTAGAGCCAGTTTGTGCAAGGAGAGATTAATTGCTTCTTTTTTGGGGGGGGTCCAAACCAACCCGTCATATCAGTCACAGTCGTGTGGCAGACCCTGTCACTGAAATGATGGGTTGGTTAAAGTGTGCATGTCCTGTTTTGTTTATACAACATAAGGGTGGGTGGGAGGGCCCAAGGACAATTCCATCTTGCACCTCTTTTTTCTTTTCTTTTTCTTTGCATCATGTGCTGATTGGGGAGGGTTTTTTGGAAGGGACATCCTGCGTGACACTGCAGTGCCACTCCTAGATGGGCCCGGTGTTTGTGTCGGCCACTAGGGTCGCTAATCTTACTCACACAGTCAGCTACCTCATTGCGCCTCTTTTTTTCTTTGCGTCATGTGCTGTTTGGGGAGGGTTTTTTGGAAGGGACATCCTGCGTGACACTGCAGTGCCACTCCTAGATGGGCCCGGTGTTTGTGTCGGCCACTAGGGTCGCTAATCTTACTCACACAGCTACCTCATTGCGCCTCTTTTTTTCTTTGCGTCATGTGCTGTTTGGGGAGGGTTTTTTGGAAGGGCCATCCTGCGTGACACTGCAGTGCCACTCCTAGATGGGCCCGGTGTTTGTGTCGGCCACTAGGGTCGCTAATCTTACTCACACAGCTACCTCATTGCGCCTCTTTTTTCTTTGCGTCATGTGCTGTTTGGGGAGGGTTTTTTGGAAGGGACATCCTGCGTGACACTGCAGTGCCACTCCTAGATGGGCCCGGTGTTTGTGTCGGCCACTAGGGTCGCTTATCTTACTCACACAGCGACCTCGGTGCAAATTTTAGGACTAAAAATAATATTGTGAGGTGTGAGGTATTCAGAATAGACTGAAAATGAGTGTAAATTATGGTTTTTGAGGTTAATAATACTTTGGGATCAAAATGACCCCCAAATTCTATGATTTAAGCTGTTTTTTAGTGTTTTTTGAAAAAAACACCCGAATCCAAAACACACCCGAATCCGACAAAAAAAATTCGGTGAGGTTTTGCCAAAACGCGTTCGAACCCAAAACACGGCCGCGGAACCGAACCCAAAACCAAAACACAAAACCCGAAAAATTTCAGGCGCTCATCTCTAGTCTGAACTCCAGGCAGTGAAGCCAGTTCTTTCTGGAAGAAAATCGACAGAGCCGAAATCTGGACCCCAATGGAACCCAAATTTAGGCCCATAGTCACTCCTGACTGTAGGAAGTGCAGAAAACGACCCAGCTGAAATTCCTCTGTTGGGGCCTTCCTGGCCTCACACCACGCAACATATTTTCGCCAAAGACGTTGATAATGGTTTGCGGTTACTTCTTTCCTGGCTTTTATCAGCGTAGGAATGACTTCCTCCGGAATGCCCTTTTGCTTTAGGATCCGGAATTCAACCACCATGCCGTCCAACGCAGCCGCGGTAAGTCTTGGAACAGACAGGGCCCCTGCTGTAGCAGATCCTGTCTGAGCGGTAGAGGCCATGGGTCCTCTGATATTATTTCTTGAAGTTCTGGGTACCAAGCTCTTCTTGGCCCATCCGGAACCACGAGTATCGTTCTTACTCCTCGTTTTCTTATTATTCTCAGTACCTTTGGTATGAGAGGCAGAGGAGGGAATACATAAACCGACTGGTACACCCACGGTGTCACTAGAGCGTCCACAGCTATTGCCTGAGGGTCCCTTGACCTGGCGCAATATCTAGTTTTTTGTTTAGGCGGGACGCCATCAAGTCCCCACTCTCCCGGGTGTCGGTCGTGTCTGCTGAGGAAGTCTGCTTCCCAGTTGTCCACTCCCGGAATGAACACTGCTGACAGTGCTAAGACGTGATTTTCCGCCCATCGGAGAATCCTTGTGGCTTCTGCCATCGCCATCCTGCTTCTTGTGCCGCCCTGTCGGTTTACATGGGCGACTGCCGTGATGTTGTCTGATTGGATCAGTACCGGCTGGTTTTGAAGCAGAGGCCTTGCCAGACTTAGGGCATTGTAAATGGCCCTCAGTTCCAGAATATTTACGTGTAGGGACGACTCCTGACTTGACCAAAGTCCTTGGAAATTTCTTCCCTGTGTGACTGCCCCCCAGCCTTGAAGGCTGGCATCCGTGGTTACCAGGACCCAGTCCTGTATGCCGAATCTGCGGCCCTCTTGAAGATGAGCACTCTGCAGCCACCACAGTAGAGATACCCTGGTCCTTGGAGACAGGGTTATCAGCCGATGCATCTGAAGATGTGATTCCGACCACTTGTCCAAGAGGTCCCACTGAAAGGTTCTTGCATGGAACCTGCCGAATGGAATTTTGCTTCGTAAGAAGCTACCATTTTTCCCAGGACTCGTGTGCAGTGATGCACCGATACCTGTTTTGGTTTCAGGAGGTCTCTGACTAGAGATGACAGCTCCTTGGCTTTCTCCTGCGGGAGAAACACTTTTTTCTGTTCTGTGTCCAGAACCATCCCCAGGAACAGCAGGCGTGTGGTAGGAACCAGCTGTGACTTTGGAATGTATAGAATCCATCCGTGCTGTTGTAGCACTTCCCGAGATAGTGCTATTCCGACCAACAACTGCTCCATGGACCTCGCCTTTATAAGGAGATCGTCCAAGTACGGGATAATTAAAAACTCCCTTTTTTCGAAGGAGTATCATCATTTCTGCCATTACCTTGGTAAAGACCCTCGGTGCCGTGGACAGTCCAAACGGCAGTGTTTGGAATTGGTAATGGCAATCCTGTACCACAAATCTGAGGTACTCCTGGTGAGGATGGTAAATGGGGACATGTAGGTAAGCATCCGTGATGTCCAGGGAAACCATGTAATCCCCCTCATCCAGGCTTGCAATAACCGCCCTGAGCGATTCCATCTTGAACTTGAATTTTTTTATGTATGTGTTCAAGGACTTCAAATTTAAAATGGGTCTCACCGAACCGTCCGGTTTCGGTACCACAAACAGTGTGGAATAGTAACCCCGTCCTTGTTGAAGTAGGGGCACCTTGACTATCACCTGCTGGGAATACAGCTTGTGAATTGCCTCTAGCACAGCCTCCCTGCCTGAGGGAGTTGTCGGCAAGGCAGATTTGAGGAAACGGCGGGGGGGAGACGCCTCGAATTCCAGCCTGTACCCCTGAGATACTACTTGAAGGATCCAGGGATCCACCTGTGAGCGAGCCCACTGATCGCTGAAATTTTTGAAGGCGGCCCCCCACCGTACCTGGCTACGCCTGTGGAGCCCCCGCGTCATGCGGTGGACTCAGAGGAAGGGGGGGAAGAATTTTGATTCTGGGAACTGGCTGACTGGTGCAGCTTTTTCCCTCTTCCCTCGTCTCTGTGCAGAAAGGAAGCGCCTTTGACCCGCTTGCTTTTCTGAAGCCGAAATGACTGTACCTGATAATACAGTGCTTTCTTAGGCTGTGAGGAAACCTGAGGTAAAATTTTTGCTGTGGATACGAGGTCCCAGAGACCATCCCCAAACAATTCCTCACCCTTATAAGGCTCTATGTGCCTTTTAAAGTCAGCATCACCTGTCCAGTGTCGGGTCTCTAATACCCTCCTGACAGAATGGACATTGCATTAATTCTGGATGCCAGCCGGCAAAATATCCCTCTGTGCATCCCTCATATATAAGACGACGTCTTATGTTCGCAAAATAGTATCCCTGTTTGACAGGGTTACAGACCACGCTGCAGCAGCACTATCTGCAGGTCTCAGTCTAGTACCTGAGTGTGTAAATACAGACTTCAGGATAGCCTCCTGCTTTTTATCAGCAGGTACCTTCAAAGTGGCCGTATCCTAAGACGGCAGTGCCACCTTTTTTGACAAACGTGTGAGCGCCTTATCCACCCTAGGGGATATCTCCCAGCGTAACTTATCCTCTGGCGGGAAAAGGTACGCCATCACTAACTTTTTAGAAATTACCAGTTTCTTATCGGGGGAACCCACGCTTTTTCACACTTCATTCACTCATTTGATGGGGGAACAAAACACTGCCTGCTTTTTCTCCCCAAACATAAAACCCTTTTTTAGTGGTACTTGGGTTAATGTCAGAAATGTGTAACACATTTTTTATTGCCGGGATCATGTAACGGATGTTCCTAGTGGATTGTGTATATGTCTCAACCTCGTCGACACTGGAGTCAGACTCCGTGTCGACATCTGTGTCTGCCATCTGAGGGAGCGGGCGTTTTTGAGCCCCTGATGGCCTTTGAGACGCCTGGGCAGGCGCGGGCTGAGAATCCGGCTGTCCCATAGCTGTTACGTCATCCAGCCTTTTATGTAAGGAGTTGACACTGTCGGTTAATACCTTCCACCTATCCATCCACTCTGGTGTCGGCCCACAGGGGGCGACATCCCATTTATCGGCATCTGCTCCGCCTCCACATAAGCCTCCTCATCAAACATGTCGACACAGCCGTACCGACACACCGCACACACACAGGGAATGCTCTGACTGAGGACAGGACCCCACACAGCCCTTTGGGGAGACAGAGAGAGAGTATGCCAGCACACACCAGAGCGCTATATAATGTAGGGATAAACACTATCACTGAGTGAATTTTCCCCAATAGCTGCTTGTATAAACAATATTGCGCCTAAATTTAGTGCCCCCCCCTCTCTTTTTAACCCTTTGAGCCTGAAAACTACAGGGGAGAGCCTGGGGAGCTGTCTTCCAGCTACACTGTGAAGAGTGCCGAGGGAGATAGCTCCGCCCCTTTTTCGCGGACTTTTCTCCCGCTTTTTTATGGATTCTGGCAGGGGTAATTATCACATATATAGCCTCTGGGGCTATATATTGTGATTATTTTGCCAGCCAAGGTGTTTTTATTGCTGCTCAGGGCCCCCCCCCCCCCTAGCGCCCTGCACCCTCAGTGACCGGAGTGTGAAGTGTGTATGAGGAGCAATGGCGCACAGCTGCAGTGCTGTGCGCTACCTTGGTGAAGACTGAAGTCTTCTGCCGCCGATTTTCCGGACCATCTTCATGCTTCTGGCTCTGTAAGGGGGACGGCGGCGCGGCTCCGGGAACGAACACCAAGGACGGGTCCTGCGGTCGATCCCTCTGGAGCTAATGGTGTCCAGTAGCCTAAGAAGCCCAAGCTAGCTGCAAGCAGGTAGGTTCGCTTCTTCTCCCCTTAGTCCCTCGTTGCAGTGAGCCTGTTGCCAGCAGGTCTCACTGTAAAATAAAAAACCTAACATATACTTTCTTAAACATCTTTGTGATATTTGGTGGACCCCTTTCTTTGAAAGTAAAGCATTCATAACCTAGAACCAGAAATAACGACACTGAGACTTGAATTTTGGCAGAAAATTGCTAGCTATTTATTTGTCCCTATCCATTAGGAAACCTGTAATAAAGAGATTAATTTAATATGCCGCCCCAGCTGGCATATGGTGGCGACCCAAAAGAACGGCTCAACTAATCTAAATTAACCTTAAATAACTAACCCTATAAATTTACTAAAACTTACCATAAACCGGTAATAGGTGACAACTCAACCCCCACAGTGACTACCCACCGCTCCTGGGTGCCCTGCCGCTGCCTTCCCGGACGGGTGGTCAAGCGGCCATAAGTCGATGGAGGTGAGTGCACCTAAACCACAACAAACTGTAAAACACTACAGTTTTCCCTACAATACAAAACTGCCGTTCTTTTCCGCCAATAAATAGCCAACGAAAACAGCCAACAACTTAAAGCCAAAGCACCACGTGCCAAAATTTCCTACTACCAGGGCGGGAGGGTGGGAAAGCAAATCACCAAGAGACTTAAGATGGCCTCACCTTCCCTATATATATCAAACCCTCCCCCTAAAGCAGGCTGTACTTTCCTCACAGCTAGGTCCACCCCTCCCCAGATGTTTAACTCTTTCCTCTCCTATACAGTCAATACTCTCTCCTAAACATCTTAGTGATATTTGGTGGACCCCTTTCTTTGAAAGTAAAGCATTCATAACCTAGAACCAGAAATAACGACACTGAGACTTGAATTTTGGCAGAAAATTGCTAGCTATTTATTTGTCCCTATCCATTAGGAAACCTGTAATAAAGAGATTAATTTAATATGCCGCCCCAGCTGGCATATGGTGGCGGCCCAAAAGAACGGCTCAACTAATCTAAATTAACCTTAAATAACTAACCCTATAAATTTACTAAAACTTACCATAAACCGGTAATAGGTGACAACTCAACCCCCACAGTGACTACCCACCGCTCCTGGGTGCCCTGCCGCTGCCTTCCCGGACGGGTGGTCAAGCGGCCATAAGTCGATGGAGGTGAGTGCACCTAAACCACAACAAACTGTAAAACACTACAGTTTTCCCTACAATACAAAACTGCCGTTCTTTTCCGCCAACAGCGAAAGACTCATCCCCACAGTCTTTCGCACCGCCACCATAAACCTACCCTAACTCCTGCAAAGCGAAACCTAGATCCTCCAGAAAAAACATCATCCCCTCATTGGATAGATGTACTCCATCGCGCCGGAAAAGGTGGCTGTCTCTGAACCGTATCCTCGGGTGGCGAACCACCCTCCCACCGTGGGACAGCACCCACTTTGCCACCGCTCCGTTCACCTTTTTCCGGGCCTCATCAATCTGGCGACCATCCGCCACACCCCTCCAACACAATCTTGGCACCATCATTGAAAAAACCAACACACAATTGGTCCATGCCGCGGTCACACTTGCCAGATCATGTATCATGGCCCACCGCAGATCCAAGGATGTCCTCTTCCCCAGGTCGTTGCCACCTAGATGGACAACCAAAACCCTAGGGACTCCATGCTTGCTGGCCTGACTCACTAACCTACTCCTCAGCTCACCCCACATCATTCCTCGCCAGCCAAGCCATCTGACACCCTGTACTCCAAGCAATGCCTGAGACCCTTCCGAGGCCACAAACCTGGCCGCCCAGTAAATGTAAGAGTGGCCAACCACCCAAATGGTCAAATAGTCGTCCAACCATCCTGAAGGGAAAAAGAGGGGTAGAATTGATTACTAAGAGGCTTATTAATTGTTTATACTGAAGGATCTGCCAAAAAGAAAAACTTTAGATCTCGCTATTGCAGCAGTCACGGCCTAGCCGACTGCACCATGTTTCGTTGCCAATTTAAAGCTCAATTAAAGACACAAAGGGGAAAGATCAAATAAAAACAAACGAAATAAAAACAGGGAGGGGGGGGGGTATAAAATGGGAAACACATGTAATAACTCAGCTGGAGGTGAAAGCGTAAAGACCTGCTGAGGGACTCTGATTAGACCAGATTAGCCGAATTGTAGATTAGAATTCAGTCCGTCAAGTCAGGCAAAAAATCGCAAAATAACTCCAGACCCCCGCTGCCGACTCATGCCAGCAACGGCGAGTAGCTAATCCCTGAGTAGGATAAAAAGGGGGGAAAACACCAACAAACGCACAACTCCACAAACTCACAGAACTGGAACAGCATAATACATCACAAATAAACCAAAGCACCAAGCGCAAACCGACCTCTCATGTGACAGGGCGAATATATCGTCTGTAACTTGACGACTTCCATCGCCCCACCGCCTGGATTTCAGTTCTGGAAAAACCCGCCGCAGCAGCCGACGTCGCCGCGCCTATCCGAAAGGAATGGGTACCGAAAGCAGCGGGTGAGAGTCCCAAGCCCGCCAAACAACGACCCAGCATCCAACGGAACTGGTATTTCGTGACTGGCAGCCCGTCATAATGCAATAACCATGACCCCTCCTTAACGGGTCGCACCACCACATATTGCATTGCCAGACGCACTGGGCAAACGCTTTCTTCTAGCGCTGGAACCATTGTGACCCAGCGCCCTCTCCCCACTTGATCCGTCTTGGAGCGCCGCAATCTGCACAGCAAGGACCTCTCACCCACTACCACGTCCCCGACCAGCATGCGCGAATCTGCTCTCTTGGAAGGCGCTACCAACTCAGAAACTCGAAAGGCCCCGTGGTAAGCCATTGAGAACGCCAAACTGAACAAAAGCGTCTCAAACCTGGACGACGCGACTCGCCCTACCGCCGCGATGACGGCCGGCAACAAAGCCGCATCGATGGGCCGCCTCCTATCTGGTGGCGACGGCGCAACTCGCGCCCACCCTTTCATTGCCTTCCGCAGAACCTCGCTTTTCGTTACGTCAGGGACGCCTCGCAGCTTGCAGAAAAATGAGACGCCAGCCAAGTACCGTGATACCACCGCTCGTGACCTACCGGAAACATAAAGCTGCCACATAAAAGAAAGCATCAGCCGATGCCTGCTCTTACCTTGATGCTGACGACCCTGGACAAACTCCTCCCACTCGCTCCAAGCTTGTCCGTAAGCCTTGAGCGTGGCTGGCGCGATTGACCGCAACGCTAGACCCTCCAGTCCGGCCCGATCACCTGCCAAACATAACCAGGACAGTGAAAACCTTGCTCTTCGGCCTCGGGTGCCAAATCCCAAAATCTCTCTCACTGTCCACGCGACAACGCGTCTGCGATTCTGTTCTCCAAACCGGGCACGTGTTGTGCCCGGAACCATAGGTTCCTACGCAAGCACGTCAAAAGCAATTGTCCGAGCACCCGCAGAACCACTAGCGATTTCGCCCTCTGGTTATTAATCGCATGCACCACGCCCAGATTATCGCACCTAAACACTATGCTGCGGTTAGCCAACCGATCGCCCCAAACTTCCAAAGCTACCATAATGGGAAAAAGCTCCAGCAGCACCAGATCTCTTGTAAGACCCTCGCTATGCCAGTTTTCCGGCCAAGATGCCGCACACCATGATCCCTCCAAAAAACAACCGAATCCAGAGGCACCTGCAGCATCGGTAAACAGCTGCAAACGCTCGCTGTCTACGGCTGGCGCTTGCCATATGTTCACCCCGTTGAAATCCTCCAGGAACGAAGCCCAGACGGCCAAATCCCTTTTTAATTCAGAGGACAATCGAACGAAATGATGCGGCCTGGCACACCCCGCCGTTGCCCTTTCGAGCTTCCGGCAGAAAACCCTGCCCATCGGTATTACCCGACAAGCAAAGTTCAGCATGCCCAGCAAGGACTGCGCCTGTCGCAGCGTAACTTTACGCGAGCCGTTGAAACGGCAAATGGTTTCGCAGAGCTTCGACACTTTGTCCTGGGGCAGGCGACATTCTCCCGCCACGGTGTCAATTACAATCCCCAAAAATGATAGGCAGGAGTCCGGACCCTCCGTTTTGTCCCTGGCTACAGGAACACCGAAGTGGTAAAAAAGAGCCCGGGTGCTAAACAGCAAGTCGCCGCACCTTGGGCCATTAGCCGGACCCGCACATAGGAAATCATCGAGGTAATGTGCAACCCCGTGACCGCCTGACGCCGACTCCACGCACCAATGAAGAAAAGTGCTAAAGCGCTCGAAAAATGAGCATGAAACGGAACATCCCATCGGCAGACATTTGTCGATGAAATACTCCGCCCCAATCCGGAAACCCATAAAACGGAATGAGTCCGGATGCAATGGCAGTAATCTAAAAGCTGACTCAACATCAATCTTAGCCATGAGGGCCCCGCTCCCGTAGCTGCGGACCATCTCCAGCGCCTCGTCAAATGACTGATACACCACCGAGCAATAAGCCGGTGGTATTGCGTCGTTGACCGATGCCCCTGGCGGGTAAGAAAGATGCTGGATGAGCCGAAAAGCGCCTGGAGTCTTCTTTGGTACCACCCCGACCGGGGAGATGACCAAGTCATCCACCGGGGGTGACTTAAACGGCCCCTCCATCCTGCCCAACCTGACCTCCTTATCCACTTTCTCCCGTAGCACCGTCGGCAAGGCTCGGGCAGACTGAAGGTTCCTATGCGCGCGCACTGACACTTCGCTTGCAACAGGCAAGCGAAAACCAAACTTAAAACCGTCTAACAAAAATTTTGCATCCCTTTTATTTGGATACAGATCCAACCACTTACCCATCGTTTCCAGCTTAACTGGCGTTGGGGCTCTGCTGAGCGGTCCCGCTCGCGGCCTGTTTCGGGTATGGTTGTTTCCCCCGATTTCCCTGTCGTCCCCCTTTGAAACAAGAGGAGGCTGGGTGGGATCCACCACACTGCTGGCAAGAGTGACGAAAACGACACTGTTTGCCAAAGGAACATGTTCCGCTGTTAAAAGCGAAGCATTTCCCTCGAGGGGCAGACCGCCCGCCCACGCGAACGGCCAATCCGCCTGTCTTGGCAAATCCCCCGTCCGCGCCCGTTCCCTGCGCTGATGACCCCGCGCGACGCCCACCTGCTCCCTGTTTCTGGGTTTCCTCCTCCCGCTGGGATGCCCGGGTCACTTTGAGCCAGACCTCCACGTCCTTGAACCCAAAATCCATGACCCGTAGCCCGTCCTGCTTCTCCCGAAACTATTGGTCATATCGCCGCCATTCCGAGCCCGAGGATGTGCGCTGCATGTCGTGCACGAGATGAAGGTACCGGATGATATTCATGTGCTCTTCCGGCCTATCCTCCAAATAGCATGCCGCAAACACCCAGAAACCGGCCAGCCAATTATCAAACGACCGGAAAGCTTCTGTCCCCATGCCCTTCGTAGCGGCCGCCGCTTTGTATTCCTTCTTCATGGCCTTAGTCAAGCCGAATAAGTCCACGAAGTCACCCCTACGTATCTTCTTGCGGCAGCTGTCTCGCAGCCCCCGCATAACTGCGGTCTACTCGCAGCGCACTACCCCAGGCAGATCGCGCCGCTTCTTTGCCCTACGCTCCTCCTCACTAATTCGCTTGCGCCGCTTACGCCTCTTCTGCTGTTTTGCTGCCCTTTTGGCAAATTTTTCGGCCTCCTTCCTTGCCCTAGCAGTACTATCAGCGTCGGACGCTTGCGACGCCAAAGAAGAGGAGGAGGAGGAAGACGAAGAGCTATGCGAACTCGAGCTCGCGGTGGAAATTGATATAGACTGTACCAACTCACCGGATGCCATCGACCTCTCCGACCCGGATTCTTCGTTTTCTTCAGCCCAATCATCGTCCACCACGAAATCTGCCAAATCCCTTTCCTCTCGGCCCTCTGTGGAAGACAAAACAGAAAAGGGCCCGGCCCGTGCTTGCGGCGCACGCCGGGCACCCCGTGTGGAATGCGCAGTGACCGCGCGCCCCTGCTGCTCCCGGTCTGACCTTAGCTCCAGCTCCGCCGCGGCGGCCCCCAGCTCTCGGCAGGCTTGTGCCACCCGCTGCGCCGCTGATGCCCTCCGTTTGCCAGACCCCCTGCCTCCCGCAGGCTGGCCGAAATCCGCCATCGCCCTAAGGGAGGCCACTGCAGCTAACGGCCCCAGAGCCTCCACCACCGTGGCCAGCGCCGACGCTATGGCCCCAGGAGGATCACGTGCGGCGCGACCCCCGGAAACGCCGCCCGAAGGACGACCGGTCCTTGGTTGGGCGCGAGCCCTTCATGTTCTGACCCGAAAGCAAGTGCCCCCCGGCCGGCCCAATCGCTCTCAATTCCCGATCCTTCGCCTTCCCTCTCTAGGGAAGCAGAAGAATCCCCCGGTCCTGGGGAGGACCCGCTGTCGTGCGCAGCGGCCCGTGCCGCGGCCCTGCGGCCGCTGACCCATTCCCTGTCTCCCCTCCCGCCGCGGGACCCGCTGCGTCCCGCCTCCGCAGTGCTGGTGTGGGGAGTCACAGGGACCCGCTGCGCCCCCGCGCGTGCACCCCCGCGCGTCACCTGACCCGCGGAGTGCGCACGCGCATGCTGCTCCCGGCCACCCCTTGCAGCTCCTGCCGTGTCCCCCTCTCCTACTGTCCTCTCTATGCGCCCAGCGCTGCCTACCCGAGGCATACGCTGCACCCCCCTTATGCACTCTCTCCCCCTGCCGGATTCCGGCATCCGGGGAGTAGAAACGGGTGGCCTGTGTGCTGGTGGCGCCGCTGCGCGCGCACGTGCGCGGCCAGCGGCGTCCGGAGCGAGCGTGGGCGCGCGCGCACCCCGAGCGCGCGTCCCGCGTCCTGCGTCCTCCCGCCATCGGGTTCTCCTCCTCAGCCGCCGCGCGAGGCTCCTGCACAGGCCCCGCGCGGCGACCGCCAGCTCCTCGTCCGGTCCTCTCCCCCGCCCGGCACTAACGATCGGCCGTGCCAAGGAAGGAGGGCTGGGTCCTGCAACTACCGGGCTCCCCCCGCGGCGCGCACGCGCGCGCACGCGCGCGCCCGCGGGCGCCCGACACGGTCCCAGACTTGGCGGCTCCCGGAGGGGACTGCCGCCGCCCGCCAACCGTCGAGCGGCTTGAAGGGACCCTTGGTCCCCCACGCCGCCCTCGTCCGGCCGGAGTGACCGATTCGGCTGCCGGCGGCGAACCCGCCCGGGCCCTGCTTGTGTTGCCCGCCCTTAGGGACGGAGCCCCGTCCCCCATGCTGCCCACTGCAGCCTCAGGGCCTGCTCGACCGTCTGGCCCACGGTAGCGAGCCGGGGCCCTTATAACACGCTGGGGGCGAGCAGCCATATTAGCAGTTAATAAATTGAGGAGAGGGAGGATTAGAACCTTGAGGTAGGGGTTATTCTGTTTGCACCCTACGTATCTTAAAGGAGAAACAAAATTTTTCTGCTATGCAGCACTCACCTAAAAGCAAATCACCAAGAGACTTAAGATGGCCTCACCTTCCCTATATATATCAAACCCTCCCCCTAAAGCAGGCTGTACTTTCCTCACAGCTAGGTCCACCCCTCCCCAGATGTTTAACTCTTTCCTCTCCTATACAGTCAATACTCTCTCCTTCTAGGAGCTCAGGAGAGCCCCTAGTGTGCATCCAGCTCGGCCGGGCACAGAAATCTAACTGAGGTCTGGAGGAGGGGCATAGAGGGAGGAGCCAGTGCACACCAGATAGTACCTAATCTTTCTTTTAGAGTGCCCAGTCTCCTGCGGAGCCCGTCTATTCCCCATGGTCCTTACGGAGTTCCCAGCATCCACTAGGACGTTAGAGAAAATAAGAATTTACTCACCGGTAATTCTATTTCTCGTAGTCCGTAGTGGATGCTGGGCGCCCATCCCAAGTGCGGATTGTCTGCAATACTTGTATGTAGTTATTGCCTAACTAAGGGTTATTGTTGAGCCATCTGTTGAGAGGCTCAGTTATATTTCATACTGTTAACTGGGTGTAGTATCACGAGTTATACAGTGTGATTGGTGTGGCTGGTATGAGTCTTACCCGGGATTCAAAATCCTTCCTTATTGTGTCAGCTCTTCCGGGCACAGTATCCTGGCTGGGGTCTGGAGGAGGGTCATGGTGGGAGGAGCCAGTGCACACCAGATAGTACCTAATCTTTCTTTTGGAGTGCCCAGTCTCCTGCGGAGCCCGTCTATTCCCCAAAAAATATAATATAATAAATAAATAAATATATTATATAATATAATAGACGGGCTCCGCAGGAGACTGGGCACTCTAAAAGAAAGATTAGGTACTATCTGGTGTGCACTGGCTCCTCCCACTATGACCCTCCTCCAGACCTCAGTTAAGATTTCTGTGCCCGGCCGAGCTGGATGCACACTAGGGGCTCTCCTGAGCTCCTAGAAAGAAAGTTTATTTTAGGTTTTTTATTTTACAGTGAGACCTGCTGGCAACAGGCTCACTGCATCGAGGGACTAAGGGGAGAAGAAGCGAGCCTACCTGCTTGCAGCTAGCTTGGGCTTCTTAGGCTACTGGACACCATTAGCTCCAGAGGGATCGACCGCATGGAACTGGCCTTGGTGTTAGTTCCCGGAGCCGCGCCGCCGTCCCCCTTACAGAGCCAGAAGCAAGAAGAGGTCCGGAAAATCGGCGGCAGAAGACATCAGTCTTCACCAAGGTAGCGCACAGCACTGCAGCTGTGCGCTATTGCTCCTCATGCACACTTCACACTCCGGTCACTGAGGGTGCAGGGCGCTGGGGGGGGAGGGGGGGCGCCCTGAGCAGCAATAAAAACACCTTGGCTGGCAAATATATCACAATATATAGCCCCAGAGGCTATATATGTGATAAATACCCCTGCCAGAATCCATAAAAAAGCGGGAGAAAAGTCCGCGAAAAAGGGGCGGGGCTTCTCCCTCAGCACACTGGCGCCATTTTCTCTTCACAGTGCAGCTGGAAGACAGCTCCCCAGGCTCTCCCCTGTAGTTTGCAGGCTCAAAGGGTTAAAAAGAGAGGGGGGGGCACAAAATTTAGGCGCAATATTGTATATACAAGCAGCTATTGGGAAAAATTCACTCAATATAGTGTTAATCCCAAAATTATATAGCGCTCAGGTGTGTGCTGGCATACTCTCTCTCTATCTCCCCAAAGGGCTGTGTGGGGTCCTGTCCTCAGTCAGAGCATTCCCTGTGTGTGTGCAGTGTCGGTACGGCTGTGTCGACACGTTTGATGAGGAGGCTTATGTGATGGCAGAGCAGATGCCGATAAATGGGATGTCGCCCTCTGTGGGGCCGACACCAGAGTGGATGGATAGGTGGAAGGTATAAACCGACAGTGTCAACTCCTTACATAAAAGGCTGGATGACGTAACAGCTATGGGACAGCCGGCTTCTCAGCCCGCGCCTGCCCAGGCGTCTCAAAGGCCATTAGGGGCTCAAACAACGCCCGTTACCTCAGATGGCAGACACAGATGTCGACACGGAGTCTGACTCCAGTGTCGACGAGGTTGAGACATATACACAATCCACTAGGAACATCCGTTACATGATCTCGGCAATGAAAAATGTGTTACGCATTTTCTGACATGAACCCAAGTACCACATAAAAGGGGTTTTATTTTTGGGGAGAAAAAGCAGCCAGTGTTTTGTTCCCCCATCAGATGAATGAATGAAGTGTGTAAAGAAGCGTGGTTTCCCCCGATAAGAAACTGGTAATTTCTAAAAAGTTACTGATGGCGTACCCTTTCCCGCCAGAGGATAGGTCACGTTGGGAGATATCCCTTAGGGTGGATAAGGCGCTCACACGTTTGTCAAAAGGTGGCACTGCTGTCTTAGGATACGGCCACCTTGAAGGAACCTGCTGATAAAAAGCAGGAGGCGATCCTGAAGTCTGTATTTACACACTCAGGTTATATACTGAAACCTGCAATTGCCTCAGCATAAATAGTGCTGCTGCAGCGGGGTCTGATACCCTGTCAGATAATATTAATACGCTAAGACAGGGATAATATTTTGCTAACATTGAGCATATTTAAGACGTTGTCTTATATATAAAGGATGCACAGAGGGATATTTGCCGGCTGGCATCCAGAATTAATGCAATGTCCATTCTGCCAGGAGGGTATTAGAAACCCGGCAGTGGACAGGTGATGCTGCATTTAAAAGGCACATGGAGATTCTGCCTTATAAGGGTGAGGAATTGTTTGGGGATGGTCTCTGGGACCTCGTATCCACAGCAACAGCTGGGAAGAAATTTTTTTACCTCAGGTTTCCTCACAAGAGCCTAAGAAAGCACCGTATTTTCAGGTACAGTCCTTTCGGCTTCAGAAAAGCAAGCGGGTCAAAGGCGCTTCCTTTCTGCACAGAGACAAGGGAAGAAGGAAAAAGCTGCACCAGTCAGCCAGTTCCCAGGATCAAATATCTTCCCTCGCTTCCTCTGAGTCCACCGCATGACGCTGGGGCTCCACAGGTGGAGACAGGTGCGGTGGGGGCGCGTCTCGGGAACTGCAGGGACCAGTGGGCTTGCCCACAGGTGGATCGCTAGGTTCTGCAAGTAGTATCACAGGGATACAGGCTGGAGTTCGAGACGACTCCCCCTCGCCGTTGCCTCACATCAGCCTTGCCTGCTGCCCTCGGAGAAAGGTAGTGCTGGCGGCAATTCACAAGCTGTATTTCCAGCAGGTGAAATCAAGGTACCCCTCCTTCAACAAGGCCGGGGTTACTATTCCAAAATGTTGTGGTACCGAAACCAGACGGTTCGGTGAGACCCATTCTAAAATTGAAATCCTTGAACACTTATATACGAAGGTTCAAGTTCAAAATGGAATCACTCAGGGTGATTATTGCAACCTGGAAAATTTCAGGGTATCACTGGACATCAAGGATACTTACCTGCATGTCCCTATTTACCCTCTTCACCAGGAGTACCTCAAAATTGTGGTACAGGATTGTCATTACCAATTCCAGATGTTGCCGTTGGTCTGTCCCCGGCACCGAGGGTATTTACCAAGGTAATGGCCGAAGTACTTATCCCGTACTTGGACGATCTCCTTATAAAGGCGAGGTCCAGGGAGCAGTTGTTCGTCGGAGTAGCACTATCTCGGGAAGTGCTACAACAGCACGGCTGGATTCTGAATATTCCAAAGTCGCAGCTGGTTCCTACGACGCGTCTACTGTTCCTGGGTGTGGTTCTGGACACAGAACAGGATAAAAAGGGTTCCTCCCGGAGGAGAAGTCCAAGGAGTTGGCGTCTCTAGACGGAGACCTCCTAATACAAATACAGGTATCGGTGCATCAATGCACGCGAGCCTTGGGAAAGATGGTAGCTTCTTACGAAGAATTCCATTCGCCAAGTCCCATGCAAGGATCTTCCAGTGGGATCTGTTGGACAAGTGGTCCGGGTCGCATCCTCAGATGCAACGGCGGATAACCCTGTCTCCAAGGGCCAGGGTGTCGCTGTGGTGGTGACTGCAGAGTGCTCATCTTCTAGGGGGCCGCAGATTCGGCATACAGGACTGGGTCCTGGTGACCACGGATGCCAGCCTTCAAGGCTGGGGGGCAGTCACACAGGGAAGAAACTTCCAAGGCCTATGGAAAAGTCAGGAGACTTCCCTACACATAAATGTTCTGGAACTATGGGCCATTTACAATGCCCTAAGTCAGGCTAGACCCCTGCTTCAACACCGGCCGGTGCTGATCCAGTCAGACAACATCACGGCGGTCGCTCATGTAAACCGACAGGGCGGCACAAGAAGCAGGATGGCGATGGCAGAAGCCACAAGGATTCTCCGATGGGCGGAAAATCATGTGTTAGCACTGTCAGCAGTGTTCATTCCCGGAGTGGACAACTGAGAAGCAGACTTTCTCAGCAGACACGACCTCCACCCGGGAGAGTGGGGACTTCATCCAGAAGTCTTCCAAATGATTGTACACCGTGGGGAAAGGCCACAGGTGGACAGGATGGCGTCCCGCCTCAACAAAAAGCTACAAAGATATTGCGCCAGGTCAAGGGACCCTCAGGCGATAGCTGTGGACGCTCTGGTAACACCGTGGGTGTACCAGTCGGTGTATGTGTTCCCTTCTCTGCCTCTCATACCCAGGGTAATGAGAATAATAAGAAGGAGAGGAGTAAGAACTATACTCATTGTTCCGGATTGGCCAAGAAGAGCTTGGTACCCAGAACTCCAAGAAATGATCTCAGAGGACCCATGGCCTCTGCCGCTCAGACAGGACCTGCTGCAGCAGGGGGCCTGTCTGTTCCAAGACGTACCGCGGCTGCGTTTGACGGCATGCCGGTTGAACGCCGGATCCTGAAGGAAAAGGGAATTCCGGAGGAAGTTATCCCTACGCTATTTAAAGCTAGGAAAGAAGTGAACGCAAACCATTATCACCGCATATGGCGGAAATATGTTGCGTACTGTGAGGCCAGGAAGGCCCCAAAGGAGAAATTTCAGCTAGGTCGATTTCTGCACTTCCTACAAGTCAGAGGTGACTATGGGCCTAAAATTGGGTTCCATTAAGGTCCAGATTTCGGCTCTATCGATTTTCTTCCAAAATAGAACTGGCTTCACTGCCTGAAGTTCAGACTTTTGTTAAGGGAGTGCTGCATAGTCAGCCCCCGTTTGTGCCTCCAGTGGCACCGTGGGATCTCAACGTAGTGTTGGATTTCCTGAAGTCGCATTGAGTTGAGCCACTTAAATCCGTGGAGCTACAATACCTCACGTGGAAAGTGGTCATGCTGTGGGCCTTGGCGTCGGCCAGGCGTGTATCAGAATTGGCGGCTTTGTCAAAAGCTCTTATCTGTATTTTATATGGATAAGGCGGAATTGAGGACTCGTTCCCAATTCCTTCCTAAGGTGGTAGCAGTTTTTCATGTGAACCAACCTATTGTGGTGCCTGCGGCTACTTGGGACTTGGAGGATTCCAAGTTTCTGGACGTAGTCAGGGCCCTGAAAAGTATATGTTTCCAGGACGGCTGGAGTCAGGAAAACTGACTCGCTATTTATCCTGTATGCACCCAACAAGCTGGGTGCTCCTGCTTCTAAGCAGACTATTGCTCGCTGGATCTGTAGCACGATTCAACTTGCACATTCTGCGGCTGGACTGCCGCACCCTAAATCTGTGAAAGCCCATTCCACGTGGAAAGGGGCTCTTCTTGGGCGGCTGCCCGAGGGGTCTCGGCTTTACAAATTTGCCGAGCTGTTACTTGGTCGGGTTCAAACACTCTTGCAAGAGTCTACAAGTTTGATACCCTGGCTGAGGAGGACCTAGAGTTTGCTCATTCGGTGCTGCAGAGTCATCCGCACTCTCCCGCCCGTTTGGGAGCTTTGGTATAATCCCCATGGTCCTTACGGAGTCCCCAGCATCCACTTAGGACGTTAGAGAAAATAAGATTTTACTCACCGGTAAATCTATTTCTCGTAGTCCGTAGTGGATGCTGGGCGCCCATCCCAAGTGCGGATTGTCTGCAATACTTGTATATAGTTATTGCCTAACTAAAGGGTTATTGTTGAGCCATCTGTTGAGAGGCTCAGTTGTTATCATACTGTTAACTGGGTATAGTATCACGAGTTATACGGTGTGATTGGTGTTGCTGGTATGAGTCTTACCCGGGATTTAAAATCCTTCCTTATTGTGTCAGCTCTTCCGGGCACAGTATCCTAACTGAGGTCTGGAGGAGGGTCTTAGTGGGAGGAGCCAGTGCACACCAGGTAGTCCTAAAGCTTTCTTTAGTTGTGCCCAGTCTCCTGCGGAGCCGCTAATCCCCATGGTCCTTACGGAGTCCCCAGCATCCACTACGGACTACGAGAAATAGATTTACCGGTGAGTAAAATCTTATTTTTACCGCACATAGAATGAGCCGAAATTCACATTATAGCACACAGAATGAGCTGAAAGTCACATTATACCACACGGTATGAGCCGAAATTCACATTATAGCACACAGAATGAGTCGAAATTCACATTATAGCACACGGTAGGACCCGAAATTCACGTTATAGCACACAGAATGAGCCGAAATTCACATTATAGCACACAGCATGAGCCGAAATTCACATTATAGCACACAGCATGAGCCGAAATTCATATTATAGCTCATAGAATGAGCCAAAATTCACATTATAGCACACAGCATGAGCCGAAATTCACATAATAGCACACAGAATGAGCCGAAATTCACATCATAGCACACAGAATGAGCTGAAAGTCACATTATACCACACGGTATGAGCCGAAATTCACATTATAGCACACAGAATGAGCCGAAATTCACATTATAGCACACGGTAGGACCCGAAATTCACGTTATAGCACACAGAATGAGCCGAAATTCACATTATAGCACACAGCATGAGCCGAAATTCACATTATAGCACACAGCATGAGCCGAAATTCATATTATAGCTCATAGAATGAGCCAAAATTCACATTATAGCACACAGCATGAGCCGAAATTCACATAATAGCACACAGAATGAGCCGAAATTCACATCATAGCACACAGCATGAGCCGAAATTCATATTATAGCTCATAGAATGAGCCAAAATTCACATTATAGCACACAGAAAGAGACAAAATTCACATTATAGCACACAGAATGAGCCGAAATTCACATTATAGCACACAGCATGAGCCGAAATTCACATTATAGCACACAGAATGAGCCGAAATTCACATTATAGCACACAGCATGAGCCGAAATTCACATTATAGCACACAGCATGAGCCAAAATTCATATTATAGCTCATAGAATGAGCCAAAATTCACATTATAGCACACAGCATGAGCCGAAATTCACATTATAGCACACAGAATGAGCCGAAATTCACATCATAGCACACAGCATGAGCCGAAATTCATATTATAGCTCATACAATGAGCCAAAATTCACATTATAGCACACAGAAAGAGCCGAAATTAAAATTATGCCACATGGAGACAAAATTCAGGGAGAGTGACAGCAGGGACAGGGAGAGAGAGAGAGGGAAAGTGACGGCAGGGTCATAGGGACAGGGAGAGGGAAAGTGACAGCAGGGACATAGAGAAAGGGAGCGTGAGAGAGAGGGATAGTAAGGGCATACAATAGGGACTAGGGAGAGAGAAAGGCAGCAGGGTAAGATTACCTATTTAGCAGCGGCGGTGCTGAGGATGCTGTGGTCTGCAGTGCGGTGTATTAGGAGGCTGTGGTCGGCATGGTACGGAAGTGTAGAGGAGGACTGAGTGCGGCGGCAGGGTGGCTGAGGGCGGCGGCGGTGTAGCAGAGGAGGAGGCAGAGGGCGGTGCAAGGAGGAGGAAGCTGTGGTTGGCGGCACTGCGGCTCCTATGACCACAGCGCCACTATTTCAAATCCGCAGTGGACCTGCAGCCAATCAGGAGGGGGCAGGATAAGATCAGTGGTGAGGAGCAGGAGGGGACAGGATGGGAGCAGTGGTGTGGAGCAGGAGGGGGCAAGATGGGAGTAGTGGTGCGGAGCAGGATAGGAGCAGTGGTGCAGAGCAGGGGGGCAGGATGGGAGCAGTGGTGTGGAGCAGGAGGGGGCAAGATGGGAGTAGTGGTGCGGAGCAGGATAGGAGCAGTGGTGCAGAGCAGGGGGGCAGGATGAGAGCAGTGGTGCGGAGCAGGGGGGGCAGGATGGTAGTGAAAGGTACTCGCTCTCACTCGCTAAGTTAAACAAGAATGTCACCTGCTCCCCACAGCTCCCGGGTCCCGGATGCCGTTGTTCCCTCTGTGGACAGTGGCAGCAGCCTCACACAGGAGCCGCGGCGCTAAGACAGATAGCCAGAGCAAATGTGACTAGAGCTCCCGTCGTGTCCCGCTCCTCCGTCTCCTCACAAGCCCCATCAACAGAGCAGCTCTCCTGTGCTCCAGGAACCTCATACTGGGGAGTCGACAGGAGAAGCGTGGAGACACTACATGGCACACGAACGAGACGTGACCGGGCGCCTCGAGGGCGACATTAAACGGCAGCATGGGGGGACACATTAACCGGTGGCAAGCTTGTGAGTGGGGGGTGCCATGATGCCTATGGTCTGCACACTGCTATTAGTAAAATAAAACCAAAAAACTTCCATACATACATTACACATACATTATAAATAATTATACATACATTACATATACATTATACATAATTATACATACATTATACATACCGTCCACAGGAGGGGACGGGTGCAGTGCGGTGCTGAACAATTAATTAAGAGGTGGAGAGGAGAGGGGAGGGAGACCGTGACCTCACCAGAGAAGAGAGCCGTGTGGACCGGTGAAGAAGAACCGCTTCTCGTTGCCGGAGACTATGGTAGCCAACGCCAGGACGCTACAGTGTGACAAGCGCACAGCAGCAGGGATGCAGAGCAGGGACAGCGCCTCTCCAGCCCAGTGCTCCATGCTTTGCATCCCTTCGCTGAGCGTGTTACGCCGGCCCTGGTGACAGGAGGGGCAGGTCAGGGAGGGGAGGGGACCACCTTTCTCCTTGTAGCCCATGGCTAGCTGCATCGCACCATTATAAGTCCTGCTGACTGAGCCACTGGTTGAGGCCCCCCCAAGTGCTGTGGGCACCCATGCATTGCACTGGCTGCTGCAGCGAAAGTTCCACCTCTGCCATCTACCGTTAATGCCTGCAGAAGTGAAACCTATACACACACAAACACATATACATACATACACACACACATACATATACACATACATACACACATATACAGATATACATACAGTACATACACACACACAAACACACACATATACATATATACAGACAGTACATACACACAGTACATACACACACTTTCTCTCACCTTTTTTCCACCCACTTACAGTATCACAGGCTGGTTGACTGGAAGGGATCTGCCTCAGCTTGGGGATCCCTTTTAGCCCCGCCCCTTTTCGTTCATGTAACCCCGCCCCCTTTAGTCAGTATAGCTACGCCCACCTTCCATCCGCTCATCCTGCCTCTGTAGGGAAGGAGGTCGGGCTTTAAACGGACGGCGCTACTGCCTGTCACATTGCATTTGCAGGCGGCAGCAGCAGCAGGGGGTCAGGCCAGGCTCAGGCAGCGCAGCACAGGGATGCAGAGCAGGAAGGCGCCTCTCCAATCAGGCGCCTACCTGCTTTGCATCCCTTTGCTGAGCGGGTAGCGCCGGGCCTGAGCCCGGGAATAGTATGTGAGATTAGGAAGACCTATTCCACTGTTCTGTTTCGGCAGTTGTAATTTCAGTTGTGAAATTCTTGTTTTTTTGGACCTCCAAATAAAGCGGGTACACAATTTCATAATGCGGGCAATGGGGGTCATTCCGAGTTGATCGCTAGCTGAAAATGTTCGCTGCGCAGCGATGATGCAAAAAAGGCACTTCTGCGAATGCGTATGCGGCGCAATGTACATGCGCAACGTACTTTCACAACGGCCAATGTAGTTTCACACAAGGTCTAGCAAAGCTTTTCAGTCGCACTGCTGGCCGCAGAGTGATTGACAGGAAGTGGGCGTTTCTGGGTGTCAACTGACTGTTTTCACTGAGTGTTCGGAAAAACGCAGGCATACCAAGAAAAATGCAGGCGTGGCTGGGCGAATGCAGGGCGTGTTCGTGACGTCAAACCAGGAACTGAACAGTCTGAAGTGATCGCAAGTGCTGAGTAGGTCTGAAGCTACTCTGAAACTGCACAAAATTATTTTGTAGCCGCTGTGCGATCCTTTCGTTCTCACTTCTGCTAAGCTAAGATACACTCCCAGTGGGAGGCGGCATAGCGTTTGCACGGCTGCTAGCGAGCAATCAACTTGGAATGACCCTCATTATCTTTTACTGTTAGCTTAATGGGCAACATTTGCATTATGTACATCAATCTTGGAAAGAGCACTGTTTTTATAACTTCCACTCTACCAAGCAGTGACAAAGGTAAATTATGCCATTTATCCAGTGATTTTTCCATAGAAGAAATTGCTGGGAGATAATTCTATCTATATAAATTCTCCAATTTGTTGGGAATTTGGATGCCTAGGTATTTAATTTTAGATTCCATTATTTTAATAGTACAGGGATTATCTGTCACAGGTAAACCAGGGGAGGCCCCTTTTAAAATAAGAAGTTCTGATTTATTAATATTGATTTTGTAGCCTGAGAAACAGCCAAATTGAGCAATAATATTAAGGTTATATATTTCCCTTTCTACAGGTACTATATACACATACAGACAAATAGAATTTGTTTTAAAAAATAAATTAAAGATTCTCTTTTAGAAAACTATGTCTGCTTGTGCATATACTCTCAGGCGCAATAGTAAAACTAATTAGTCTTCAAAAAATATTTTTTAAAAAGAATAAATATAACTGGTCAATTAAAAAAGTTATAAATAATATTAAGGGCAGTCGGAATAGAATGTTCAGGATAGGAAAGGAATAGAAGCGTATCATCGGCGAACAGGGATACGCGTAGGTCTGAGTCCCCTAAAGGAATTCCATGTTAGAGGGGTGACTGCCATAGAGCAATTTTCAAGGGTTCTAACGATATAGCAAATAAAAGGGGTGATAAGGGGCAACCCTGTCTAGTCCCTCTTAATATTGGGAAACTATCTGACATGAGCCCATTACATATTATCCGTGAGGTTGGGTTGGTATATAAAACTTGAAGGAACAAAATAAATTTATCCGGGAAAGAAAATCATCGTAATGAATCATACAAGTGTTTCCGGTGCACCATGTCGAAGGCTTTGTCGGCATCTAAAGAAAGTATAGCTCTGGGAACTCTCAACATAGTGCACTGGGAATCGCATACTGCAGCTGGAACATGCCGAATATTTGTTACAGAGTTCCTCCCCATGATGAAACCCATCTGATCCCGGTATACTATTGAAGGTAAAACAAGCTTCAAGCGCTCCGCCAGGATTTTCGTTAAAATGTTATCATTGAGATTCAAAAGCGAACTCGGGTGATAGGACCTGGGATCAGACATGTCCCTGTGACAGCGGGCATCTTGCACAGAAATAGGAGCTGTGTCTGGTTCACCCAGTAAACTGGTTTTCAGTAGAGATGAGCGGGTTCGGTTTCTCTGAATCCGAACCCGCACGAACTTCATGTTTTTTTTCACGGGTCCGAGCGACTCGGATCTTCCCGCCTTGCTCGGTTAACCCGAGCGCGCCCGAACGTCATCATGACGCTGTCGGATTCTCGCGAGACTCGGATTCTATATAAGGAGCCGCGCGTCGCCGCCATTTTCACACGTGCATTGAGATTGATAGGGAGAGGACGTGGCTGGCGTCCTCTCCATTTAGATTAGGAGAGAGAGAGAGAGATTGACCTGAGGCTGATACTGTAGAAGAGAGTGCAGAGTTTAGTGACTGACCACAGTGACCACCAGCAGTGCAGTTGTTTTATTTAATATATCCGTTCTCTGCCTGAAAAAAACGGTACACACAGTGACTCAGTCACATACCATATCTGTGTGCACTGCTCAGCCCAGTGTGCTGCATGCCTGCATCATCTATGTATATATTATATATCTGACTGTGCTCAGCTCACACAGCTTATAATTGTGGGGGAGACTGGGGAGCACTGCAGTGCCAGTTATAGGTTATAGCAGGAGCCAGGAGTACAAGACAGTCACATACCATATCTGTGTGCACTGCTCAGCCCAGTGTGCTGCATCATCTATGTATATATTATATATCTGACTGTGCTCAGCTCACACAGCTTATAATTGTGGGGGAGACTGGGGAGCACTGCAGTGCCAGTTATAGGTTATAGCAGGAGCCAGGAGTACATATTATATTAAAATTAAACAGTGCACACTTTTGCTGCAGGAGTGCCACTGCCAGTGTGACTGACCAGTGACCTGACCACACTGACCACCAGTATAGTTAGTAGTATACTATATTGTGATTGCCTGAAAAAGTTAAACACTCGTCGTGTGACTTCACTTGTGTGGTGTTTTTTTTTTTATTCTATAAAAAACTCATTCTGCTGACAGACAGTGTCCAGCAGGTCCGTCATTATATAATATATATACCTGTCCGGCTGCAGTAGTGATATATATATATTTTTTATATCATTATTTATCATCCAGTCGCAGCAGACACAGTACGGTAGTTCACGGCTGTAGCTACCTCTGTGTCGGCACTCGGCAGTCCGTCCATAATTGTATACCACCTAACCGTGGTTTTTTTTTCTTTCTTCTTTATACATACATACTACTACATCTCTTTATCAACCAGTCTATATTAGCAGCAGACACAGTACAGTACGGTAGTTCACGGCTGTGGCTACCTCTGTGTCGGCACTCGGCAGTCCGTCCATAATTGTATACCACCTACCCGTGGTTTTTTTTTCTTTCTTCTTTATACATACATACTACTACATCTCTTTATCAACCAGTCTATATTAGCAGCAGACACAGTACAGTACGGTAGTTCACGGCTGTGGCTACCTCTGTGTCGGCACTCGGCAGTCCGTCCATAATTGTATACCACCTACCCGTGGTTTTTTTTCTTTCTTCTTCATACATACATACTACGACATCTCTTTATCAACCAGTCTATATTAGCAGCAGACACAGTACAGTACGGTAGTTCACGGCTGTGGCTACCTCTGTGTCGGCACTCGGCAGTCCGTCCATAATTGTATACCACCTAACCGTGGTTTTTTTTTCTTTCTTCTTCATACATACATACTACGACATCTCTTTATCAACCAGTCTATATTAGCAGCAGACACAGTACGGTAGTTCACGGCTGTAGCTACCTCTGTGTCGGCACTCGGCAGTCCGTCCATAATTGTATACTAGTATCCATCCATCTCTATTGTTTACCTGAGGTGCCTTTTAGTTGTGCCTATTAAAATATGGAGAACAAAAATGTTGAGGTTCCAAAATTAGGGAAAGATCAAGATCCACTTCCACCTCGTGCTGAAGCTGCTGCCACTAGTCATGGCCGAGACGATGAAATGCCAGCAACGTCGTCTGCCAAGGCCGATGCCCAATGTCATAGTACAGAGCATGTCAAATCCAAAACACCAAATATCAGTAAAAAAAGGACTCCAAAACCTAAAATAAAATTGTCGGAGGAGAAGCGTAAACTTGCCAATATGCCATTTACCACACGGAGTGGCAAGGAACGGCTGAGGCCCTGGCCTATGTTCATGGCTAGTGGTTCAGCTTCACATGAGGATGGAGGCACTCAGCCTCTCGCTAGAAAAATGAAAAGACTCAAGCTGGCAAAAGCAGTAGCACCGCAAAGAACTGTGCGTTCTTCGAAATCCCAAATCCACAAGGAGAGTCCAATTGTGTCGGTTGCGATGCCTGACCTTCCCAACACTGGACGTGAAGAGCATGCGCCTTCCACCATTTGCACGCCCCCTGCAAGTGCTGGAAGGAGCACCCGCAGTCCAGTTCCTGATAGTCAGATTGAAGATGTCAGTGTTGAAGTACACCAGGATGAGGAGGATATGGGTGTTGCTGGCGCTGGGGAGGAAATTGACCAGGAGGATTCTGATGGTGAGGTGGTTTGTTTAAGTCAGGCACCCGGGGAGACACCTGTTGTCCGTGGGAGGAATATGGCCGTTGACATGCCTGGTGAAAATACCAAAAAAATCAGCTCTTCGGTGTGGAACTATTTCAACAGAAATGCGGACAACAGGTGTCAAGCCGTGTGTTCCCTTTGTCAAGCTGTAATAAGTAGGGGTAAGGACGTTAACCACCTCGGAACATCCTCCCTTATACGTCACCTGCAGCGCATTCATAATAAGTCAGTGACAAGTTCAAAAACTTTGGGTGACAGCGGAAGCAGTCCACTGACCAGTAAATCCCTTCCTCTTGTAACCAAGCTCACGCAAACCACCCCACCAACTCCCTCAGTGTCAATTTCCTCCTTCCCCAGGAATGCCAATAGTCCTGCAGGCAATGTCACTGGCAATTCTGACGAGTCCTCTCATGCCTGGGATTCCTCCGATGCATCCTTGCGTGTAACGCCTACTGCTGCTGGCGCTGCTGTTGTTGCTGCTGGGAGTCGATGGTCATCCCAGAGGGGAAGTCGTAAGCCCACTTGTACTACTTCCAGTAAGCAATTGACTGTTCAACAGTCCTTTGCGAGGAAGATGAAATATCACAGCAGTCATCCTGCTGCAAAGCGGATAACTGAGGCCTTGACAACTATGTTGGTGTTAGACGTGCGTCCGGTATCCGCCGTTAGTTCACAGGGAACTAGACAATTTATTGAGGCAGTGTGCCCCCGTTACCAAATACCATCTAGGTTCCACTTCTCTAGGCAGGCGATACCGAGAATGTACACGGACGTCAGAAAAAGACTCACCAGTGTCCTAAAAAATGCAGTTGTACCCAATGTCCACTTAACCACGGACATGTGGACAAGTGGAGCAGGGCAGGGTCAGGACTATATGACTGTGACAGCCCACTGGGTAGATGTATGGACTCCCGCCGCAAGAACAGCAGCGGCGGCACCAGTAGCAGCATCTCGCAAACGCCAACTCTTTCCTAGGCAGGCTACGCTTTGTATCACCGGTTTCCAGAATACGCACACAGCTGAAAACCTCTTACGGCAACTGAGGAAGATCATCGCGGAATGGCTTACCCCAATTGGACTCTCCTGTGGATTTGTGGCATCGGACAACGCCAGCAATATTGTGTGTGCATTAAATATGGGCAAATTCCAGCACGTCCCATGTTTTGCACATACCTTGAATTTGGTGGTGCAGAATTATTTAAAAAACGACAGGGGCGTGCAAGAGATGCTGTCGGTGGCCAGAAAAATTGCGGGACACTTTCGGCGTACAGGCACCACGTACAGAAGACTGGAGCACCACCAAAAACTACTGAACCTGCCCTGCCATCATCTGAAGCAAGAAGTGGTAACGAGGTGGAATTCAACCCTCTATATGCTTCAGAGGTTGGAGGAGCAGCAAAAGGCCATTCAAGCCTATACAATTGAGCACGATATAGGAGGTGGAATGCACCTGTCTCAAGCGCAGTGGAGAATGATTTCAACGTTGTGCAAGGTTCTGATGCCCTTTGAACTTGCCACACGTGAAGTCAGTTCAGACACTGCCAGCCTGAGTCAGGTCATTCCCCTCATCAGGCTTTTGCAGAAGAAGCTGGAGACATTGAAGGAGGAGCTAACACGGAGCGATTCCGCTAGGCATGTGGGACTTGTGGATGGAGCCCTTAATTCGCTTAACAAGGATTCACGGGTGGTCAATCTGTTGAAATCAGAGCACTACATTTTGGCCACCGTGCTCGATCCTAGATTTAAAGCCTACCTTGGATCTCTCTTTCCGGCAGACACAAGTCTGCTGGGGTTGAAAGACCTGCTGGTGAGAAAATTGTCAAGTCAAGCGGAACGCGACCTGTCAACATCTCCTCCTTCACATTCTCCCGCAACTGGGGGTGCGAGGAAAAGGCTCAGAATTCCGAGCCCACCCGCTGGCGGTGATGCAGGGCAGTCTGGAGCGACTGCTGATGCTGACATCTGGTCCGGACTGAAGGACCTGACAACGATTACGGACATGTCGTCTACTGTCACTGCATATGATTCTCTCACCATTGAAAGAATGGTGGAGGATTATATGAGTGACCGCATCCAAGTAGGCACGTCACACAGTCCATACTTATACTGGCAGGAAAAAGAGGCAATTTGGAGGCCATTGCACAAACTGGCTTTATTCTACCTAAGTTGCCCTCCCACAAGTGTGTACTCCGAAAGAGTGTTTAGTGCCGCCGCTCACCTTGTCAGCAATCGGCGTACGAGGTTACATCCAGAAAATGTGGAGAAGATGATGTTCATTAAAATGAATTATAATCAATTCCTCCGCGGAGACATTGACCAGCAGCAATTGCCTCCACAAAGTACACAGGGAGCTGAGATGGTGGATTCCAGTGGGGACGAATTGATAATCTGTGAGGAGGGGGATGTACACGGTGATATATCGGAGGGTGATGATGAGGTGGACATCTTGCCTCTGTAGAGCCAGTTTGTGCAAGGAGAGATTAATTGCTTCTTTTTTGGGGGGGGGTCCAAACCAACCCGTCATATCAGTCACAGTCGTGTGGCAGACCCTGTCACTGAAATGATGGGTTGGTTAAAGTGTGCATGTCCTGTTTTGTTTATACAACATAAGGGTGGGTGGGAGGGCCCAAGGACAATTCCATCTTGCACCTCTTTTTTCTTTTATTTTTCTTTGCGTCATGTGCTGTTTGGGGAGGGTTTTTTGGAAGGGACATCCTGCGTGACACTGCAGTGCCACTCCTAAATGGGCCCGGTGTTTGTGTCGGCCACTAGGGTCGCTAATCTTACTCACACAGTCAGCTACCTCATTGCGCCTCTTTTTTTCTTTGCGTCATGTGCTGATTGGGGAGGGTTTTTTGGAAGGGACATCCTGCGTGACACTGCAGTGCCACTCCTAAATGGGCCCGGTGTTTGTGTCGGCCACTAGGGTCGCTAATCTTACTCACACAGTCAGCAACCTCATTGCGCCTCTTTTTTTCTTTGCGTCATGTGCTGATTGGGGAGGGTTTTTTGGAAGGGACATCCTGCGTGACACTGCAGTGCCACTCCTAAATGGGCCCGGTATTTGTGTCGGCCACTAGGGTCGCTAATCTTACTCACACAGTCAGCTACCTCATTGCGCCTCTTTTTTTCTTTGCGTCATGTGCTGATTGGGGAGGGTTTTTTGGAAGGGACATCCTGCGTGACACTGCAGTGCCACTCCTAAATGGGCCCGGTGTTTGTGTCGGCCACTAGGGTCGCTAATCTTACTCACACAGTCAGCTACCTCATTGCGCCTCTTTTTTTCTTTGCGTCATGTGCTGATTGGGGAGGGTTTTTTGGAAGGGACATCCTGCGTGACACTGCAGTGCCACTCCTAAATGGGCCCGGTGTTTGTGTCGGCCACTAGGGTCGCTAATCTTACTCACACAGTCAGCTACCTCATTGCGCCTCTTTTTTTCTTTGCGTCATGTGCTGATTGGGGAGGGTTTTTTGGAAGGGACATCCTGCGTGACACTGCAGTGCCACTCCTAAATGGGCCCGGTGTTTGTGTCGGCCACTAGGGTCGCTAATCTTACTCACACAGTCAGCTACCTCATTGCGCCTCTTTTTTTCTTTGCGTCATGTGCTGATTGGGGAGGGTTTTTTGGAAGGGACATCCTGCGTGACACTGCAGTGCCACTCCTAAATGGGCCCGGTGTTTGTGTCGGCCACTAGGGTCGCTTATCTTACTCACACAGTCAGCTACCTCATTGCGCCTCTTTTTTTCTTTGCGTCATGTGCTGATTGGGGAGGGTTTTTTGGAAGGGACATCCTGCGTGACACTGCAGTGCCACTCCTAGATGGGCCAGGTGTTTGTGTCGGCCACTAGTGTCGCTTAGCTTAGTCATCCAGCGACCTTGGTGCAAATTTTAGGACTAAAAATAATATTGTGAGGTGTGAGGTATTCAGAATAGACTGAAAATGAGTGGAAATTATGGTTTTTGAGGTTAATAATAATATGGGATCAAAATGACCCCCAAATTCTATGATTTAAGCTGTTTTTTAGTGTTTTTTTTAAAAAACACCCGAATCCAAAACACACCCGAATCCGACAAAAAAAATTCGGTGAGGTTTTGCCAAAACGCGGTCGAACCCAAAACACGGCCGCGGAACCGAACCCAAAACCAAAACACAAAACCCGAAAAATTTCAGGCGCTCATCTCTAGTTTTCAGCTCCAGCAGTCTGCAGCAGCAAGACAGCAGCAGCGACGTGGGCCCCGGCCTCGCGTACGGAGGCAGAATTCCGGCACAGAACGGCAGTGCAGGCGCCAACCAGCCGCTGTTTTCACACCTCTCTCCTGTGTCCATTATTGGCTTTGCAGTGATTCCACTGCATATGGTTAGAGGCTGGTGGTGAGGGGAGCAGCACCAAAATCAGAGGAGCCAAATTAAAACTAGGCCACGACAATGTAGTCTTTTGGGACACAGCCTCTGGCAGCAGCAATCAGTGACTACTACACCAAACAATCTTTATTGGAATGAATACACATTTTCTGTTACATCTCATACACTAGGCCAGATGTACTAAGCCTTGGAAAGTGATGAATTACCAGCCAATCAGCTCCTAACTTTCATTTTTCAAACCCAGCCTGTAACATGGCAGTTCGGAGCTGATTGGCTGGTACTTTATCACTGTGAAATGTATCACTTTTCAAGGCTTAGTACATCTCTGTCACTGTATCCAGCATGTTGTATGTTTTATTTGGGAGATAAGCCTTACTGGAGTAAAAAATATTATGTGACCATCAACACATTGAGGAATTTCCTTAAAACTCCCTCAACTATATCTATATATTGTTTGGTCATGCAAAAACAGGCAGACCACTGCACCTACACTGACAGCCCTCACTCTCTGTAACTCATACCATCAGTCTGTGATCCACATATACTGTAATATTACTCTGCAAGTTTCTACACATTGGAGGAAAGCGAGATGCGTCATCAGCTTCTAGAGATAGTCACAAACAAATGAACCTTCTTTTTGTATTTATCAAAGTATCCCATTAATTGTGTATTCCAAGTACACCCTACAGTGTATAAATGTAGATCAAGCAATACCTCATATTTTTAAATATAAAAGAAAACCTTCATATTTTAATTTCAAGCTTTATTCTTTAATAGTACATTATTTTGTTATGTAGCGTTAGTAAAGAATACCCTTACATCTGTATAATGTATCCCTGCTATGAATGTATCATAGGACAATGGCCCTCATTCCGAGTTGATCGCTCGCTAGCTGCTTTTAGCAGCAGTGCAAACGCTAAGCCGCCGCCCTCTGGGAGTGAATATAAGGTTAGCAGAAGTGCGACAGAAAGATTAGCAGCAGTGCAAACGCTAAGCCGCCGCCCTGTGGGAGTGTATATAAGCTTAGCAGAAGTACGAACGAAAGGTTAGCAGAACAGTGCAGAAATTTTTTCATGCAGATTCAGAGTGGCTGCAGACCTACTCCTACCTTGCGATCACTTCAGTCTATTTAGTTCCTGCTTTGACGTCACAAACACGCCCTGCGTTCGGCCAGCCACTCCCAGTTTCCCCAGGCTCGCCTGCGTTTTATCCTGACACGCCTGCGTTTTTTAGCACACTCCTGGAAAATGGTCAGTTACCACCCAGAAACACCCACTCCCTGTCACTCACTCACCGATCAACAGAGCAACGGAAAAGAGTCGCTAGACCTTGTGTAAAACTACATACTTTTTTGTGCAAGTACGTTGCGCGTGCGCACTGCAGGCCCTTACGCATGCGCAGTTTTGACGTTTTTTTACCTGATTGCTGTGCTACGAAATTCGGCAGCGAGCAATCAACTCGGAATGACCCCCACAATTTTATAGAATTCATAAAATAAAAAAAATTTAAAAAAACATTTTGTTGTCAGCCAACTTAGAAAAGATCACAATAGTACAGATAAGCATATTGGGGGTAATTCCAAGTTGATCGCAGCAGGAAAATTTTTAGCAGTTGGGCAAAACCATGTGCACTGCAGGGGGGCAGATACAACATTTGCAGAGAGTTAGATTTGGGTGTGGTGAGTTCAATCTGCAATCTAAATTGCAGTGTAAAAATAAAGCAGCCAGTATTTACCCTGCACAGAAACAAAATAACCCACCCAAATCTAACTCTCTCTGCAAATGTTATATCTGCCCCCCCCTGCAGTGCACATGGTTTTGCCCAACTGCTAAAAAATTTCCTGCTGCGATCAACTTGGAATTACCCCCATTGGGCCTAATTCAGACACATTTGTAAATGTGCAAAAATAAACGCACATCTACAGTCTTTGACATTCTTTTGACATGCACCCTGGGTAATCCTACGCAGAGCGCCTAAGATGGCTGCCGCACCTGGTACCTTGTGAGGGTGGAATACACAGCCCCTGGAGGTTATTACCCAAAATGCTTGCACCAACCCTGCATTATGCTTTCTGTCTTTATTGTCTGTGTGGTTTATCTTTTGATGTAATACTTAAATCTTCTGTATTATGTGCATTGTTTGAGTTCTAGTTGGCGCCGCGGATGGCTGCCTCGGTGCTGCTCTGCCAAGCAGCCTTTGTGTTTAGTCCTACGTGTATAATATGTCTAATATGTTGAGTCTATTGTACAGTTGCAATGTGCAGTATCAACTCATACGTGTAATGTGTGTAATGTATGCTATGTTCTTCCCCCTTCGTATGCTATGTACTCCCCCTTCATGTTGCTGCTTGGCGATGCATTGTACCACAAAGAATTCCTAGTGTACGTGAGTACACCTGGCCAATAAAGCTGATTCTGATTCTGATTCTGATTCTGATAATGATCTCCTTTAAGGCTGAGAAATAAATCAAAATATAATTTTTATAAATCTGTTTTGTGTCCTTCGATTTCATTTTATTTTGAATGCCAATTATTTGGCATTCGCACTGCGCTCTCCTCCCCTCACACACAACAGCTGCAAGCAAGGTGGTCAGGATGTTAATTTCTTACCAGTACGCGGTACTGTCCTGTACCACCATACTTGCAGCACTGGCTGTCACATAAAAATAAGACAACTGTCTGTGGCTGATCATCAGGGGGCCGCTGGAGACAGGACTCAGGGCCAGGAGAGGCGCACGCTGCACTCTCCTCCCCTCACACAGAAGCAGCTGCGGCGGCAGCGGCGGCAGCAGGAGAGGCCGGCAGCACTGAGCAGCACTACAGGGGGCATGTGTATCTGGCACTGTGGGGGCACGTGTATCTGGCACTGTGGGGGCACGTGTATCTGGCACTGTGGGGGCATGTGTATCTGGCACTGTGGATCCCACTGATGATTATATCTGGATATTTGTATCCCAACTTCATCTTTAGTCTCAGAATATAGGTGGGATGAGCAAAAGAATAAAGGTCTCCCTGTATGCCGGTTGCTTAATATCATAATTGGGGTTCCTATACCCCTAAAATAAGCAACTTCCCTCATACTTTCAGTCAGACAAACTAAGACTTATAAGTATTATTATGTTTGTGGGCTGTTTGACATGAAAACTGGGATTACTATACCCCTAAATAGCTACTCTATCTACACTTCTAGCTACATTAATAAGGGTTATTCCTTTAATGGCACAGACAGTGAGTTTGAGAAGTTTTGATACACAAGAACTAAGGTGTCTCTATTCGTTGATTGCTTTTTAGTAGAACTGGGGTTGCTATACCCCTAAAAAAGCAACACCACCCTACGCTTCCAGTCTGATAAAATAAGACCAATAAGGATTAATGGGGATCAGTACGTAATCCCGCTGGACGGGATCCCGGCGGTCGAAATACCGACACCGGAATCCCGACCATACAATCCCGACAGGGGTGGCGAGCGGAACACAGCCCCTTGCGGGCTCGCTTCGCTCGCCACGCTCGGCACGCTATTACATTCTCCCTCTATGGGTGTCGAGGACACCCACGGAGGGAGAATATGTCGGGATTGTGGCGGTCGGGATTCCGGCATCGGTATTTCGACCGCCGGGATCCCGTCCAGCGGGATTTTGACCGCATCCCGATTAATGGGTATGTAGGTTGCTCTATACTAAAATTGGGATTGCTATAACCCTTAAAGCAACTCTACCCACACGTCTTACCAAATTACCCAGATTAACTCCTTAAATGGTGTAGATAGTGAGTGCGAGACGTTCTGACATTTGGAGGTATCCCAGTTGAATCTGATCTGGCACTATATATACAGGGGATATGCGGTAATAGTAACTGAAGACATTTATAACTAAATTAACCTGCAACGGGAGATCAATTAATTTATTCACACCTACCTACACTCACAGCCTCTATATTATTGATGCTTTCCTATGAGGTAACATCTGCCGAGTGGTTGGTGCATATGTGATACAATATACAGTGATAGTAATTGAAGACATTTACAACTGAAGTGACCTTCAACGAGAGATCAGTGAATATATTCACACCTACCTATACTCACAGCCTCTATATTATGGATGCTTTCCTATGAGGTAACAGCTAGTGGTAGGTGTACACATGATGTGATATACTTCCAAGACAGATATCCGGACAGTGGGACCAATTCACTATAAACTGATATCGTTTTTTGATAATATCATAATGTGAGTGACCAAATGCTGGTAACACTCAGACAAGTATAGCAACCAGAGAGTGTTATACACTAGCAAGTACACGTGGGCACGTTTTTAACTCTTTATTCACATTTTTTCATTCCTTTTGGATTCACATATTTGTTAGTGTTGTAATTTTGACCTCTATGTTTCACCGTAGTCTGGGATAATAAACCAATATATATCCTATTTTAATATACAACAATAAAGGTTATATTTTATGACAATCAACTTTTTTCCTAGTGCGTCTATGATAAAGGTTCCTCCTCTTTTTTCCTCCCAGTTTCAGTTTATGCATACTGTAGTTGACAGCACCCCCTGAGTACACTGAGTATTGTCCATGATATAAGAGAGGGGCTTATGTTAGTGGGTGTATGGTGATGAATCACATACACTCACACTATCTAAATATTATATATTGAGTGTGCAGATACCAAGTCTTCCAGCATATTATGTGTATCTGGCACTGTCAGGGCCGGCAACAGAAATCTTGGGGCCCCATTCAGTGATATCTCTGGGGCCCCTTCAGATTATATATATACAAGTTGAGTCTCCCTTATCCAAAATGCTTGGGACCAGAGGTATTTTGGATATGGGATTTTTCCGTATTTTGGAATAATTGCATACCATAATGAGATATCATGGCGATGGGACCTAAATCTAAGCACAGAATGCATTTATGTTACATATACACCTTATACACACAGCCTGAAGGTAATTTTAGCCAATATTTTTTATAACTTTGTGCATTAAACAAAGTGTGTCTACATTCACACAATTCATTTATGTTTCATATACACCTTATACACAGAGCCTGAAGGTCATTTAATACAATATTTTTAATAACTTTGTGTATTAAACAAAGTTTGTGTACATTGAGCCATCAAAAAACAAAGGTTTCACTATCTCACTCCCACTCAAAAAAGTCCGTATTTCGAAATATTCCGTATTTCGGAATATTTGGATATGGGATACTCAACCTGTATATATGTGTATATATATATATATATATATATATATATATATATACTCGCAATGGAATTTGCTGTTAATAACTGTTAATATATGTCCTGTAACTGCCTGCAACAGAGCTGTACCCAGAAGAGCAAGGGCACACTCGTGCTGCACAGTCACTGTGTGACTACAGCTCGCTGCCATATTTGGACAAGATGGCTCACATCCCAGCCGTGCATTAAATGGTATATATTTGGGGTCTCTCTGATCCTTAGTTTCCCTTTGTCATCCCCCCATCGCCGGCCCTGGGCACTGTGGGGATATAATGTGTCTCTGGCACTGTGGGGGCACATATAACATGTATCTGGCACTGTGGGGGGCATATAATGTGTATCTTGCACTGCACTATTGGTGCATAAAGGTATCTGGCACTGCTGGGGGCATATATATTATGTGTATCTGGCATTGTGGGGATATAATGTGTATCTGGCATTGTGGGGGCATATAATGTGTACCTGGCACTGCACTATTTGGGGCATATATGTATTTGGCACTGCTTTGGGCATACAGTGTGTATCTGGCACCACACTACTGGGGGCATATGTGTATCTGGCATTGCTGGGACATATTATGTGTATCTGACAATGTGGGGCATATTATGTATATCTGGCACTGTGGGGGCATATAATGTGCATCTGGCACTGTGGGGGCATATATAATGTGAATCTGGTGCTGTGGGGGCATATAATGTGTATCTGGCACTGTGGGGACATATAATGTGTATCTGGCATTGTGGGGACATATAATGTGTATCTGGCACTGCTAGGGGCATATAATGTGTATCTGGCACTGCACTACTGGGGACATATGCATACCTGGCACTGCTGGGGGCATATAATGTGTATATGACAATGTGGGAGCATATTATGTGTACCTTACAATGTGGGGCCATATTATGTGTATCTGGCACTGCTGAGGGCATATAATGTGTATATGACAATGTGGGGGCATATTATGTGTATCTGGCACTGTTGGGGCATATTATGTGTATCTGGCACTGTGGGGGGCATATAATGTATATCTGGCACTGTGGGAACATATCATGTGTATCTTGCATTGTGGGGGCATATAATGTGCATCTGGCACTGCTGGGGGCATATAATGTATATCTGGCACTGCATTGTGGAGGGGGGCATATAATGTGTATATGGCACTGTACTACTGGGGGCATATGTGTATCTGGCACTGCTGGGGGTATATAATGTGTATCTGACAATATGGGGAGATATAATGTATCTAGCACTGCACTGTGGGGGGGGGCATATCATGTGTATCTGACACTGCACTGCTGGGGGCATATGGGTATCTAGCACTGCTGGGGGCATATGTGTATCTAGCACTGCACTACTGCGGGCATAAGTGTATCCTGCACTACTGGGGTCCTTATGTGTATCTGACACTATACTGGAGACATTATTTGTAAGGAACACTACTGTGGGCGTTTGTAGGTAAGGCTGCTAATTGTGTGTGTATAGGGGGTGTGAAAATATTTGATAGTTTGATAATGTACAGTTGCAAGGCCGTGCCCACTTTTCCATGGGGGGAGGGGCGCTTCGAAATTTTCTCGCTCAGGGCACTGGTAGGCCTGGAGCCAGCCCTGGGCTTAGAAGTAATCAGTAAAGCTGCAAAACGACATTAAAAAATGTAAATATATCAAAATAGGAATCCTATTATGATTTTTTTATAGATAATAGATGCGATAGCATCATTTACTCTATACAATAGTCCCTTCTTTCTAGAATATTCAATAAAAATTTGTTGGTATAGATTGTGTTATGTAGTTTCAGTATTTTAATAGATATTAAGTAATTAGTATTTTATTATGGTTATTTACATTTATGAATTTTATATAGATATATTATTACACTCTTGGCACTTTATATACATGCATGTATGTGGTGATAACATATTTCACTTTTGTTACAGATGACGGGTTGCTGGCGCAACAGGGGGAGTGAGTTTATGGAGCCAGAGTCGGGGAAATCCTGGAAGTCCCGCATGCACTGCCGGAGGGCTACACTTGGGGGGGAATGTAATAGGGTGTGAGAATCAGAAAGTGAGAGTAGCAATCATTTACATGGCAAAACCAGGTTGATTATGCCATATAAATGATCGCCACTTTAAAGAAACAGGAGAACTCTCACAGAATCTCTCAGTTCCTGATTCTCCCACCCTATTACATTCCCCGCCACCCGGTGTTGTTACATAAGGTAGGATTTTATTATTTACTATTTGTATGTTGCCTGAAGATGGGTAATAAAATCCAAAATGTTGTAAATGGCGTGACGTGAAAATTGTCTTTTTATATTGGAGCTTAGACTGTTGAGCCCCGCACTCCGGAGTTGCATTGATGGTTTGGTAGCGTGCACCCCAGTAGCTGATCACATTATCTATCTATCTATCTATCTATCTATCTATCTATCTATCTATCTATCTATTTTTCGATCTAACAATGCTGTATATTTTATATATAACGTAGCTATCCAATCCAATTAATCACATTATATTATCCATAGCCAATGGGCATAAATCAGTCATGCTAGAAAACATGTCAACATATGTCAATGGTACACATCAAGGCAAAACTGCTAGCACATGCAAAACGTCTATGCAGCATTTCGGGACCGTAGTGGGACCCTTCCTCGGGACATGCAGGTGCCCAGTATACACCGTAAGAGAGACATGACTCTCCTATGATGTGTATACTGGGCACCTGCATGTCCATTGACATGTGTTAACATGCTTTCTAGCATAAATGATTTATGCTCGCTGCCCACGCCATGCTGCGGACTCATTCTCACTCTATGCGTGGACACCCACAAGTGGCAATAGCCCTTGGCCCCCTGTCGGCATTCTGGTAGCAGGGATCCTAGCGTCGGTATTCTGACCACCTGGATCATAACTACATCCCATATATAGATAGATATATTACTATTTAGTAAAACATGCGGCAGGAGTTTGAAATATTTCAAAACTATTATTGTGCTATTTATTGGAAACTTAAAGGTCTGTCATAGTGAAGTTGCACTACTGGTCATGTGATGTTAGACCCAGCTGGAGAGGTATGAGATTGCTTGGCAGGACCTGCTACATTAAGGCAATTAATGGGTCCTGCTGCTGCATCTCTCCCCTCAAGTCCTAGTGGATAATACAGAAAATGTAAAGGGCCCTACACACTGGCAGATAACACTGCACGATAGGAACGAGAACTCATTCATATCGTGCAGTGTGTAGGCACCAACGATGAATGATGCGCGGCCCTGGGCTCGTTCATCGTTGGTGCCCCATCGCTTATGCATGCAGGCCAATATGGACAAGATTGGCCATATTAGCATGCATTGCTATGGCGCCGGGTGATGGGGGAGTGAAGAAACTCCACTCCCCCTTCACGTCCCCCAGCCGCCGGGTCTCCTGCCTGCCGCATCGGCGGTCGGGCAACTCAGCGGCGGGTCACCCAGTCTGTAGGGCCCTTAAATGTAGGAGAATATGTAAAAGGGCCAAAGGTACAAACCCTGCCAGTGCATTTCTTAGGAATATATATGTAGGTGTATAGTAACATTTAGCTTTACTCTATCTATCTATCTATCTATCTATCTATATTTATATATTTATATATATATATATATATATATATATATGTGTACAAAAGAAGCTAGCAGCGCCACAGATGTAGTATCTAAGGTATTTACGACAGTACGGGAAAGATACGTTCCGAAATAATTAACAGAACATAGCCTGGTGGACACTCCCTTCAAAATGTTAGAGCGTCAGCTTAAGAACCTCAAAAATATATGTAGGCACTGGTATATATGCCTACAAGTTAGAAAATGGTGCAGGGGGATGAGGTATTTGCAAGCGACCAAAGGTGTCTAATCAATAATGTAAAAACCAGGTGCTATAAAAATATATAATTTAATTTTAAAAGACAAAGCACTATAAAGGGGTAATATGTGAAATAATAACAATATTCAAATGCAGCCTAGTCAAGAAATATTAGATAAAAAAAAAGAAGCAAAAGGCTAAGCTAAAAAAGTCAGAGACATATATGCCAAAATTCATAAAAGAGTACATAAAAACACAGAAAATAGTAGCACCCAACGCGTTTCGTCCCTCATGGACTTCATCAAGGGGTGAAGTCCATGAGGGACGAAACGCGTTGGGTGCTACTCTGATTTTACCTCAATATATATAGATATATATATATGCAGCTGAACCCAGTGCCCTCACATAAATAGTCACATATTAAGCAGGGATGGTGCGGTACTCACAGCTGTGTAGGAGATAAAAACTTATAGATCCACTATGGTTATCAATTTTTCAATATTACTGTAGATTTTGTATGGTACTGAAGAAAATATACATTAAGATTGAAACGTTGATAACCATGGTGGTTCTGTGAGTTTACTTTTTCCTATACAGCCGTGTGCGCCACACCATCCCTGCTTAATATATATATATATAAAAGAAAATAATGGACACGGGTCAAGTCAGCTATTCACTCCGCCCTCAGTCCTTAGTCTTCTTACGTTCCATAGCTAAGGCTGTGGTGCGTGTACACATCTCATCAAAGTTTTTTTGTCAGCCTGTCCAATAATTCTGTGTTTTTCAGCTTTCTCCCATCATAACACTATATATAAATGGGTTTAACTTTTGGTGAAAAGTTTGGAAAAAAAGTTTAATAACCAGCATTACTGATAACTTCCTATTAAATGATATGGGGGCCTCAGCAATACAAGACAGCCAGTACAGGGGGCATGCAGCTGGTCTCACGGCCACTGCCATCCCAGCATTCCGTGAGCCAGAATGACAGTTGGTGTGAACAGACCGAGCTGAGCAGCCAGCGATGGAGCACAGTGAAGGAAAGTGGCGACCCCAACCCCAAAAAGCGATGCGAGAAGAGAAGAAAAGCATAAAGAAGAGGCGTGGAGTGAAGAGGAGCGCACAGGAGAGGTGCAGAGAGAAGAGAAGTGGAGAGAAGAGCAGAGACAGAAAGATTGGAGGAGCAAATAGCAGAGGTGCTGTACCATCCAGCAGTCCTCAAAATCCCAACGGGGAAGATGTCATCGAATTCCAGCTCATTACAATCAACGAGCTTGGAGAATATGAGAACCCTCCGACTGGAGCAGGGAACAGGTCGAGTCTCACTGCAGAGAGTCATCTGTACAAAAGGGAGAAACCATCTTCCCCTGAGGCTGTGACTAACAAGAAAAAGAGGAAACGTCAGATAAAAGAAGGGACAGGACAGCAGAAGAGGGTGAAACACCAAGATGATGAGCATAGAAAGCAGAAAAGGAGACATCTGGATGTGGCCGTGGTCCAAGAGAAGGTCAAGGGCAGTGATTTCACCCCTCCATTGGACAGACCAGGTAAGGAGGTATTAATGGTTTTCACAGAAAACTCTTTCTTAATATGGAGAACTTGCTCCACTGCTACTAACTATAGATCAAACTGTAGCTGACTGTTAATTTATTTCAGTGTTTCTTTCACATAGAGGGGCAGATGTACTAAGCTTTGCGGGGGGATAAAGTACCAACCAATCAGCTCCTAGTTGTCATTTTTCAAAAATAGACTGTAACATGGCAGTTAGAATCTGATTGGCTGGTACTTTATCTCTCTCTACTTTATCACTCCCCAAGGCTTAGTACATAAGACCCAGAGTGTGGTATTGTGGCATCCATAAATTAGATGAGAGATTGAAGTACATTGTTTGAATTGGGTTCAATCTGCCAGATAAATGGGCATTAGAGGCCTGGAAGCTTGGAGCGATCCCCACTACAGTCAGCTAGTAAATGTCCTACATAATAGTGCCAAATTCTCATATAGGGCATATTTCATCACCTCTAAAATAACAAATCTACTTCTTTTGCGGTACTTTCTCAGTGTACCAGTGATGGGGGCTGTTACACTATTGGCTACTTAGCTGCTAGAGGCCCTGCCTGGGATTACCTGTGATCGGCCTTTTATATTAAACGCAGATAATGATCCCTGCTGCTTCCCTGGGGCACGGAAATGACAGTTGGTCGGTTGTGCTGCCTAGCCCCGCCCCCTGCCCCCAGCTGTTACCTGGAACCTGCCTGTGGCCAAGTTATACCAAGCACTACTTAGGGGGGTATCCATCACATCTTTCCATGCAGGGTATAGCATACGCCTACACACGTGTCAGTTCTCCCATACATGCATTTGGCCCCTGTATGGCTCATCTCCCACAGTGTAACCTTGTAGTGCGCCCAACATGGCTGCCTTATCTGGGGCGCTTGTGGATGGGATGAAAAATGCGTGGACCTGATGTTTCTATTGGAACCCTACTCTGAACTTAAGGACTCTGCAATCTCCCCATTTTGTGTTCTCTTCTAGGGGTGGACTATTCCACCGTGGGTAATCCTATGCAGTGCGCCTAAGATGGCTGCCGCACCTGGTGCCTTGTGATGGTGGAATACACAACCCCTGGAGGTTATTACTCAAAATGCCTACACCAATCATGCATTATTCTTTCTGTGTCTTTGTCTGTGTGGTTTATCTTTTGATGTAATGCTTAAATCTTCTGTATTATGTGCATTATATGAGTTCTAGTTGGCGCCGCGGATGGCTGCCTCGGTGCTGCTCTGCCAAGCAGCCTTAGTTTTTAGTCTTAAATGTATAATATGTCTACTGTACAGTTGCATATGTGCAGTATGAACTCATATGTGTAATGTTTGTAATGTATGCTACATTTTTTTCCTCCATGTTGCTGCTTGGCGATGCATTGTACCACAAAGAATTCCTAGTGTACGTGAGTACACCTGGCCAATAAAGCTGATTCTGATTCTGATCTAATGTTATCACACCTATCACCCCCAAAATCCACTTATCACACCCTGTGCACTCCCAAAAACGGGATCCACACAATAATTCAAGCCGGCAAAAGCAGAGATAAGTATAGGAGAAAATGGGGAAATCTGCCTGTACCCTGCAAAAAGCCAAACTAACATAGGAAAACATTATAGAAGTATATTAGTGGCCATACAAAAACTATTTGGTGTAATTAAATTAGGTCAAATGGCTGTTATATGAATTTCTTTTTAAAAAATAAGAAAAAATGTTAGAATGCGATTTGTGTGTATATATATATATATATATATATATATATATAGTGTGTGTATAACATACAGGTCCCCGTGCACCTCACTACTGATTACTCCTAATCGTCATTTTATCACTGAGTTGAAATTATCATTTAGCATAGGTCTTCAAACTGTGACCCTCCAGCTGCTGTGAAACTACACATCCCAGCATGCCCTGCCACAGTTTTGATATTAAGGTATGCTAAAACTGAGGCAGGGCATGCTAGGATGTGTAGTTCCACAGCAGCTGGAGAGCCGCAGGTTGAAGACCCATGATTTATAGTATATAGTGGAATATAACTTGTATATCTCAGGTAGATGAATCAGGCTTTTCCTGTTATACACTGAATGAAAAAAACCCAGACAGGATATATAACCGCAGAGGATATAATAGTCACATGTAATAATTAAGATATGTCTACACCAGAAAAATCAGTGAATAATATGGAGTAAGAGACTGTGCTGAGTGACTGAGCTGTGTTTGTTATAAACCCCATAGAGCCCTGTATGTATAATACACCCTAATAGTTATTAGGAATTGGGAGCGCGTTACACGGTTCCGGTAAGAATGGTCGACCATGTTAAGGTCAACAGTGCTTAGGTCGACCACTATTGGTCAACATGGACAAATGGTCGACACATGTAAATGGTCGACGCATGACAGGTCAACACATGAAAAGGTTGACATGGATTTTTGAACTGTTTTTGGTGTCATTTTTTCCGTAACATGACCAGGTACCCCAATTAGTGAACCCCAATTAGTTTACCACATCCCCTTGCATGGCTGCGGGCAAGGTGTCTCGCTCCACTGCCTCTGCACTCGGCACAGGTTACTATTCCCAACCGTAGTCCACGTGGATGGTAAAGTATGGAAAATTGAAAAATCTATTTAAAAAAAAAAAGCCATGCCAACCTTTTCATGTGTTGACCTGTCGTGTCGACCATTTTCATGTGTCAATCATGTGTCCATGTCGAACAATAGTGGTCAACCTAATGGCAGTCGACCTAATGACTGTCGACCATCCAAACGGATAACGTGTTACACATCACAGTGACAATATGTTGCTGTAAGTGACTGTGAATTGGGGACTTTTGTTGTTAATGATGTAAAGATGTCTGTAGCTGCACTAAAGCTAAAATACAAATTGTATTTAATAAAATAAAAGAACTAATAACACATGTAAATGTGTGGAAATTATATGTGTGGCACTTTTAGAAAACAAAAATAACTTGTATTTGGTTTAAATATCCTTCACAATGGGCCTTAAAATACAAGATGCCATAGGCCCCGATGCAGCAGCTGAATACTGATTTGTATAATATCCACTGTCTGACTCATCATTTATATAAAGAGTAGATGTATAACCTCTTCCTTTATTACCCCAATAGGAGGCAGCGGAGTCTCCTCAGCCGGCCCCGGCTGCAGAACACCATTATCCATCGGGCGGTTCATTTACCACCAAGAGCTCGGCCGGGGCAGCTACGGAAGAGTAAGATTTGTGTTTTCTGTCTGATTTCTCATGTTGTCACCATTATGCTAACTGTATATACACACAGCTATATATAATAACCTGCCATAGTGACATTGGTTACACAATAGTCATTTATATAGGGTTGTGTCCAAATCCCATTTGTGTCTGTGTGTAAATGCAGCCTATCTTTACTGATGTGAATAATGTTACATGTGGAAAAGGGGTTCATTGTGATTTACCGACGGACACAATACTAACGGTCATAATCCCGACAGCCATTGACTGACAGTCAACATACCGACACAGTCAAAATACCGACATCCATTATGCCGACATGATGAACATGCCAACATAGTCAGAATATCGACATTTGAAATACCAACATGCCACAATACTGACATGAGTTTTTCTGGGGCGGTTTGTGTCCATGTCGACATAGGTCAACATGGTCACCGTCTAAGTGTTCTGTACTCGACACACTATTATATTCCCCCTCCAGGTCCACTGGGATGGTAAAGTATGAATAAGTCTGTTTTGGGGCAAAAAGTCCTTAAAAAAGCATGTCAGCATTTTGACATGTTTGCATAATGAATGTCGGTATTTTGACCATGTTGGTATTTTACTATTTTGACTGTCGGTCAATGGCTGTTGGGATTATGACCATTGGTATTGTGTCCGCAGGCAAATCAACTGCTATCCGTGGAAAAGGTGGTGTGTGTGAGTGGGGGGTGGGGTTGTATTTTCTGCAGGGAGGATTTGGACAGATTTGGGGGGTCTGTACTGATATATCTGCTGATATACCTCTAGGATATACGTTTAGTCAAACAATATTATAGGAGAATGCAATGTAGAAAATGTTATATGTTTATATTAATGATGGGGTAGCAGGTTGGACACTGAAGTGACATTGGTGTCTCCCACATGCCTGTCAGTTCTGTATAAGCAGCCACACTGCCTATTTCCAGAGACAGCTACTGGGTAAGGGAAGCGGGCAGCACCTTGATAGTCACTGCACAGTACAGTTGGCACATTTACATTTAATTGAATACTCTGGAGAAAAATAATACTTTTTACTATAGCACAGAAATAAATCCTGTATGTGCATGCTGTGGTAACAATATTTCTGTGCACATAATAAGAAAGTGCCCATCATATACAGCTCCTAGTTACCCACATACTGTCCCAGCTCCAAACATATGGCATTGGGGGTCATTCAGACCTGATCACACACTAGGGGGTACATTTACTATGATGGGAGTTCTATTTAAGATGGGATGTTGCCCATAGCAACCAATCAGATTCTACTTCTCATTTATTTAGCACCTTCTAGAAGATAATACCTGGAATCTGATTGGTTGCTATGAGCAACATCCCATCTTAAATAGAACTCCCATCTTAGTAAATTTATCCCTAGGTTTTTCGGCTGCGCTGCGATCAGGTCAGAACTGTGCATGCATATGCAACGCAATGCGCAGGCGCATCGTACAAGTACAAAGCGGATCGTTGCCCAGCGATGGATTGTACAAAGAATCTGTTCACACAGCCGATCGCAAGGAGATTGACAGGATGAGGGCGTTTGTAGGTGGCGACTGACCATTTTCTGGGAGTGGTTGGAAAACGCAGGCGTGTCCAGGCGTGTGCAGGGCGGTGTCTGATGTCAATTCCGGCCCCGGACAGGCTGAAGTGATCGCAGAGGCTGAGTAAGCTCTGGGCTACTCAGAAACTGCACAAAGCTTTTTTGTACCGCCCGGCTGCACATGTGATCGCACACTTGCAAAGTGAAAATACACTCCCCTATGGGCGGCGACTATCTGCTTGCAGCAGTGCAAAAAGCCCCTAGTGAGCGATCAGGTCTGAATTAGGCCCATTGTCTGGTTAGTGTGTTTACCAAATGCCACACTATAGCTTACAACTCAATACTGGAGGGGATTGGAACAGGACAGGGGCATTCTGTCATATATAGGGTATGTCTGTATCATGGATGGGTGCATGGAAAGCACACGGCTGCCCTTTATCCCCATCTGGTCTCCTTCATAATGACCTCTCACTATCCTCAGCACCAGTGGCAGGTGTGTGCAGCGCCCATTCACCTCTGCTACACAGAACAGCAGTGACCAGACCTCCCCAATTACCCCACGACATGGACAATGCAATGTAATCAAGACCAACATATCTTACTTTATTCATTCCAGGCATTTGTGCTTCCATTCTCTTATCTCCTGACACAGAATGTTCTCATTAGTTACTGTATGAGCCATACCTCTTTCCTCCGGCTTCTGTAACGTCTCTCTGTACCGTACAGGTGTTACTGGCATCTGACACTGTCACCAGAAGGCAGCTTGCAGTGAAGGTCATTAAGAAAAGAGTTGTGGTGGAAGAAGATATGATAAGATCTGTGCTGGTGGAGAGAGAGGCACTGCAGGCTGTCAGGACGCCCTTTGTCGTCCGAGGGCTTTTTGCCTTCCAGACTGAGGTAAGTTCATGTATATTTCTACTAACCCTCTTGGTCTTGGGGGGAATTCAGACTGAATCGCTGCAGCGGCAGCCATCGTAGTCTTAATGTCTTTGTGGAGTGCGCACATGCAGGGGGCGCACAGCGCGTCCACACCCGGGAGCCAAGTGAGATGCTAAAAGCATCTCTAGGCTGCGATCACCTCTGCCTGATTGATAGGCAGAGACAGTCGCAGGGCGGGAGGGGGCGTGCCAACGGCATTAGAATGCTGTTGGCTGGGCGAGGTACGGACAACGCAGGCATGTTCAGGCCATTATGGGGGTGGCCTGCAGTGGCTGCGTGAGGTCACATGCAGCCGCTGCAACCTGGGACTTTTTTCCTTCCTGGGAATCCTCACGTACTGGAGCAGATGCTATTTCTGGGCATCTTTCCATGTATAATAATAATACTAAGATGACTTTTATGTAGAAAACAATTTTATGTAGTACTTTTATTCTAGTATCATACCTCTACTCTATTACACACTGCATCTGTAATTCAGCACTTATGTTTAACCTGACTAAAAAAACTCACCCTGTATTTTGCGGTTGGATTTGATGCAGACAATGCACAACCCACAGGAAATTCAGATATTCTGTCTCTATCCATCGTATCAAATAATTTACTCATTAGCCCATTTATTAATTATACCCTATAGTTTTAACTTATCGCCACAAGAAATTGAAGACTAGCGGCATGTAATAAAAATCATTTGCAACTATAGGGGCTCTGATAGGTGTCTGTTCTAGTGATGTGTAATAGTATAGAGATCACCAATACGATCTCTTTACTTTCATGTTGTAGGGCCGGACACGCTGCTCTGTATGTGCGGTCTGCTGACTGCACATGTGTGAGCGGGGAGTGTCAGGGAGGGATCCTATAGATCCCCTCCTAGTACCTTTTGTGGAATATAGCCCATAGACTACAACGGCTAACCTACTGCGGCCAAGATGGTGTTACCTACCGGGAAGCCAAGATGGTGTTACCTACCGGGGCCAAGATGGTGTTACCTACCGGGGCCAAGGTGGTGTTACCTACCGGGGCCAAGATGGTGTTACCTACTGGGGCCAAGATGGTGTTACCTACTGGGGCCAAGATGGTGTTACCTACCGGGGCCAAGATGGTGTTACCTACCAGGGCCAAGATGGTGTTACCTACCGGGGCCAAGATGGTGTTACCTACCGGGGCCAAGATGGTGTTACCTACCGGGGCCAAGATGGTGTATCCTACTGGGGCCAAGATGGTGTTACCTACCGGGGCCAAGATGGTGTTACCTACCGGGGCCAAGATGGTGTTAGTTACCGAGGCCAAACGATGTCATGCTTTACATTCTGGGACTTGGTAAATTTAGCATTGAAGCAATCGCCACAGAAATCTATGGAGGCAGTTTTTGCAATTGAAAACTGGGAATCACAGTGAGTTATGTGCTGTCTGTAGATGCCAATGATTAGGAACATTCATATATCATAATATGTCTTCTAACAGGAGCTCCTCTTCCTGGGAATGGAGTATGCCAATGGAGGAGACCTTTATGACCTATTGGAAAGAACTGGTGCCTTGGACCTAAACACGGCAACGTAAGAGCTGAAAGGAGACTGAGTGGATGAGAGTCTGGTCAGGGAATACATTCAGGGTTACAGGGATTGGTGGATGGAGGCATTGTATTAATATAAGCTGACCGCGCATGCGCAGGAGCCCCGGCAGCCATCACAGCACATGGCAGGGTTGAGATCCTTTCGGAGCCCTTGTCCCTGCAGGTGCTGATTGATACATCTGCTCGTTGTGATCGCATATTGCAATGTGATCCTGGGAGGTAAGATCCCGCTCAGATCACATTGAATATGCAATCTATGATAAATGGCCCCCAGTGTGCTATACCGTCCTGAGCAGTAGGGGAGAGGTGTTATCAGTGTGTTATGTATTTATGTAGTGAGTTGTACACCCCAGTGTCACATGGTACAGGTGTAATTCTGTGTGTAGCCTCTTTCTGAGCCTGTTACCTATGGTTACAGCAGTTTCCTTTCTTTCTCTGCCAGTTTCTATGCAGCGGAGATTGTGTGTGGACTGGAACATCTGCATTCCAAGGGCTACATCCATCGGTAAGTACATCTGTCCTCTCATTGTAGTAGATCATTGTTTCCTGTCTCAGTTCTGACGCTTATATGTCTTTGTACACTTGTGTCTTATTTACAATGATGAGTGCAGGAGACTGACCATACACAGATAGGGCCTGATGCTGGGTTGTATGGAAATCACCCTGAGCTGCATGCATGGAAGACGTGTGTATATTCCCCATATGCAGAGCTGTAGGCGTCTTGCTGTGCGCCCGCCTCCTATGTGTATGATTGGTTTACTTCTAGTCACTGCTATCAGTGCACACTTGTACCTACCCTATACTAGGTGTAATAGATACACCTGGTCACAGCCATATTTACTCTTACACCTAGAATAGCCGCAGTGATACACCCTCACTGAGCTTGGTCTATATGAGACATACCTCCCAACATCGTCACTGTCCAAGTAGGGACACTGCTGCGCGCCAAAGGCACATACCCACGAAAAGGGGCAGTGGCCTCATGAAAAGGGGTGTGGCTTTGTGGGAATGCCCGCAATCACACTGATTATGGGAAAACCCTTTGTAGTGTTAATTACATATTGAAAGATGTAATTGTAAGTTATGTCATGTGCTGGTCCATCTCAGCAGCTTGTATTACTTAGAGGATCTTCCTTTTTACAGAGACATCAAACCAGAGAATATTCTCATCCATGGAGACGGCCATATTAAGATTGCAGATTTGGGCCTTGCATTAAACAACATGCATGAAGGAGACATCGCCACTGAATATGCAGGAACAACAGGCTATATTGCCCCCGAGGTGAGTTATAAAGGATATTAGTGGATTTCTCATATATGGGACTAAATGTAATAGTCTCCCGAGCTGACTGAGGGGGTTATTCAGGTTTGTTACCAAATCAAAAAAGCACACTAATGGGCAAAACCATGCTGCACTGCAGGTGGGGCAGATGTAACATGTGCAGAGAGAGTTAGATTTGGGTAGGTTATATTGTTTCTGTGCAGGGTAAATACTGGCTACTTTATTTGTACACTGCAATTTTGATTTGAGTTTGAACACTCCCCACACAAATCTACCTCTCTCTGCACATGTTACATCTGCCCCACCTGCAGAGCAATGTGGTTTTGCCCATTAGTGTGAGTCTGCCCATTTTTTAATCCAGCAATAATTTTTAAGGCAAAATCAGTTTGGTTTTGCCATATAAATGATTGCTACTTTAAAAAATGGGCAGACGCACAAAGTCCAGCAACTCGGAGGCTATTACATTTAGCCTAGTCGCGCGCAAATAATATAGGGGCGAGACTTCATGGGGAAGGGGTGTGGCAACAAAACAATACCAATTCACATTACATATTATAGTAGTCTCCATTATTCAAATTACGCCGCATAGAGGCACCACTACACCACGTACAGCCCCTCTTACCCATTACTGCGGACAGATTCCCCTTTTTACACATTACGGCAGACAGCGTCCCCTTTTTTACACATCACGGCAGACAGCATCCCACTTTTACACATTAGGTAGACAGATAGATAGATAGATAGATAGATAGATAGATAGATAGATAGATAGATAGATAGATAGATAGATAGAAAAGAATAGATGATACTTACCAGCTCTCAGGCAGTCAGGTTCCTCGGTGCTGGCAGCTCCGGGTGGCAGGGGAGAAGGAGGAGTAGGGAGGAGGGAGCCGCAGCAGCGCACTGTAATTGCCGTCGGCGCCGCATGCAGCTGTACCTCTCCTTCAGCATTGGCTGGCCACCGCCGCTGTGAATGCTGGGATGAGGGAAGCGCATCCCAGCATTCACAGCAGCGCCGGGCCAGCCAATGCTGAAGGAGAGGGACTGCTGCAGCGGCACCGCTACCAATTACATAGCGCTGCTGCGGCTCCCTCTCCCTCCTCCTCCTTCTCCGCTACTCCCTCTCCTCCTCCGGCACAGGCGACTTGTAATGAGTCAAATTGACTCATTCCAAGCCGCTGGCCATTGCGCCCTCAGTGCGACTGCGCTGTGTGCCACGTAGTTACGGCACTGGAGCACACTGCATTCCCACTACAATGTGCGGGAATGTTACGGTTGTGCTATTTATCAAGCTCAGAAAAGTAAATGTTTGTGGAGTTTGACAGTGTTAGTAAATGCCATCTTCATATGGTGTTAGCTCTGTTATCAATTGAAAGAGGATTCAGAGTGTGTAGAATGATCCCCTTGGTTGTAAATGTTTGAGTAAAGCTGGTACCACTAAGGGTTACTACTATCATCCCCACCAACATGTAGGAGGAGGGATCTTCAGGATCTGGGCGCACTATTGCACATGCGTGGTCTGCTGACTGTGCCAGGACAAGTGGAGTGTGCCAGTATCGGAGATATCTGCTGCGGCCTCCCATCTTTGCTCACAAACGCAGCCCATATAGGTCTCTAATTTGTACAGATCCATAGGTTTATGATGTATAGGTACCCATAGGATCCCTCTCCAGTTACTCTTGATATGGCATGAGATATGGGACCAAGGAGCTTGGTAAATTCAGCAAAACACCAATCCCTATAGAAACTTATGGGGCTGCTATTGTGAGTGATAACAGGGAACCACAGCAGGCACTGTATCTCCAATAGCTGCTGTGCTCCCCTGCACATATATTATTTGAATACTTATTACTTACAGGTACCTCATGACAACATGTGTTTTGGGAGGATTTTCCACAAATATTTATTGATAAATAGGCCCCATAAAGTGATAAAATCAGTAAATAAAATATATTACTTTTTATGTTTATAACATTTACCAGTATAATTATTCTAATCAGTGATGCGTTACATGTATGTATTATTTCCTTTGATACATGTACATTCCCCAATGGAAACAGTGTATACTGTTCAGACTTATATTATCATTATTGAATAAACCTATAGCATATAATAAATTATGTCATTCTTTTGGCAGATGGAAGATTTCCTCGGGTATAATACCTCGGCAGACTGGTTCTCATTTGGAGTTGTCCTATTCCAAATGCTGACCGGACAATCCCCGGAAGATAGCAGGCTAGTTGACATACAGGACTTTTCATTAGACCCTGATGCTGAAAACATCATTGAAAAGGTGAGTGTGAGTAAGTGCTGAGTATGCAGCTCAGGTTGCCAGATCACTCTTTGTCTTTGTTGCAAGATAGAAAACAGAGAGTTGTAGTGAATGGAGTGCATTCACAGGAGGGAAATGTTACCAGTGGAGTACCCCACGGATCTGTACTTGGACCAGTGCATTTTAATATCTTTATTGGTGACATTGCTAATGGCATTAAAGGGAAAGTATTTTTGCAGATGACACAAAGGTATGCAACATGGTAGTCACACCAGGAGGACCAGGAGGGGTAAAACAAATGAATGAGGATCTAGGTAGCCTAGAGGAATGGTCAAGAGTGTGGCAATTACAGTTGAATGCCAAAAAATGCAAAATCATGCACTTGGGTCTCAAAAGTCCAAAAGCTAAATATAGTACTAATGGCACTATACTGGAAACTACTGAGGAGGAAAGGGATCTAGGAGTCACTAGTTCAGGTGACTTAAAGACAGGTAAGCAATGTAACAAAGCAATTAGGAAGGCTAGTCAGATGCTTAGTTGCATGGGGAGATGAATCAGCAGCAGAAAGAAATAAGTAATAATGCCACTGTATAGGTCCTTGGTACGGCCTCATCTAGAATACTGTGTTCTATTCTGGAGGCCATATCTTCAGAAGGATATTAATACATTAGAGACTGTACAAAGAAGGGCAACTAAAATGGTGCATGGCCTACATCACAGAACTTACCCAGAAAGACTAAAATATCTCAATATGTATAGTATGGAGCAGAGAAGGGAAAGGGGGGACATGATAGAAATTTTCAAACATATTAAGGGTTTTAACAAAGTCCAGGAGGGAAACATTCTTCAAATGAAGAGAAGTATTAGAACACAAGGACATGCACTGAAACTGGAGGGAGGTAGGTTCAGGGGAAATTTGATGAAAAATTACTTCACAGAAAGAGTAGTGGACAAGTGGAATAGCCTTCCATCAGAGGTGGTAGAGAGTAAGACAGTAGAGCAATTTAAGCATGCATGGGATAGACATAAGGATACCCTTACAAAGAAATAATGATCAATGGTTCTTATCTGCCATCACATTCTGTGTTTCCCAATATTGTTACATTGGGCAGCATTGCATCCACCATAGCAATGGAGGGATCACAGCAGGTATCGGAGATACCTACAGCGATCCCTCCTTCATACATTCCAGGGATACATAGTATTTGTGGAAAGCTCCCGGAAACCGGTGTTTTTGGTGACACAGCCACAAATGCTGTTTGATAAATGGGCCTCTTAGTCTATAATCTCAATTAAGAAGAAATTACCCTTGGAAAAGCTTCTATATTGGTCTTACAGGTTCCCAAGGAAAGGTTTTAATATTTTTCAGTGTCCTGCATCAGTGTTCAGAGACAATTTCCAATTTCTACATAAGGTGCAAGCAGGCCCGGCGCTACCCGCTCAGCGAAGGGATGCAGTGCAGGGAGGCGCTGGGACGGATAGGCGCTTCCACTGCTCTGCATCCCTTCCCTGCTGCGCCGTCCTGTCCCCGCTCCTGCTGCTGCTGCTGCCAGTGCTGTATCTGTCACTGTATGACAGGCACTGGCAGCGGGCACCTGCAGCATGAAAAGCCTCCTCCCTCCCCTCCCCTCACCTGTGCTGTGTGACAGCGCCGAGTACGGGACAGAAGGGGGCGGAGCTACATGGGACGGAAGGGGGCGTGGCTAAACGGCCAGAAGGGGGCGGAGCTACACGGACCAGGCTGCTGTACAGAGGGAGACTGGCTTAGGTAAGTGGAGGGTGAGAGAGGTGTGTGTGTGTATATGGTGGGTGTGTATGTGTGTGTATATATGTGTGAAGTGTGTGTGTATGTGTGTGTGTGTGTGTGTGTGTGTGAGGTATGTCTGTGCGCGCGCTTTATGGACGCTACTACTGGGGGGGCATTACGTATAACGACGCTACTACTGGGGGGGCATTACATGTAAGAACGCTACTACTACTGGGGGGGGCATTACGCATAAGGACGCTACTACTACTGGGGGGGGCATTACGTATAAGGACGCTACTACTACTGGGGAGGGGCATTACGTATAAGGACGCTATTACTACAGGGGTGCACTACGTATAAGGACGCTACTACTACTGGGGGGGGGCATTACGTATAAGGACGATACTACTACTGGGTTGCACTACGTATAAGGACGCTACTACTACTGGGGGGGGCATTACGTATAAGGACGATACTACTACTTGGGGGCATTATGTATAAGGACGCTATTATTACTGGGAGGGCATTACGTATAACAATGCTACTACTGGGGGGAGGGCATTACGTATAAGGATGCTACTACTGCGCGGAGCATTATGTATAAGGACGGTACTACTACTGGGGGCGCATTACGTATAAGAACGCTACTACTACTTGGATGGCATTACGTATAAGGACGCTACTACTACTGGGGGGACATTACGTATAAGGACGCTACTACTACTGGGGGTGCACTACGTATAAGGACACTACTACTACTGGGGGGGCATTACGTATAAGGACGCTACTACTTCTAGGGGGGAATTACGTATAAGGACGCTTCTACTACTGGGGGTGCACTACGTATAAGGACGCTACTACTACTGAGGGGTATTACGTATAAGGACGCGTCTACTACTGGGGGTGCACTACATATAAGGACGCTACTACTACGGGTGGGGCATTACGTATAAGATTAATAAGATTATGCTACATTGTGGCGTAATTTTAAATGGGGGTACTATTGTGTGGCCATGCCCCTTACTTGTGAGACCACACCCCTTTTCCCGGCGCGCGCCAAAGGAATATGGGAGGGCGCAAATTTATAGTTTGCAGGGGGGCGCCGAACACCCTAGCACCGGCCCTGGGTGCAAGTTACACTTCTCTGCCCTGGGTGTATGTCTTACTCCTGTTACTCTGATCCCTCCTGAAGGTCAGGCATGGAGCATTTCCTATCTGATACCCAGTAAGAGGAGAGAGGGAGGAGCAGGCGGAATCGGCCTTGTCTGTTTTTTTTTAACTTATCTCCACATTTACTGATGGGAGCCCTGGTTACTGCTGTGTGTGTTATGCATTATGTGTGGGGGTAACCCCAGCGCAGACACGCAGCATGTGTATTTCATATCTGCGCCATGTATTAAATGACTGACCTGAGAACCCAACATACATCATTTCAAACACAGATATCATATACACATTTCTTTTGAAGTCTAAAAAATGATTCAGTGTAAATGACCTTTTACCTATCACACATTTATTCTTGAATATGATGTGGCAAAAGCCTGTCTGTCACTTTTTGATGCTGTAGGTAAACAATATCTAATGAATGTCTAGATATATATGGGTCACAATTTCATTTGCAGCTCAGCTGTTAAATAATTATGTTCTTGTTGCTCTTTTCAGCTCCTGTGTGAAGATCCTGATAAGCGTCTGGGTGTGGATGGTGTAATTAGAGACCATCCCTTCTTCTGGAGTATGGATTGGGAAAGGCTAGAGGCCCGCAAGATACCACCCCCATTCATACCCAGCAAAGTAAGTGCACTGTTATACCCCTTTACACTGCCTGCATGCAACCTGCCTCAGGCCCCTCGCCACCGGTAACGTCAGCAGTGATGCGGTGGGGGCTATTCTTAGAGATCACATGATCTCCAAGCGCTGCCTGTCCACACAGAGTGAATGGGAAATGGGTTGCATTGACCCAGCTTCCTGTTCACACAGCACAGCGAGCCGGGTTGAACACGTGTTCAACCCTGCTCGCTACCTGAGTTGGAATACCGGGTAACTTGACCCTGTTTATTGCAACTGGGCCCTTTCAGACCACACAGCAACACGGGTTATGTGCACTCATGTGCAATAACCCATGTTAAAAGCTGGCGGTCTAAGAGTCTTGTACTGTGTGTGTCTGTGGTGTGTATGTATAAAGCTGCCATGGCTCATTTCTTACTGACATTTGGTGTAGTCGTTGTATATAGATTGCAGCCAGATGATAATTGGTAATGGCGAATGTGAATTCCCCTGATATGAATACAATATTATTATATACTTGTATTGTCTTGACAGTGTTGGGGCTGGCGGTGGGGATTCCAGCGGTCAGCATACCGACCCCGGGATCCCAGCCACAGAATTCCGGGGGGAAAGGCGAGGGCAACAAAGCCCCTTGCGGGCTCATGGCTTGCTGTGCTCACCACAGGTTCTGTTCTAGCTCTATGGGTGTCGTGGACACCCACAAGTGACAATAGTCCCTGTTAGTCAGCATGCCGACTGTATAGGGCTTTTGATCTTTCAGGATGCCAGAGTTAGCATGGTGACCACCGGGATCTCAAGCACCGGTCACATGACCGGATCCCGTCTGACATATATACAGTAAGGGCGTTTTCTCTCCCTATTTAGATAAAATACATGTCTCTTATTTCTTGTCTCTGCAGCCACCTAAGAAGTCGCTTCCACACCTGGCGTTCTCAGATCTTCTGTCAGCTACACCATCAGCCTGTGAGTCACCAATTAGTTCCGTCCACCAGGAACTCTTCCGGGGATTCTCATTTGAGACCAGGATATAGCTGTCCTGCTGCAGATTACATCGGGGAACCCTTCATGAGCTCTGCTGCACTTGATATGGCATAACATCACCCATCCATTCTCTGAGGCCCTTGTAACCAGTAACTATATCATCTGACGTTTCCTCAGTGAAGATAAGATCTTTAAACATCCTTGCCATCCTTGCCATAATAACATCATTTATTTAAATGTACACTGCAGTGAGCTTCTGAGCCTCTACGTCCCAAGCTCCAGTATCCATCAGAGGATGATAGAGAAGTAAGATCTAAGGAGTGTGATTGGCCGGCTATGGGGAAGGCGGAGGCCGGACTTTTTTTTCTCTATCATCCTCCCACAAAGGAGAGGGATATAATAAGTCATCCAACTATTATAACATCATTTATGTAAATTTACACTCTGCGTGAGTTTGTGAGCCTCTACATCCAAAGCTCCAATATCCCACTCCTCTTATACTGTATATCATGTAATGGCTGCGCTCCCCTGTAAATTTGTCACACGTCACTACCATTTCCAGTATTCCACCTACTGGTTCTGAGCTCTCATATCCCTATAGTATTCTAGACCTAGTTACTCCTGTCTTGTCCTCGATCACAGACTCTAGTGTTTACTTCTCTGGATCTCCACATTTTTCCCTGGCACTATAGTACCACCCTCTTTCTCTTGTTTTCTGTCTTTGAGCAGCTCCTCTCTTCTTTGAGACTTTCATTCTAACGGCATTGACTCGGGTCACTCAGTCAAAGGTTAAGCTCATACTACCACCAGTGGCGTAAGTCCTGATGGCATCCCAGTACCGGTAGGCACTTAAAGCCTTATGGGAAAAGCGGCTATTATAGGCAAGAAGACCTACTGGTGAGTTCTACGAGTCTTAACCCAGGGTGTACAAGGGTCACTGTCCAGAAGATCTTCAGAGGCAACGAACCCTTCAGAAAGAAGATTCTTCAGTTGTAACAAAATTTTGTATACAAATGAATTTTAACTTATATACCTATATATTTATTACAGCTCTGCCTATAATTACAGAGTAAATATATAAATTGCATATTTTTATCTTAGAAAAGTTTTTATTAAAACACTACATGTCATACAATAAAGACATTGTAAATACAACATTTTCAGTGTACAGTCTCTTCATTGTAGGGAGATAAGATACAATATTTAAAAAAAAAAAGACAATATGCAAATACATAACATGTATGGTCGCGGATAGAGTGTATTTAAAATAGAATTTCAATATCCGGCAATGAAAAGATACAATTTAAATCATCACCAAGACAAATTTAAATACCGTGTTTTACCATGAATTGAAGATATCTCAAAAATGCTGTAGTATTTTCTTGCGGGCTGCCGTACTGACCTATAAAAGAAGTCATCTACATCCTTGCTGACTCTCATTGAGGGTGGAAACATGCCAAATATTGCCCATTCTGCTATGAAGGGAACATAGATAAGTAATGATGCTTCAGAATATTGTTTAACTTGCAACCAGAATCTCCTAACTAACGGGCACGGCCAAAGACAGTGATAAAGATCTGCATTGGGTTCCCCACATCTATAGCAGGCATGTGTATGAGATCTTCCCATGAGGAAACTCCTATGTGGTGACAGATAAGCTCTGTGAAAAATGTCTACAAATTTCTGTATACAGTGTCGGACTGGGGCATGTAGGGCCGACCGGGGGAATGCAGTGGTAGGGGCCCATGTTCAGGGGTGTGGCCAGTATCTAGAGGGGGTGTGCCCAGCCACCACATTGGTTTGCTTAACCATTTTGCAAGTGTTGGTCCCCTAGATAAATATATACAGTAAATACTGTGCAAGATAATGTACTAGACTAGTAACAGCACAGTCTGGAACCTGATCCCTAGAGGAGGGGGTGGGCCCCCAGGTAGTAGGGCCCACCGGTGGTTTCCCCTGTACCCCTGTGGGCCAGTCTAACCCTGTCTGTATACTGTATGTTGAAGAGGGCAAGATTCTGCATGAAGTTGAAAGAGCAGCAAGAAAATATTTGATTTCATAATTAGGAAATTTAGACAACCACTGTGCCAGCCCTTTAGTTGAAGCCAAATGATCTAAGTCACAGGTTCTCAAACTCGGTCCTCAGGACCCCACACAGTGCATGTTTTGCAGGTCTCCTCACAAAATCACAAGTGAAATAATTAGCTCCACCTGTGGACCTTTTAAAATGGGTCAGTGAGTAATTAATACACCTGTGCACTTGCTGGGTTACCTGCAAAACATGCACTGTGTGGGGTCCTGAGGACCGAGTTTGAGAACCCCTGATCTAAATTGATTCTGAAATGTTGATAATAATGGGAATTAGCTTTTTTTCAACATATGAGGTTTAGTTAGAAGGGCATATTCTGGATTTTCCCAGTCATTGTCCGAGAACATCCGTATCATAGATGTAGTATAATGTTTGGCTTGCAGGAAGGCCAGAGGGTATCCCATCAAAGTGCCATGTATCTCCACTGCTTCAGTAACTGTAAGGACCTGATGTGTATCCCTATCAACCAGGCATCCCAGATTACCAATACCACTTACCTCCCACATCGTGACCAGATACGTTGCCTGGCCATTCTGAAAGTCGGAATTGCCTATGAACGGAAAAAACAATGATTTATGGGAGTTTAAGCCCGCTTTATTTCTGACCCAATGCCATGCTTTTTTGTATTCCATAATAAAGGTTAATCTTGTGTAAGCAAGGGGACATCCTGGTCATGGAGATGTTGAAAGAAAATCAAATTACCCACTTCCTAATAATTCCCTCTCCAGAGAAGTATTAGCATAGTTGTCTCATCCAGAGAGCCAATCGGATAAATACCTAAACATTGCTGCCTTATTACATTGCTGTATATTGGGGACCCCACTCCTCCATTCCACTTAGGCTGTTGTAATTTAATCAAGCTGATCTTTGGCCTTTTACCATACCAGATAAAATGTCTAAAAAGTGTATAAAGAAGTTGCACATCTTTTTGCGTGATAAATAGTGGGAGGGCCTGAATGAGATACATTAGTCTCAGGAAAGAAATCATTTTGATTAGATTTAATCATCCTAAGTATGACAGGGGAAGGTTTTTCCAGCTTTCAAGCTCATCTGATATCCGCTTAATGATGAGTGTGTAATTAAATGTACATAAGTTAGATAGCTGACGAGGAATTTTGACTCCTAAACATGTGATGTTGTCTCTAGCCCATTTCATTGGAGTATCTCCAAGGATCCGATTCTGAAATGTCCCATTTCCCAGGGAAAAAGCTACAGATTTACCACAAATCCTGATACGTCAAAGCATCTCAATACTTCAAAAATATGGGTTAGAGATTCAGCGTGGTTAGAAATATAAAGAAGTACATCATCCACAAATACTGTTAGTTTAACCACCCTTCATCCCACAGATATGCCTTTAAAAGTTTTGTCTGCTTCTAGGATGCAGAATAGGGGATCAATAGAAATATTAAGTAGTATGGGTGATAGCGGGACTTCCCTAACAGGTGCTATACCAGGGACGTGCAGTGAGCTAAATGGCTCAGGGGACACTGGCTATCACCAGAGCCAAATTTACAAACAATATATGAGCCAAAGGGTACATGTGGCCATTATACACAGGTGTAGCAGTATAAACTCCTGGAAATTTGGTTAGTTTGGATTAGAGATGTCCAGGAAAGATACGTGTCTCATCTGCCATAGACTTTTTACTCCAGGGTTTTGGCTATAAAAATGATTAGAATAAATACATTTCCAATCTTGCACTTCAATTACCATTAATCATTATATTTGAATAGGGGACATATTTAGGTATTTGGTAATGTTTATAAAAACGTACCAAAGAATCTTTTTGCAGAACCAAAAAAAGATGAGGCCATAAGACTGTGTCCAAGGCCCTAGCTGTGCCAAGGCTTAGTAATATATTATTGTGCGAGTTTGACCTAGAGGATGCTGCTACCTCAGCAAGTGCTGCTCTAACCCCCTGAGCTGAGTGTCGGCTGTGTACGAACCCTACTTGATGTGGAGTGAGTAGGTCAGATAGAATGTTTTGTAACCTATCCGCCATTATCTTGGTCAAAAGCTTAACTTTAGTATCAGTAGACTAGTCGATCTGTAAAGACCCGTACACACTGGGCAATATATCGGCCGTTCTCGTGAACGGCCGATATATCGCGGGTCCGTCGGCCAGTGTGTACGGCCGATACGTCTGTGAACTCCGTCGTTCACAGACATATCGCGTCGGCTCCACAGCACAGCTGACGGTCAATATATCTACCGATATATTGGCACATCGCTGTGTCTACGGCGGTTGGCCGACGGCCCGTACACATGCTGCGACGGCTGGCGGTGATTGACAGCTGAACTGGGCGGGCGTGTGTACACGCCCACCCAGTTCATGACGTCAGTCCCCGACAGATCGGGCAGTGTGTATGCTCAACACACTGCCCAATACGTCCATAGATATATCTGCCAATCAATTGATCGGCAGATATATCTTCCAGTGTGTACCCACCTTAAGAATTTAGTAATGTCACATACCTTTGGGGATTAGGAAGTAATACAGTGGTAGCATTTGTGATATGAGGGAAAGGGGTATGATAATGCACCAAATCATTAAATAGATCTACCAGAGCTGGAGCTACCGGCTGTTGCAGTAATTTATAATATTCATTATATAGCCCTTCTGGGCCAGGAGATATACCCAAGTGTACATGAGAAATCACAGTAACTATTTCAGTAATAGTGATTGAACCACTAAACAGTTCTCGTTCGGCTGGTGACCAGGGGCGTAGACAGAACTTTGTGGGCCCTATAGCAACATTTTGAAGGGGCCCCTGTCCCAATGCTTCTAGAGAGACACTTCTCTGCAGCAGTTGTTCATTTCATGCCCTATAATAGTGCCCTAGTTCATTTTCTGAACCATAGTAGAGCCTAATTTAATGGTATGCCCCATAGTGGTGCTCTAGTTTCTTTTATGAATCGCAGTAGTGCTTAAGTTCACCTTATGTCACATTTCAGAGCTGCCAGTATACATTATGCCGGACAGTACCCCCAATTCATATTAGGACTCGGTGCCATTTCACACTAACGCATGCTGCTGAAAACTGCAGTATACTCTGCTGTAGTGGCTGTATTAAAACTCCGGTCTCACAGGTGGCTGTGCTGTGACTGTTAATAGGGGGCACGCTGCTGAAAGCTGCACTATACTCTGCTGTAGTGGCTGTAATGAGACTGGACTCACAAGTGGCTGTGCAGTATAAAGTGACTGCTGTATGCTGCGCTCTACTCTAGTATAAATTGAACAGGTAGGTGTTCTTTGAACCAAGCTGCAAATAAAAAAAATAAAAAAAAAAATATATATATATATATATATATATATACAAAGGTGATAACTCCGGCACTCCACTATGAAAGCTCAAAACGAAATACTTGCTCCTGTGCCTTCCCACCGTAGGATCACCCCAGGATAATAACAAAGAAAAGAGGCGGCACTCGGAGTCAATGAACAAACGTGAAGTATATTGTCACAAGAGCGTTGACGTTTCGGGGACGTGCTCCCCTTCCTCAGAAGCACACCAAAAAGTACAAATAGATAGATTGAGATATATATATATATATATATATATATAAAGTCCCTTATCGGCCGGCAAGGACACAGGACCTCGTATCTGTCTGAGTATTTTGTCCTCTCGAGTGCCTTTCATTGTTCCCCTTTGGATCTCTCTCTATATATATATATATATATATATATATCAACCTATCTATTTGTACTTTTTGGTGTGCTTTTCCGTAGTGTCCTTTGTTCAAAGCCCTGTGACTGCATGCAGTTTGAACAGAGCTGCAAGTAAAAAAAATAAATAGATAACATATATATATATATATATATACATATATATATATATATATATATAGAGAGAGAGAGAGAGAGAGACACACAGAGAGATGTAGCCACGCTCATATATATATATATATATATATATATATATATATTAGGATAATTGTCCACTCCACCTCCTCAACAAGGGCAGAACCATCGGGTGTGGTATTGAAGGTCGACCACACTTAGGTCAACAGTGTCTAGGTCGACCACTATTGGTCGACAGTAACTAGGTCGATAGGGATTCTAGGTCGACATGGTTTAGTTTAACAGGTCAAAAGGTTTACATGAGTTTTGAAATCTTTTTGCTGTCGTTTTCACTGTACAGTGACGGGAACCCCAATTTGTGCACTGCGTTCGCATGCCATGCTTCGGGCAAGGAGCCTTGCTGTGCTTGGCACAGGTTACCATTCCCAATCGTAGTCCACGTGTATCATAAAGTATGAAAAAGTAAAAAAAAAGAAAAAAATGTGGAAACTCATGTCTACAGCGCATGCACAGGTCTCCAAAAAAATGGCCGCCGTGCCATTTTTTCAGAGACTTTTGCATGCGCTGTAGACTCTGGCATTGTGCCAGAGTCTCTAGTGCTCAGACAGAGTGCTAACAGCACTGCTGCCGGCTACGGGATGGGAGAAGAGGGGGCCCACACCTGGACACTGCACAAGGGGTCCCCTCCTCTCTAGATGCGCCCCTATATATATATAAAGATCCAATTCAGCCGGCACTCACATACATAGGGCAAATGCTCAGGTGTCCAGTTCAGAAAAACATCATATACCTCCAATATGAACGGCACTCAGAGACTGGTATAATGAATAGATGTATTAAAGTCACGTCTAACGAACGTTTTCTGGGACACAGCCCCTTCCTCAGGACCACAGACAGTAATAACGATACAGACACAAACATACACTTAAATACCGTTACCGTTACTCACCTGTCCGTGTTCACTCATCAGGGGACTCGGCGCCGGCTATCCGCAGTGACGTACTTCCCCTTCAGACAGGAGCCGTTGCCATGGTACCCGCTAGCATGCGTTCCACACGGCCGGACTTCCTTGTTCCTGGTTCAGCGCGTACTGCGCATGGTCTGCAAGCCGGGACCCATGAGAGAAGAGACAAGGAAGGTGTTACAAAAAACATACTACAAACATTTAAAAACAAATGTAACATGCAACAAATACAAATTAAAGAAAGACATCCTAGTATCAGATCAAAAGCACATCAATAAGCGCCTCTATACAAATCACATGGGTCATAAGGTATTCCAATTTATTTTATCATTAAGGCCCATGGGATAAATAGTTCCCAATCGCATAATCCATTGTGATTCTTTGATTAAAAGATTTTTTGGTCTATTCCCTCTCCGTAAGGAGACAGGAATATGGTCTATCATGAAGTATTTCAAGGACGATAAAGGATGGCCCATCGCCCTAAAGTGCTTTGCCACATGTTGATCAATGTCTCTACCCTCCAAGGTGAGACGAATGGCGGAACGATGAGCCGCCATTCTTTCACTAAATTTGCGGATAGTCTGCCCAATATAGTATAATCCACATGGACAGACTATCACGTAAACTACAAATGAGGTACTGCAGGTCAGGACATGTCTGATCTCATATGTTTTGTCGCTATGAGGATGTTTAAATGATTTACATGCAATCAAATGACTGCATGTGGCGCAATTGACACATCTGTAACATCCTGGAGGTTTAGTATATATATTAGGTGGCCTAGGTACCCCCACATCGGTAATATCTGCATGCACGAGGCGATCCCTAAGATTGCTGCCTCTTCTAAATGCAGCTATAGGTCGTATTCCCCTAAATACCGGCAAGTCTGGATCAGACTTGACCATGGGCCATAATGCTTGGGTGGCTCTTCTAATAATAGGGCTGGCCACAGTGTAATCAGATACCATAGGTAACACCCCCTGGTTGTCCTTCTGTTGTGGATGTAACAGATCATTCCTTGACATGCCTAATACTTTAGATTTCTGTTGAAGTAAAGTTTTAATGTCATAACCTCTCTCAGTAAATTTAGCAATAAGGTCATCGATTTTACATGAGATCTTATCAGGATCACTAGTGATCCTCGCAATTCTCATCATTTGGGATAATGGAAGGCCCCGTTTTAAAGATTCAGGGTGATGGCTTGATGACTGCAAAAAAGTGTTTCTATCAGTGGCTTTACAGTGTACCTCGGTCTCAAATTTGCAATCCCTTAGATGAATTTTAACATCTAAAAAAACAGCTTCAGTGAAACTGTACATATATGTCAACCTGATATGAGGATGTTTAAATGATTACTCATTACTGTTAATCCTCTGCAGGAGTTTTTCTAAACTCTCAATGCCCCCCGTCCATAGCATAAAAATGTCATCAATGTATCTGGTGTACCATAATACATTGTGACAAATGCTGGGATCCTCGAAGAATATGGCATCCTCGAACTCAAACATAAAAACATTAGCATACGAGGGGGCCACAGGAGACCCCATGGCACACCCCGTAGCTGCAAATAATAGTTTCCATCGAATAAAAAATAATTTCGACGCAATGTCAATTCTAAGAGGGTCAAAAATAGATCATGATTAAACTCTCTATCATCAAGAAAAGTATTGAGAAACTGGCGCATAGCACGTAATCCCCCATCATGGGGTATAGAAGTATATAAACTTGAGACATCCATACACACCATTAAAGTATCTGGAGCAATGACATCAAATTTAGAAAGTTCTAACAAAAATGACGTCGTATCTTTAAGAAACGACTGTTTTTTTGACAATAATGGTTGCAAAATGCAATCCAACATTTGGGCGACTGGTTGATATAAGGACTCTCGTGCTGAAAGAATAGGACGACCAGGAGGTTTCATCCTATCCTTGTGCACCTTAGGAAGAGTATACAAAGAAGGGATCTTAGGGTATTGGACCCACAACCTGTTAGATACTTTGGTAGAAATTAACTGGTCATCACATGCTTTCTTAAGGATACTCTTTAATTCTAATTGATATTGATCTGTAGGATCTCTAGATAATTTCAAATAGACCTGCTCATCTGACAACTGTGACATAATTTCTGCTCTATAAGTCCCAATGTCCTGTATGACGATTGACCCGCCCTTATCAGCGGGCCTAATCACAATATCGTCATATGCAGCAAGATCTTGTAGGGCCTTCGTTTCATCTCTGGACAAGTTGTGCCGGACAGCACCCGGTGCCATGGTAAATCTTGAAACAGCGCCATCTAGTAGTCTTCCAAATGTCTTCAGAGAAGCGTTGTTAGAAGGTGGATCATATTTAGAGCAAGATGTTAGTCTCAGAAAAGGGTCCAGTATAGTATTGGCTGATGTATCTGTTTGGTATTGAAAATGTTCTTTAAGTCTTAGATTCCTTGAGAATTTGTGAGCATCTCTTTTCCAATTAAATTCATTGTGTTTATTTGTAGGCACAAAACTCAGACCTTTGTTTAACACTTGGATTTCCAAGGGTTTTAACACTCTCTGGGAAAGATTAAAAATTAAGTCTTCTTGGACTCTTGGTTTTTTCTTCCCCCTCTGGTTTTGGCCCCCCCGGCGGGTGGGAGGATGGCTTGTGGATCCATACCGTTCCTGACCCCTCTGCCTAAAGGGATTCTGGCTGAACGAGAGGTGTCATCGGATTCGGAGATAATGAAATCACTGTCACTGTTAGATGACTGATACTCCTTCCGGGGACCAGGATTTCTTTTTTGCCAGGGACGTCTCCTGTATGAATTTTTCTTGCCCTGGTTCCCATTATCACCTCCTGATAGCCATTTATAGACATGATTGTCGTCATAGTCCCCATCCACAGTACGTTTCTTCTATTTTTTAAATTTAATCAGATTCCTTTTATATTCGGTGTGTTGTGTCTCAAGTTTGTCCAGCCAGTCCTGGCTGGATTCTGCTTCTAAAGTGTGCAGATGATCCTTTTCTAAGGCAGCTATTTTTTGTCTGGTAATTTGTAACTCCCTGTTGGATTCTTCTATGACAGACACCATAAGATCAAACGAACACTTGTTTAAAATAGCGATCCATTTTACCACAAAATCTGGATTGTTTCGTCCGATGGTGGGCACATTATGTACCCTGAAACCTCTGGGGATTTTGTGTTCACGGTAATACTCGGATAATGATATCCCATGTAATAGGTAGTCCGTCTCACGGCGTTTCAATTTCAACACCTGTTGATATAAATCCTCAGAGTTAACCAATGGATCACTGGAAGTCATTTGATCAGTAAAGAGAATATTCTCTATTTGTGCTGCAGTGTAGCTAAAGGTAGCTCCTTGTGGTGGCGCAGATACATTGCGGCACCCATGTGTTTCTGTGGTAGAGGTAGATGATTCCATCTCATATATAGGAGCAATATGTATTAGTGAAGTCACACATAGTCTACTGCAGCAGCACAGGTGAAAGTCACAGAATTCTCCAAACGGTGGGTGTACTCACATACCCACCACCATAAAATCAGGTGAAAAGCAATAACAGTGTTCAAGAGGATTTGTATGAATAATGAATTATATCCACAGGTGCCTTGCAACGGGTGCAGTATTTGCACATAGATAAAGATCCAATTCAGCCGGCACTCACATACATAGGGCAAATGCTCCGGTGTCCAGTTCAGAAAAACATCATATACCTCCAATATGAACGGCACTCAGAGACTGGTATAATGAATAGATGTATTAAAGTCACGTCTAACGAACGTTTTCGGGGACACAGCCCCTTCCTCAGGACCACAGACAGTAATAACGATACAGACACAAACATACACTTAAATACCGTTACCGTTACTCACCTGTCCGTGTTCACTCATCAGGGGACTCGGCGCCGGCTATCCGCAGTGACGTACTTCCCCTTCAGACAGGAGTCGTTGCCATGGTACCCGCTAGCATGCGTTCCACACGGCCGGACTTCCTTGTTCCTGGTTCAGCGCGTACTGCGCATGGTCTGCAAGCCGGGACCCATGAGAGAAGAGACAAGGAAGGTGTTACAAAAAACATACTACAAACATTTAAAAACAAATGTAACATGCAACAAATACAAATTAAAGAAAGACATCCTAGTATCAGATCAAAAGCACATCAATAAGCGCCTCTATACAAATCACATGGGTCATAAGGTATTCCAATTTATTTTATCATTAAGGCCCATGGGATAAATAGTTCCCAATCGCATAATATATACTGTATATACATAGACACACACAAATATATACACGCCACTCCTTCAATAAATTTTAGCTGCCACGGCACCAGAAAAAAAAATTATATACAGTACAGTCTCAGCAACAATAAACTTGACATAACGTATACTGCCTGACGACTGGTGAATAAAGCATTGCAAAACTGGCTGTGCGCTTACTGTTGCTAAATGAACTATGAACCATTGAGTGCCAATGTTTGGACTATATATATATATATATATATATATATAATATAAAGTTCTGATCCGCGCACACTGTGTTTTGTCCAGAGTTTGATTAATCAACACATGAGGTGCCTGCTCATCCACTCCTGCCAGGAGCCACAAATTTCTAGATAATAATAAAAATAAGGAGAGCGCACCAGTGAATAATAATAAAAGTAACAATTTACTTATGTAAATATCCACGTACATCAAGGTTAAAATTCATGCACTTAGCCACTTTCTCCGATAACCCCTGCCGCAATGATGTCCTTCAGTTAGCGGGGTATTCTTCCCGGAGATGCCGTCTGCTCTGTATCAGGCGGAAGACAGGATTCGTCTTGCACTTGTAAGCCACGCCCAATGCGTTTCGTCACTTGGGGACTTCGTCAGGAGCTGTGAAATCCATGCTACTACTTTTTGCTACTTTAAAGTCCCGGAGTGCCGCTGTTTATTTTGTTCCTCTCTTTCTCTCTCTCTCTCTCTCTCTCTCTATATCAGGATTTTGGTACTTACCGATAAATCCCTTTCTCCGATTCCACAGGGGCCACTGGAGCGTAGTTACAATGGGGAAATAGTAGGCAGTAGTTGGGAGCTGGCACTTTAAAATTCTCACACTGTGGCTAGCTCCTCCCCTACTATCTCCCCTCCAAGCCAGTCTACGTAAAACTGTGCCCGAGGAGAGCTGTAATAAACAAACCGTAAGGTAGAGGAGGTTAATGAAGCCCTGTAAACCAGGAGAACACAAACCAAACCTGGAACAGAACCTAACAAACAACCGGCTAGCACGAACTCAACAAGCAGTCATATGGTGATCTGCAAACCGTTAAGCAAAAAACAAGGAGGAACAGCGCTGGGCGGGCGTCCAGTGGCCCCTGTGGAATCGGAGAAAGGGATTTATCGGTAAGTACCAAAATCCTGATTTCTCCTTCATCCACTAGGGGCCACTGGAGCGTAGTTACAATGGGGACGTCCCAGAGCTCCCAGAATGGGTGGGAGAGCGCTGAGAGTTCTGTAAAACCACTCGGCCAAACTGAGATGCAGAGGCCGCAAAAGTGTCAAACTTGTAGAATTTGACAAACGTATGACGGCCGGACCAAGTAGCCGCCCGACCTAAAGTATTCATGGAGACCCCACGGGCAGCTGCCCACGAAGGTCCCACCACGCACGTAAAGTGCGCTGAAATGGAAAACGGAGGCTCCCGAGCAACCGCCAAGAAGACTGTCTGATGGTCAGATGTATCCAACAGCCCAGCATATGCTGGGACCCTGGCTATTTAGTACGGGAGCATCGTACAGAATAAAGAAGAAAAAACCCTTCGTCGAATAGCCTAAGACCTCTGTAGAGAAAGTCAGCGAGCCCTGACAACAGTCAAAGAGGACTGAAAAACACTAGTGTCAGATTTATATGAAAAACGGACATGCCCTTTGGGAGAAACGACCGCTGAGGCCGAAGCTCAGCCGGGGGAGTTGCTAATAGAGTACTTCCTGAAAGAGAGCCCGAACTTACGGGCGCCAGGCTAATTTCTTTTGGAAGAAAACCGAAAAAGGCAGGGACCGAAAATTCAGGTCAATGTGGTTTGAAGCGCAGCGGAGCAAAACCTCCCAGAGAAACCAAAGATTACGGCTGAATGGTAACTGAAAGAAGGGGAAAACCCCCTTTTATCCTTATTATGTCCCATACAGCTTTCCAAAAGTGGCAAAAGCGAGAAGAGGTAACAGACTTCTGAAATCGGGGCCTAGTAGGCCTAACCGAACTAGGGAACTCCTCCCTTCTGAGGGCTCGTGAACAGTCACACGGTTAAATGAAACCAGTGTAAGATTGAACAAAGAAAAGGACCCTGTTGAAGTAGACAGTCCAGTCAAGGTAGGAGCCAAGGCTCCTCTACCGACAACAGTTGTAGCCGTATCTTCAAGTCATGGGTGGCCCAACCAGAGCCACCGAGAGGACTAGCACGCATATTCTCCTCCTGTGTTACCGAAAGTGAGGTAGAAATAGAAAAGGAGGCAGGATAGAATAACCAGAAACTCCCAGGAGCCCTGAGGGCATCCTCGGCTACTGCCACCAGAGCTCACGTCGGTGAGTAGTAAAGGGTTAAAGAGTCAGTCAGAACGCCCTGAGGTCGATTCGAAATCTCCGCCCACAGCAGACCAGCTGACAAAACTCCGGGGAATGTTCCCTCACCCAGGAGTCTGACCTGGTGGTCTGATCTGGAAAGAAGATTGTTGTCCCCCGCTCAGAGGGGAATGTAGGCGACCACTCATTGCGTCGCAGCTTGACTGAAGAAATAGAGTACCTGGTACCGAGGAAGGAAAAATCCTCCGACGGACCCTGTTGAGAAAACGTTTATGAGGAGCATAAATCGGATCTTCAGAAGCCACGTAATGTACAGAGTGGGATAGTAGCAGTAGATTGTCCCATTAGGGAACCAACGTCAACCCCTTGAAAAAGAGTTATTCTGTGATCTTCCTGAACCCTGTGGGAGCAGAAGAGAGACCGAAAGAAAAGGACTTACAGTAAAAATGAGAATCCTGTAATGCGACTGAGTAAAGCCCGATGAGGAAACCCAACGGAAATCAGTAAACAGGCATCCCTGAAGACAAGGGACGCGTAAAACTCCCTTTCTTGTTCAACTAGCAATCACAGACTGAAAGGATTCTAAGGCCAGAATAGGCCTGGCCGAGCCAACTGGCTTCGGAACGTGAAAAGAAAACAAAGGCCTGAGAACTGTCCCGATTCAAATGATATGTAAAAAACAGGGATCAACACCCTTTGCGGTTAGAAGCATATGGAGCGCCGCCTGCATTATGGCCCTCATTCCGAGTTGATCGGTCGCAAGGCGATTTTAGCAGAGTTACACACGCTAAGCCGCCGCCTACTGGGAGTGAATCTTAGCTTCTTAAAATTGCGACCGATGTATTCGCAATATTGCGATTACTAACTACTTAGCAGTTTCAGAGTAGCTCCAGACTTACTCTGCCTGTGCGATCATTTCAGTGCTTGTCGTTCCTGGTTGACGTCACAAACACACCCAGCGTTCGCCCAGGCACTCCCACCGTTTCCCCGGCCACTCCTGCGTTTTTTCCGGAAACGGTAGCGTTTTCAGCCACACGCCCCTGAAACGCCGTGTTTCCGCCCAGTAACACCCATTTCCTGTCAATCACATTACGATCGCCGGAGCGAAGAAAAAGCCGTGAGTAAAAATACTTTCATCATAGTAAAGTTACTTGGCGCAGTCGCAGTGCGAACATTGCGCATGCGTACTAAGCGGATTTTCACTGCGATGCGATGAAAAATACCGAGCGAACAACTCGGAATGAGGGCCTATGACTCTCTTGTCATCGTAAATCGGCCGACCCCTGCCGAGGGACTCCCGAGACGGTTGTACTCCCAAATCTAGTCTGTAACCGCCCAAGCCTTCTTCCACCGACCTGCGCCTACCCTGGGACCCTCCAGGTGGTAGGAAAGTCTGACCTTTAGTGTGTGTATAGGATGATGTAAAATCAGACTGGACCGAGGATGCTGAGCCTCTGCTTCAGCTTTTTTTTTTTTTTTTTCCCTTCTGAGATCCCCTGGCGACAGAGATATCGCCCGTGTGGAATCGGAAGCCTGAAAGGGCACGGTAAAAATCTAAAGGAAAGACCGGTAAAGGTCTGTCTTGGAGCTGGGGCAGAAGTAGGAGAAAGCAAAGTGGACTTACCTCCAATGGTTCAAGAAATCCTGCAGAAAGTTCCTTCCCCTGAACCAACTGCCCCGTAGGATCTCATGTTCACCTGTCACTGTCGCAGCCCCAGAGGTCGTCGGGTTAAGACAGCCCAAAGCGAAAATGCAGGTTCCGAGACTGCAGACGTGGAGACCTCCAAAGAACATAAAGCAGAATCGTGATTCTGACTCGTACCAAAGTATCAATTGATCCGGATGCGAAACATCCTGTAACCTAGAGGACAATTGTTCCACAACCCACCTGCTCCGGACAAGGTAGAACCCAGCTTGTTGGACCGGCAATACATCGAGGGGTATACCCTGGAGAGGTACTGATACCATTTCCTGCCGTCTGCGGGGAAAGGATAGGAAAACAAACATTGTTTGATACCTGAAATTGTGTATTCGGGTGTCTGCCGGCCGTCTACCGGAGCCTGCCCAGCTCATCCGAAACTGGACCAGTCGCTGTCATTTCGTCATCGGCGTTGAACCCTGATGGACTTGACGTGTCCGCCTCCTTTACCTGCAGTCTCAGACGAACTGCCGTATAATGCACCTGGATATTCTGAGACACAGGTTCAGACTCCACAGAAAACAGACATCATCAGTATTGTAACATGGAAGGTTAGCAAGGTTCCTTTAGAAACCTGGAGAGGTGAAATGACGTACAAGGTCTCTGGTTACCAGTGACATTACCAGCATAATCTGAGCTGTTCAAACAGGAGTGTCCTGCAGGTGCGTGGAGGGCTCTGCAGATGGCTCCACCGCATACTTCACACCTAAGAGGGAATTCTTTGACTATCCCAGGTGAGACCAACGAAAGGAGAAAAGGTGGGTTAAATAAACACAGCCCTATGTAAGGTCTGCGCTATAATGTGTAGTGACCGACACGATTCAAATAAACTTTCTGGAGCAGTGGAGACCTGAACCAGTAGCGCTGCGCTGTGGGACAGGAGTCTTAGCCCTAGGCTATAGGAGCTCCCCTTAAAGTTTTGTTTGGATTCAAACCCCTGTACAGATACCCGCTACTAGCGTACTGAGCCACAGCGCTATTTGTCTGATGCCTTAAACACATTCCCCAAATTACTAATAGCATTAGTAACTAGTGACACCAAGGAATAATAAAGGGAAGGCAACACCCCGCCCTGTATGTAGTGTACCGCTAATTAAGGTGCACCTGATGTTTCTCGGAGGTTCCGCTGGCTTTTCAAAATGGTGACCAGCCTGTGAGAAAAGATGGGTGAAAATGTTATGTGGCAAGGTGGGGTATTCTGTTTCTAGAAAACATTGCGGAAGTGTTTGTTTTATCCCCTATATATGGTATTGTATGGATATATCTATATACATACCCACACACACTTAAATATATATATACAAACATATCTATATACACACACCACAGTGAACCCATGCACCTAATAGGGCAGATAAATACTGTGCACCTAATAGGGTAGATAAATACTGTGCACCTAATAGGGTAGATAAATACTGTGTATTTGTAGGGTAAAGAAATACTGCACAGTAGATTTTTAATCATTAATGAGCTGAGTCCCAGCTCCTGTAATTGAGCAGGTTTCCTGATCTAAATGTCTGAAATGGGGCAGAGGACTCCCCTGCAGGAGGAATGTAGCCAAAGCAAGATGTAACAATATTTCTGCAGCACACTGCACAGAAAAGCTACAAACTCCAGAGACAGGTGTGTTGCCTAGAGACAATGAGAGCTGGGAGACTCCACCGGGGGGAATAAGCTTCACCCCCCCTCCTCATACCTTATACATGTAAAGAATCCTCCCTGCACAGCCAGGAGAGGAAAGGAGCTTTCAGTGGCCCGGGGAGCGGGGGACTGTGGAGCGGCGTCTCGTCATGCTGCAGCGGCTGGGGAGCGGAGAAAGCCCGCCGTACAGAGCGGGAGTTAGCTCCACCCCCTCCGCTTCGGCGCCAAATTCAAATCCGCTGTATAGTAAGCGGAAAGCGCCCATGCATCCCCCGGCCGCCTGTATGCTGCGGCCGGGGAGCGATATGCGGCCGCGGAGCGGAAAGCCTGAGCCCGCCGAACGGAGCGGGAGTTAGCTCCGCCCCCTTGCTCCGGTCACTTTCAAATTAAAACCGCACTATCATCCGGCTGCCTGTAAGTGTGTATGCTGCGGCCGGGGAGAGTGTGTCCTTTGCTGGAATCGAACCCTAGCTCGTGGGCATCGTAACCATAGGTGTTACCACTCTGCCATGAGAGCTATGCTAATTATTACACAGATATATGATATATGTAAATGTATCACCCGGCTGCCTGTATGCTGCAGCCGGGGAGTGAAGAGCGCTGAGCCCGCTTACAGAGCGGGCTGAAGCTCCGCCCCCCACATAATGGCGCCAATTTCAAATTAGTAAGCCTTATATGCACTCCAGCCTGTCTGACTGGAGAGTATAGGGGAGCCTGTCCATCCATGTATTAAAACACTGAAACTGAAAAATGTAAAAACATACATCAGTCTGGAGGGGGAGGGGGGGAGATTGTACTCACCGCTTCCTTCCGTCAGGCGTTTCGACCCAGCGGCCCCGACACGCGCCGCACGCAGCGGTGTCCGGCCATTTTTGATACTCACCGCTGCCATGCTGCCGGAATCCTCTGCTGGATGGAGTGGCCCCGACACGCGCCGCACGCAGCGGTGTCCGGCCAACTCAGGAGAGCTCAGTGTCTCCCTCAGCCGGGGCCCATCCCGAGCCGCACGCAGCTGCGATGGGACCCCGCCGGCAGCTCCCGCGGTGCAGACTGGCAGTGGCAGAGCTGCCAGTCTGTGAGTGTGTGAAAAATAATAAAGAAAAAATAAAAAATTCTTCAGCTAAACCCAAGTGAACCAGCTACCTCGGGCACTAAACTAAGACTGGCTTGGAGGGGAGATAGTAGGGGAGGAGCTAGCCACAGTGTGAGAATTTTAAAGTGCCAGCTCCCAACTACTGCCTACTATTTCCCTATTGTAACTACGCTCCAGTGGCCCCTAGTGGATGAAGGAGAAATATATATACTGTATGGGTGTGGTATGCATAACCGGCGGTCAGGAGATCGCCAGTCAGCATACCGGCGGCGCTATCCTGACAGCGGTATGCTGGTGAGGGCAAATGCAGAAAGCCCCTTGTGGGTTCACTGTGCACGCCAAGCAGCGGACTCGGTGGCTTGCTGCACTCGTCTATTCCCGCTCTATGGGTGTCCCACAAGTGGGAATAGTCCCTGCTGGTCGGTATGCTGACCATCAGTATTGTGATCGGGTGGGATTTAGGAGCCAGTATTGTGACCGGTGGTCCGTAACTAGACATTTTAGCGCTATGTGCAGGAAACAGCATCGGCGCCACCCCCTGCCAAAAATACAGGGGCATGGCTTCATTACACCAGATAGAGACCCTGTCATACATTACTCCAGGTAGAGCCCCTATCACACATTACACCAGGCAGAGTCCCATTTTACACATTATGGCAGGTAAAGCACCCTTTTACACAGTACGGCAGGCAGAGCTCCCTTTTACACAGTACGGAAGGTAGAGTCTCCTTTTACACATTATGGCAGGTAGAGTTCCCTTTTACAAATGAGTGTGAGCAAATGAGTGCGTGCATGTTTTTTTTTTTTTACTTACGTTTGGTCCTGGGCAGCAGCTGTCTCCGACCAGCGTCCTCCCGTGGACACGGAAGAGGAAGCTGGGACCACCGGAACATAACTACAGAGAGGAAGCTGCAGTGGACGGACACTACTACTTTGATGGTATGACCGCAGGTGTTGCCAGTGGTCCTGCGCATATGCTCTCTGACCCACCGCCAGTTACGGCTGAGGGAGTGGTAGAGACACTGATGGAAAAATAGAGATTTAGGGGTCTATTTACTAAGCCTTGGATGGAAATAAATCTGACGGAGATAAAGTCCCAGCCAATCGGCTCCTAAATGCCGTGTCACAGGAAGGGTTTGAAAAATGACAGTTAGGAGCCGATTGGCTGGGACTTTATCTCCAGCGACTTTATCTCCATCCAAGGCTTAGTAAATAGACCCCTCCGACAAAGAAAGTGGTGGGGCTGAGTGAGAGGTGAAAATACAGAGGAAAAATATACACTGTGAGAGGGGGGTTGAGGTGGAGATACTGAAACATATAGGGCAGGCTTTTTCAACCAGCGTGCCGTGACCGGTTGCAAGGTGTGCCGCGGAGCCAGAGCAGCTTCCTGCACCTTCAGAGTGAACTGTTGGCCCCGCCTCTTCTTAGAGGATCAGTCGTGCTCTGGCCGTGACCTATGCCTTGATGACGCGGCAGTGTGTTATCATAGGTCACGGCCATCGCATCTCACCACCCAGCCAGCTCACCCGCCTGCATACACATCTACCAGTTCCCGCCTACATACACAGCTGTCCTTACCCACCCACATCCACACCTGCCCGACCACCTGCTGCTCAGTATTCGCAGTACTCCACTATGAACCACTCCCCCCACTGAGGGATAGGGAGGAGGACAGCTGACCGGTAGGGGCTAATATTTGTTATTTTATTTCTCCTGTGGGGAACAATAAGATTTCAATAGGATTTATGTGGGGACAATAAGGATTTATGTGGTGAGCAATGTGATTGTTTTTTCTGTGTAGGCCAATGTATGTGTGGAATTTTTTTTGTGAGGGCCAATTTGTGTTTTTGTTTTTCTGTGGGGAACTGATGGCGTGCCTTGGGAATTTTAAAATATTGTTTGGTGTGCCGCGAGTAAACAAAGGTTGAAAATCACTGATATAGGGACTCATAGAAAAAGAGGGATGAAGGACAAGGACAAGGAGACACTGAGGGGACACTCTGACACTCCAGTAGTAATTATCAGCTGCCCTGGTGCCCTCGGTAGCAGGACCAGAATAGAGGAAAAAAATAAACAGCCACAATCCGGGACTTTAAAGTAGCAAAAAGATAGTTATATTAAACCATCACAGGTTCATGAATTCCTGAATTCCATGCTACTACTTTTTGCTACGTTAAAGTCCCGGAGTGCCGCTGTTTATTTTGTTCCTCTCTTTCTCTCTCTCTCTCTCTATCTATATATATACTGTATGGGTGTGGTATGCATAACCAGCGGTCAGGAGATCGCCAGTCAGCATACCGGCGGCGGTATCCTGGCAGCGGTATGCTGGTGAGGGCAAATGCAGAAAGCCCCTTGTGGGTTCGCTGCGCTCGCCAAGCAGCGGACTCGGTGGCTTGCTGCACTCGTCTATTCCCGCTCTATGGGTGTCCCACAAGTGGGAATAGTCCCTGCTGGTCGGCATGCTGACCATCAGTATTGTGATCGGGTGGGATTTAGGAGCCGGTTTTGTGACCGGTGGTCCGTAACTAGACATTTTAGCGCTATGTGCAGGAAACAGCATCAGCGCCACCCCCTGCCAAAAATACAGGGGCATGGCTTCATTACACCAGGTAGAGACCCTGTCATACATTACTCCAGGTAGAGCCCCTATCACACATTACACCAGGCAGAGTCCCATTGTACACATTATGGCAGGTAAAGCACCCTTTTACACAGTACGGCAGGCAGAGCTCCCTTTTACACAGTACGGAAGGTAGAGTCTCCTTTTACACATTATGGCAGGTAGAGTTCCCTTATACAAGTGAGTGAGTGTGAGCAAATGAGTGCGTGCATGTTTTTTTTTTTACTTACGTTTGGTCCTGGGCAGCAGCTGTCTCCCACCAGCGTCCTCCCGTGGACACGGAAGAGGAAGCTGGGACCACCGGAACATAACTACAGAGAGGAAGCTGCAGTGGACGGACACTACTACTTTGATGGTATGACCGCAGGTGTTGCCAGTGGTCCTGCGCATATGCTCTCTGACCCACCGCCAGTTACGGCTGAGGGAGTGGTAGAGACACTGATGGAAAAATAGAGATTTAGGGGTCTATTTACTAAGCCTTGGATGGAAATAAATCTGACAGAGATAAAGTCCCAGCCAATCGGCTCCTAAATTCCATGTCACAGGAAGGGTTTGAAAAATGACAGGAGCCGATTGGCTGGGACTTTATCTCCAGCGACTTTATCTCCATCCAAGGCTTAGTAAATAGACCCCTCCGACAAAGAAAGTGGTGGGGCTGAGTGAGAGGTGAAAATGCAGAGGAAAAATATACACTGTGAGAGGGGGGTTGAGGTGGAGATACTGAAACATATAGGGCAGGCTTTTTCAACCAGCGTGCCGTGACCGGTTGCAAGGTGTGCCGCGGAGCCAGAGCAGCTTCCTGCACCTTCAGAGTGAACTGTTGGCCCCGCCACTGAGGGATAGGGAGGAGGACAGCTGACCGGTAGGGGCTAATATTTGTTATTTTATTTCTCCTGTGGGGAACAATAAGATTTCAATAGGATTTATGTGGGGAGAATAAGGATTTATGGATTTATTGGGGGAACAATGTGAATAATTCATGTGGGGAGCAATAGGATTTATGTGGTGAGCAATGTAAAATATTGTTTGGTGTGCCGCGAGTAAACAAAGGTTGAAAATCACTGATAGAGGGATGAAGGACAAGGACAAGGAGACACTGAGGGGAAAAGAAAGATTCAGAGAGAGCGGGGAAACAGGGAGAGGTTGAGACACAGCAAAAATAGGGACTGAAAGAGTGGGGGCTGAGGGATAGATGGACACACTAATGAAACATAGACAGTGGAAAAAAATAGGGACTGAGAGATGGGATGGGGGAGAGGTGGAGACACAGTTGAAAAAATAGGGACTCAGAGTAAGGGGGCTGAGTCAGAGGTGAAGACACTGAGTAAAAGAAAGCATTAAGACAGAGGGGGCTGAGGAAGAAGATACATTAATTATATGGAAAACATTGAAGTAGGCAGAGAGAGAGGGAACAAACATGGAGTAACAAAGAAGATGCTGAGAGAGAGGTAGAGACAGGTTTGAAAATATATGGACTTACAGAAAAGGGAGCTGAGATATTGAGAGAAGTAAAAAAAGACATTCAGTGCGAGAGAGAGAGAGAGAGAGAGACAGAGAGAGAGAGGGGACTAAAGGACACTGACATAAAAAGAGGGATTTTGAGAGAGACAGACAGCTGAAGGAAAGATAGATCCAGTGCAGGAGTTGGGGACACTCACCGGGGAGGAGAGCTGCTAATCCTGGGGTCCGAATTCCATGGTGTGGGGATGAGGGCAGTGACAGGGGAGAAGAGGTAGCGAGGTAAAAAGCAGCTGCAGGCATCTGCGTGATCGGGCAGCACCTGGCACCGCTGCCCAGCTCAAGTCACATGGATTATTTATTTCATATTTATCTTTCATAAGAGTCACTGCAGGGCAAGAGCGTGGAGCAGCTGCTGGGGTCCAGATCCCATGGAGCAGGCATATTCAAGCCTGCAGGGGCAGTGACTAGGGGAAGGAGGCGGAGCCTGAAGCAGGGAGCTGCTGGGGTCCGGAATGGATCATATGGTGAGGACTGTGACTGGGGGAAGGAAGCGGCCGCGGGACTCTAGGCTGCTGCGCTGCTGCAGTGCTGGCTCCATCCCATGGTGATTCAGGTTACAGCGCTCATGTAACTGCCTGGCATTTTCCATCTCTGTGGTGCAGTCGCGCGGGAGTTGCCAGTGGTCCTGCGCCTACAGTGCATTTGCGCTGTGTGCCGGGCACCGCTGGCCCATAGCTAGTTACGGCACTGTATATATGTGTTTATATATATATATATATATATATATATAAAGCCTTATATTAAAGCCAGTGCCTATATCAGCAGTGTAGCAGTCAGCAGGAGCACACCTCAGAGGCTCAGTCACCTTAACAGGATCAGGCCGCCTTCACAGAGCAGCCTGCGCAGTTGCTGTTACCATGGTGTTGCTTTCTTCAGAGCGTGCGGTGTCGCTAGGGTGACGTCTCTGTGACGTCACACATCCTGACCGCACTGTGGGGGTCATTCCGAGTTGATAGCTCGCTAGCAGTTTTTAGAAGCCTTGCAAACGCAGAAGACACCACCCACGGGGGAGTGTATTTTCGCTTTGCAGGATTGCGAACGCCTGTGCAGCAGAGCGCCTGCAAACACATATTGTGCAAAGCAAGACCAGCCCTGTAGTTACTTATTCTGTGCGATGATAGCTGCGACGAGTGACACGGTAATGACATCAGATACCCACCCAGCAAACACCCGGCCACGCCTGCATTTTTCCAAACACTCCCAGAAAACAGTCAGTTGACACCCAGAAACGCCCTCATCCTGTCAATCTCCTTGCGATCGGCTGTGTGTTTGGAATCGTCGCTAGATCCAGTGCAAAACCACAAAGGACTTTGCACCCATACGACGCGCGTGTGCATAGCTGTGCATATGCATGCGCAGATTAGCCATTTTTTTCACTGATCACTACGCAGCGAACAACGGCAGCTAGCGATCAACTCGGAATGACCCGCTGTATGTGGCACAGAGGGGCCAGGGCTGGGGTCGGTGAAGTAAGCCTTCCATTGCACCATGCGCATACAGTTTATGCCGCCGGTGCTGAAGTAGGGAGTGAAGTGAAGGAGGGATGGGGAGAAGCCTCAGACAGCCTTCTGCAGGCTGCTGTAGCAGGAAAATGTTTTTCCTGTCTACAGCACAGAGCAGATGCCTTGGGCCTATTTTCATTAGGGGCCTGGAGCTGCAGCTCCATCCTCGCCATTGTTAATCTGGCCCTGCTGACAGTTGCACAGTACTACTTCTGTAATCAGTATATGTCAAGAGGTGCACAGCATCACTGTAATCCTGTATTGTAACTAAAAGACAAATAAGTGCTATAACCAGAGCCGGCCCTAACTAATATGATGCCCTAGGCAAGATTTTGGCTGGTGCCCCCTAGCACCACCGCTGGTTCCGCCTCTGACCTTGCACCTCTTTCCCAGCACCATCACCCCTCACCCATAACAGTCCTTATTTTGGTGTTTGTACCCCCTATATTTTAAATAGGAACAGTTTGCACATTTGGCGCACAGCCCAAAAAGGGGTGTGTTTTTACTGGCAAGGGGCATGGCCACACAATAGTACCCTCAATTCAAATTACGCCACACAGTACTGCCACTTTATTCACATTTGATCATGCGATAGTGTCCATAATTCACATTACATCCCACAGTAGTATCACTTTACCTTATAAATGTTACTCCTCACTGTAGAGCTCCTTATTCACATTACATCACACTGAATTGCTCCTTATTTACATTACACCACACCCCATTGCTCTTTATTCACATTAGACGACGCAGTAGTGCCCTTTCTATATGCAATGCCACATAGTAGAGCACCTTATACACATAATGCCACACATTAGTAATGCATTTATACACATAATTCCACACAGTAATGCCCCTTACACATGAGACACATCATTAATGTCCTTAGAAACATAATGCACCTTGCACATTATGACAACCTTTATTAAAGCCCTTTTACACATAATGTCCCTTACACATATGCCGCACGTTATTAATGCCCTTATACACATAATGACACACACACAGTGCCCCCTACACATTTGCTGCACATTATTAGTGCCCCTATACACATAATGACACACATACAGTAGTCACATATGCCGCACGTTATTAATGCCCTTATACATATAATGACACACATAGTGCCCCTTACACATATGTTGCACATTATTAATGCATTTTTACATGACACACATAATGCTCCTTACACATATTCTGAACACTACTGCACAACCAACCCACTCACATGCACACAGCACTCACACTGCCACTAACACTGTGACCTCTGCCTCTGCTTGGATACAGATGTGTCCTCATAAATGTTGCCTCAATGCTAACGTCGGGCACCTTTTTTTAAATTAAAATGCATCTTATTTGCATTGCTATGTCGCTAGGATGCACAAGCAGATTCTGCTGATTAAAATCATATGCAGCATGCCTATATACTGTGTGATACTGTGGCTGTATCTGCATATAAAATGCTACATACAGAATATAGGCATGCCGCATATCATTTTAATCAGCAGAAGCTGCTGATGCCCCTAGGCATATCAAATGCCCTAGGCAATTGCCTAGTTTGCCTATGCCTATGGCAGGCTCTGGCTATAACCTACACAAAGTGACAGTCTGTCCAGCTAGAATACAGTTAATAACGTGGTCTAGAAGGCAAGTTACAGCCCCCAGGGACCCCATGTAGCTTTAGGCATTTTGCCTCATAACAGACCACATTGTTTGAATTAAGGACCCTATTCAGTAAGGATTATATATTCTGCTAAACAGCAGAACTGACAATCCTTTTGCTCTCATGCTTGGGGCCACCAGGGCAAGGCCGCTCATCATGTAGCCCACACGCTGCGATCGTATTGAAGTTGCGATCACACCGCAATTTCATTGTGATCGCTGAAATTGTGGATGGCTGCAATGGCAGGAGGCCCACCGCCATCTTTTTGATTGTAGCGTGTGACATCACGCAGCCGCCCCTATCACAGTCGTGCCCCCCCTTTGGAAGTTACACCCCGTTTTCACTGCCATCGCCCCCACAATGCTCCGTCTCTGCCCTGGAAACGGAGCATTGACGCCCCGCGAACGCCTCTGCCTGTCAATTAGGCAGAGGCATTCGCATTTATTGCGGGTCACCCACAGTGAATTCAGGCACATGCTCAGGACGGGCCCTGCGCATTCACCTGCCGGGCAAATGCAAAAATTCCGGTTGGATTACGATTTGCGATCCAACCTGAATTAGGCCCTAAATACAGACACAGTAACTTTTACTCACTTTCCATAAGCAGGAGAGGGTAGAGCATATATGTAATAGTAATTACAACAAAACAAAGTTACATCCTATAGACTTTGCTCCTTTCCGTACTTACAGTAAGAGTGTGGACACTGCCTGATGTGTAAATGTAGGTTCAGAGCTGGAATTGTTGGAAATTTGCACGCAAAGTCTAAAACCCTTCAGCTCATCCTAAAAGGGTATATACATCCAGACTCCCTCAATAAAGACCCTCCTTGGGTTAAACATGTAGGTGGGCAGAGGAGGATTGGCCATAGGGCTTACAGGGAAGATTCCCGGTGGGCCGGCGCACCCGCGGAGCCTGTTTCGTTTGAGAACATGTGGTCATATTTATAGACATAATGAATAAGATGCAAAATAATTTGCATATATGAAAATGACTTTGCCACTTAGCCTGTGATTGCAGATGATCTAGTGTCGTGATGGCTAACCTATGACACGCGTGTAACTCGTGACACGCCAAGGCACTTTGACTGACACGCCTGTTGGTGCTGCCCTTTGGTTACATGTGCCGCTCTGCTCCAATCCCTGCTTGTTGCGTCATGTGCGGCTCTGCTCCAATCCCTGCTTGTTGCGTGCTTGTTGCATGGAGGCGTGGTGTCACCGCTGGCGCTGGCGCGAGCGCTCTGCAGAGAACCGGTCGGAAGAACGCTACAGGAGGAAAGGTGATTGGCGAGGTTCACAGCCCTGTAGACAGCCAAGTAAGGTGGCCTTCCGATCCCCACATCCTGCAGGCCTGAGACCCGGGAGACGAGTTTCACAGCCCTGTGTGATCACCCCAGCCCAGTCCATCATAAACAGCGCAGGAGGACTAGTGATAAGCAGCATTGTGTGGCTCTCCTGTAAGTGCAATCATTACGTAGTGTAGTGCTTTCAATTATTTTGTACCAGGAGTCTGTCCAACAACACCGTTACAGAGGTAATAAAGCATTTAATTTAATAGGTTTTTAATTACCTCTGTAACAGTGTTGTTGGACTGACTCCTGGTACAAAATAATTCTCAGCATTAAATAATATTAAAACAAATAAAAGAAACAGACTGACAGATGAAGTTAGTAGCGCTTGCTTGGCCCTGAAGTGCACAAAATACGGGTGGTCTTCAGTATGCCGACTACAACCCTGCAAGATTTAGCAAATGCAATTCAGCAACAGAAAAGTCACTAAGCCTGGTAAATCATTATTTGTTTTTTGCTTTTTGAACTAATAAATATAATAAATATATTAAATATATAACTCTTTCTTTATTATGGCTGCATGCAAATATCACCAAATTATTGATATTTCTTGAAGTGACCCGAGGAAGGCTACACTTTTTTCCGATTTTCGACACACCAAGCTGAAAAGGTTAGCCATCACTGATCTAGTGTATGCTCTGTCTGCCTGCTTGGCTGACATATAAGATTGAGTGAATAGTGATTGGGATACGGTTGGTGTAATAAGCAAGAAAATATCTTTCTAAAGAATGATATAGTTTCCTAAATTCTGAAGGTGTATCATATAATGTGCTCATAATATGGTATTTCTCTGACGTCCTAGTGGATGCTGGGAACTCCGTAAGGACCATGGGGAATAGCGGCTCCGCAGGAGACTGGGCACAAAAGTAAAAGCTTTAGGACTACCTGGTGTGCACTGGCTCCTCCCCCTATGACCCTCCTCCAAACCTCAGTTAGATTTTTGTGCCCGGCCGAGAAGGGTGCACACTAGGGGCTCTCCTGAGCTTCTTAGTGAAAGTTTAAGTTTAGGTTTTTTATTTTCAGTGAGACCTGCTGGCAACAGGCTCACTGCATCGAGGGACTAAGGGGAGAAGAAGCGAACTCACCTGAAGTGCAGAGTGGATTGGGCTTCTTAGGCTACTGGACACCATTAGCTCCAGAGGGACCGAACACAGGCCCAGCCTCGGAGCTCGGTCCCAGAGCCGCACCGCCGGCCCCCTTACAGAGCCAGAAGCAAGAAGAGGTCCGGAAAAATCGGCGGCAGAAGACATCAGTCTTCAACAAGGTAGCGCACAGCACTGCAGCTGTGCACCATTGTTACTCAGGCACACTTCACACTCCGGTCACTGAGGGTGCAGGGCGCTTGGGGGGGGCGCCCTGAGCAGCAATGTAAAACACCTTGGCTGGCATAAATACACCACATATAACCCCCAGGGCTATATGGATGTATTTTAACCCCTGCCAGAACTCACCTAAAAAGCGGGAGAAAAGGCCGCCGAGAAGGGGGCGGAGCCTATCTCCTCAGCACACGGGCGCCATTTTCCATCACAGCTCCGCTGGAAGGACGTCTCCCTGACTCTCCCCTGCAGTCCTGCACTACAGAAAAGGGTAAAAAAGAGAGGGGGGCACTAATTTGGCGCAGTTTTGATACTAACAGCAGCTATAAAGGGAAAAGCACATTTTATAGTGGTATTCCTGTCTATATATAGCGCTCTGGTGTGTGCTGGCATACTCTCCCTCTGTCTCCCCAAAGGGCTAGTAGGGTCCTGTCCTCTATCAGAGCATTCCCTGTGTGTGTGCGGTGTGTCGGTACGATTGTGTCGACATGTTTGAGGAGGAAAATGAGATGGAGGCGGAGCAATTGCCTATTATACAGTTGTCATCCCCTAGGGAGTCGACACCTGAGTGGATGAGCTTATGGAAGGAATTGCGTGATAGTGTCAGCTCTTTACGACAGACAGTTGACGACATGAGACAGCCGGCTACTCAGCTTGTGCCTGTCCAGGGGTCTCAAACGCCATCAGGGGCTTTAAAACGCCCGTTACCTCAAATGGCAGACACAGACACGGATACTGACTCCAGTGTCGATGATGAGGAGACATACGTGACTTCCACTAGGGCCACACGTTACATGATTGAAGCAATGAAAAATGTATTGCATATCTCTGATAATACAAGTACCACTAAAAAGGGTATTATGTTTGGTGAGAAAAAACTGCCTGTAGTTTTTCCTGTATCCGAGGAATTAAATGAAGTGTACTGTGTGATGAGGCGTGGGTTTACCCCGATAAAAAACTGATAATTCCTAAAAGGTTATTGGCATCGTACCCTTTCCCGCCAGAGGATAGGGCACGTTGGGAAACACCCCCTAGGGTGGATAAAGCGCTCACACGCTTGTCTAAACAGGTAGCACTACCCTCTCCTGATACGGCCGCCCTAAAGGAACCTGCCGATAGAAAGCTGGAGAATATCCTAAAATGTATTTACTCTCACACGGGTGTTATACTGCGACCAGCAATCGCCTCAGCCTGGATGTGCAGTGCGGGCCTGGCGTGGTCGGATTCCCTGACTGAAAATATTGATACCCTAGATAGGGACAGTATATTACTGACTATAGAGCATTTGAAGGATGCATTTCTATATATGCGTGATGCACAGAGGGATATTTGCCGACTGGCATCAAGAGTTAGCGCGCTGTCCATTTCTGCAAGAAGAGGTTTATGGACGCGGCAGTGGTCAGGCGATGCGGATTCTAAAAGGCACATGGAAGTATTGCCTTATAAGGGGGAGGAGTTATTTGGGGTAGGTCTATCAGACCTGGTAGCCACGGCAACTGCTGGAAAATCCACATTTTTACCCCAGGTAGCTTCTCAACCTAAGAAGACGCCGTATTATCAGGCGCAGTCCTTTCGGCCCCATAAGGGCAAGCGGGCAAAAGGCGCCTCATTTCTGCCCCGTGGCAGAGGGAGAGGGAAAAGGCTGCAACAAACAGCCAGTTCCCAGGAACAAAAGCCCTCTCCCGCCTCCGCAAAGTCCTCAGCATGACGCTGGGGCTTTACAAGCGGACTCAGGCACGGTGGGGGCCCGTCTCAAGAAGTTCAGTGCGCAGTGGGCCCACTCGCAAGTGGACCCCTGGATCCTTCAAGTGGTATCTCAGGGGTACAAATTGGAATTCGAGACGTCTCCCCCTCGCCGTTTTCTAAAGTCTGCTTTACCGACGTCTCCCTCAGACAGGGAGGCAGTATTGGAAGCCATTCACAAGCTGTATTCCCAGCAGGTGATAATCAAGGTACCCCTCCTACAACAGGGAAAGGGGTACTATTCCACACTATTTGTGGTACCGAAGCCGGACGGCTCGGTGAGACCAATTTTAAACCTAAAATCCTTGAACACTTACATACAAAGGTTCAAATTCAAGATGGAGTCACTCAGAGCAGTGATTGCAAACCTGGAAGAAGGGGACTATATGGTGTCTCTGGACATCAAAGATGCTTACCTACATGTCCCAATTTACCCTTCTCACCAAGGGTACCTCAGGTTTGTGGTACAGAACTGTCACTATCAGTTTCAGACGCTGCCGTTTGGATTGTCCACGGCACCCAGGGTCTTTACCAAGGTAATGGCCGAAATGATGATACTCCTTCGAAGGAAGGGAGTTTTAGTTATCCCTTACTTGGACGATCTCCTGATAAGGGCAAGATCCAGGGAACAGTTGGAAGTCGGGGTAGCACTATCTCAGATAGTGCTGCGCCAGCACGGTTGGATTCTCAATATTCCAAAATCACAGCTGATCCCGACGACACGACTTCTATTCCTAGGGATGATCCTGGACACAGTCCAGAAAAAGGTGTTTCTCCCGGAGGAGAAAGCCAGGGAGTTATCCGAACTAGTCAGAAATCTCCTAAAACCAGGCCAAGTCTCAGTGCATCAATGCACAAGGGTCCTGGGAAAGATGGTGGCTTCTTACGAAGCAATCCCATTCGGCAGATTCCACGCAAGAACCTTCCAGTGGGATCTGCTAGACAAATGGTCCGGGTCGCATCTTCAGATGCATCAGCGGATAATCTTGTCACCAAGGACAAGGGTGTCTCTCCTGTGGTGGTTGCAGAGTGCTCATCTTCTAGAGGGCCGCAGATTCGGCATTCAGGACTGGGTCCTGGTGACCACGGATGCCAGCCTGAGAGGCTGGGGAGCAGTCACACAGGGAAGAAATTTCCAGGGCTTGTGGTCAAGCCTGGAGACATTACTTCACATAAATATCCTGGAGCTAAGGGCCATCTACAATGCTCTAAGCCTAGCAAGACCTCTGCTTCAAGGTCAGCCAGTGCTGATCCAGTCAGACAACATCACGGCAGTCGCCCACGTAAACAGACAGGGCGGCACGAGAAGCAGGAGGGCAATGACAGAAGTTGCAAGGATTCTCCGCTGGGCGGAAAATCATGTGATAGCACTGTCAGCAGTGTTCATTCCGGGAGTGGACAACTGGGAAGCAGACTTCCTCAGCAGACACGACCTCCACCCGGGGGAGTGGGGACTTCACCCAGAAGTCTTCCACATGATTGTGAACCGTTGGGAAAAACCAAAGGTGGACATGATGGCGTCCCGCCTCAACAAAAAACTAGACAGGTATTGCGCCAGGTCAAGGGACCCTCAGGCAATAGCTGGGGACGCTCTGGTAACACCGTGGGTGTACCAGTCAGTGTATGTGTTCCCTCCTCTGCCTCTCATACCCAAGGTAATGAGAATCATAAGAAGGAGAGGAGTAAGGACTATACTCGTGGCTCCGGATTGGCCAAGAAGGACTTGGTACCCGGAACTTCAAGAGATGCTCACAGAGGACCCGTGGCCTCTACCTCTAAGAAAGGACCTGCTCCAGCAGGGACCCTGTCTGTTCCAAGACTTACCGCGGCTGCGTTTGACGACATGGCGGTTGAACGCCGGATCCTAAAGGAAAAAGGCATTCCGGATGAAGTCATCCCTACCCTGATCAAAGCCAGGAAGGATGTACCCGTACAGCATTATCACCGTATTTGGCGTAAATATGTTGCGTGGTGCAAGGCCAGGAAGGCCCCTACAGAGGAATTTCAACTGGGTCGTTTCCTGCATTTCCTGCAAACAGGACTGTCTATGGGCCTAAAATTAGGGTCCATTAAGGTTCAAATTTCGGCCCTGTCGATTTTCTTCCAGAAAGAACTGGCTTCAGTTCCTGAAGTTCAGACGTTTGTCAAGGGGGTACTGCATATACAGCCTCCTTTTGTGCCTCCAGTGGCACCTTGGGATCTCAATGTAGTTTTGGGATTCCTAAAATCACATTGGTTTGAACCACTCTCCACTGTAGACTTAAAATATCTCACTTGGAAAGTGGTAATGCTGTTAGCCCTGGCTTCAGCCAGGCGTGTCTCAGAATTGGCGGCTTTATCCTATAAAAGCCCTTACCTCATTTTTCATACGGACAGGGCAGAATTGAGGACTCGTCCTCAATTTCTCCCTAAGGTGGTTTCAGCGTTTCACTTGAACCAGCCTATTGTGGTACCTGCGGCTACTAGGGACTTGGAGGACTCCAAGTTGCTGGACGTAGTCAGGGCCCTGAAAATATATGTTTCCAGGATGGCTGGAGTCAGGAAATCTGACTCGCTCTTTATCCTGTATGCACCCAACAAGCTGGGTGCTCCTGCTTCTAAGCAAACTATTGCTCGTTGGATTTGTAGTACAATTCAGCTTGCACATTCTGTGGCAGGCCTGCCACAGCCAAAATCTGTAAAAGCCCATTCCACAAGGAAGGTGGGCTCATCTTGGGCGGCTGCCCGAGGGGTCTCGGCTTTACAACTTTGCCGAGCAGCTACTTGGTCAGGGGCAAACACGTTTGCTAAATTCTACAAATTTGATACCCTGGCTGAGGAGGACCTTGAGTTCTCTCATTCGGTGCTGCAGAGTCATCTGCACTCTCCCGCCCGTTTGGGAGCTTTGGTATAATCCCCATGGTCCTTACAGAGTTCCCAGCATCCACTAGGACGTCAGAGAAAATAAGAATTTACTTACCGATAATTCTATTTCTCGTAGTCCGTAGTGGATGCTGGGCGCCCATCCCAAGTGCGGATTGTCTGCAATACTTGTACATAGTTATTGTTACAAAAATCGGGTTATTATTGTTGTGAGCCATCTTTTCAGAGGCTCCTCTGTTATCATGCTGTTAACTGGGTTCAGATCACAGGTTGTACGGTGTGATTGGTGTGGCTGGTATGAGTCTTACCCGGGATTCATAATCCTTCCTTATTGTGTACGCTCGTCCGGGCACAGTATCCTAACTGAGGCTTGGAGGAGGGTCATAGGGGGAGGAGCCAGTGCACACCAGGTAGTCCTAAAGCTTTTACTTTTGTGCCCAGTCTCCTGCGGAGCCGCTATTCCCCATGGTCCTTACGGAGTTCCCAGCATCCACTACGGACTACGAGAAATAGAATTATCGGTAAGTAAATTCTTATTTTTATTTCTTTTTAACTTCCCCCTTGATGCTGGACATGTCCACTATCTGGAAAGTCTTGGGGGGAGGGTGCTGCTGCCATTGCCCATGGCTAGACCTTACTCCTCTGGTGCTGCCCATGTGGGGCCACTAGTACAAATGTTTCCAGGGCCGCTTTTTGTTCCCAATCCGCCCCTGTAGGTGGGGGAGCCATCTTGTGAACTGTTGGTGACCACATCCAGGGACCATTTTTCTACAACTACAGCTGCCTCTCTTCACCTTGGTATGCAATAACCTATCCTGCTTTTATTGTTTATTATCTGCTTACTGTGAAATATAATAAAATATGTTTTTATATAAACTTTCTCTTTGGTTATGTGCCTGCACACCCGTTGTGATGGGTTTATGATGCTTGAAAATAAGGATGAGAGAAAACATTTGGTTATAGAGACACACTGAATGTGCCTAACTACTGCAAATATTGTGAGTGTTCCGCTGAGGGGACAATCTCTGTTATGGTGATTGTGATTGCCTGCATTTAAATTTGATATGCCTATTCTCTTCACACCATTGTGAGTAATTTGTTGAGGGCATTTCCACTGGTGAAATCACTGTAACGTAGCACTTCATATGTAGATACAGACACAGTCACACACAGAATATAGGCATGATGCATATCACTTTAATCAGCAGAAGCTGCTTGTGCATCCTAGTCACATAGCAATGCAAATAAGATGCATTTTTAGCAAAAAAAAAAGGTGCACAACATTAGCAGAGCTGGCCCGGGAGCTGCCAGCTGACTCACGCCAGGCATCTCCTGCTGCATGGCGTATTGAGGCAAGATGTATGAGGACACATCTGTATCCAAACAACGTCAAAGATCACAGTGTTAGCAGCCGTGTAAGTGCTGTGTGCAGGTGGGCTGATTGTGCAACAGTGTTTGGCATATGTGTAAGGGCATTATGTGTGTCATGTGTAATAGGGCATTAATAATGTGTGGCATATGTGTAAGGGGCACTATGTGTGTCAATATGTGTATAAGGGCATTAATAATGTGTGGCATATGTGTAGGGGGCACTATGTTTCAAAATATGTGTATAAGGGCATTCATTATGTGAAGCATATGTGTAAGGGGCATTAATGTGTGGTATTATGTGTATAAAGGCATTACTAATGTGTGGCATTATGTGTATAAGGTGCTCTACTGTGTGGCATAACGTATAGAAAGGGCACTACTGTGTGGTCTAATGTGAATAAAGAGCAATATGGTGTGGTGTAATGTGAATAAGGGGCGATGCAGTGTGATGTACAGATGGAGCCGCACTCATCCAGTGCGGCTCCATCACAGGCGTGCAGTCCCGGCGTAACTAGGTGATCTGTCCACCTAGCCCCGCCGGGAGTGCACAGAGATGCTCTCCCATTCCAGTGAATGGGGCGCATCTCCATCACAGACGTGTAGACAGAGTCGCTCTGGCGATAGGCGTGCCCCAAGCACAGATGGAGCCATGATTAGCGTGGCTCCATCTGTAATGTGAATAAGGGGCACTACTGTGAGGAGTAACGTATATAAGATAAAGTGTTGTTAATGTGTGATGCAACGTGAATAAGGGACACTGGGCCTCATTCAGACCCGTTTGCATGCTGCATTTTTTTGCAGCCGTGCGAACGGGTCTGAACTGCACATGCGTGTGACCCGCAATGCGCAGGTGCATCGCTGCCCGGCGACAAGGGTCGCCGGAGAGCGACGGCATCTACAACGGAAGCGATCGCAAGGGCGATCACAAGAAGATTGACAGATAGAAGGCGTTCCTGGGCGGCATCTCACCGTTTTCTGGGAGTGAAGAAATGCAGGCGTGTCCGGCCATTTCCTGGGAGGATTCCTGATGTCAGCTTCTTCAAGGATCATCGCAGCGGGTGACTAAGTCCTGGGCTGTGCAGAAACTGCACAAACTTTTGTTTGTGCAGCTCACTGCAATGCATAGCTGAATGCAGCCCTGCAAAGTGCTTACCCCATCCTCTGTAGACGGCGATTACCTGGTCGCAGCAGTGCAAAAAATATCCTGCGTGCGACCAGGTCTGAATTATGCCCATTATTGCATGATATAATGTGAATAAAGTTGCACTACTGTGTGGAGTAATTTGAATTGGGGGTGCTATTGTGGGGACATGCCCCTTCCCAGCAAGAACACGCCCTTTTTTGGGCTGTGCACCGAAAGTGTGTACTGTTCCTATTTAAAATATAAGGGGTAGGAGCACCAAAATGAGGACTGCTATGGGTTAGGGGTGATGGTGCTGGAAAAGGGGTGCAGGGTCAGAGGCAGAACTAGAGGTGGTGGTAGGGTGCACCAGCCAAAATCTTGCCTAGGGTATCATATAGGTTAGGGACAGCTCTGCCCATAATACATAATGTTGTATTCCTCCTCACGCCCGCATAGGGTATCCGTTTGAATGGTCAACCATATTAAGGTCGACAGTCATTAGGTCGACCACTATTGGTTGACATTGACATGGTCGACATGGTTACATGGTTGACACATAAAAATAGTCGACACGACAGGTTGAAACATGAAAATGTTGACATAACTTTTTTTTAAAATGTAGATTTTTTAATTTTTCAGACTTTACCATCCACGTGGACTATTATTGGGAATAGTAACATTGCCCACAGCATGGCAAGCGAAGCGAGCCATGCAAGGGGATGTGGTACACTAATTGGGGTTCCTGGTCATGTTACGGAAAAAATTACACCAAAAACAGTTCAAAAATCCATGTCGACCTATTCATGTGTCAACCATTTTCATGTGTCGACCATTAGTCCATGTTGACCATGTCAATGTTGACCAACAGTGGTCGACCTAATGACTGTTGACCTTAACATGGCCGACCATTCATTCCAGAACCCCCGCATAGTGCCTCTAACTTCTCCCCCATACTGATAGTTTCCCCACAGACTTACATAATCCCCCCATATTGTCAGACACTCCACCATCCTGCCATACACAACCCCCATACTGCCATACTTCCCCACATTCCCCCACAAACTGCTTCCTTTTCCTTCCCCACCATACACAGTTAGTGGCTATGGGACTAATTCAGACCTGATCGCTGCTGTGCATTTTCGCACAGCAGCGATCAGGTCTGAACTGCACATGTGCCGGTGCCGCAGTGCACAGGCACATGCTAGACAGCCGACGGCTGTCTTAGCCCTGCGATTGCCTCTGCCTAATTGACACGCAGAGGCGGTCGCTGGGTGGGAGGGGGCGGGCCGGAGGTGTTTGGCCACCGTTTATGGGGTGCAGTTCGGGCAACACAGGCATGCCCAAACCAGTGTGTGTGTGGGGGGGGGCGGGATGCGGCAGCTGCGTGACATCACACGCAGCCTCTGCAACCCGGAAAGCAACGAAAAAGTTTTTTGCAGTTTCTGAGTAGCTCTGGACTTGCTCAGCCCTTGCGATCACTTCAGCCTCTCCGTTCCCGGAATTGACGTCAGACACCCGCCCTGCAAACGCTTGGACACGCCTGCGTTTTTCCAAACACTCCCTGAAAACAGTCAGTTGACACCCACAAACGCCCTCTTCCTGTCAATCTCCTTGCGATCGGTTGTGAGAATGGATTATTTGTTATATCCATCGCCCAGCAACGATACGCTTTGTACCCGAACAACGCGCCTGCGCATTGTGGTGCATATGCATGCGCAGTAGTAACCTATTCGCTGCGCTGAGAAAAATGGCAGCAAGCAAACAACTCGGAATGACCCCCAATGTTTTATGTAACTCCCCTCTACTAGTTTTGTAATGCGCTGCAGCCCTGGGTTGGCTATTATAGAATACTAGGTGATTCATCGCACAGCAGCCAAACAGTCACTATTGTTAGCGCCAGTGTCCCAATGCGCCGCATTGCGGGGAAGAAGATGCAGTCAATAAACTACAGCTGCCAGCAGGCCTCAGCGCCGGAATGCTTTGACAGTATGGGCTTCTGGGAGCTGTAGTTTATTTAGTGCGTCTACTTCCCTGTAATGCGGTGCGTTGGGACACCTGCGCTAACAATAGTGACTGGCTGGCAGAACTAACTGACTCGCTGAATCAATGTAAAAGGTTAGAGTGCTATGCAGTGTCAGTGACACTGCACACCCACTGCACTGCACAGCACTCTCACCTTTTACATTGATTCAGCATCCAGACATTACCCTCCATGATATCACCCACTCTATCTGTTACATTAGCCATCCCAGGGCTTCCAGGAAGGCAGCCCAGGTGCTGTGTTGCGGAGTCAGGGCCTCTGGGGATCTGGGTGCGGCTGTGGTGGGGAGGCACTTCTGTGACATCACGCGCAGAGGAGGCTCCGCGGCTCAGAGAGTATGCGGCGCAGGGAGGGCTATGAAAGCCTTCTGCTGAGCTGCTTTCATACACATCTATGCCGGTGGCCGCAGCAGCTTCTGTTCCAGCTGCGCCACGGCTAGGGAGTGGGGATTGTTGATGCCGGAGGGGCAGGCGTTCTGGCAGCAGGACACAGGATGCTGCAGTAAAAGGATTTTTCCCCCACTATCTACAGTGCAGAGACTAGCTGCAGATGCAGTGGCATACCCTCCAACTGTACCTTTTTGGCAGGTACAGTATTTTTTTTTTTTTGGTCTGTACCGATTTTTGCCTCTCCAAACTTCCATTGAAAGTATAGGAAAAGGGGCGTGACCACGCCACTTTACCCGCAGCCATGCCTACTTTTCGAATTTGTACCGGTTTTTATGTGTAAATTGTTGGAGGATATATTGCTGCAGATGCAGTGGGCCTATTTTGGGGAGTGGACCTGGAGCTGCAGCTCCATCAGCCCCATTGTTAATCCTGCTCTGGGAACACACAGCAACCAAAGGGCAGAGCCTCCCATTGGATATAACATGTGTGGGAGGGTGTTTCTCGCCCAATCAGCTGTGGACTGGGTGTGATAGACCTGCTGCTAACCCAATGAGAGCTCCTAGCCACACCCAGCGTTATCCACATAGTCACTCTGGGATATTATATAGGAGATATATTAATAAAAAAAAATGTTCATTCAGTATGCCACATCATAGAAAGCTCTGGTGGAGCATTTGAGATGGAGGTGTCTTTCCAAAAGCATTGGGGACCACATCAAATTTTGTAGTGCGGGCCCATAAAGGTCTAGTTACCTCCCTGGCGCCTTTAATTTCATGGTGTATTGCAAGGGAAAACCTGCGAATCCAGCGGTACTGTAGGCAGTGGCGGATTTAGGGGGGGGGCACTCGGGCCCGTGCCCCCCCTGTCATTTGGGAACACACCCCCCCCGTGCCGCCGCCGCCGCATACGGAGATGACGGGCGCCCGCTGAGATTGTGTTACCAGCGGGCGCCCGTCTCACTGCACAGCGGCAGCCGGAGGCAGGAGCTCAGTACTGAGCTCCGGCTTCCGGCGCTGTCACTGTGCGCTATGGGAGAGACGTCAGTCATGACGTCTCTCTGATAGTGCTGAGTGACTGAGGAGCGGACGCCAGGAGGAGGACTGCAGCGGCGCGGGAACGGGGCTCGGTAAGTATGTTTTTTATTTCCTTAATGCATCTACTGGGGGCTAACTATGGGGGACATTACTACTGGGGGCTAACTATGGGGGACATTACTACTGGGGGCTAACTATGGGGGACATTACTACTGGGGGCTAACTATGGGGGACATTACTACTGGGAGGCTAACTATGGGGGACATTACTACTGGGGGCTAACTATGGGGGACATTACTACTGGGGGGCATCAACAAGGGGCATTACTACTGGGGGTCAAACTACTGGGGGCATTATAACTGGGGCATCTACTGGGGGCATCACTACTGAGGGGTCATCTATTGGGGGCAGCTACTGGGGGCCATCTACTGGGGGCATTACTACAGGGGGGTCATCTATTGGGGCAAACTCGTAGGGGGGCATTACTACTGGGGGGTCATCTATTGGGGGCAGCTACTGGGGGACATTTTTCCTGGGGGGCATCTACTGGGGGCATTATTACTGGGGGGCATCTACTGGGGGCATTACTACTGGCGGGTCATCTATTGGGGGCAAACTCCTAAGGGGCATTACTACTGGGGGCAAACTACTGGAGGACATTATTATTAGGGGGCATCTACTGGGGGCAAACTGCTGGGGGACATTATTACTGGGGGGGCATCTACTGGGGGCCAACTACTGGGGGACTATTACTGGGGGCCAACTACAAAGGTGCTAACTACTGGCGGTGTAACTACAGGGGCATTACTACTGGCGGCTTAACTACAGGGGCATTACTACTTGGGGGCTAAACTAAAGGGGGGGTAAACTACTGGGGTCATGACTGCAGGGAAATTACCACTGGGGGCATAATGACTGGGGGCATTACTACAGGCAACATTACTACTGGGGGCAATACGGGCATTGCATAAGGGGCACCACTACTATGTGGTCTATATAAGGGGCACTACCAGTACAGTGAACATTGCATAACGAGCGCTACAACTGTGGGCATTGTATAAGAAGCGCCACCTCACGCAGCCGCACGCAAATGTACTTGCCCCTTCCATGGTGCCCCCCCTATCATTTTCTTCTGGATCCGCCCCTGACTGTAGGTGCATATGCATGCACTTACTTGCGGGGGTGTGAACCAGGGCCGCCATCAGGGGGGTGCTGGGGGCACATCTATCCCGGGCTCAGCCTCTCTGACAGAGAGAGGAGGGCCCGGGATGCTCATGCAGCCATCTGCCCACCGCCATCCGCGCCATTCAGCGGTCGTCCTCGCTGTTCTGCCACTGTCCTCCGACCCTCCAGCAGCTCAATATTGAAAACTTCCCTCCCAAAATGCCCGCCGCCACAGAGGAGACAGTTATTTAAGATACTAGAGGTGCCTTCTAGTATCTTAAATAACTGTCTCCTCTGAGGCGGCGGCCATTTTGGGAGGGACGTTTTCAATACAGCTGCAGGAAGATGGAGGAGAGCAGCAGAACAGCAGGGATGGAGGTGGGCAGGCAGCGGCATCAGCATCCCGGGCACTCCCAACAGCGGCACATGTATGTATGTATGTATGTATGTATGCATGCATGTGTGTGTATATAATATGTACACACACACACACACACACACACACACACACACACACACACACACACACACACACACACACACACACACACACACACACACACACACACACGCATGCATTCATTCTATAATGCATTAACTGGTGCAATTCTAAAACTGACTCCTCCACAGTGAGGGGGCCCTGCCTATTTTGTCAATCCCAGGGCCCGCAATTTCTGATGGCAGCCCTGGTGAGAACATCTCCCCTAATTGAATTGAGCCCTATAAATAGAGGTTGTGTGATCCCTGTGCAGCAGTCACAGAAGGGTTAATCTCTGCAGCTTGTCACACAGAGTTACATTGTTGCTCTTTTTTGCAGAAACTGAACTGGGAGCTGGAAGCCACAGACCAGCTGCACTTTAGTAATTACTCTTATACATAACACAGCATCTCTTCTATATTCCTGTATTATGGATGGAATTCTCAGTAAATGTCACTGAGAGCTGCGCTGCACCACTTCTGTGATACGGTATACTGGATGTATTTATCAGCATGTCACAGAGCAGAACAGCATTACTTCTATAATAATGTATAATGGATTTAATTCTCGATATATGTCACTGACAGGTGCACAGAACTACTTCTGTAATCCATTATGTTGGATGGAATTTTCAGTATATGTCAAGAGCTGCACAGCATAATTTCTGTAATCCTGTATTGTCACTAATAGCTGCACAGCACTACTTTTTACCCCTGAATACTGGAAGTAATTCTCAGTAGATAACACTGACTGCTGCACAGAACCATTTCTGTAATCATGTATACTACTCGGTATCATTCAGAGTATATGTCATGGACAGTTGCACAGCAGCACTTCTACATGCTGTACACTAGGTGGAATTCTCAGTATATGTCACATAGCTGCACAGCAATACTTCTGTAATCATGTTCAGTTGATGGAGTTTTCAATATATGTCACTGACAGATGCACAAAACTACTTATGTAATCCTGTATCCTGGATGTAAGTCTCAGTATATGTCACTGACAGGGGTGTGGTTCATCAAATCGACAGTGTCTAGGTCGACAATGTTTAGGTCGACCACTATAGGTCGACAATCACTAGGTCGACATGGATGGAAGGTCGACAGGGTTTCTAGGTCGACATGTGCTAGGTCGACAGGTCTAAAGGTCGACATGAGGATTTTATTTATTTTTTGTGTCGTTTTCTTCGTAGAGTGACCGGGATCCCAAATTAGTGCACCGCGTTCGCTCGCCATGCTTCGGGCATGGTGCCTTCGCTCCGCTACCGCTTCGCTCGGCACACTTTACCGTTCCAATCGTAGTCCACGTGGATCGTTAAGTATGAAAAAATTAAAAAAAAAAAAAAAAAGTGAAAAACTCATGTCGACCTTTAGACCTGTCGACCTAGCACATGTCGACCTAGAAACCCTGTCGACCTTCCATCCATGTCGACCTAGTGACTGTCGACCTATAGTGGTCGACCTAAACATTGTCGACCTAGACACCGTCGATCTTCAGACCGGATCCCCACTGACAGATGCACAGAACCACTCTATAATCCCATATATTGGTTGTCATTCTCAGTGTATGTCTCTGATAGCTTCACAGCACCACTTCTGTAATTCATTATACTGGGTGTAATTCTCAGTGTGCAAACGGGTCCTGCGGCATAGGATCCAAGCTGGTATGAGACTGTCATTAATTAACATTCTGATGCTGTTTTGGAGATAGGAAGCAGGCAGCAATGGGCTCCGTTTGTGTCACCGCTTTTTAGGGGCTGGGAAAAGGCCAGGGAGCTCTGTTGTAGGACGGAGATTTCCTGGTCTCTGTGAACGACATCTTGCGCGGCACAATGGGTGCAGCAAGCCACCCAATGGTGGGTGCTTTGATCTGATGCTGCTGAATCCCTACTGCAGCAGGAGGCGTCTGTTTGTAATAGACGCATCTTGCTGCGTAACCACACACAGCTGCGTTTCTAGAGAGGAGGGGACCCGTGTGCAGACTCCATGTGTGGGCCCCCTCCTCTCCTGTAGCCGTCACAGCCGCTGTTAACGCTCTCAGTGCTGAGACTCTGGCACAGTGCCATAGTCTACAGCATGCGCAGGACTCCAAAAATGGCTGCCGCACCATTTTTTCGGAGTCCTGCACATACGCTGTAGACTCTGGCACTGTGCCAGAGTCTCTAGCGCTCAGTGCGCTAACAGTGGTGGTGATGGCTATGGGAGAGGATGGGGCCCACACACAGTCACAAATGGACGCTGGAAAGTTAAGTATAGAAGAAATGGGTGCAGTGTGTGCGGTGTGGGCCCCCTCTGGACCCAGGGGCCTGGGTGCACCACACACACTGCACCCATTATAGATACGCCAGTGACCACAGAGCAGTGATAGCAACTCCAACATGCACTGTCCCGGAAGCAGATACGCATTACACCACTAACAGCTGTCCAGTTACCCCCTGATCCTGCCCATGTACGACTACAGTTGCCTGCTGCTGTGCATGCCAAAGCCGCGTGTAAGTTTTGGGCAGTTGAAATCTCCCGGGCATTTCTTCTGTGTGGGGAAGTGACTAGGCTGCATTGGCGTTTCTGTAATGGGTGCAGTGTATGCAGTGCACGCGGGTACCTGGGTCCAGGGGGGCCCACACCGCACACACTGCAACTATTTAATATACATATTCCAGAGTCCCGCAACGACTGCCCTCTAGTGCAGGCATAAATCACTTGCAAAATGGCCGCCGTGGTCATTTCCGAGTGATTTGCACATGCGCACTGTAAATGTCCCCAGGAACAAGGCACAGGCGCCATGCTCCCGGAGACCTGCGTATGCACAGTAGACTCTGGAAGTATGCCAGAGTCTACTTGCTGCCGGAAAGGAGGGGGCCCGCAACGAAGGCTGTATGTAGGTCCCTTCCTCTCCCAAAATGCCCCTGCTTGGCTGCCTGTTCTTCCCTGCCGTGTGCCCCCCCCCCCCCTTCCCCTTTCCTCCCTGGCTCTCTCCTCTCTGGCTCTCACTATCTCAGGCAGCTCCTATTTCCTCAGAACCCCTCCTCCTGTCTCACATTCTCCTCTTCTAACTGCTGCCGCACGGACGCATGGGAAGCAATGCCCTCATCAGTCTGGCGCTCTGTGCAGCTGCGTACCCTGTCTAATGGTAGGACCGGCACTGGTGGACGGAGAAACTATATAAAAAGAGGCAAAAGTCGGAGCTTCTCCAGATCATGTCCACCTTAGATGGCTGTCAATGGGGGTAATTCTGAGTTGATCGCAGCAGCAAGTTTGTTAGCAATTGGGCAAAACCATGTGCACTGCAGGGGAGGCAGATATAACATGTGCAGAGAGAGTTAGATTTGGGAGGGTTATTTCATTTCTGTGCAGGGTAAATACTGGCTGCTTTATTTTTACACTGCAATTTAGATTTCAGTTTGAATACACCCCACCCAAATCTAACTCCCTCTGCACATCTTACATCTGTCCCCCCTGCAGTGCACATGATTTTGCCCAAGTGCTAACAAACTTGCTGCTGCGATCAACTCAGAATTAGGCCCAATACACGCCCCGCGATTTTCTCTGTGTTATATGGGAGTAAGTGAGGCTCTCTGATTATGCAGTGCTAAATATAATATTGCATGCATTACATGACAGTCACTGCATTTAGGGCTGGATTAAGCCTTGGGGGCTGGGGCACTTAAAACGGGGGGGGGGGGGGGGGGGGGGGGCATCCCCACTATTCTCGCCATCCACATCTTGTCAGCACCGCCCCCACTATGGGACTGCGCAGGAGAGCGGGTGTATATTAGATTGTGTATATTACATTTAAACCAATGGTGTTAGATTTAAACCAATGTGTATATTAGATTTAAACTAATGGTTTAATAATGCCTGGGTGTTGTCTAAAGCTCCACATAATTGAGAGACAACTATTTTAGAAGGTTTTCCTGCACTGGACCAAAGGCTTCCTTCTTCTACTGCATTAGGGGGAGAACTGGTGATATCAGTGTGCCCCAGCTGGGGGCCCCTCTAACAGGTACAGTGTCCTCTGCAACATCCCCTTAATCTGGCTATGAGTTTATTAATCTCTGCATTATTTGTCAGTAACTGCAAAGTTTTCCACGTTATTTGGCTGTCTCTGCAATGGTCTCTATATTATCTGACAGTCACTGCGATGTACTCTGTATTATCTGGCTATCACTGCGAACATTTGCATTATCTGCCAGTCATTGATATGCCCTCTGCATTATCTGGCAGTCACTGCAACGCTCCTTGCACTGGTGTAACTAACATGGACGCAGTTGCTATGGGGCCCGCACTGTCTTCGGGATGCAGTTGCTATGGAACTCGCACTGTCTCCGGACTCACCCCGGCTCCTAGCACCCTTCACGCAGTGGAACACAACTACAGGGTACCACCTCCAGACCCTGCCTGCCTTATCCCAGCTCCCTTCACTCTGCAGATTACAGCTACAGGCAGGGCCGGACTGGCCATCTGGCATATGCCAGAAGGGCCGATGGTCTGGTGGGCCGATCCAGTCCACAGAGAGCCGGGAAGGCTGCGCTCAACGCAGCTCCCGGCTCTCTGGTTTGTCCCCAGCTGCTGCTGCAAGGCGTGCCCTGTTGCTAAGCAACCTGACTCATGACATGCTCCCATTTGCAGTGTCCGTGCGCCCTTTACATGGTGTGCGCCCCCTTTCTCGTACGTGCGTGCGCCTTTAGTGCGCGCACGATTGCCTAGGCCAGACGGAGTCCCCAGTCCATCCCTGGCTACAGGGGACCACCTCTGGGCTGCCTCCTCCAGCACCCAGCACCCTTTATACTGCGTAATCTCTCTCTTCCCCATACGTCGGGACTGGGAAGCTGGGTGGGGTATATTCTTTTTTATTATTACTGTGACTCCTCTGCCCATCCTTCTACTTAGCTAATTTCCCAGCACAGGGATCTTGAGCCGCCCGGCCTGTGTCCTGCTCCAGCCACATTTTGACACTGATACAGTAGTTAAGCAGCTGGAAGGACCCACATCTCCCCCCTCACTGCAGCTCCAGGACCCACAGCTACATGATGATTCTACACTTGTGCAGAGAGCGTACCTGTGGTAGGGCCGCTGGACTTGCCCTGACCCCCGATTACCTCACATTGCTCCCAGAGTCCTGAGTAGCAGGCAGGGGAGTCCCCCTACAGACACCTCTTCACCCCGCTGCTCCAAAAACAGATTGCCTCCCACCACACACGCACGCACGGACATACACCCTCCCTGCATTTAGACACCACCTAACTACCTCTCCCATGCTACCAGAGACCTTACCTTCAGGCACAACTCTTTCTGCCCTTCTGTTGCCAGACACCCCTCTTCTTGCTGCTACCCATACTGCCATAATACCTTACATGTTACCTTACTTCTCACCACACAGTGCCATGTATTTCTCCCTTGCTGCCAGTTTCCCCCCTGACTTCAGAATCCCCCCATACTGTCAGTCACCTCACCATCCTGCCATACATACACTCCATACTGCTTCCCCTTCCTTCCCCACCACACACACAGTTAGTAGTTATGTTTTATATGGTTCCCCTCTGCCAGTTCTGTAATGCGCTGCAGTCTTGGGTGGGGAACCACCAGCTAATATAGAATACAGTGCATCCAGAAAGTATTCACAGCACTTCACTTTTTCCACATTTTGTTATGTTACAGCCTTATTCCAAAATGGAATAAATACATTTTTCCCTTAAAATTCTACACACAATACCCCATAATGTGAAAAAAGTTTTTTTGAGGTTTTTACAAATTTTTAAAAATAAAAAACTAAGAAATCACATGTACATAAATATTCACAGCTTTTGCTCAATACTTTGTTGATGCACTTTTGCCAGCAACTACAGTCTCAAGTCTTTTTGAATTGATGCCACAAGCTTGGCACACCTATTTTTGGGCAGTTTCACCCATTTCTCTTTGCAGCACCTCTCAATCTTCATCAGGTTGGAAGGGAAGAGTTGGTGCACAGCCATTTTCAGATCTCTCCAGAGATGTTCAATCGAATTCAAGTCTGGGCTCTGGCTGGGCCACTCAAGGACATTCACAGAGTTGTCCTGAAGACACTCCTTTGATATCTTGGCTGTGTGCTTAGGGTTGTTGTCCTGCTGAAAGATAAACCATCACCCCAGTCTGAGGTCAAGTGCTCTGGAGCAGGATTTCATCCAGGATGTCTCCGTACATTGCTGCATTCATCTTTCCCTCTATCCTGACTAGTTTTCCAGTTTCTGCTGCTGAAAAACATCCCCACAGCATGAGCTGCCACCACCATGCTTCACTGTAGGTATGCTTTTGGCCTGGTGATGAGCGGTGCCTGATTTCCTTCAAACATGACACTTTGCATTCACGCCAAAGAGTTCAACTTTGTCTCATCAGAGAGTCCTTCAGGTACATTTTGGCAAACTCCAGGCGGGTTGCCATGCGCTTTTTACTAAGGAGTGGTTACCGTCTTGCCACTCTACCATACAGGCCTGATTGGTGGATTGCTGCAGAGATTGTTGTCCTTCTGGAAGGTTCGCCTCTCTCCACAGAGGAATGCTGTAGCTCTGATAGAGTGACCATCGGGTTCTTGGTCACCCCCGTGACTAGGGCCCTTCTCCCCAATTGCTCAGTATAGAATGGCTGGACAGCTCGAGGAAGAGTCCTGGTGGTTCCGAACTTCTTCCATTTATGGATTATTGGGACCTACAAAGCAGCAGACATTTTTCTGTACCCTTCCCCAGATTTGTGCCTCGGGACAATCCTGTCTCGTAGGTCTACAGACAATTCTTTTGACTTCATGCTTGGTTTGTGCTCAGACATGCACTGCTTTACTACAAACATACCTGAAATGTTTTTCAATATTATTTACATTTAAACAAAATACAAGGTGCAGAACATGAAAACATGATAAATTATACAAAATAATTATTAAATAAAACTAAAATATGCTTTTAAGATACCGGGTTCCAAATGACTCAGGCACGGTGGTAGATGAAAAACCAACAGTGGTTTATTGAACAGAATGGGTTATAAACAGCTCAGCACACATCTGTAATCCAATTCCACATGACAATTCCTACCACAATCTCCGGACAGAGCATTACTTCTTAGTCAAGGAGAATAGCATCTCTTCCAGCAACACAGCGTCCCAGATAAATCCAATATAATAGGTCCCACAGCATATCCCTGGCAGAACTTTACTTTGTAGCCTAGGGTCAAAGAATCTCCTTTCAGCTCTCTGGGTAGCTCAATTTATACCTCCAGAAGCTTCATATTGCAAGGGTGTGTGTGACTTCTTTGTCTTAGGATCTTCCAGCATTGGAATACAATACATATTCTAATCAAGGTGATTACATTAGCCAGAGAGCCACCCTGTCTGGTCAGCTCACTGTTGGACAATAGGGAGTAAACAAAAAGGGACAATGGTACCTTATATGACTCCCCTCTGAGTGTCCACTGTGGTGTATGAAAACAATAGGAAACTAAGTCTAACATGAATACATTATCTAAAGAGTAACAGATAACATAACACAATTGCATATATTAACAATATTAAGGTTGATTTAAACACAGTATTGGATAAGCAGCAATGGACATGTTATGGAGAATGAACAAACAGATGAATTGATTGTATACGGATATGGGTATAAAAAGTACATATTTGACATGGGAAATGAGGCATAGCTATATTAATTGTCACAGACATAATTTCCTCACATATGCATTCTGCACTTTATGCAAATGACTCTACAAAGCACTCCCTTGTGTACAAGTGTCCATCCGACTGACACGCCCACTTCCATTGTCTAATAGCGCCTGGTGCTTCTTTAGATGCCACCATTGGTTACACCATCAAAAACTGCACCAGCCCTTGCAGATTTTCATTCTGAGTATAGCCTCCAATGTGTACGATGAAGCATCTGTGTACGCAAACACTTTAATAGCCACCTCCTAGTCATGGCCCAGGAATATCCAGCACATTTCCAAGACATTCCTGATATTGTGCGTCTTACCTGCAATTGCACCTCTGTTCATGCACACACTGAACATCTGCATTGCATGTGACTCAGAATCAGGCCCATAGTGCATTATGGCCCTCATTCCGTGTTGATCACTCACTAGCTGCTTTTAGCAGCAGTGCAAACGCTAGGCCGCTGCCCTCTGAGAGTGTATCTTAACTTAGCAGAAGTGCGAACGAAAGATTAGCAGAATTGCTCAAAAATATTTTCCTGCAGTCTCTGAGTAGCTCCAGACCTACTCCTAGATTGCGATCACTGCAGACTGTTTAGTTCCTGGTTTGACGTCACAAACACGCCCTGCGTTCGGCCAGCCACTCCCCCGTTTCTCCAGCCACTCCTGCATTTTAGCCTGACACGCCTGCGTTTTCTAGCACACTCCCGGAAAATGGAATGTTTCTGCCCAGAAACACCCACTACCTGTCAATCACTCACCGATCAGCAGAGCGACTGAAAAGCGTCGCTCGCCTCTGTGTAAAATTGCTTAGTCTTGTGTGAAATGACTTAGCGCATGCGCCCTGCGGCCCATACGCATACGCAGAACAGCCGATTTTTAGCCTGATCACTATGCTGCGAAAAACGTCAGCGAGCGATCAACTCGGAATGACCCCCTATGTCCACGTGTATTACACACAAATATCAGCCAATTTTAAACATACTTGGGATAAAAAAAGAGTTCACTATATGATGCATTACCACTAAAACAATGTTGTACTTAAAAGCTTCATAAACTCTGATTACACAATGGGGTACATTTACTAAGGTGGGAGTTCTATTTAAGATGGGATGTTGCCCATAGTAACCAATCCGATTCCAGGTATTATCTTCTAGAAGGTGCTAGATAAATGAGAAGAAGACTCTGGTTGCTATGGCCAACATCCCATCGTAAATAGAACTCCCATCTTAGTAAATTTACATCTATGTATTCATCTGATAGAATATTGGCCCCAAGCAATGTTCGGCTGGGGAATGACAACTGATTAACACAGGTCATTGGAGGAGGAGATAATGAGACTGATGGAGAGTAAAAATAAGAGATGAAGGGGAAGAAGATTGAGAGGCAGGTGGGACATAGGGGAGGGAAGTAGCAAGACATAGAAGGGGAAGAGAGAGGGGGTATATAAAGACTGTGTAGCAGGAGAAAAAGTAAGAGCGGCATAAAAATAGACAAAATGGGAAAGAAAAAAAAAGGCGGTCAGATAAATAAGGAGAAACAGATGTGGGGGAAGGAGAAAGTGATGGGGAAGAGATAGCATAGAAAGAGGGAGATGGAGTAAAAGCCGGGGACATCTGCTAGTATATTTATACATTATAATCTATGCCATTTAAAAAAAAAACATATTTAAAATATGGTAATACAATACATAGAGGTATATTCAATTAGTGTCGGATCCTCTCCGACACTGAGGATCCGACACTAAATGCACAGTGTGGGGAATTCAATTAGCATTGTGGGGACGTAGCTCCCGGGTTAAGTGCCCAGAGCTATGCAATTGACTGCATCGCACCCAGCACAACTCGGGAGATGCACCTTAACGCAACTATTGCCATGGGCTTAGTCATAGTAAAATACATCTCCTGTTTTAAGTGCTGGGTGCAACTGTGTTACTGCATGTGGTAACACCTTGACTATCCCCAAGGCACTAGTTATTGAGGCATACCGCACAAGCAGTTGAATAGCTCCAGGCACCTTACCTGGGCGTTACATCCCTGTGATGCTAATTGACTGTCCTATTGCATTCTGTAACTACTGTACCTTAAACACATCAATATGCACTTCAGAAGCACCAAAAAAATACAATGAGCAAACCGTATTACACACACACACACACACACACACACACACACACACACACACACACACACACACACACACACACACACACACACACACATATGTTTTCACGTTTACATGCATATCTGAATATCTGCACCCTAGCAAAGTTGGAGCTGTTACCTTCACTACACTGGCATGTTCTATGCAGGAACAGGGGGTATTGGTGCATGGCCGGCCCGGGCTTAATTTTTTTGGTAAGCGAATATAGATTTTGGGGACAGCACGGACCAAAAAAGGGATTTGGACTCACAAGAAAGGGGTGGGGCCAAAGAATAGTATGCCCAAGGGTACAGGCAGAAAGTGGGTGACATGGAGACAGTGCATAACTGGGGAGGCACAGGTGGCATAGAGATAGTGGGTGACAGGGAGATACTGGGTGACTGGGGAGGCAAGGGTGACAGGAAGATAGTGGATGATAGAGGATGACTGGGAAGATAGTGGGTGACAGGGAGATAGTGGGTCACTGTGGAGGTTGGGGTGACAGGGAGATAGTGGGTGACTGCGGAGGCAGAGGTGACAAGGAGATAGTGTCAGCGAGCTCAGACCCAGCATGCCTAGATAAATGAAGCTTGGCAGTGGAGGGATTACTGTGTGTGCAGGTCAGTGAGCTGTAGGTGGTGTGCGTGCTGTCTCAGAGTGACAGGAGCCTCTCACACACAGTGACTGTGCGGCGTGAGTGTTCGCTCGCTCTTCAGGGTCCAGCTCTGTTGTAATCTCTATGTCTGTATATAATCTGAGGGAGCCCCAAGATATCATTGTACTGGGCCCCAAGATATCTGTTGCTGGCCCTGGCAATAGCACAGCAGCTCTTAATCTGAGACAGGGGACGTGGTGGTGTGTACACGGGAGAATGCCAGGGAGAAACTCACTGCATCTGCATGGGAACATCCGAGCACCCACAGCTAACAAAGCATTACTTACCCATCACCCCAAAGTCAGCTGAGACAATAGCTAGCAGCAGCAGCCCCTCCCACCACAAAAGAAAAGTACCCCTGCGCTGTGCGTATCCCTAGAGCAGCACCTTCATGTGGTCAGTGAGGCTTGGGAACCAACCAGGAGGTAGCAGCACCATGTATGATCTGGGCGGCAGTGGGATATGGCGCACTTGCAGACCTGGCACTGTAGACGCAAGCATATTTTGACTAATAGGCTGGCTGGCCATGGATTGGTGTTTCCAGCTCTCAGCTTGTGTACCAGAGCCCTGCCTCCTGGGTCCCTGCTCAGCTTCTAACACCCCTCAGCTTGCCACCTCCCCCAGTCACATGGGCTTGAGAGTCAATGCAGATACCCTGACCCACCAATATACTGTGTATGTATACATATATATATATATATATATATAAACACACACGGACACACACAGACACACACACACATACCCCCCACCACTACACCAATATACTGTGACTATACACCAATCCTGCACATTCTCACACCCCCAGTATATGCATACTTTTCCCATATACACATATATGCCGGACCTGATTTGGATTTTGGACTAAATATATATATATATATAACAAAAATGACCCTTATCTTGCGCTGTAGTATTGCTGCACCTCTAACATAATCCTCCTGTTAGCAAGGATTATAATAAATACAACCTCCAAAAGGAGTTAGAGGGCGTTATAAATCACTTTCCAAGTGTACCAGCAATTCATATAGTAGAACAATTATCTTATAAGAATTTATTAAAAGCACATTTCATGCCTAGCAAATACAGAGATAAACCCTTTCAATACACAAATCAAACAAGTTGTGTCAAACTGAATCACGAAGGGTATTTTCTCTCTTCAACCCTGACGCGTTTCATCCTATAAGGACTTCTTCAGAGGAATGGTCCATGCAGCTGGTAAAAAGGTATAATTTACTATAAATAAAATGGAGAAGAGGTCATAAAATACAAATCTAACGTTGCAGAATATTACATAAAATTTAAATATAACGTCACAGAATATTACAGACATCATACAACCACCGCCTAGCCAGTGCAGCATGTAACACAATCTAATGCCAATTAACAGTACATACCTATACAATCAATCCAAATGACAATCATAGGAATAATCGCTCATAGCCTGATTTGTTGAACAATTCTAAACAATAATTACATGTGATCACTTTACATTCCATAGAAGTAGAAGAAGGAAAGTGATCTAAACAGAGTGGGGGCAGTTATACCCACATGCGCACATGAATTAATTATTTAGAGAATAATCATTGATAATCAGTTTTTAGTTGTGTATTGTGATTTTTATTGTGTTTTTATGTATTGCCGGCCGGCATTGAGTACAAAATGTGTTAAGAATTATTGATATTGAAAAAAATTAAATCCACATCAGATGTGATTAGCGCTCTTTCGTTTGCCCCTGAGAGAGCAGCTTAAATATCTGTATAATCACAGCGCCAGGAATTGTTTTGTTCTATCTTCTTGGTATTGGTTATCCAGGCAGCTGTGATTTACTGTGGATTATAGATTTTCAAAAGATTTTGATATTGTATAAGGGACACACACGTATATAAAGTTATTTATTGTATGCAAATAAATATGGCACAGTTGACGTGCATTGCTAATAGACTTGAGAGGAGAGATTTATATTTAAAAGGTAATAAGATCATAAATTCGGAAGAAGGTAACGGGGCGGTGGCGGAGATGCATGGGTGGTTCAACAAGTTGGAAAACCTCTGCATCTCTGAAACCAAGCACTGGTGGGACCAGATATCCCTACAAAAATACCTGGATGGTGGGCTTATCCCTAGGGGTCTTAGAATCCTGAAGGAATACACCTTCAGGGAGGATAAGACCTTTACGGATGAGTGGAACACCACATTGGATAATTGTTCTAGGCACCTCATGCAATTACTTATTAAGTACAGAGAGAGCAGAGAGTGAAGGAACTCCAAATAGAAATAGAAAAGGTACATTTGGCCCTAAAGGATTATGACAAGTTAGGAGAATTTAAAGAAAGAGACTCCAAAGTAAATAAAAAATTGTTAGAATTCGAACAATCACTAGTGGATAGAAAGGAACATAAAATGGAAAGGGATGTTATAGACTATGAGAGAGGCATATCCCGTGATTATAGAAAGGCCAATACTTATAAAAGCCATAATTATAATCAGGTTACACCTAATGCAGGATTCAAGAAAAGGCAACCCTATAGACGTCAAAATATACCACAACAATGGGAGAATCATTATGGGAGAAGGGGGACAGACCAACGTGTCCAAATACACAGTAGGAAAACAGATTTTACACACAGAAATAGATATCAGGTTTTGGATGAAGATAGAAATGAGAATCATGATAATAGAAAAATGAGGCCATCTGAAACTGAGGATGAACAGGAGTCCACACCAAGCAATCGTTTTTTAGACAGGCGCAGGGGACCAAACATGTGGCATACAACCAAGTATCAAATGACGAAAGGAAGAAACAGAGAAGTAGAGGGTGTAGAGGAGGAGGAAGACGAAAACAGAATAAAAAACGCCACGCAGAAAGTAAAACAAGATAAAACAGGTAAAGGCATATTTAACTTATCCAAGAGATTATTAACGGAGGAAGAGATAAAACTGCTCGAAAAGGGATTAAATTATGCCCCTGTGGCTAAACCAAATCTTTTCCAGTTATTCGTGGATCTCAATAGATATACCCGTACACTTAGTAGGAAAAGATACTTTGCACTCAAGGCTCTAAAAAAGAGCCAAAGTGACGAGGTACCCATAATATTAGATGGAGATGATATAAATGCGAGAGAGATCCTCGAATGTCTGGAACAGGAAGGAGCCACGGACAGATCCATTTTAGAAACAGAGATTCCAATTTATGATATAAAAATAAATCCATTCAAAAGGAAAACAGATTTCTATCCTCTGGCATATAAAGGGCCATATGTGGATAGCTTTTATAAATCCACACTTGCTAGTTTCAGAGATATCTGTGAGAAATCTGAAGATGCTAAGTATTGGGACAATTTGACCCCTGGGGAACAGAAGGCCCTGAAAACATTGCAAGGGGACACATTTATTGTAATAAAATCGGCAGATAAGGGCGGTGGGGTGGTAGTCTTAAATACGGAGGATTATACTTTGGAATGTTATAGACAACTGCGAGATGAGAAGTTTTATCGCAGAATAGACTCCAACCCCACCGCCCTGTTTCAAAAACAATTGATTGAATTATTAGATTTGGCACAGGAAGATGGCTCTATATCAAGAGAAACTCAAAATTTCTTATCTTGTGCACATCCCATCACACCCACGTTTTATGTTTTACCTAAAATTCACAAGACACTTATTAATCCACCAGGACGACCTATAATTTCGGGGGTGGGTTCACTCATTAATAATTTGTCCTTTTTTTTTTTTTTCAATTCTCTTTATTCATCAGAGCATAATTGGACATAACACCAATTTTTCCATACATCAAAAGTGATAGACATATTGGTACAGTGGGCGGAGCAGGTTACCAAAACCAGAATGTAACAATTACAGAAAAACACATCTATGTAAGCATTGAGGTTCAATACAGAGCCATAGATCCCCCATTCAGGCATGGGCGGCAGTCCTCCATCCCCCCCCCCCCCTCTCTCCGGAGTCATCTCCTGAAAGAATAGGAGTCAATGTGGTTGAGCCAAAACTATTGGAGGGTCTACCAAGAGCATACGTGTTTCATACCAAGAGGTATGTCTAAAACAGGTGTGTATCTGGCGCTTGAGCTCTGGGTTCAGCGAATCTATAAAGCCCTCCCATAATTGAAAAAAGGAAGACGTATGAGACTCCTTATGTAAAGTAGTTTCAAGCCAATCCATATGAAAAACATAATATAGTTTATTTCTAAATAAAGAAAGGGACGGAGGTTGTGTACTTGCCCACATCTGTAATATGCACTTTCGTGCCACTGCTGAAATAATCAACAATAGTTTTCTACTTTCACCTGGAACAGGAATTGCCGTAGGTAGTATCCCCAATATAGCCCATTCTGCCGAAAGTGGGAGGTAGCTTACTAGACATGTAGAAGCAAAACGATTAACTGAAGTCCAGAATTGCCGTATCAAAGGGCAATCCCACATGCAATGGATAAAAGTGGCATTAGACATACCACATTTAGGGCAACTGTCGGTGTCAGACAAACCCATCACGAACCTGCGGTGGGGGGAGAGATACCCATTATGGTATATATTATAGAACATTTCCCTATACATACTTGAAGAAAGTACAGACTGGGAATAGCATAAGGAATTTAACAGCTTACTGATGGTGATATGAGGAAAAGTTGCTTTCCAAGAAGAGAGTCCAGTAGTAATAAGGTCATGGTCTAATGGCGAATTAAGAAGCTTATAATGTAGGGATATAGTCTTTCCCCCTCCCATTGGTCTAGCCAGTAGTAAATCCAGGGAGTTCGACCAGTCATTGGAAGACAGAGCTCGAATCACTGAGTTCACATAGTGTTGTGCTTGGTGAATCGCCAAAATGTGGGATCGGGGTAACTTATATGTAGTTAGTATTTCCTCAACTAGTAGAGGCCTATGATCGTTGATGTTGACCAATGCACGAACATACGGAACCCCAATATCCACCCATCTTGTGAAGGGGATAGAGGCAGTGCCGTTTTGAAATTCCGGGTTTAAAACAAACGGAAGAAAAAGAGACTGGTGACAATTTAAATTATTTTGTTTTCGTGTATAGTGCCATATTCGCCATGTCACCATAAGCAGAGGGTTTCTAACAACTTCATCTGCCAATTCTACTTTCTGCGAGTGTAAGAAAGTCAAAAGGTGTTGTTCGGGTAAGAATGATTGGTCTATTAGGGAATTAGTATAAAGATCCGTCCTATGCAGCCAGTCTCTAATGTATCGCAAGACTCCTGCATGACTATACAGTTTTAGGTTGGGCAGGTTAACTCCTCCATTTTTTCGAGATTGTTGAAGTTTTAGTAAACCTATCCTGGGGCGTCCAGATCTCCAAATGAAATCCCTGAAGGATTTGTAAAGAAAATTTTCATCAGCTGTGGTTAACAGAATAGGTAACATTTGTAACGGATAAAGCAGCTTTGGAAATGAGATCATCTTCAACAGATGAATTCTACCTAAATATGATAATAGTAAGTGTCGCCATCTAGACAATTCCCCGACCACCTCCCCAATCAACCGACGCATGTTAAGGTCATACAGGTTTTCAATTTGCCGTGGTAGATGCACCCCCAAATATTTAAGGGATTTGACAACCCAAACTACGGGATATTGATGACCCCATGAGGGCTTTACCGTGGGTCCCAAGTATAATGCTTCTGATTTATCCGGATTTATCCTAAATCCCGAGACCCGAGCATAATCCGTCAATTTCTCCAAGATCCTAGGTAGGGTGGTTTCAGGATTCGAGACAAAGAGGAGCAAATCATCGGCAAAAGCTTGAAGTTTAAGTTCCTGGGATCCCACCTCAATCCCCCCGAATTCGGACCAAGACTGTAGGATCCGTAATAATGGGTCCAGCGCGATATTAAATAGTAAGGGCGATAAAGGGCATCCTTGTCTCGTACCGCGTGACATGTATATTGGGGAGCTACAAGCGCCATTAATGACCAAAGTAGTGGCCGGGGAATCATACAGGAACTTGAAAAATTGTGCAAAAGGCCTGCCAAACTCGCGGATCTCAAACATCTTCAATAAATGACCCCAAGACACGGTATCGAAGGCCTTTTCCGCATCCAGGCTCAAAAGCATAGACGGAGAAGCATCCGGAAGATTGAAGCGGGATACAATCGCAGCCAAAGCAGTTCTAACCCCCTTTACGGAAAATCTACCCTGAGTAAACCCATATTGGTGGTGCGTTGAGATATTGGGTAAAATGCTTTGAAGGCGGTTGGCCATTAACTTTGTTAATTTTTTAAAGTCTTGGTTCAATAATGTAATAGGCCTATATGAAGTCACCAATTCAGGGTCACGGGACGGTTTTGGTAAGATGATAGTATATCCATTATTAAAATTTGGGTAGTGGACATGGTCTTTCAAGATACCCTGAAATAGTTGAGTGAGGAATGGCACCAATTGTGGCTGCAACAACTTGTAGTACTCCCCAGAAAAACCATCCGGGCCCGGAGATTTGTTATTATGAAGGTGCGAGATCACCTGCGAGATCTCCTCCTCCGTTATGTCTGCAGTTAAAGATTCGCATTGCATCGGGGAAAGTTTTGGGGGTCGCGCCTCTTCTAATAAAGTGTGATGGAGATGAGGATGTTCGGGAGAAGCTGTGTACAAGGTCTGATAATATTTTGGGAAAATGGAAACCCTGATTGGGGTGGACAAGACCCGCTTCATTGTATCAGGATGTCTTAACGCCTTAATAAAATGATGCGGGCGATGTAATTTGGCCATGTTAGCCAACAAACGGCCTGATTTGTTGCCCCATCTATAATAACGGTTTTTCATAAAATCTGCCTGTGTTCGTGCATTGGCCAACAAGAAACTCTCCAGGAGTTGACGGTGATGTTTGTACACCTCCAGGGTCTCCTCAGAAGGACTGGATTCATAAGAGGCGAATGCCTCACCAATTGCCTTTTATAAAATGTCATATTTCTTACGATAGTCCCGTCTCTTCCCAGCCAAATAGGCCATGAAATGGCCTCTCATGACGGCCTTGGAAGTTTCCCAAAAGAGGACTGAGTCCTCCCAGTGTTCCAAATTATCGTCCACGAATTCCATCCATCTGGACGTAAGGTATTGGTTAAAATGGTCCGATTGGCTAAGAAAAGACGGGAACCTCCAAGTTTTGTGTGAGAGCCCAGGGGATTTGGATTTAATATCTAAAGAAATAGGGGCATGATCAGATATCAATATATGATAGATGTCAGGGGCCATCACCGATGGGACTAGACCATCCGCAGTCAAGATATAATCTATCCTAGAAAAGGAATTGTGAACTCTAGAGTTATGGGTATAAGACCGGTCCGTTGGGTTAAATAATCTCCACACATCGCATAGGCCATGGAGCATAGTCAGTAACCTTATTCCTCCCGTACCCACAGGAGATGCGGAGGAAGAGGGTCCACTGCAGTCTAATGCTACGTCAGCTACACTATTAAAATCGCCCCCCACCAGCAGGTTCGGAGTGGGCCGACTAAGTAATAAGTTAGAGACAGACCGAAAAAATTCCATATTCGGTGAACTAGGGGCATAAAGATTTAGTAAGGTAAATGGCTCACCTCTTATTAAAACATCCATCAGCAGATACCGACCATCAGGGTCATGTTCCGAGCCCACTATGGAATAGTCTAAGTGTTTATTAAATACAATAGCAACCCCACGTTTTTTAGTAATAAATGAGGAGGCCACACATTCCCCTATCCAGGAACCACGGAGTGACATATTGTCAGACATTTTCCAGTGGGTTTCCTGGACAAATGCTATATCAGTTTTTAGAAATCGGAGATGAGAGGTCACCCTACGTCTCTTGATAGGCGAGTTTAGGCCACAAACGTTCCATGAAACAATCCGTATATTATTACGAACAATAGAGGAAGGGGTAGGATCGACTAGTGTAGCCATTTATGATATCTATTGGAAGAGATAAAACAATCAGGAGACAGTCTAAACCACCCCGCCCCCCTCCCATCCCAGCGAGTAGGAGAGGCAGCTATGAACGAACTGTGTGTCCACCGAACATGCCCAGAATCCACTGCAAGCCCATAACAGATGTAATGGAAGAAGTGAAATACAAACCAGTAAGTATGCAACAAGCAAAACTTCACCATATGCTCTGAGTAACTCCATTTTCTAACATTTTCCACCAAAATAAAGAAAAGGTACACATGTCGTGTGAGACATGTACCTAAAACAAATAAACTGAGAATACAAACATAAGTGACAAAATCAGGAAAGAGTGAGGCCCAAAAACTTGCCCACCGTCTGTCCTGACACATAGACAAACAATACAAAAATAACAAGACTGGTCCCTCCATTATAAAGTAGACATAGTACAATAAAAGGGAACCGTGAATCTATAATCCGGAGCTAAGTGTATCTGGAGCAAGGATAGATTGCACATAATTTTTAGCTTTGAAAGGGTCATCAAACATGTGAATCGTGTCATTTACCGTGATTTTTAGCTTTGCAGGAAAGAGTAGTGCAAATTGTATGTGGTTGTCAAATAAGATTTTACACACTGGGGAGAACTCTTTCCTCCGTTGAGACACAGCAGCCGATAAATCCTGGAAAACTAAGAGGGAGTGGCCATCAATCACAAGAGAGTTTGCATGTCTATAAGAGCGGAGAACCAGCTCCTTGTCCCTAAAGTTGAGAAATTTAGCGATGACAGGACGTGGACGGGAGGCATTACCAGAGCGCTCCGGTCCCAGCCTATGGACCCTCTCAATAACCATCAGGGGGGTCAACGGAGCAATCCCAAAGGTAGCTGGCACGGTGGATTGTAAGTATTCCAAAAGACCTGTACCTTTAACGGATTCCGGGATTCCGATAAATCGGAGATTACTTCTACGGTTCCTATTCTCAAGATCATCTATCTTATCAAGTAGGAATTGAATAGAGTTACCTTGAGACGTAGAAGAGGACTGAAGGGAAGTGACGGTATCTTCCACATCACTAGTACGTTGTTCAATGGCATCAAGCCGCTTGGTATGGGACTCAATTTGGGAGGCCACTGAAGTGAGAGTTTTATGGAATTCTTTAAATTGCTGCTCCATTATAGGTTTAATAACTAACAACATTTCTTGTGCCGCCGCAGTGGCAGATGGGGCAGCCAGAGGGATCGAATTTTGTGTGTCATTCATAGAGGCTAGAGGTGGAGTGGCCGGGGGGGATATCGAGTGGCACGGGGAGGAGGGGGAGGGAGACGGTTGAGTGGGTGGCAGATACGACTGCGAGGTCTTTGTTTTACTGGACCGCCTTGTCATGGTAAAGTATTTGTGCATACCAGTGTAACCACAAGAAATAAACAGATTGCAGAGGGATGTAGATCAGTTACAAGAACATAAGCATTAAAGCATTACACCATTTTGAATCAGACAGTAAAGCAGAGTGTAAATCAGCGTCGACACCAGCCTCTAGGTGACGTTTCAAGTACCAAAAGGACAAACCACTAATAGGCTAGAGATCAAGTTACAGTAACATAACCTCAAGTTGTAGTAATTGAGTATATATTGGAATATAAGGAGAGGGAGAAAAAATAAAAATAAAAAAAGGACTAAATATATATATATAAATCAAGTAAGAGTCTTATGTCATTATGGAAAGCCTCAGAAGGCCTCCAACCAGCCGACTAGGGGTGAGGACCCGCACTGTGCAATCAAGTCTCAGAAGGGGGTACAGTCAGCCAGTGTAGAGAGAGTGCCCAAGCAGTATAATACCAGCGGGTGGCCACTCTGTTCCGGAGCGCGGGAAGGGCATTGGTCCATAACAAGGCAGGCCTTGAAGCGGGCAACGTAGTATTACCACTACAGTGGGCAAAAGTCGCACAATCCACAGTCTTGCCGCTGAGATATCACAAGGACCAGTTTTCGGCTTATGCTTGCCTAGTAGTTGTGACCATGCATAGTAGACAGCGAACGTGAGAAAAGGCAGCAAATCACCCCATTAAGAGCGAGAGACCTGCTTTACAGCCGCGGGTCCCCGCCAAACAGGAGGGGGGGGGGGTATGGGAGCAGGCAGTAATCAGGAGGGGAGATATGCTATGGTAGCAAACAATCTCTGAAACTGTGGCTTTCCCCAATAGGAATGGAATTATAACACAGCAGACCTGGTATGAGGGGAGATAGAAAGCCCTAGTAGTAGGAGAGGCACCTCAATGGCAGTGGGGGTAGCCCCCCCCCTTAATACAGCCAGCAGTGCCAGCCAGGGCAGTCTCCCAGGATCCTTGTAGCTGCAGCGAGGCCAATCTCCATCAGGGTGCACCACAGCCTTTACACAGAGTATGAAACCTGTCAGCCAGCCGCCTAGTATGCAGATGACGGGTAAGCGAGTGGAGTAGGGCAGGTAGAATGCCAGGGCAGTACCTGTTTATGAGAGGAAGGTGAGAGGAAGGTGCTGGGATGCCAATGGCAAAGCTCCGGGGCGGCAGTCCACGAAACCCCAGTATCGTCCTCTGTAGCGTTCCACGAGGCCAAGATGGCGGGCGGGAGAAGACGCTCGGCAATGTGAGCCAGACTCCGGGGAAAAGTGCTGGGGGGGGAGAAGGTGGATGGTCAATTACTCCCCGAGGGGTCTCCACGGCGTCCAGCACCGATAAAGGGTTCCCGTCTAGCAACTAAATGTCCCAAAAAAGTGTGTTAGAAGGACGGGAATCAGGAGCCCATCTAAAATGCGGCCACATACGAGGCCCGCCCACCGGAAGTCAATTTGTCCTTTTTTTGTTGATCACTTTTTGCAAGGTCACGTGGAGAGTCTGAAATCACATATAAAGGATACACAGAAATTCCTAAATGTTATGAATAAAATTATATGAAAAAACAAGTATTATTTATTAACTTGTGATGTCGAAGCATTGTACTTGAATATACCGCATGATAAAGGTATCTCTGCAGTGGATTATTATTTGAAACAAGGTGATTGTCAAAGTCAGAAAAATATCCCTATACACGCTGCCATATTTGCACCTCACGCTGGTCCGCGCTGCGCATGCGTGCGCTTTCCCGTGATAGCGCATACCCGCTGATGCGTGCACCCGCTCGCATCGGTATGCGTATTTACGGTAAAGAGTATGTAGTCGTAGCGTGCGACCCAATCGTTACATATTTTCACAATTAATGTAGTTTGTAGACCATGGTCCCTTTGATAGATTCTGAAAGTTTGGTTAATATGGAATGTCCCTGAACGGAGGAATCCCTCTTTGTATTGTGCTAAGGGTCTAACAGGAATCATACAGTAGTGTTTGGTACCCATCGGAAGAGTATTTAAATAGCAATATTCCGGTGTTGGTTTGGAGCGTATTAATCGCTCGTGCGGATAGTTATGGACATAAGAAGTTTATGTCCATTTCTATTATTTACTCATACTCAGGTATGCGGCGGGAAACCTAGTTTCCCACCCACCTGAGCTGTTTGAAATCGTCACAGCCCACCTGTATGAATCACCCTATGACCTTTTGTTATAGTGCGAAGCCGAATTCCTGCGTCCAATGGACAATGAGGTTGTAGGGACCATTAGATTGCATTGTGTGAGTAGCATAAAAGACGGGCCTGTGGCATCCAGCCTTGACTTCTCATCAAACGGTTCTCATTGCTGATAATCGGGAAGCTGGATGTCCAGAGGCGCATGCGATCATACCCTTTGTGCGTAAGTTTTTCTCCGTAATCATATTGTCTTACTGTGAGCCAATCTCTCTCTCTCTCCGTCTCTCTCTCTCTCTCCCTTCTCTTTCTCTCGTATCTCCCATTGACTAATATTGTATTGTATTAGATCAGCATAGTATTGTATTGTATTTCTTGTATAGTTATTCGGTTAGGAAGTCTCTGTTATATTGTAGTGTATCATTTGTACAGTGATTCTTTTTGCAAGTATAATAGTTATAATACAGATAATAGGCTTTGGACCCTAAACCAGTATCTGTGTATTTCCTATAGTTTTAAGTGTTCACTTGAGCGTCGGTGACGCTCAAGCAGCTTTGTAGTTAGTCAGGTTACACAAGGTTGCACTTACACCCTGTATTCACATTAAGGTATTCTGTGTATTTCATTGATAAAAGGTTTAGACATAAAGGTATAGCGTTGTGAGCGTCTGCGCCGCTGGTGATCTCCTCGTGGTCTCGAGCGTCCGCTACGCCATAGCGAATCATTACTCTAGTCATCACCAATAACTTGCTGTCCTGTGATCACTGGGCCGTGAGCGAACGTGACGCTTGAGCGTCTCGCCTACGGCTAAGCGATCGTTACGCAACTAGCGTACCCTTACGGTACTTCTTAAGTAAACAGCGTACTGTGTTCTTAGACTTCATTAAGGGTTGTTTATACGACAAAGGAATTTAACATTGTCAATTGGGGGACTCGTCCTGTCCTTCTCATATCTGCACTAGGTAGATCAGCAGACATTATCCCCCAGCAAAGGGTGGGAGGTTGTCTCGCAGTGCTGACGGGATAAGCGTCTGCTTCACTTAGATAAAGAGTGCTGAAGGAATCCGGGAACCGGAAGTAAGAACAAAACGCTTGTGTCTTTTAAAACTGTTTATTTCTCTTCTGTCTTGCGTATACACGCACGCATACATATATATCTGCATTTCTTTTTAAATTTCGTATATCACTATTCCTGTTTGCCAATTTTTATAGTTGATAGAAAGTGCTAAAAAAAAAAAAGATTTGCTGTTATTTCATAATAGAGGTAATAGTTAAAAGTGTAGACAAACACACAGGTTTGCCTGGGAGATAAGGCAAAGCCAGTGGGGTACGCGGTAGATGATCAGGGATCATTTACATTGATAAAAGTATATTGTGTTACGGTGGATCTTTGTTTTGCGTACACGTGTCTCTAACAAAGACTAGCGTACGCAATCCAAAGGCCGACGCACGCAGCGTTCATTACGCAACGTAGCGTCCGGTTACGCCCACGTAGCTCAAGTAACGCAAAGGCGATAAGTAACGCACAGCGGTAGATAACGCGACGCGGTAAATAACGCAAATCTATTTTTGGAAAATTTGAAATTTAGTTTAACAGATCCTGCTCCTAATTGGTAACACAGCTGGGCTAAAGAAAATTTCTGCGCAGAAATAGAAATAGAAGCAAAAGTGTACATGTGGTGAGTGAGTGTGTTTTTATTATTACATAAGCTATATAACTTAGAGGTTGAACCAAAAGGAAAGTCGGGTACTCGTCAAGGAACATACGTGTAAGTGACATATACGGTGGCTAAGGAGGCATCCTTGGTTAAATAAAATATGAGCATTAGAGTATAGCGGATCACAAGGTAACAAGACCAGGAGGTCACAAGGTAACAAGGCCAGGAGGTCACAAGGTAACAAGACCAGGAGGTCATAAGGTACAAGAAGGTCCGCTATAAAGGTACAAGAAGCACAACCCCGGGGGTTGGTGCTAAAACCCATATAGGCCATTGGAAGCTCTGGCTGAAGGAATTCGCAGCCGCAATTTTCGATTCCATTGATCTCTCAGTACATAACAGGTAGTGCTTATGTACTGAACGATTGTACCGCACGTAATTGTGTGCAGTAGTTAGTAATCTGACCTAATACCATTAGAGTAAAGTGGTCACAAACGCTATCTGTACATTCTGACGTGATTTGTGTAATTTTTTATTTTTAAAGGGAAGTTCGCTGGTCACTCAGGAACTATCTAACAACCTCACCTTTACTGGAAAGAGTAAGTGTCCTGCGGGTAACCCTCATATGTTCCAGTAAATAAAGGTTCACAGGGGCCCTGAGTTGGGTACAGCAGCTCTGGATACAGTGATTGCAGTACTGGCCAACGTGGGCGAGAAGTGAGTGGGGTACTTGGTAAACCGCCACCGCCAGCCTGCCCAGGACATCTTGGTTTGTTTGTAAGGGTTCGCTGAAAACCTTGATATAAAGATCCAAGGAGGAATAAGCAACACCTGCAGATTATGGGGGCCAATTGTTCAGGTAGGGGGCGATCAACCTCGGTTCGGGTTGATTCAGAGAACCGACCAGTCGGGTCGGCAAGATACATCATGTGTGAAAAATACGGAAGTCACACAGAGGTTTTATGTGATGAATGGGAGAGAATGACTGTACAAGACAGGGAGAAATTCCCAAGAATAGGTAGCTTCAGTCCAGAAGTGTTACAAAATTTAAGGAGGAGGATATGTCTCATAAAATCAACAAAGAGACGAATTCAGCATCATGATTATTTACAGTTGTGGCAACAGGAAGGTGAGATACAGAGAGGTTTGGCTCTGGCGGCGGGATCTGGGGCAGTCAGGAAACTGATAGCCACAGCCCCGCCACCACCATACATAGCAGGAGAGAGGTTGATTACGGAGAGAAACGCACTGGGTTGTAAAACACAAACACTTAGTAACCTTGTAAATGTTAATGATGTTAACCAAGTAACTCATGCAAGTATTAACCCGTGCAAGTTGTACCCTGTTTTGAACTTTCCTCAGGAGTGTGATCAAGAAGACGATCCAGCAACAATTTCAGCTCTCTCTCTAGCGGCCACCATAGCAGAGACCACAGTAGGTACAGCAACACCCACGAGATTAGCGAAGGCCCCTAGCGGAGGGATAGGTGAGGTCGTGTCAACGGGTAAGTACGGCACCATGCATTATACTGAAACAATTTCACCACAAGTTGTAGAATCTACACAGAATGAGGTTGTTAGAGTTAACCCTGTTAGAGTAATAGCAGTTCCCAATGGGAAAACAGATGTATCAGGAGCCACTCCCATAAGGAACATTGCCATGTACACTCCATTTTCCCGAATGGAATTAAGAACAATAGTGTCTGAATTTCCTGACCCCAGGAAAGACTTAGTTGCTAGCCAAAAATACATCAGGGATCTAGGTAACACTGTAGAACCCAACAACAAGGATTGGCAGATACTGCTAAGAGCTTGTTTACCTTCAAATGTCGACTCAGTTCAATTCTTAGCCGATTGTGGACTAGATAAAGATGTACCACTTTCAGATGTGTACAACAAAGATAACGTAAAAAGGATAAATTTACAGCTAAAGGAGTATTTCCCAGCCGTTGTTAAATGGAACAAAATATTCTCCATTAGACAAAAAGAGTCCGAAACGGCAACAGAATATTTTCATCGGGCACTATTAGAAATGGCAAAGTACACTGGAATAGAAGACATTAGGACCAACCCAAACCACCAAGAAGTAGCAGTATCTGTACTGATGGATGGTTTAAAGGAAACATTAAAGACTAGGGTTCAGACCACGCAACCATGTTGGCGAGGTCTGTCGGTGTCCACATTGAGAGAGGCTGCTATTGATCACGACAGAAACATCACTAGACACAGGGAGTCGCAAAGTGATAAGTTGATGGCAGTAAGTATACAGGCGCTGACCACAAGGCAGCCTGCGTATGTACCACCGAATCCTGTGGGTAAGTCAAGTGTAATAACATGTTTTTCTTGTAACAAACAGGGACACTATGCACGAGACTGTAGAACAAAGAGTGTACAAAGATCTTTTCAACCCCCTAGACAACGACACGACACACGACATTGGGATCAGGGTCCACAGAGGCGGAGTTTTGAGCCACATACAGGGGAAACAAAAAGATACCCCCCGAACAGAGATTGGCATGCCTCTGGTAGTTCCCAGCTAACTCCCCCACAAGTAGTTGCTGCCAACGGGATTCAGGGAGGTCAGCATACCCAATAGGGGTGTGGCCATACCTGTAATCTGCAGCCAGTGAAATTGATTGCCAGTCTTGGAAGTGAACCAGAGATTGCAATCAATGTAGCTGGTAAAACCTTAAACTTTCTTGTAGACACAGGGGCGGCCAAGTCAGTGATAAATTCGACAGTGGGCATGAGAACCACTGGTAGGACAGTTCCAGCCATGGGAGTAACAGGAGTAGTCCAGCACTACCCTGTTAGCAAACCTGCCGAGATTACAATAGGGCCTTTGCATACCAAGCATTCATTTTTGCTAGCTGCATCGGCACCAACCAATCTCCTGGGAAGAGACTTACTATGTAAAATGGGTTGCGTCATTTATTGTACTCCTGAAGGTGTATTCTTGGACATTCCTGAGAATCACGCTCAGGAAGTACGAGACATGTTAGACTCCCCATCAAAATTAATGTCACATCCCATTATGACAAATAGGAATCCATCCCAAATAGAAGAGATGACATCTCAGATACCAGAGTCACTTTGGACAAAAGATGGACAGGACACTGGATTAATGGCAAACGTAGCTCCAGTAGTTGTACAAGTAAAAGATGGTAGGATAGCTCCAAAAATCCCACAGTATCCTCTGAAGCCAGAGGTGGAGTTAGGAGTTTTCCCAGTAATAGAGCGCTTGCTACAACAGGGCATTCTAGTAAGAACGTCCAGCACAGCAAATAGTCCCATCTTCCCTGTTAAAAAGAGTGGGGGGAGGGGTTACAGGCTAGTGCAGGATCTAAGGGGGATTAACAAAATAGTTGAGAGTCAGTTCCCCGTAGTGCCAAATCCAGCTGTCATCCTAATGCAAATTCCTCCCACTGCCAAATTTTTCACTGTTATTGACCTCTGCTCCGCATTCTTTTCGGTACCTCTGCACCCCGACAGCCAATATTTGTTTGCACTCACATACAGAGGAGTCCAATACACGTGGACTCGGTTACCCCAAGGTTTCATAGACAGTCCAAGTATATTTTCTCAGGCTTTGCATGATTGTTTACAGTCTTTCCAACCGGAGGGTGGATCAGTATTGATACAGTATGTAGATGATTTACTACTGTGTTCAGATTCGCTGGAAACTTCCCTGAAGGATACGAAACAGCTCCTGTTTCATCTTTCAGACACAGGACATAAGGTTTCCAAAGACAAGTTGCAATTATGCCAACCTAAGGTAAAATATTTGGGACACTGTCTAACACAAGGACTGAGACACCTGACCGCTGATAGAATCCAAGCCATTAGAGACATGACACTGCCACAAACCCAGCAACAGATCAGGACGTTTTTAGGAATGTGTGGGTATTGCCGTAATTGGATCCCAGGGTTTTCCATATTGGCGTTACCTTTGCAGGAAATGGTCTCCTCAAACAAACCTGATAGGATCTCGCATACAGACGAATCCGAAACAGCATTTGAGAGACTCAAACAGTGCCTAACGCAGGCACCAGCACTAGGTATGCCAGACTATGGGAAACCCTTTGAACTATACGGAACAGAAAGTGCTGGTTGCGCAGCAGGTGTACTAACCCAAAAACACGGTGATGCCAGCAGGCCAGTTGCATACTACAGCGCTCAGCTAGACACGGTAGCGCGATCCCTCCCCACATGCTTGCGTAGCGTTGCGGCGATAGCATTGCTAGTGACAAAAAGCGAAGATGTCGTGCTAGGCCACAACCTCACAATCCATACACCACATGCAGTATCTGCCTTATTGAATTCTGCCCAAACCAGACACGTCTCATCAGCAAGGTTTACAAGATGGGAATTGGCATTAATGGCCCCAGTAAACATCACCATAAGGAGATGCAGCGCATTAAATCCTGCAACATTTCTCCCAGGTGTGCCTGGTCAGACACAAAGGGTGGAAGGTGAGAGTGGTGGGGAAGGAGAATTTAATACAAAGGAAGACACACATGATTGTATGGAATATTTGACCCAAAATTTTACCGCAAGGCCTGACATCAGTGACAATCCACTGGAAGATGCAGAACTCACGTTCTACACTGACGGTAGTTGTCATAGACAGTCAGACTCGGGAGACTTGTGTACTGGATACGCAGTCGTAGATGACCAAGACACCATAGAAGCGGAACCGCTAGGTCCACCTCACTCAGCCCAGGTTGCTGAACTGGTCGCCCTAACCAGAGCATGTGAATTGGCTAAGGGTAAGTCAGCCAATATCTACACCGATTCTAGATACGCCTTCGGGGTAGTACATGATTTCGGAGCCCTATGGCGCCTCAGAAATTTCATGACGGCAGCTGGTACACCGATAGCGCATGCAGCTTATATAAAAAGGCTTCTAACAGCGATACAGGAACCCGACAGAGTGGCTGTTATCAAATGTAAAGCACATACATATAGTCAAGACCCAGTGTCACTTGGTAACAGCCGAGCAGACGAAGCAGCTAAGCTTGCAGCTGCTACCCCCATACAGACAGACACCACACAACTGATGGTATTTAATACCATCAACACACAGAAGTTGTGTGAGATGCAGAATTTGTGTTCCACACAGGAAAGAGCAGTCTGGAAGGCAAAGGGATATGGCCAGGAGTCCTCAGGGCTCTGGACGGATGGACATGGTAAACCAGTGGCCCCCAGAGCATATCTTCCATGTCTGGCTGAAGCAGCTCATGGGTTGACTCATCTAGGCAAGGAGGGAATGTGCAAATTGGTAAGAGCATACTGGTGCGCCCCAGGATTCTCCTCGCATGCGGGTAAAAGAGCAATGTCATGCCTTACCTGTCTGAGAAAGAATATTGGAAAAGCAATACCTACAGAACCATCCCATATCCCACCTGCCGGCGGCCCTTTCCAGGTAATACAAATTGACTTCATTCAATTACCCCCATGTCGAAATTTGAAATATGTACTTGTTTGTATAGATGTTTTCTCGAATTGGGTCGAAGCATTTCCAGCAGCTACAAATACCGCTATGTTTACAGCTAAGAAAATTGTGCAGGAATTTGTATGTAGATATGGTATCCCTAGAATCATTGAAAGTGATAGGGGTACCCATTTTACCGGTGATGTCTTTCAAGGAATGTGTAAATTAATGGGTATTGATAGCAAGCTGCACACTCCGTACCGTCCACAGGCGAGTGCGAAGGTCGAAAGAGTGAACAGCACTATTAAAAATAAATTGAGTAAAGTAATGGCAGAGACAGGATTGACGTGGCCAGAAGCTTTACCCATTGTTTTGTATAGCATCAGAACCACTCCCAGGTCCCCTCTTAACCTGTCCCCTTTTGAAATTCTGTTTGGTCGACAACCGCATGTCATGATTAACCCTCAGGATGATTTGAAATGTAACAATGAAGTAACTGTAAAATACTTGATTAACATGAGTAAGCAGTTGAGGAATCAAAATGATAATCTGAAGTTGGTGATTCCTGATTTACCAGATAGTAATTGTCATGACATTGAACCTGGGGATTATGTAATGATACGAAATTTTCTACGCTCAGGTTGTCTTATTGATAGATGGGAAGGACCATACCAGGTCTTATTGACTAGCACCACAGCATTGAAGGTTGCTGAGAGAGAGACTTGGGTCCATTCATCCCACTGCAAAAAGGTTGCTGATCCAGAGAGGTCCCGTGATAAGGAACAGACGGTAGAGGTTGTATCACTGGAGTGTCTGTTCCAGGAGGACTGAGGCGGCACCTGAGCCTTGAAGACCGAAAGCAGTTGTTGACTCCCTTCCCCCTTTTATTGTTTTTCTCCACTTCCCATCCCCTCCCCCTTAAAATTTCTTTTTCCCCCTTCTCATTCTTCTCTATTTCCTCCTCGAAGATGGACTTGCCCCAAGAGACTGTGATCCGGATTTTGATGTTAACCATGATGTTGACCAGAGCAGTCTGTTCCGGCGAGAGTACCATAGAGGTCGAGAGAGGTTCTGGAATGGGTTCCGATTATGATGATGGAGGCGTAGTTTTCCAAGATCAACCAAACCAACAAGCAAAGGCGAGTATCAGAAAACGATCCGATAGAAGAAATTGTGATGGATTGTTAGCTGAAGAAAACTGTATCTGTAGGCTCTGTGACAATTTGATTGAGGATGGGTGCATAAAGAAATGCCAATCCAGTTTTAATATCCATATGGACCGGCATCCATTGAGTGACTATCACTCCTTAGTGGGTAACGTATTAAACCAAACAGATTGTTGGGTATGCTCTCAAGTACCTCAGGGTCATAGCAAATCAGGGCTAGTACCATTTCCTTTAACGTTAGGGGAGGTACTTGAGCTAAGTGGTGGGAGACCGGTGGACCGGAGGTTTAACATCTCCAGCCCTCCTAGTTTGAAGCTCCACCAATACCATGTGGATAGGTCCCTCTTATGTTTTAATATCTCCAATCCCCGTAAACCGGGAAATTGGGAAGTGTCATGGAGCAACCTTACCATGACCTTCTCACACAGAGCAGATAGAATGCCTACAGATACAGAGCTTGTACGCCACATAGCCAGTAGAGGAAAATCTTTCCGGTATAGATACACCCTAGGAAATAGAATTACTAGAGTTGGAGAAGTATCACCAGGATACTGTGCACATATCGTACAAACTGATACATGCATTAAGCAGATGGAAGAATTAGGGTCAGGAGAATTCACCTGGAAGGTGTGTAATATGGTCATGTCCTTCTCCGTCCCATATGTTCTCCCCGATGATGCATATTTCATATGTGGGAGAAAGGCGTACAAGTGGCTTGCCCCAAACTCTGAAGGATTGTGTTATATTGGAAAAGTATTGCCTGAAGTGATGACTATAACACATGACAAAATGAAGGACATACACCGTGGTGCCCAAGCTCCTTATACTCACACTCATTACGAGCACCGAGTTAAAAGACAACTGTCAGAAAGGTTAGAGCATCCGGCCTCTGATCTTATCCATGAATCCACCGGGATTCAGGTTCTGGTAGCGTTAGATTTCACTCGCACCGCTCGAGGAGTGATGAATTATAGATACATTTCCGCACTCGCCAATTTGTTAGATAATATCACTGAAATGTATGATGACACGTTCAGATACACTGGAAGAGAACTTCAAGCTTATAAAACAGAACTAGTTCAGCATAGGATGGTTCTTAATTATCTTACAGCAGTAACAGGCGGATATTGTGTTACATTGGCAACACAGTACGGCATAAAGTGTTGCACGTATATCACAAATAGCACCGAGGATCCGGTAGAGGTCATAGACCAAAAGATGGACGATATTCTCCAATTGAAGTGGGAATTTCGTCGAAAACACAATCTCACCCTTGCTGCTGTAGGTAATGAGCTGACTGGTTGAGTGTCATGGTTGAACCCGCGAAATTGGTTCTCCGGTTTAGGAGACTGGGCTCAAGGAGTCATAATGGATGTTGGAAAGTTTCTCCTATGTATCTTAGGTGTTATTATATCTATTGGATTGATATTTAGATGCGGGCAGGCTTTAATGAGGTGCAAACAAAGTACAAAAGTGATGAGTTTGAGGAGTGAGGAAACTGTAATTAACCTGGATTTGATTTATGACCCAATGATAGAAACCAGGATGTGATGAAAAATGCGATTATACGGTCCGTTTCTTTCACCTGTTTTTCTGCTTTTCCCCAAGATACAAAGACCCCCTTGGACGAGGAAGTTGACGAGACGCTATACAGACAACGGACAAGCACCAAAGATGAAGTTTTGACTACCTATGATATGGACACTTGATGAACTTTGCCATGGATCCCCAGTTTCCCTAGTATTTTTAAACTCACGCTAGCCCAACATTTTTTGTAAATCTGATGGCACTGACAAAGCTATTTGCTCATGCCCAAGGAGCAATACAGCGCAAAGAAGACGACTCTCAACAGATACCGAACAAAACTTCAACGACAGATGTACATTTACCTGACATAGAATATCATTGCATTTTCCATAAGTGTTCTTCATCCTCATCTCTACAACCCTCAGGTAATAACACACATAGTATAGGGAATACAGGCACAGATATCAGCAATCACATATTCCCCCATTCATGTATCATCAACTAAAATGTGCTCCCCATTTTGTTCAAAAGCCGAAAAGAGCTCGGTAAAGTTTGACAGCCCATCCACAGACCTGTACCACGGGATAAGAAGGAATTCAAATGTATACTTCGCAATACCTCGAAGCTTGATTTACCACACGTACGGCACGATGATACATGACCCTCCAAACATGGACTCATACACACATGCTTCTGCTTTCTCACTAGGTCATACCCTCTTCACACCTACTCCTCTCTTCTTCCTTACCCAACCATGGAAATGAATTAACCCCTGACTTATATTTTTCTCCTTTTTTTGTTTTGAAGGTGGCAGTTATTATTGACTGCCAAAGGGTGGACTGTCAAAGTCAGAAAAATATCCCTATACACGCTGCCATATTTGCACCTCACGCTGGTCCGCGCTGCGCATGCGTGCGCTTTCCCGTGATAGCGCATACCCGCTGATGCGTGCACCCGCTCGCATCGGTATGCGTATTTACGGTAAAGAGTATGTAGTCGTAGCGTGCGACCCAATCGTTACATATTTTCACAATTAATGTAGTTTGTAGACCATGGTCCCTTTGATAGATTCTGAAAGTTTGGTTAATATGGAATGTCCCTGAACGGAGGAATCCCTCTTTGTATTGTGCTAAGGGTCTAACAGGAATCATACAGTAGTGTTTGGTACCCATCGGAAGAGTATTTAAATAGCAATATTCCGGTGTTGGTTTGGAGCGTATTAATCGCTCGTGCGGATAGTTATGGACATAAGAAGTTTATGTCCATTTCTATTATTTACTCATACTCAGGTATGCGGCGGGAAACCTAGTTTCCCACCCACCTGAGCTGTTTGAAATCATCACAGCCCACCTGTATGAATCACCCTATGACCTTTTGTTATAGTGCGAAGCCGAATTCCTGCGTCCAATGGACAATGAGGTTGTAGGGACCATTAGATTGCATTGTGTGAGTAGCATAAAAGACGGGCCTGTGGCATCCAGCCTTGACTTCTCATCAAACGGTTCTCATTGCTGATAATCGGGAAGCTGGATGTCCAGAGGCGCATGCGATCATACCCTTTGTGCGTAAGTTTTTCTCCGTAATCATATTGTCTTACTGTGAGCCAATCTCTCTCTCTCTCCGTCTCTCTCTCTCTCTCTCTCCCTTCTCTTTCTCTCGTATCTCCCATTGACTAATATTGTATTGTATTAGATCAGCATAGTATTGTATTGTATTTCTTGTATAGTTATTCGGTTAGGAAGTCTCTGTTATATTGTAGTGTATCATTTGTACAGTGATTCTTTTTGCAAGTATAATAGTTATAATACAGATAATAGGCTTTGGACCCTAAACCAGTATCTGTGTATTTCCTATAGTTTTAAGTGTTCACTTGAGCGTCGGTGACGCTCAAGCAGCTTTGTAGTTAGTCAGGTTACACAAGGTTGCACTTACACCCTGTATTCACATTAAGGTATTCTGTGTATTTCATTGATAAAAGGTTTAGACATAAAGGTATAGCGTTGTGAGCGTCTGCGCCGCTGGTGATCTCCTCGTGGTCTCGAGCGTCCGCTACGCCATAGCGAATCATTACTCTAGTCATCACCAATAACTTGCTGTCCTGTGATCACTGGGCCGTGAGCGAACGTGACGCTTGAGCGTCTCGCCTACGGCTAAGCGATCGTTACGCAACTAGCGTACCCTTACGGTACTTCTTAAGTAAACAGCGTACTGTGTTCTTAGACTTCATTAAGGGTTGTTTATACGACAAAGGAATTTAACATTGTCATGATCTTTCGGACTCTCTACGGGTCTTTGTTTTAAAAGCTATTAAATTTATTTTATCACATAATTATTTTACGTTTGACACTCAATATTATTTACAGACACGGGGTGCGGCCATGGGGGCCAGATTCGCTCCGAGTTTCGCGAAACCTATACATGGGAGTATTTGAGGAGGAGTATGTGTGGGGAGGCGGACTCGGGGCGGATCTGGTCTACTATGGCCGCTATATAGTTGACTTATTTATTGTTTGGGGTGGCACGTTAGAATCACTTCACTTATTCACGAATGGTTTGAATAACAATGATTATGGTCTTAAATTCATGTTTAATTACAGTAATACAAACATCAGTTTTCTTGATATAGAGCTATCTGTAGAGCAAGAGAAGTTGGTCACAAAAACATATATTAAGGAAGTGGACCAAAACAGATATTTGAATTATAAAAGTTCCCACAAGCAGTGTTGGAAGGACAATATTCCCAGGGGACAATTTGTAAGACTAAGACATAATTGTACTTCTGTTACTACATATCAAGTGCAAGCTAAAATACTTATGGAATCATTTTCTGAACAGGGTTATCCTCAGGATTTACTAGATAAAGCATTTTTAGAAGTTAAGGAAATGGAGAACAATTGCCCATACCAAAAAATTAGAACAAAAATGGATCCAGTAGTGCTAAGAATGATAGGAGCACAGGCTTTACTACACAATACAATAGTTGTGCACATAAAATTAGTCAAGTAATCAAGAACAATACCTCATTACTACTTTTGGATGAAGTGTTAAAACCATATATAAATCCTAAAGGATCTATGATCTTTAGGAAGGCGGATAATTTACGTAAAAAATTAGTGCCAAGTCATTTTGTTAAGGAGAAGAAATCCCTTTATGGTGTACAGAATACATGGCTCCCTGTGAGGCCAATTGGATATCATAGGTGTGGAAAAGGCAATTGCCAGTCCTGTAGTATTGTACCCAGGAAAAGTGTAAATTTTAGATCATTTACAACAGGGGAAATCTATCCTATTAAAGACGTTATTAACTGTACCTCCACATATATCATATACCTAATTTCCTGCCAATGTGGAAAGCAGTATGTAGGGCGAACTACGTGAACCTTACATGTCAGATTTATGGAACATAGAAGGAACATAATGAGGGGAGGAAAACATCCATTATTGGACCATGTGATACAATGTCAAAATTCAAGATGGGAGAATATAACCATGATTGGTATTGAACATATTAAAGCAACGAATAGAGGGGGAAATCGTTTCAACTGACTTCGCAGACGCGAAGCATACTGGATTTTTCTATTAGACACAATGGTCCCTTTGGGTCTAAATGACACGGTGGAATTAAATGGGGTTTAGATAATGATTCAGATTATTTTATCGATAATTGTAGCATTGTATATCTAACTGTGAGTATTCTCATCATAGAAGGAAAGTGGTGGGGTATATATACATACAGGTATATTGTATGTTACATGTGGTAATAAAATCTATATTAGAATCAAAAGTGTTCATATATAGATAGTAAATACAGGGTTATAGGGTTAGTTCGAATATTAAGGATAGGAAGAATAATAATATATGAAAAGTTAAAAGAATCTATAAATGTGAATAATCGAGCTTTTTATATTAATAGAAATCTCATTAGATTATAAGTGAAATAGTATGTATGTGGTGTAGATAATGCTAACAAATATGGAATTATGCAGCAGAGCCTGGCATGATGTATAGTAAAATACTGTATATCATGCTCTGCTTTATAAATAAGATTATAAACTGTGTCAGAATATCCAATGGTTGGTATAGTCTGGATCAAATGTTAGAATAGTAATTATTATAGGTGTCCAGTAGATGGCGCCGTATTGGTAATATCTATAATGAAGGTGTACAATTGGGTTGTTAGGTGTTTGTCCCTTTATATATGAATTATACGCTATTTTTATATACACTGCTCAAAAAAATAAAGGGAACACTTAAACAACACAATGTAACTCCAAGTCAATCACAATTCTGTGAAATCAAACTGTCCACTTAGGAAGCAACACTGATTGACAATTAATTTCACATGCTGTTGTGCAAATGGAATAGACAACAGGTGGGAATTATAGACAATTAGCAAGACACCCCCAATAAAGGAGTTGTTCTGCAGGTGGTGACCACAGACCACTTCTCAGCTCCTATGCTTTCTGGCTGATGTTTTGGTCACTTTTGAAAGCTGGCTGTGCTTTCTCTCTAGTGGTAGCATGAAACAGAGTCTACAACCCACACAAGTAGCTCAGGTAGTGTAGCTCATCCAGGATGGCACATCAATGCGAGCTGTGGCAAGAAGGTTTGCTGTGTCTGTCAGCATAGTGTCCAGAGCATGGAGGCGCTACCAGGAGACAGGCCAGTACATCAGGAGACGTGGAGGAGGCCGTAGGAGGGCAACAACCCAGCAGCAGGACCGCTACCTCCGCCTTTGTGCAAGGAGGAACAAGAGGAGCACTGCCAGAGCCCTGCAAAATGACCTCCAGCAAGCCACAAATGTGCATGTGTCTACTCAAATGATCAGAAACAGACTCCATGAGGGTGGTATGAGGGCCCGACGTCCACAGGTGGGGGTTGTGCTTACAGCCCAACACCGTGCAGGTTGTTTGGCATTTGCCAGAGAACACCAAGATTGGCAAATTCGCCACTGGCGCCCTGTGCTCTTCACAGATGAAAGCAGGTTCTCACTGAGCATTTGTGACACATGACAGAGTCTTGAAACGCCAAGGAGAACGTTCTGCTGCCTGCAACATCCTCCAGCATGACCAGTTTGGCAGTGGGTCAGTAATGGTGTGGGGTGGCATTTCTTTGGGGGGCCGCACAGCCCTCCATGTGCTCGCCAGAGGTAGCCTGACTGCCATTAGGTACCAAGATGAAATCCTCAGACCCCTTGTGAGACCATATGCTGGTGCGGTTGGCCCTGGGTTCCTCCTAATGCAAGACAATGCTAGACCTCATGTGGCTGGAGTGTGTCAGCAGTTTCTGCAAGAGAAGGCATTGATGCTATGGACTGGCCCGCCCATTCCCCAGACCTGAATCCAATTGAGCACATCTGGGACATCATGTCTCGCTCCATCCACCAACGCCACGTTGCACCACAGACTGTCCAGGAGTTGGCGGATGCTTTAGTCCAGGTCTGGGAGGAGATCTCTCAGGAGACCATCCGCCACCTCATCAGGAGCATGCCCAGGTGTTGTAGGGAGGTCATACAGGCATGTGGAGGCCACACACACTACTGAGCCTCATTTTGACTTGTTTTAAGGACAATACATCAAAGTTGGATAAGCCTGTAGTGTGTTTTTCAACTTTAAATTTGAGTGTGACTCCAAATCCAGACCTCCATGGGTTAATAAGTTTGATTTCCATTGATAATTTTTGTGTGATTTTGTTGTCAGCACATTCAACTATGTAAAGAACAAAGTATTTAATAAGCATATTTCATTCATTCAGATCTAGGATGTGTTATTTTAGTGTTCTCTTTATTTTTTTGAGCAGTGTATATATGTTTATAATGTTGAGAATGCCTCTAGAAATAGATTATAATAATGATAAATTATGCTGTAAGGATGTTTTTAATCTTTTATTATTTAAATAATAAGCTTGATTAATATGGCTGTATATGCACAGTTAGAAATGAAATTAAGGCTTGAGAAGCACTAGATTGCGCATGTACTAATTGTGGAATGGGATATTTAAAAGGAGGAAATAGAGGGTAGAGTTTATGACACTGAGGAAGCCGCCGATGCTTGTGAGTAGGCGGGGAAACGCGTCTGTTAGCACCTCCGATAACAGACTACAGCAGCCGAAAATCCACTAGCTGGTCAGCTGAATTACACCCCCGCATTAGGGGAACGCTTGTTTAACCATCTGTCCATGGACTCCAGATAAGGTCGAGAGTGTGAGCACCGGCCGGGAGACCGAGTTACCACACCGTGGATAAAGCTGATGTTTGTTTTACTCCATAATAGGCTACCTGTGGGAAATTAGCCAGGAGGATCATCACATGCACTGTGATTGAGCAGAGGCTCTTGTACGGTATACCATTAATACTTACAGATTACTGCAGGACAGTGACTGTTACTTGTAATCAGCTTTGCATGAACTGCTTTAACATCGCTAATAAGCTGTGAGCAAGGCTTTGCTCAATTCATTGCCACTAACACATGCTTTATTAAACAGATGAACGGACTTATGGACTGAAGTACTATATAAAGTTAATACATTGGTACATGGTCCTCTGTGAGTTTGAGAAGCTCATGAGCAGTATATCCGAGTACAAGAGATACATTGTTGGATATGTGTCATGTACATAATATCTGTTTCACTTGAGAGATATTATCAGCCATATGAGCTTAATAAATAAGGAAAGTGATCTAAACAGAGTGGGGCCAGTTATACCCACATGCGCACATGAATTAATTATTTAGAGAATAATCATTGATTAATCAGTTTTTAGTTGTGTATTGTGATTTTTATTGTGTTTTTATGTATTGCCGGTCGGCATTGAGTACAAAATGTGTTAAGAATTATTGATATTGAAAAAATTAAAATCCACATCAGATGTGATTAGCGCTCTTTCGTTTGTTTTTTTTCTTTAAGTAGAAGTACTTACAGTATATGTGCAATTTAGTCACTTTCTTATGAACTAATAAGACCTCAATCCATAGTGTGTGAAGGTCCATTCATTAAAAAATAAATAGATATCCTAAATGGGAAATATACCAATTAGACTTTGATGATGTGTAAATAGCATATTAGAAATCTATAAAAAATGTGTACATACCCTCTCTGGGTGAGCTTCAGAACTAGTTTGGACAGGTAGACTATACCTGTGAATATTAAGTATTTAACATTAAGTACCTCATATAACTAGTAAGGGTGCATCTAAAAGTCAGGTTCAGAGCAGACCGTTCATTACACAATATTGCCAAGATGTGGGGACAATAAGGAAAATCATTGAAAGACACTGGGGTCTTCTCTTGAGAGACCCGATATTGGGACCCAGTCTTCCTAAAAAACCAAATACAGTTTATAGAAAAGCCAATAATTTGAAGAATGTTCTGGCCCCTACTCATTTGAAACCCATAAAGGAATTTGATACCTCTAGGAAAGTACAATTAGGGAGCCAGGGGGGTTGCTTCCCTTGCAATCACTGTATATGTTGCAAACATATGTCTAGATCTCAATTCCAACATAAGATGGACAGAGGCTACATATACAAACTAAGAGATAAAGTTACTTGCACAACGGAGTACGTAATCTATAAACTTGATTGTGGTTGCGGACTGTCTTATATAGGGAAAACTAAAAGACAGGTCACAATACGAATTCAAGAACACTTTCGTATTATAAAAACAAAGTTATTTCACACAATCTTCCCAGGCATTTTAAGGAGGTCCACGATTCCGATGTTAAGGGTCTTATTTTTACTGTCCTAGAGTTGATTAAACCGCACAGTAGAGGGGATAATAGAGATTTGGCATTATCTTGGCGTGAAACCTTTTGGATATATGCCCTCAATACTCTGTCCCCTAGGGGACTTAATGAGGGGCTTGATATCGTGTCCTTTTTGTAGTGCGGTATGCAACCCTGAACATCACTACTGTTAAAACTGAATTTTTTGATAAAGTTGATACAGGTTTTTATATGTATAAAAAATTGTGTTAAGTTGTATATCTGTAAGGAAAAGGTACTTGTATGGTCACTTATTTATATTGATTTTTAAATAACCATTATTAGTTTTCTTAATTTAAATAATAGGTGTTATGGGAGATTATGGCCTCTATACCAATATTAAAGGAATTAGCGATGTTTAATAAGAGTTAATGTGACTTACAGTCTTAGTTATAGATTTATAGAAATATGCACCTAGTTATATTCTTAGGAATAGATTGTGCACATGGGTTACTTTTGGTAGTACAACACATTGGTAATATAGTTAAAATTTGGTTGGGCTCCTGTTCTAAATTGGGAGGAATAATCATATATCCCCATATGAATCATATCGGCATTATGGTTCTTGTGACAGGCGGAAGTGACGTCTAAAGTCCTTATGCGTTCCACCGAAGGTATAGGTGTAACGCATGGGACATTACGCTGGGCGGAAGTGACGCGGTCCTTTGCTTTCCACCAGAGGTAAAGGTGGAGCGCACATGATTTTCCGCTGAGCGGAAATTACGCGACGGGGAGTGCGTTCCACTGCAGATGGGGCTGGAACGCAGGGGTAGATCGGGTCCATGGCACCTGTCGGAGAACGGTGTTTGTGGGTCCGGTTAAGACTGGCGCGGGCGCTTTTTCTGCACGCCCCAAATGCGTGTGGAGGGGCATTTAGCCCTTGGTAATATTAATAAACATTGTGCGTTCCACCACTAAGGGGATTGGAACGCAATGCAGAAGTGACGTCACTTCCGGCATATCGGAAGCCCTATATTAATTTATGGATTTTGTATTTAAATCATCCTATGAATAGTTTAAAAGAGGATAGAGTTATTTATATATGTAGTCACTATAGGGTTGTTATAAATAGAGCACTAAAAGTCCAGTTGGACATGTTCATTTGGATATTCTACTTTTGATTGGATAAGAGAATACAGGAAATGAGGTAGGAAGGCTTTTGGTATAAATAGCCCTTAAGCACATTTTCATAGTCTATTGCACTTTTGGGGAGAAGCATACTGAAGCACACAGGAGCTTGTAAGTACTGGGCATTGACTCTTAGATGCACCCTTACTAGCAGGGCCGTAACTACGTGTGTGCCAGGTGTGCCTGGCACACAGCGTAGTCGCCCTGAGGGCGCAACTGCCCGCATCCCCCTTGTGCCGCCGTCAAAGAGTCCAAAGTCTGTGGCATTGTAATGAGTCAGACTGACTCATTACAAGCCGCCTGTGCTGGGCAGCCCCCGTAGAATGGAGAGGAGCAGAGACGCAGCTCCGTGGGAACGCGATGGCCAGCGCTGCTGGCAGCTCTACTCTTGCACATTTGAGCAGAGCACCCGATCCGGCGCTACCGCAGGCAGCTCTGCTCAGATGTGCAAGAGCAGAGCTGCCAGCAGGCCGGCCATCGCGTTCCCACGGGGCTGCCTCCCCTAAGACCAGCCACCTATGAGCTGCATCTTTTTCTAACAGACCCGCCCCGTCCTCCCTTCTAAACTTTTGTGATACCCTCAGGTTAGCCCCTTATGGCAATGTGCTTACCAGAACTCAGGTTCACGATGATACTCCTATTCTCTTCGCGGAGAGGTCTGAAGGTATGAGTAACACACTTTTGAATATGAAAAACAACGTTCAATAATAATGCAAGTGTGTTTATTTCAAGAACCATTGCATGTAATACCGTCTGTACACTCTCACAGTAGCAACTCAGTATAATACATGGGATCACAATTATGACAACTTTAAGCACAAACTTCGCATATGATTACCTGTTGCCTGATACTTTCTTTCTTTCAACGTAGTGACAACTTGTATATAACTTACTAATCGTTATCTGCATAAATCAGTAATAGGCACAACCACTCTAGGGTTATTACTTGAGTGACTCAAACTATTGGACCTTTAGGCAGGGCCCAACTCTGTGACTCTTTATTAAGCCTGTTAGGTGATTTTAACACCTTTCAGAAATAGACTTCAAACAAGACACCAATCAATTATCACAACTGTGCTTAATTACTGTATAACCATTAGCATCGGGTACCCGAACACACATAACATGAATAGGATTTCAATCCTTTGATAAAGCTTGATTTCCATATAATATGCAGGGACTGGCAAGTATAGTAGAAATGTCACCAATTGCTGTAACTAGGAGAAGCCCTAACAGATCACTGTTTAATGTGAAGATCCCAAACTGGAAGTCTGCTGAATTTCCTCTATGTATGAGGGATACAGTCTTGTTAATTACTCATTATTCCCAGGTGGTGCTGCAGTGTGAAGGTTCACTTCTCTTTGCTCAATGTCCAATCAATGTCACTTTGACTGAGATAGCAGTGATTTAGCTTGTAAGGCTGTGTTCAGTCATTCGTGACCAGAGTCTCTCTCTTATATAGTCTGCCAGCCTTGTAGTCTATGGAGGGGCAGAGGGGGCCTTTATATTACTTTACACTTCTACAGAGGCCAATTATGGGTCTTTACACCCATACGCAGCTGTTTAGTATGGGTGTAGTACGGCTGACCGGCGGTCAGCTTACCGACGCCGGGATCCCGGCAGCATACCGACGCCGGGATCCCGGCGGGGAGGGGCGAGTGCAGCAAGCCCCTTGCGGGCTCGCTGAGCTCGCCACGCTGCGGGCTTGGTGGCGACCTGCGGCCGCCACGGGTTCTATTCCCGCTCTATGGGTGTCGTGGACACCCACGAGTGGAAATAGTCCCTGTTGGTCGGCATGCCGACCATCGGGACAGTGACCCATCGGGCTGGTGGAGAAGGTCATGTGACTGTCGGTCAGCTGACCAGCGGTAACATGAATACCACCCGTTTAGTACAGTGTATGAGACTGTCCCAGTCATTAGTCTGCTCCGCTGGCATTGAATGGACTGCGGTCTGCGCTATTTCCCCAAAGCACTGTAATGCATAATCCAGAACTCAGTGGCTAATTTAGCCAGACTCACGTGTCCTACGACTGTAGTGATGATCTGCTCACTCAGGGGCCACCCCACACGAACTCCGCTCTTCTTGTCATGCAGCACCTCGCTGCCAGTGTCTCTGCTCCTCGGATCACTGTCACCCGGTTACTGAGTGGAACTATCACACCGCTCTGCTTCCCCTCTGTGCACAGTAACTGTTCTCTCTCCTTCTGAGCTGCAGTAAATAACAGCATGTGGAATGTTCACTTCAAACCACGCTGGTCACTGGCTTGAATCTCACGGACACTCTGTAAGCTCCGTCAGGTGCAGGCTTTCTCAGCACACGCTCTTCTGGCGTCTGACATCACATCCCCCTCTGCAGCTTATAAATCTTCTCTCCAGTCCCCCCCCCCCCCCCACACTTTCCTCTCAGGCACAGTCAGATTCTCCTGGGTCTCAACACCCTCCAGATTGCTTCCGTTTTGCACAGCCTCGGTTGCCTAGCACCCAGGCTGCAATTGCAGAATCCTAGACTGTCACAGTTCATCAAGTTCACAAGTGACACAACCGAGCCACAGTTTCCATAAAAGGGGTATCCCTCAGGACTGGGATGTCACACTTTCTTCCTCCTACCCGAGAGGTGACAAGCCCAATACACCACCTGCCCAGGGTTAGAGATGGAGAATGGAAATCCGATGCTGGCCCAGCCGTGGATCCCCCTCTCCCCACGGTGAGTTACCTGGACCTGCTGCAGGACAATGTAGGAGTGTACTTGCTGCAGGCTGACCCAGGGAGCAGATTAATGAAATAGTAGTACCAGTGGTTGAGCTGGCTCCTCTCTTCCCTCACACCATCTTGCACTGCCTATCCCCTCTCCCACTGCAGTGTATCACAGGCATTGCTAAGGGTAACGTTGATGTGTGACACCCCCCCTCCCCCTCCGCAGAACTGTTTCTATTCTTGCATGTCTGCCGTAATGTGTAAAAAGGGGTTGTCTGCCATAATGTGTAAAAATGGGACGCTGTCTGCCATAATGTGTAAAAAAGGGGACGCTATCTGCCGTAATGTGTAAAAAGGGGGACGCTGTCTGCTGTAATCTGTAAAAAGGGGGATGCTGTCTGCCGTAATCTGTGATAAAAAGGGGACACTGTCTGCCGTAATGTGTAAAAAGGGGGACTGTCTGCTGTAATGTGTAAAAGTAGCTCTACGTGGTGTAGTGGCGCTACTGTGCAGCTTAATTTGAATAATGGAGACTACTGTGCACCGTAGTATGAATTGGTATTATTTTGTAGCCACACCCCTTCCCCACGAAGCCATGCCCCTATATATTTTCGCACGCCTACGGCGCGCACAGCCCCTTTCTTGCATGGGGGGGGGGGCGCCAATGCCGTTTCTTGCACACAGCGCTAAAATGCCTAGTTACAGCACTGCTTACTAGTTATATGAGGTACTTAATGTTAAATACTTAATATTCACAGGTATAGTCTACCTGTTCAAACTATTTCTGAAGCTCACCTAGAGAGGGTATGTACACATTTTTATAGATTTCTAATATGCTATTTACACATCATCAAAGTCTAATTGGTATATTTCCCATTTAGGAAAACTATTTATTTTTTAATGAATGGACCTTCACACACTATGGCTTGAGGTCTTATTAGTTCATAAGAAAGTGACTAAATTGCACATATACCGTATATACTCGAGTATAAGCCGACTTTTTCAGCACTTTTTTTTGTGCTGAAAAAGCCACCTCGGCTTATACTCGAGTCAGCGTTAGGAGGGACACGGAGAACACAGCGCGCGGCTCTCCTGTGTCCCTCCTGCATCTCCAGCGGCGTGTGTGTGTTAAAGGAAGTGCACGAACCAGCACTTCCTTTAACACATGCCGCTGCTGCCGGAGACGCAGGAGGGACACAGGAGAGCCGCGCGCTGCGCTCTCCGTGTCCCTCCTTCAGAAGACAGCGCGGGAGCGACGGAGGGTAAGTATCTAGCACTGTGGGGCATATCTGGAACATCTGGCACTGTGGGGCATATCTGGCACACCTGGCACTGTGGGGCATATCTGGCACACCTGGCACTGTGGGGCATATCTGGCACACCTGGCACTGTGGGGCACATCTGGCACTGTGGGGCACATCTGGCACTGTGGGGCATATCTGGCACATCTGGCACTGTGGGGCATAGCTGGCACTGTGGGGCATATCTGGCACATTCTGCACTGTGGGGCATAGCTGGCACTGTGGGGCATATCTGGCACATCTGGCACTGTGGGGCATAGCTGGCACTGTGGGGCATAGCTGGCACATCTGGCACTGTTGGGCATATCTGGCACTGTGGGGCACATCTGGCACTGTGGGGCATATCTGGCACATCTGGCACTGTGGGGCATAGCTGGCACTGTGGGGCATATCTGGCACATCTGGCACTGTGGGGCATATCTGGCACTGGGGCATATCTGGCACATCTGGCACTGTGGGGCATATCTGGCACTGTGGGGCATATCTGGCACATCTGGCACTGTGGGGCATATCTGGCACATCTGGCACTGTGGGGCATATCTGGCACTGTGGGGCATATCTGGCACATCTGGCACTGTGGGGCATATCTTGCACTATGAGGTCTGTGTACGGGTAGAGCTGCATTTCCCACCCTAGGCTTACACTCGAGTCAATAAGTTTTCCCAGGTTTTTGTGGTAAAATTAGGTGCCTCGGCTTATATTAGGGTCGATTTATACTCGAGTATATACGGTAAGTACTTCTTCTAATTCTATGGAATGTAAATTGATCACGTAATTATTTTTTAGAATTGTTCAACAAATTAGGCTAAGAGAGATTATTCCTATGATTGTCATTTGGATTGATTGTATAGGTTTGTACTGTTAATTGGCATTAGATTGTGTTACATGCTCCACTGGCTAGGTGGCGGTAGTATGATGTCTGTAATATTCTGCAATGTAAGATTTGTATTTTATGTCCTCTTCTCCATTTTATTTATAGTAAATTATAAATTTTTACCAGTTGCACGGACCATTCCTCTGAAGAAGTCCTTATAGGACAAAACGCGTCAGGGTTGAAGAGAGAAAATACCCTTCATGATTCAGTTTGATACAACTTGTTTGATTTGTGTATTGAAAGGGTTTATCTCTGTATTTGCTAGGCATGAAATGTGCTTTTAATAAATTCTTGTAAGATAATTGGTGTACTATATGAATTGCTGGTACACTTGGAAAGTGATTCATAGCGCCCTATAACTCATTTTGGAGGTGGTATATATATATATATATATTTTTTTTTTTTATGTCTCCCATCACCATGACAGCAGAAAGTAACAACATACACAATGATCTGAAAATGCAAGTGTATAAACACAAGTGCATAAACAAGTAATACAATTCGTTCCACACAAGCATGGATAGTAATTATTTGATACAATCTTAGAGTACATTATTACTACAATTATTGATGTACTGTTATACAGTAACATTGAACGTTTATTTAGAAAAACAAGTGTAGGAGATGGTTTCATTTAACCATTTGGGGTAAATTACACCCAAACGGGTTATCCATCTAGTCTCAATCTGTAGTAGTTTGCTGCTCTATTCCCTCCTCTCCGCTCTAAAGGGACAAAAGTTGGGAAGAAAGGAAAGGAAGAAAGTTGAGGGACTTCTGGCTGCTGCACTGGCAGAGAGGAGATTGCTCCGATGGCTGCGCTAGCAGAGGAAGGGGGAGGCGGAGCTCAGGACCCGGGGAGGGGCATCTGATGGCTGCACTGGCAGAGGGGAGAGTGCTCCGACAGCAGCACTAGAGGAAGGGAGTCTCAGGAGACTACACTGACAGAGTAAGGGAAGAAAGTTGAGGGACTTCTGGCTGCTGCACTGGCAGAGAGGAGATTGCTCCGATGGCTGCGCTAGCAGAGGAAGGGGGAGGAAGGCTTCAGTGGCTGCACTAACAGCAGAAAGGGGGAGGATCGGGGAGCCTAGGGTGGCAGCATTGGTAATGGGGTGGAGGTGGGAGACTTCAGGCTGCTGTTCCAGGGGGGAAAAATCCTATATACACCAGCACAGCAGAATGCTGTGGGCCTATTTTGATGGGGGGTCCTGGAGCTGCAGCTCTATCAGCCCCATTGTTAATCCAGTCCTGGTCATCGGCAGTGACATGCGTCAGGTAGGGCAGAGCCTTTACTGTCTTACTCCAGAGTTTTGACTATATGAATTATATGAAAAATACAAAGAATATATTATAAACATCTTGTGTTATTCTAATCATTTTATATTCAAAACTCTGGAGTCAACTTTTACAGAATATTGTAGAAATGATAATATTAGGCTGTTTAGGTGATCTAATTGTCATTGGTTTTATATTGCCTTTAACTGTTCAGTTGTAGGTATATTTGTTTCACATGGTGGTATAGGTATCTGCATATTATTATAATTGTGTTCAGATTTATTACTTGTTTTTCAGTTTTTTTTAACATGATTGCTTGTATATTGTAGTCAATGTTTAGTCCCTGTGGTTAAATGGATTTTATATGGAAGATCTATATTGCATTAGTTAGTATGGAGATGACAGGCAGTGTAGGCATACCTCCCAACTTCTGAAAACCGCACAAATGGCAAGATGTCATCTCATGCCCGTAAGACAACACCTCTTTAGTTTGTATGACACTTTTAATCATGCTGAGGGTGACTCCAACAACACAGCAGCTCCGAAGCTGCTCCCACCGTATCTCGGCACTGAATGGACGCTGCAGGCAGAGCCGTAACTAAGTGTGGGCGGATGGTGCTTAGCATATAGCGCACTTGTGCTGTGAGCGCACCATCCGCATACACCCCTATTGGCCGCCGTCAGCACCAGTGCTGCTTGCTACATTTTATAACCACAGCACTGCGCCCGGCTCCCTCTCTGCCGGACGCATCGCTGCTGATAAACAATAGCTGGCAGCACTTGGTAGCAGTGTCTGTCTCCCCTCTCCATCTGGGCATCTGTATGTTGCGCCGGCTCCTGCTGTCTCTAGCCCTGCCACTGATGAACCGCTGCCTCCCCTGTCACCCCTGTCACCGGTGCAGCAGCTGAGGAGAAGGAGTCCGCCTCCCTGCCTTCTGCAGTTTGGCATGTGCGTCGTCAGAACCCCAGTAGCTCCTGACACTCACCATTCAAACAGGCAGCGCTGGCAGCCCGCCAGAACCTGACAGTTACCTACAGATTGGAGGACAGAGACAGTCAGCGCTCCTCCAGAGTCCAGTCGGCTCATCTGTTACCGGCACCCAGGCAGCAGAGCCACAGCGCCGCGGTCCTATAGACAGTGATAAGGTGAATTTCTTGTTTACCCAGCAGTGGCACTCACCCCCCCTCCCCTGTCTCTCACACATGTCCCTCTCTTGTTACCTCACTGTTCCAGTCCAGCCCATCCCGCGGCACTCCCCGCCCCCCCTCTCCCGCACAGGCTGTTCTCTTGTTCCCTAACCCTCACTGTTCCAACACATCCACCACCCCCCTCCACGGCCCCCCTCCCCCGCACAAGCTGCTCTCTTGTTCACTCACTGCTCCAGAACATCCCCCCCACTCGCGGCCCACCCTACCCCGCATCGGCTGCTCTCTTGTTCCCTCACCCTCACTGCTCTAGCACATCCCCCCCTCCACATGCAGCCCCCCTCCCCAGTGCACGGGCTGCTTTCTTATTCCCTCACTGCTTCAGCACATACCCCCCTACCCGTGGCCCCCCTCCCTTGCACAGACTGCTCTCTTGTTCCATCACTGCTCCAACACCCCCCCCCCCACCCGCGGCCCCCCTCCCTTGCACAGGCTGCTCTCTTGATCCCTCACCCTCTCTGCTCCAGCACATTCCCCCCACCACCACCCGCGGCACCCCTCCCCCGCACAGGCTCCTCTCTCACAGCTCCTGCACATACCCTCTGCACCCGCGGCCCCCCAGCTCCCCCCTCCCGCACAGGCTGCTCTGTTGTTCCCTCACTGCTCCAGCACTCCCCCCACCTGTGTCCCCCCTCCCCCACACAGGCTTCTCTCTCACAGCTCCAGCTCACCCCCGCCCTACCCGTGGCCCCCCCAGCCCCCCTCCCCCCGCACAGGCTGCTCTGTTGTTCCCTCACTGCTCCAGAACATCCTCACCCACCCACGGTCCCACTCCCCTGTACCGGCTCCTCTCTCACAGCTCCAGCACTACCCCCCCACCCCACCTGCTGGCCTCCCTCCCCCGCACAGGCTCCTTTTTTGTTCCCTCACTCTCCAACTCATTCCCACCCGTGCCCCCCCCCCTCCCAGCACTGGCTCCTCTCTTGTTCCCTCACTACTCCAGCACCCCCTCCACCTCCTTCCACTGCTCCAGCCACCCCTATGCGTGCCCTCCCCCCCACCTTCTCTCTGTTACTCCCTCACTGCTCCAGCGGCCTCCCCACCCCGCAGTCCTCCCTGTTCCTTCACTGATCCAGCACCCCCCACCCAATCCACATACCCACCCCTCCTCCGCAGGGGCTACTTTCTCCTCTGTTTACTCACTGCTCCAGCCCCCACCATCTACGGCACTCCCAATCTTACCCTTTCCACATAGGCACTTCCACCAGTCCTCTGTTCCATCACTGCACTCTCTCCATGACACCCTCCATCTCCCTGTCACCCAATGTCTCCCTATCATCCTCTCCCTGTCACCCAGTGTCTCCCTGTCACCCACTATCTTCCGGTCACCCTCACCATGCCACCCACTATCTCTGTCACCCTCTCCCTGTCACCCACTATCTCCCTGCCTCCCCAGTTACCCACTATCTCCCTGACACCTGCTATCTCCCTGTAACCCTTCCCAGTCACCCACTATCTCCAGAGTGGGAGGGGGGGGGGGGGTTATTGCCTAGGGCATAAAAATAGTTAGGGATGGCTTTGGCACTGCCCTGATCCACCTCCCTTCTCCTCCACTCTTGCAGCAGCCCAGTGTCCTTACAGCATATGGGCTGGTCCGTGGATGCGCCCTGTTGGTAAGTAGCCACCCAGGGGATGCTGCCCTTGGCCGCCTGCAGAAAGAGGAAGCTCTGCCACCGCTGCTGCCTGGTGAGTGCACTGCCACCCACCATTACATAGGAACCTGTGGCTCTCACCCATGTGTTCAAGCTAGGCTGCTGCTGCCGTTCGTCTCTATCCCTTTCCCACCTCGCTCTCCTCCTCCCAGTCCTCTCTCTCTGGGCGGGATGTATTAACATACATCGCCGCACCTCGCCGGTTACCGCAGCGATGTTGATCGCGTATGTACTAACATATGCGATCAACATCGCGATGCGGTGACGGAGGCCCCCCGCGATACCTGTTAGGTGGTCTGCGGGGGGTCTCCGTCACCTCCATGGGGTCCCCACACAGGCTAGATGCCGGGAAGCAGCAGCAGGCTGCCCCCGGCGCCTCCTCCTCCCCCCTGCAGCCGGAAGGACGTCCGGCTGCGTTGCTAGGGGGAGGAGGAGATTACCTTCCGGGTCCGGGGCATCATGGAGGAAGGTAAGCTGGGGGGGAGGGGGGGAGGCGTCTGCGGCGGTGTCGACGGTGTCGGCGGGTTGCTGCGGTCGGTGAAAAGAAGCCCATAGGCTTCTATAGGGTATCGCCATCCAGAGATGGCGATACCCTGGACGCCGAAAACGCGGCGGTAGGGTGTTAGTAAATATGAAAATGCGGTAAAACCCCCGTTTTCGGGGGTTTTACCGCATTTTTGCTTTAGTACATCCCGCCCTCTGTCTCCTTCCCACCACACTCTCTCTGTCTCTCTACCTATCACCTTTCTCTCTCTCTCCCTCCCCCCTCTCTCTCTCTTTCTCATGACTCTATCTGCCGTACTGTGTAAAAGGGGTCTCTACCTGCCATACTGTGTAAAAGGGGACTCTACCTGCTGTACTGTGCAAAAGGGGACTCTATCTGAAGTACTGTATAAAAGGGGACTACCTGCTCTACTGTATGAAAGGGGTCTCTATCTGCTGTATTGTGTAAAAGGGGACTACGTGCCGTAATGTGTAAAAGGGGAATCTACCTGCCGTAATGTGTTAAAGGGAACTCTACCTGCTGTAATGTGTAAAAGGGGTCTCAACCGGGCATAATGTGTAAAATTGGTCTCTACCTGGTGTAATGTGTGATATGATAGGGGCTCTACCTGGAGTAATGTGTAAAATTGTGCTCTACCTGGCATAACGTGTGACAGGGGCTCCATCTGGCGTAATGTGTGAAAGGGGCTCTACTGTACCTGGTGTAATGTGTGTAATTGGCACTACTGTGCGGCATAATTTGAATAATAGAGACAACTGTGCAGCGTAATATGAATTTGTATTATATTGTGGCCATGCCACCTCCCCATAAAGCCATGGCCCTATATTTTTTGTGCGCATACGGCCCACAATTGCCCTATTTTTAATAAAAGGGGTGGGGGTGGGGGGCACCAATGCTGTTTCTTGAACACAGCGCTTAAATGTCTAGTTACGGCACTGGCTGAAGGTAACCTCCCCCAGGCCGCTGGTGGGGCAGTGCCTGAAAAGTGGGACTGTAGGATGGTATGGTGTAGGTCTGGACCACTACACTTTTTCTTTCTTTTATACTTTTCATTTCTAGCCTATCCCTGCAGTGTGTTCGCAGTCCTCTATTGGGACTACTGTGTGCTACTACACATGTGTGGTCTGTTAATCGCGCATGTGCATTGTACATTGCCAGTAGGGATTCTGGAGTAACACTCTCCTCGTAAAGTTTGCAAAATATAGCCCCCCGCTGCTATGGCAACCGGGTCGGGGAAGCCTGCAGCAGTGTCCAATGCCGGATCCCACACGGGAAGGACCCGTTTCCAATTCCTGGGTGGGATCCGGCATTGGCAGTGTGAAAGGTGTATGAGCCAATCAGTAGCTTTGAAGGGTAACCCAAGTCTGAAAACCCAGGTCGCACTTTTTACAATGCAGGCAACTTAGGTTAGACCAGAAATAACCCTTGCAGCGACCTGGGTCGAAGTTCTGGAAGTTCTGACCCAGATGGACCCTTTAACACAGAGAAAGAACACGGGTTGAGCGGATTGCCCTGGCAAATTCCCAGGTCCAAATCTCTGTGTGGAATGGGTATTAGTGAGAGAGCTGTAACTAGACTTTTTGGTGCCCAGAGGGCCCCCCACTCCATTTTTTTAAAAAGATCATAAGGCGTATACCTCTCAGGGAAGAGGCATGACAAAATTGAGCGGGTTCGGTTCTCTGAGAACAAAACCCTACCGTACTTTACCATTCGAGTCCGGCTCCGAGTCAGGCTCGGGTTTTCCCGCCTGGCTCGGAAACCAGAATGAAGCAAAACGTCATCATCCCACTGTCGGATTCTCGCGGGATTTGGATTCCATATAAAGAGCCGCGCATCGCAGCTGTTTTCACTGCAGTCTCGGAGAGTGTAGTAAGAGGACGTGTCTCTGTCTTCAGTGTCTGTTTGGGGGCGGGAAAGTGGGGTGGCGATTCTAGTTCTGTCTAGTGCTGCTTAGTCCAGTGTAGTCAGTGTCTTATGCTGCATCAGTCCAGCCAGTCACAGTGTTGGTGTCCTCTGCTGCTATATGTCCCCAGTGCTGCTGGCTGCTGTATAAGTCCCTTGCAGTTTTGCTGTGTTGTCTTGCATCAGACCAGGAGTAGTGTCTCTCTTGTGCAGCATCAGTGACCAGTCACAGTGGTGGCGTCCTCTGCTGCCATATATCCAGTGTTACTGGCGTATAATACTAGTGATATTGCTGTATAATTCCCGAGGTACTGGCGTATAATTACAGTTATATTGCCGTATAATTCTCGGAATACTGGCGTATAATTCCTGTGATATTGCTGTATAATTCCTGTGATATTGCCGCATAATTCCAGTGATATTGCCATATAATTCCGATGATACTGTCGTATAATTCCTGTGAAATTGCCGTATAATTCCAGTGATATTGTCATATAATTCCCATGATACTGCCATATAATTCCCATTATCTTGTCGTATAATTCCATATAAATTCATATAATTCCGTATAAATCCAGTCCAGTGGTGCTGCCATATATAGTTCAGTGGTGCTGTCCTGTGCTGTATATTATTTACTCCAAATAAAGGGGTTAATAATATTTAATCCAAATAATTTTTACAGGGTTTGCCCTGTGAGGTGTAGGGGGAAGGCTCTCCTGTGCCGCATATTGGGGGTGATTCCGAGTTGTTCACTGGTTGCCGATTTTTGCCATACTGCGATTATCCGGTAACTGCGCATGCGCAATGTTCACAGAGCGCATGCGCTTAGTTATTTTACACAAAAGTTAGGTATTTTACTCACGGCATTACGAAGCTTTTTCATCGCTGTGGTGATCGTAGTGTGATTGACAGGAAGTGGCTGTTTCTGGGCGGAAACTGGACGTTTTATCGGAGTGTGCGGAAAAACGCAGGCGTTCGAGTTCCAAAAAGCGGGAGTGGCTGGATAAACGGGGGAGTGGCTGGGCGAACGCTGGGTGTGTTTGTGACGTCAAACTAGGAACGAAAAGAACTGAGCTGGTTGCAATGGCTGAGTAAATCTGGAGCTACTCAGAAACTGCGGGGTAATCGTTACGAGAAAATTAGCGAAGCTTTCGTTCGCAATTCTGCTATGCTAAGATACACTCCCAGTAGGCGGCGGCTTAGCGTGTGCAATGCTGCTAAAAGCAGCTAGCGAGCGAACAACTCGGAATCACCCCCATTGTGTTATATAACTCCAGAAAAATAATGGAGAACAAAAATTTGGAGGACAAAATAGGGATAGATCAAGAACCACTTCCTCCTAGTGCTGAAGCTGCTGCCACTAGTCATGACATAGACAATGAAATGCCATCAACGTCGTCTGCCAAGGACGATGCCCAATGTGATAGTAGAGGGCATGTAAAATCCAAAAAGCCAAAGTTCAGTAAAAAGACCACAACATTTTTTTTAAATGGTCTGAGGAGAAACGTAAACTTGCCAATATGCCATTTACGACACGGAGTGGCAAGGAACCGCTAAGGCCCTGGCCTATGCTCATGACTAGTGGTTCAGATTCACATGACGATGGAAGCCCTCAACCTCCATTTTGCCAATTAATTCCAGTGATTTGGATGTATAATTCCAGTGATTTTGCCATTTAATTTTAATGATTTGGACGTATAATTCCAGTGATTTTGCAGTAGAATTCCAGTGATTTGGACAAATTATTCCAGTGATGTTGACATATAATTCCAGTGATTTTGCCGTTTAATTCCAGTGATTTGGACGTATAATTCCAGTGATTTTGCCATTTAATTCCAGTGATTTGGACGTATAATTCCAGTGATTTTGCCGTATAATTCCAGTGATTTTGCAGTGTAATTCCAAGGATTTTGCTGTATAATTCCAGTGATTTGGATGTATAATTCCAGTGATTTTGACATATAATTCCAATGAATTTGCCATTTAATTCCAGTGATTTTTCCGTATAATTCCAGTGATTTTGCAGTATTATTCCAAGGATTTTGCTGTATAATTCCATTGATTTTGCCATTTAATTCCAGTGATTTGGACGTATAATTCCAGTGATTTTGCAGTATAAATCCAGTGATTTGGACAAATTATTCTAGTGATGTTGACATATAATTCCATTGATTTTGCCGTATAATTCCAGTGATTTGGACATATAATTCCAGAGATTTTGCCATTTAATTCCAGTGATTTGGACGTATAATTCCAGTGATTTGGCCGTATAATTCCAGTGATTTTGCAGTATAATTCCAGTAATTTGAATGTATAATTCCAGTGATTTTGCAGTATTATTACAGTGATTTTACAGTATAATTCCAGTGATTTTGCCATTTAATTAGAGTGATTTGGACGTATAATTCCAGTGATTTGGATGTATAATTCCAGTGATTTTGCTATATAATTCCAGTGATTTTGCTGTATAATTCCAGTGATTTGAATGTATAATTCCAGTGATTTTGCTGTATAATTCCAGTGATTTTGCTGTATAACTCCAGTGATTTGAATGTATAATTCCAGTGATTTTGCAGGATTATTACAGTGATTTTACAGTATAATTCCAGTGATTTTGCCATTTAATTCCAGTGATTTGGACATATAATTCCAGTAATTTGGCCGTATAATTCCAGTGATTTTGACATATAATTCCATTGTTTTTGACATTTAATTCCATTGATTTGGACGTATAATTCCAGTGATTTTGCCATTTAATTACAGTGATCCTGCCGTATAATTCCAATAATCCTGTCGTTTAATTACAGTGGTACTGGCGTATAATTACAGTGATCGTGCCATATAAATCCAGTGATCCTGCCGTATAATTACAGTTGTACTGGCGTATAAGTACAGTCCAGTTATACTGCCCTATATATATATATATACCCTGTTGCAAAGCCGATTACTGAGGCCATAACTATGCTTGTGTTAGACGTGCGTCCGGTATCCACCATTAGTGCAGTGGGACTGCAGTGCCAACCCTAGATGGGCCAGGTGTTTGTGCCACACACTTGTGTCGCTTAGCTTAGTCATACAGCTACCTCATTGCCCTCTTTTACTTCTTGGCATGATGTGCTGTTTGGGGACTATTTTTTTTAAAGTGCCATCCTGTCTGACACTTTCGTATATGTCCAGTGGTACTGCCATTTAATTCCAGTGATTTTGCCACATAATTCCAGTAATTTGGATGTATAATTCCAGTGATTTTGCAGTATAATTCCAGTGATTTTGACATTTAATTCCAGTGATATTGCCACTGATATTCCAGTGATTTGGACGTATAATTCCAGTGATTTGGACGTATAATTACAAAGATTTTGCAGTATAATTCCAGTGGTTTTGCAGTATAATTCCAGTGATTTTGCCATTTAATTCCAGTGATTTGGACATATAATTCCAGTGATTTGGACGTATAATTCCGGTGATTTGGACATATAATTAGTGATTTTGCAGTATAATTCTAGTGATTAGGACGTATAATTCCAGTGATTAGGACGTACAATTACAGTGATTTTGCAGTATAATTACAGTGATTTTGCAGTGTCATTCCAGTGATTTTGCCATATAATTCCAATGATTTTTACATTTAATTCCAGTAATTTGGACATATAATTCTAGTGATTTGTACGTATAATTCCAGTGATTTTGCCATTTAATTCCAGTGATTTGGACGTATAATTCCAGTGATTTTGCAGTATAAATCCAGTGATTTGGACAAATTATTCCAGTGATGTTGACATATAATTCCAGTGATTTTGCCGTATAATTCCAGTGATTTGGACGTATAATTGCAGTGATTTTGCCATTTAATTCCAGTGATTTGGACGTATAATTCCAGTGGTTTGACGTATAATTCCAGTGATTTTGCCGTATAATTCCAAGGATTTTGCAGTATAATTCCAGTAATTTGGATGTATAATTCCAGTGATTTTTACATATGGGAGGTCATTCCGAGTTGTTCGCTCGGTATTTTTTTCACAATGTCCGCAGTGCGACTGCGCCAAGTAAATTTGCTATGCAGTTAGGAATTTTACTCATGGCATTACGAGGTTTTTTCTTCGTTCTGGTGATCGGAGTGTGATTGACAGGAAGTGGGTGTTTCTGGGCGGAAACAGGCCGTTTTATGGGTGTGTGCGAAAAAACGCTACCGTTTCTGGGAAAAACGCGGGAGTGGCTGAAGAAACAGAGGAGTGTCTGGGCGAACGCTGGGTGTGTTTGTGACGTCAAACCAGGAACGACAAGCACTGAACTGATCGCAGATGCCGAGTAAGTTTGAAGCTACTCAGAAACTGCTAAGAGGTGTGTAATCGCAATTTTGAGAATCTTTCGTTCGCAATTTTACTATGCTAAGATACACTCCCAGTAGGCGGCGGCTTAGCGTGTGCAAAGCTGCTAAAAGTAGCTTGCGAGCGAACAACTCGGAATGAGGGCCATAATTCCAGTGATTTTGCCGTATAATTCCAGTGATTTGAATGTATAATTCCAGTGATTTTGCAGTATTATTACAGTGATTTTACAGTATAATTCCAGTGATTTTGCCATTTAATTTCAGTGATTTGGACGTATAATTCCAGTAATTTGGCCGTATAATTCCATTGATTTTGACGTATAATTCCATTGATTTTGCCATTTAATTCCATTGATTTGGACGTATAATTCCAGTGATTTTGCCATTTCATTCCAGTGATCCTGCCATATAATTCCAGTAATCCTATTGTATAATTACAGTGGTACTGGCGTATAATTACAGTGATCCTGCCGTATAAATCCAGTGATCCTGCCGTATAAGTCCAGTGATCCTGCTGTATAATTACAGTGGTACTGGCGTATAAATCCAGTCCAGTGATACTGCCCTATATATATATATATATATATATATATACCCTGTTGCAAAGCCGATTACTGAGGCCATAACAACTATGCTGGTGTTAGACGTGCGCCCGGTATTCTTCATTTGTGCAGTGGGACTGCAGTGCCAACCCTAGATGGGCCAGGTGTTTGTGCCACACACTTGTGTCCCTTAGCTTAGTCATACAGCTACCTCATTGCCCTCTTTTACTTCTTGGCATGATGTGCTGTTTGGGGACTATTTTTTTAAAGTGCCATCCTGTCTGACACTTTTGTATATGTTCAGTGGTACTGCCATTTAATTCCAGTGATTTTGCCATTTAATTCCAGTGATTTGGACGTATAATTACAGCGATTTTGCAGTATAATTACAGTGGTTTTGCCGTATAATTCAAGTTATTTTGCCATTTAATTCCAGTGATTTGGACATATAATTCCAGTGATTTGGACGTACAATTACAGTGATTCTGCAGTTTAATTCCAGTGGTTTTGCAGTATAATTCCAGTGATTTTGCCATTTAATTCCAGTGATTTTGCCATTTAATTCCAGTGATTTGGATGTATAATTCCAGTGATTTGGATGTATAATTCCGGTGATTTGGACATATAATTACAGTGATTTTGCAATATAATTCCAATGATTACGACGTATAATTACAGTGATTTTGCAGTATAATTACAGTGATTTTGCAGTGTAATTCCAGTGATTTTGCCATATAATTCCAATGATTTTTACCTTTAATTCCAGTAATTTGGACGTATAATTCCAGTGATTTGGACGTATAATTCCAGTGGGAATTGTTTGTGTCGCTTGGCTTAGTCATACAGCTACCTCATTGTACCTCTTCAACATCTTTGCATGAGGTGCTGTTTGGGGCCTAGATTTTGAAAAGTGCCATCATGTCTGACACTGCCGTATGAGTCCAGGGGTACTGCTGTATTAGTCCTGGGATACTGGGATAAGTCCAGCAATTGCAGAATTAAAAAAAATGAAAGGGGTGTGCTGGAGATGCTGTCAGTGGACCGAACAGTTGGGGCCCACTCTCGACATTCAGCCACTGCGTGACACTACTAGATGGGCCAGGTGGTTGTGTCGCTTAGCTTAGTCATACAACAACCTCGGTGCACCTTGTTTTCTTCTTTGCATCATGTGCTGTTTGGGGCCTTTTTTTGATATCTGCCCTCCTGTCTGCCACTGCAGTGCCACTCCTTGATGGGCCAATTGTTTGTGTCGCTTGGCTTAGTCATACAGCTACCTCATTGCACCTCTTCTACATCTTTGCATGAGGTGCTGTTTAGGGCCTAGTTTTTGAAAAGTGTCATCCTGCCTGACACTGCAGTGCCACTCCTAGATGGGCCAGGTGTTTGTTCCGCACACTTGTGTTGCTTGGATTAGTCATACAGCAGCCTCGGTGCACCTCTTTTTCTTCTTTGCATCATGTGCTCTTTGGGGACTACTTTTTGAATATTGTCATCTTGTCTGTAACTGCAGTGCCACTCCTAGATGGGCCAGGTGTTTTTGCCGCCCACTTGTGTCGTTTAGCTTGGTCATACAGCCTTCTCGGTGCAACTTTTAGGCCTAAAAACAATATTGTGAGGTGTGAGGTGTTCAGAATAGACTGGAAATGAGTGGAAATGAATGTTATTGAGGTTAATAATACCGTAGGAGCAAAATTACCCCCAAATTCTGTGATTTTAGATGTTTTTATGTTTTTTTTTCAAAACCAAAATGCAAAAGGGTGGTTTTGGAAAAACCAAGCCAAAACCAAAACACAAAAGTAGAATTAGAACCAAAACCAAAACACGAAAAGTGCCAGCAGCACATCTCTACTATCTATCTATCTATCTATCTATCTATCTATCTATCTATCTATATGATTCGATTGTGCAGCGGAAAACCTTTTTGTAAAATTCCAGTCACTGTCCTATATCCAATATGGTATAAAGGCCTAATTCAGACCTAGGGGGTGATTCAGACCTGATCGTAGATGTGCTAAATTTAGCACATCTAGTACGATCAGCTTCCCTGACATGCGTGGGGACTCCCAGCACAGGGCTAGTCTGCCCCCCATGTCAGGGCAGAAAGCAAGAAAACTAGGATGCATCAAACGTTCATGTGTTACGTGTCAATTTTTATTAACAGGAGACACGTTTAATCACCCACATACGGGTCAAAAAATGTTTTTTAGGCACCAACTTACCTGCAATTCTTGTTTCATGATCTGTTGAATCATCATGTTAATAGTATCAGATACAGGATGATAGATCATGTCCCTTTAGAGCAGAGAGGAGGGAATAGAGCAGCAAAACTACTACAGATTGAGGCTAGATGGATAACCCGTTTGGGTGTAATTTACCCCAAAGGGTTAAATGAAACCATCTCCTACACTTGTTTTTCTAAATAAACGTTCAATGTTACTGTATAACAGTACCTCAATAATTGTAGTAATAATGTACTCTAACATTGTATCAAATAATTACTATCCATGCTTGTGTGGAACGAATTGTATTACTTGTTTATACACTTGTGTTTATACACTTGCGTTTTCAGATCATTGTGTATGTTGTTACTTTCTGCTGTCATGGTGATGGGAGACACAGAGCACGGCGCCATCGCATATCGATGATGTCACAACCCATTCCGCTCGCCAGGTGAGCAGTCCCGGGCGGGCTAGCGGGCACACACTGAGAGTGATCACTGTAAAGGTATGTCATATTTTCTTTTATGCTATAAAGCCTGACGACAGTCGTGCTGACGACTGAAATGTTTCAAAACAAGACAAGGAGTCTGTGATTTGTCTATATAAGCTGTGAGTGCCGCATGCACACATTACTATTCATTTGCTCATGGGGGCACCGGCGCCAGCTACTAATTTGATTTGGGAGTGCCAAACCACCATGGAACTACATATATATATATATATATATATATAGATAGATATATATGTGTATATATATATTTATATATATATATATATATATATAAAAAGAAGCAGAGACCTAGGCGCTGTAGTACAGACGTGCAGTGGAAATTATAAAGAACACTCTTTAACCCTTTTAAGAGTAGCAGCTCATAATACAAGATCAGTGTATGGTGTACACATAGATAAAAATAGGTAGTTTAGAAAATAAGCGCTAATGAGTGTAGTAACAATTATAACGGAAATACTCAGGTGGGTAAAATTATGGCCTTGGACACTTATCTGGTAAGTGAGAACTTCCAGCCGATGTTCATCATTTTAAGATTAACATGTAAAAAGAAAAGAACAGCAAACATAGTGTGTATCGTTCATGGATTAAAATGATGTAATTTGCAATATAGGGCAAGAATTTAGGGAATTTGCTTATTCCCAATAAAATGTAATCTGTAGCTTCACAACATAAAATACAGATTTAATGAACAATAACATAAAAACGGCTAGACAACACACGTACAAGATTTAAAATTATAAAAGCTTATCTGTCCATCATAGGAATAGGGAGGTCAGCAACAAACTATCCCAAGGACACAAGATAGCCAAAGATTATGCGTACAGGATAAAAAAAGTTCAAACGCTTATCTGTCCATCAAGGGGAGTTCAGCAGCAAACAGACCCAACGCGTTTCGTCCTTGAAGAAGTCCACACCTTGACGGACAAAACGCGTTGGGACTGTTTGCTGCTGAACTCCCCTTGATGGACAGATAAGCGTTTGAACTTTTTTTATCCTGTACGCATAATCTCTGGCTATCTTGTGTCCTTGGGATAGTTTGTTGCTGACCTCCCTATTCCTATGATGGACAGATAAGCTTTTATAATTTTAAATCTTGTACGTGTCTTGTCTAGCCGTTTTTATGTTATTGTTCATTAAATCTGTATTTTATGTTGTGAAGCTACAGATTACATTTTATTGGGAATAAGCAAATTCCCTAAATTCTTGCCCTATATTGCAAATTACATCATTTTAATCCATGAACGATACACGCTATGTTTGCTGTTCTTTTCTTTTTACATGTTAATCTTAAAATGATGAACATCGGCTGGAAGTTCTCACTTACCAGATAAGTGTCCAAGGCCATAATTTTACCCACCTGAGTATTTCCGTTATAATTGTTACTACACTCATTAGCGCTTATTTTCTCCACTACCTATATATATATATAGAGAGAGAGAGAGAGAGAGAGAGAGAGAGAGAGAGCTAGCTAGATAGATAGATAGATAGATAGATAGATAGATAGATAGATAGATAGATACACAGGCTACCAGTGTGTAAGTGATCACCATTAGCCGGCAGGAACACCATGACTCATCCACCCGATCAGTAGCTGGAAGCACTGCTGCAGGACAAGACAGGCACCAATAACACCCCTTCTCCACTAAAGCACGGGTCGCAGCCGTGTCGCCTGACACGGCTGCGACCTATGCTACAGCCCCTTTTGAACAGCGGTCACCAACTCAGCATATTGCCGTGTTGGTAACGCTACTTCTGACGCGACAGGGGCGGCGCTGGGAGATCACATGATCTCCCAGCGCCGCCCTCCCTATACACTGTGAACGGGAGCCGTGTCGCCTCAACACGGCACCCGTTCACACTAGACAGCTAGCCGGGTTGAACACGTGTTCAACCCTGCTAGCTACCCGGGTAGGATTCCCGGATCTCTTGATCCGGGAATTTGCCGGGGAACCCTTTTCCACTAGGGCACAACATGGGTAAATGCGCGCACCTGCACATTTACCCGTGTTTCTAAGAGCTAATGGAAAAGGGGTATATGAGTCACTTCACCTGAGCTGGGTCACCTCCGTGGAGCTGTGTTGGGTGTTGTGGTACCGTCTATATGGCTTCACATCACAAGGTGCGTTGGAGGCTACAAGCCACTAGTATGCAGCAGAGGAAGGCATGTGAAGCCTTCACCTTCCACTGCCCAGCCACAAACTGTGCTGGTGCTTGATCCATGAGGGGTTTCTGATGGTTGCCCTGACAAAGGAAGGGGGGAGACTCAGGACCTGGGGAGGGGCATCTGGTGGCTGCACTGGCAGATGGGGGAGTGCTCTGACAGCAGCACTAGAGGAAGGGAGTTTCAGGAGGCAGCACTGACAGAGCAAGGGAATAGAGTTGAGGGACATCTGGCTGCTGCACTGGCAGAGAGGAGATTGCTCCGATGGCTGCGCTAGCAGAGGAAGGGGGAGGAAGGCTTCAGTGGCTGCACTAACAGCAGAAAGGGGGAGGATTGGGGCACCTAGGATGGCAGCATTGGTAATGGGGTTGAGGTGGGAGACTTCAGGCTGCTGTACCAGGGGGAAAAAATCCTATATACACCAGCACAACAGAATGCTGGGGGCCTATTATGATGGGGGGTCCTGTAGCTGCAGCTCTATCAGCCCCATTGTTAATCCGGTCCTGGTCATTGGCAGTGATATGCGGTCAGGTGAGACAGAGACTTTCCTGTCTTACTCCAGAGTTTTGACTATATGAATTATATGAAACATACAAAGAATATATTATAAATATCTTGTGTTATTCTAATCATTTTATATTCAAAACTCTGGAGTCAAAAGTCTATGGTAGGTGAGGCAGTGCCTCCCCTGCCTACCTCATTCTGCACATCTCTGATCAAATCTCACCAAATTTCCAGCAGTATATACTGCTGCACCTGTGTATAATATAGTGATGAGCGCCGGAAATTTTTCGGGTTTTGTGTTTTGGTTTTGGGTTCGGTTCCGCGGCCGTGTTTTGGGTTCGAACGCGTTTTGGCAAAACCTCACCGATTTTTTTTTGTCGGATTCGGGTGTGTTTTGGATTCGGGTGTTTTTTTCAAAAAACCCTAAAAAACAGCTTAAATCATAGAATTTGGGGGTCATTTTGATCCCAAAGTATTATTAACCTCAAAAACCATAATTTCCACTCATTTTCAGTCTATTCTGAACACCTCACACCTCACAATATTATTTTTAGTCCTAAAATTTGCACCGAGGTCGCTGGATGGCTAAGCTAAGCGACCCAAGTGGCCGACACAAACACCTGGCCCATCTAGGAGTGGCACTGCAGTGTCACGCAGGATGGCCCTTCCAAAAAACACCCCCCAAACAGCACATGACGCAAAGAAAAAAAGAGGCGCAATGAGGTAGCTGTGTGAGTAAGCTAAGCGACCCTAGTGGCCGACACAAACACCTGGCCCATCTAGGAGTGGCACTGCAGTGTCACGCAGGCTGGCCCTTCAAAAAACTACTCCCCAAACAGCACATGACGCAAAGAAAAAAAGAGGCGCAATGAGGTAGCTGTGTGAGTAAGCTAAGCGACCCAAGTGGCCGACACAAACACCTGGCCCATCTAGGAGTGGCACTGCAGTGTCACGCAGGCTGGCCCTTCAAAAAACTACTCCCCAAACAGCACATGACGCAAAGAAAAAAAGAGGCGCAATGAGGTAGCTGTGTGAGTAAGCTAAGCGACCCAAGTGGCCGACACAAACACCTGGCCCATCTAGGAGTGGCACTGCAGTGTCACGCAGGCTGGCCCTTCAAAAAACTACTCCCCAAACAGCACATGACGCAAAGAAAAAAAGAGGCGCAATGAGGTAGCTGTGTGAGTAAGCTAAGCGACCCAAGTGGCCGACACAAACACCTGGCCCATCTAGGAGTGGCACTGCAGTGTCACGCAGGCTGGCCCTTCAAAAAACTACTCCCCAAACAGCACATGACGCAAAGAAAAAAAGAGGCGCAATGAGGTAGCTCTGTGACTAAGATAAGCGACCCAAGTGGCCGACACAAACACCTGGCCTATCTAGGAGTGGCACTGCAGTGTCACGCAGGCTGGCCCTTCAAAAAACTACTCCCCAAACAGCACATGACGCAAAGAAAAAAAGAGGCGCAATGAGGTAGCTCTGTGACTAAGATAAGCGACCCAAGTGGCCGACACAAACACCTGGCCCATCTAGGAGTAGCACTGCAGTGTCACGCAGGATGGCCCTTCAAAAAACTACTCCCCAAACAGCACATGACGCAAAGAAAAAAAGAGGCGCAATGAGGTAGCTGTGTGAGTAAGCTAAGCGACCCTAGTGGCCGACACAAACACCTGGCCCATCTAGGAGTGGCACTGCAGTGTCACGCAGGATGGCCCTTCAAAAAACTACTCCCCAAACAGCACATGATGCAAAGAAAAAAGAGGTGCAAGATGGAATTGTCCTTGGGCCCTCCCACCCACCCTTATGTTGTATAAACAGGACATGCACACTTTAACCAACCCATCATTTCAGTGACAGGGTCTGCCACACGACTGTGACTGAAATGACGGGTTGGTTTGGACCCCCACCAAAAAAGAAGCAATTAATCTCTCCTTGCACAAACTGGCTCTACAGAGGCAAGATGTCCACCTCATCATCATCCTCCGATATATCACCGTGTACATCCCCCTCCTCACAGATTATCAATTCGTCCCCACTGGAATCCACCATCTCAGCTCCCTGTGTACTTTGTGGAGGCAATTGCTGCTGGTCAATGTCTCCACGGAGGAATTGATTATAATTCATTTTAATGAACATCATCTTCTCCACATTTTCTGGATGTAACCTCGTACGCCGATTGCTGATAAGGTGAGCGGCTGCACTAAACACTCTTTCGGAGTACACACTTGTGGGAGGGCAACTTAGGTAGAATAAAGCCAGTTTGTGCAAGGGCCTCCAAATTGCCTCTTTTTCCTGCCAGTATAAGTATGGACTTTCTGACGTGCCTACTTGGATGCGGTCACTCATATAATCCTCCACCATTCTTTCAATGGGGAGAGAATCATATGCAGTGACAGTAGACGACATGTCCGTAATCGTTGTCAGGTCCTTCAGTCCGGGCCAGATGTCAGCATCAGCAGTCGCTCCAGACTGCCCTGCATCAGCAGTCGCTCCAGACTGCCCTGCATCACCGCCAGCGGGTGGGCTCGGAATTCTGAGCCTTTTCCTCGCACCCCCAGTTGCGGGAGAATGTGAAGGAGGAGATGTTGACAGGTCGCGTTCCGCTTGACTTGACAATTTTGTCACCAGCAGTTCTTTGAACCCCAGCAGACTTGTGTCTGCCGGAAAGAGAGATCCAAGGTAGGTTTTAAATCTAGGATCGAGCACGGTGGCCAAAATGCAGTGCTCTGATTTCAACAGATTGACCACCCGTGAATCCTTGTTAAGCGAATTAAGGGCTCCATCCACAAGTCCCACATGCTTAGCGGAATCGCTCTGTGTTAGCTCCTCCTTCAATGTCTCCAGCTTCTTCTGCAAAAGCCTGATTAGGGGAATGACCTGACTCAGGCTGGCAGTGTCTGAACTGACTTCACGTGTGGCAAGTTCAAAGGGCAGCAGAACCTTGCACAACGTTGAAATCATTCTCCACTGCGCTTGAGACAGGTGCATTCCACCTCCTATATCGTGCTCAATTGTATAGGCTTGAATGGCCTTTTGCTGCTCCTCCAACCTCTGAAGCATATAGAGGGTTGAATTCCACCTCGTTACCACTTCTTGCTTCAGATGATGGCAGGGCAGGTTCAGGCGTTTTTGGTGGTGCTCCAGTCTTCTGTACGTGGTGCCTGTACGCCGAAAGTGTCCCGCAATTCTTCTGGCCACCGACAGCATCTCTTGCACGCCCCTGTCGTTTTTTAAATAATTCTGCACCACCAAATTCAAGGTATGTGCAAAACATGGGACGTGCTGGAATTTGCCCATATTTAATGCACACACAATATTGCTGGCGTTGTCCGATGCCACAAATCCACAAGAGAGTCCAATTGGGGTAAGCCATTCCGCGATGATCTTCCTCAGTTGCCGTAAGAGGTTTTTAGCTGTGTGCGTATTCTGGAAAGCGGTGATACAAAGCGTAGCCTGCCTAGGAAAGAGTTGGCGTTTGCGAGATGCTGCTACTGGTGCCGCCGCTGCTGTTCTTGCGGCGGGAGTCCATACATCTACCCAGTGGGCTGTCACAGTCATATAGTCCTGAGCCTGCCCTGCTCCACTTGTCCACATGTCCGTGGTTAAGTGGACATTGGGTACAACTGCATTTTTTAGGACACTGGTGAGTCTTTTTCTGAGGTCTGTGTACATTTTCGGTATCGCCTGCCTAGAGAAATGGAACCTAGATGGTATTTGGTACCGGGGACACAGTACCTCCAACAAGTCTCTAGTTGGCTCTGCAGTAATGATGGATACCGGAACCACGTTTCTCACCGCCCAGGATGCCAAGGCCTCAGTTATCCGCTTTGCAGCAGGATGACTGCTGTGATATTTCATCTTCCTCGCAAAGGACTGTTGGACAGTCAATTGCTTGGTGGAAGTAGTAAAAGTGGTCTTACGATTTCCCCTCTGGGATGACCATCGACTCCCAGCAGCAACAACAGCAGTGCCAGCAGCAGTAGGCGTTACACGCAAGGATGCATCGGAGGAATCCCAGGCAGGAGAGGACTCGTCAGAATTGCCAGTGACATGGCCTGCAGGACTATTGGCATTCCTGGGGAAGGAGGAAATTGACACTGAGGGAGTTGGTGGGGTGGTTTGCGTGAGCTTGGTTACAAGAGGAAGGGATTTACTGGTCAGTGGACTGCTTCCGCTGTCGCCCAAAGTTTTTGAACTTGTCACTGACTTATGATGAATGCGCTGCAGTTGACGTATAAGGGAGGATGTTCCGAGGTGGTTAACGTCCTTACCCCTACTTATTACAGCTTGACAAAGGCAACACACGGCTTGACAAATGTTGTCCGCATTTCTGTTGAAATACTTCCACACCGAAGAGATGATTTTTTTGGTATTTTCACCAGGCATGTCAATGGCCATATTCCTCCCACGGACAACAGGTGTCTCCCCGGGTGCCTGACTTAAACAAACCACCTCACCATCAGAATCCTCCTGGTCAATTTCCTCCCCAGTGCCAGCAACACCCATATCCTCCTCATCCTGGTGTACTTCAACACTGACATCTTCAATCTGACTATCAGGAACTGGACTGCGGGTGCTCCTTCCAGCACTTGCAGGGGGCGTGCAAATGGTGGAAGGCGCATGCTCTTCACGTCCAGTGTTGGGAAGGTCAGGCATCGCAACCGACACAATTGGACTCTCCTTGTGGATTTGTGATTTCGAAGAATGCACAGTTCTTTGCTGTGCTTTTGCCAGCTTGAGTCTTTTCATTTTTCTAGCGAGAGGCTGAGTGCTTCCATCCTCATGTGAAGCTGAACCACTAGCCATGAACATAGGCCAGGGCCTCAGCCGTTCCTTGCCACTCCGTGTGGTAAATGGCATATTGGCAAGTTTACGCTTCTCCTCCGACAATTTTATTTTAGATTTTTGAGTCCTTTTTTTACTGATATTTGGTGTTTTGGATTTTACATGCTCTGTACTATGACATTGGGCATCGGCCTTGGCAGACGACTTTGATGGCATTTCATCGTCTCGGCCATGACTAGTGGCAGCAGCTTCAGCACGAGGTGGAAGTCGATCTTGATCTTTCCCTATTTTTGGAACCTCAACATTTTTGTTCTCCATATTTTAATAGGCACAACTAAAAGGCACCTCAGGTAAACAATGGAGATGGATGGATACTAGTATACTTATGGATGACGAGCGACTGCCGACACAGAGGTAGCTACAGCCGTGGACTACCGTACTGCGTCTGCTGCTAATATACACTGGATGATAATGAGATAAAAAATATATATATATCACTACTGCAGCCGGACAGGTATATATTATATAATGACGGACCTGCTGGACACTGTCAGCTCAGCACTGCAGACTCCTAAAGTAAGCTACTAGTATCAAGAAGATAGAAAAAAAAAACACCACGGGTAGGTGGTATACAATTATGGATGGACGAGCGACTGCCGACACAGAGGTAGCTACAGCCGTGGACTACCGTACTGCGTCTGCTGCTAATATAGACTGGATGATAATGATATAAAAAATATATATATATCACTACTGCAGCCGGACAGGTATATATTATATAATGACGGACCTGCTGGACACTGTCAGCTCAGCACTGCAGACTCCTAAAGTAAGCTACTAGTATCAAGAAGATAGAAAAAAAAAACCACCACGGGTAGGTGGTACACAATTATGGATGGATGAGCGACTGCCGACACAGAGGTAGCTACAGCCGTGGACTACCGTACTGCGTCTGCTGCTAATATAGACTGGATGATAATGATATAAAAAATATATATATATCACTACTGCAGCCGGACAGGTATATATTATATAATGACGGACCTGCTGGACACTGTCAGCTCAGCACTGCAGACTCCTAAAGTAAGCTACTAGTATCAAGAAGATAGAAAAAAAAAAACACCACGGGTAGGTGGTATACAATTATGGATGGACGAGCGACTGCCGACACAGAGGTAGCTACAGCCGTGGACTACCGTACTGCGTCTGCTGCTAATATAGACTGGATGATAATGATATAAAAAATATATATATATCACTACTGCAGCCGGACAGGTATATATTATATAATGACGGACCTGCTGGACACTGTCAGCTCAGCCCTGCAGACTCCTAAAGTAAGCTACTAGTATCAAGAAGATAGAAAAAAAAAAAAACACCACGGGTAGGTGGTATACAATTATGGATGGACGAGCGACTGCCGACACAGAGGTAGCTACAGCCGTGGACTACCGTACTGCGTCTGCTGCTAATATAGACTGGATGATAATGATATAAAAAATATATATATATCACTACTGCAGCCGGACAGGTATATATTATATAATAACGGACCTGCTGGACACTGTCAGCTCAGCACTGCAGACTCCTAAAGTAAGCTACTAGTATCAAGAAGATAGAAAAAAAAAACCACCACGGGTAGGTGGTATACAATTATGGATGGACGAGCGACTGCCGACACAGAGGTAGCTACAGCCGTGGACTACCGTACTGCGTCTGCTGCTAATATAGACTGGATGATAATGAGATAAAAAATATATATATATCACTACTGCAGCCGGACAGGTATATATTATATAATGACGGACCTGCTGGACACTGTCAGCTCAGCACTGCAGACTCCTAAAGTAAGCTACTAGTATCAAGAAGATAGAAAAAAAAAAACACCACGGGTAGGTGGTATACAATTATGGATGGACGAGCGACTGCCGACACAGAGGTAGCTACAGCCGTGGACTACCGTACTGCGTCTGCTGCTAATATAGACTGGATGATAATGATATAAAAAATATATATATATCACTACTGCAGCCGGACAGGTATATATTATATAATGACGGACCTGCTGGACACTGTCAGCTCAGCACTGCAGACTCCTAAAGTAAGCTACTAGTATCAAGAAGATAGAAAAAAAAAAAACCACCACGGGTAGGTGGTACACAATTATGGATGGATGAGCGACTGCCGACACAGAGGTAGCTACAGCCGTGGACTACCGTACTGCGTCTGCTGCTAATATAGACTGGATGATAATGATATAAAAAATATATATATATCACTACTGCAGCCGGACAGGTATATATTATATAATGACGGACCTGCTGGACACTGTCAGCTCAGCACTGCAGACTCCTAAAGTAAGCTACTAGTATCAAGAAGATAGAAAAAAAAAAAACACCACGGGTAGGTGGTATACAATTATGGATGGACGAGCGACTGCCGACACAGAGGTAGCTACAGCCGTGGACTACCGTACTGCGTCTGCTGCTAATATAGACTGGATGATAATGATATAAAAAATATATATATATCACTACTGCAGCCGGACAGGTATATATTATATAATGACGGACCTGCTGGACACTGTCAGCTCAGCACTGCAGACTCCTAAAGTAAGCTACTAGTATCAAGAAGATAGAAAAAAAAAAAACACCACGGGTAGGTGGTATACAATTATGGATGGACGAGCGACTGCCGACACAGAGGTAGCTACAGCCGTGGACTACCGTACTGCGTCTGCTGCTAATATAGACTGGATGATAATGATATAAAAAATATATATATATCACTACTGCAGCCGGACAGGTATATATTATATAATGACGGACCTGCTGGACACTGTCAGCTCAGCACTGCAGACTCCTAAAGTAAGCTACTAGTATCAAGAAGATAGAAAAAAAAACCACCACGGGTAGGTGGTATACAATTATGGATGGACGAGCGACTGCCGACACAGAGGTAGCTACAGCCGTGGACTACCGTACTGCGTCTGCTGCTAATATAGACTGGATGATAATGAGATAAAAAATATATATATATCACTACTGCAGCCGGACAGGTATATATTATATAATGACGGACCTGCTGGACACTGTCAGCTCAGCACTGCAGACTCCTAAAGTAAGCTACTAGTATCAAGAAGATAGAAAGAAAAAAAACACCACGGGTAGGTGGTATACAATTATGGATGGACGAGCGACTGCCGACACAGAGGTAGCTACAGCCGTGGACTACCGTACTGCAGCTACAGCCGTGGACTACCGTACTGCGTCTGCTGCTAATATAGACTGGATGATAATGATATAAAAAATATATATATATCACGACTGCAGCCGGACAGGTATATATTATATAATGACGGACCTGCTGGACACTGTCAGCTCAGCACTGCAGACTCCTAAAGTAAGCTACTAGTATCAAGAAGATAGAAAAAAAAACAAACACCACGGGTAGGTGGTATTCAATTATGGATGGATGAGCGACTGCCAACACAGAGGTAGCTACAGCCGTGGACTACCGTACTGCGTCTGCTGCTAATATAGACTGGATGATAATGATATAAAAAATATATATATATCACTACTGCAGCCGGACAGGTATATATTATATAATGACGGACCTGCTGGACACTGTCAGCTCAGCACTGCAGACTCCTAAAGTAAGCTACTAGTATCAAGAAGATAGAACAAAAAAAAAACACCACGGGTAGGTGGTATACAATTATGGATGGACGAGCGACTGCCGACACAGAGGTAGCTACAGCCGTGGACTACCGTACTGCGTCTGCTGCTAATATAGACTGGATGATAATGATATAAAAAATATATATATATCACTACTGCAGCCGGACAGGTATATATTATATAATGACGGACCTGCTGGACACTGTCAGCTCAGCACTGCAGACTCCTAAAGTAAGCTACTAGTATCAAGAAGATAGAAGAAAAAAAAACACCACGGGTAGGTGGTATACAATTATGGATGGACGAGCGACTGCCGACACAGAGGTAGCTACAGCCGTGGACTACCGTACTGCGTCTGCTGCTAATATAGACTGGATGATAATGATATAAAAAATATATATATATCACTACTGCAGCCGGACAGGTATATATTATATAATGACGGACCTGCTGGACACTGTCAGCTCAGCACTGCAGACTCCTAAAGTAAGCTACTAGTATCAAGAAGATAGAAAAAAAAAAACACCACGGGTAGGTGGTATACAATTATGGATGGACGAGCGACTGCCGACACAGAGGTAGCTACAGCCATGGACTACCGTACTGCGTCTTCTGCTAATATAGACTGGATGATAATGATATAAAAAATATATATATATCACTACTGCAGCCGGACAGGTATATATTATATAATGACGGACCTGCTGGACACTGTCAGCTCAGCACTGCAGACTCCTAAAGTAAGCTACTAGTATCAAGAAGATAGAGGAAAAAAAAATGCCACGGGTAGGTGGTATACAATTATGGATGGACGAGCGACTGCCGACACAGAGGTAGCTACAGTCGTGGACTACCGTACTGCGTCTGCTGCTAATATAGACTGGATGATAATGAGATAAAAAATATATATATATCACGACTGCAGCCGGACAGGTATATATTATATAATGACGGACCTGCTGGACACTGTCAGCTCAGCACTGCAGACTCCTAAAGTAAGCTACTAGTATCAAGAAGATAGAAAGAAAAAAAACACCACGGGTAGGTGGTATACAATTATGGATGGACGAGCGACTGCCGACACAGAGGTAGCTACAGCCGTGGACTACCGTACTGCGTCTGCTGCTAATATAGACTGGATGATAATGATATAAAAAATATATATATATCACTACTGCAGCCGGACAGGTATATATTATATAATGACGGACCTGCTGGACACTGTCAGCTCAGCACTGCAGACTCCTAAAGTAAGCTACTAGTATCAAGAAGATAGAAAAAAAAAAAAACACCACGGGTAGGTGGTATTCAATTATGGATGGATGAGCGACTGCCGACACAGAGGTAGCTACAGCCGTGGACTACCGTACTGCGTCTGCTGCTAATATAGACTGGATGATAATGATATAAAAAATATATATATATCACTACTGCAGCCGGACAGGTATATATTATATAATGACGGACCTGCTGGACACTGTCAGCTCAGCACTGCAGACTCCTAAAGTAAGCTACTAGTATCAAGAAGATAGAAAAAAAAAAACACCACGGGTAGGTGGTATACAATTATGGATGGACGAGCGACTGCCGACACAGAGGTAGCTACAGCCGTGGACTACCGTACTGCGTCTGCTGCTAATATAGACTGGATGATAATGATATAAAAAATATATATATATCACTACTGCAGCCGGACAGGTATATATTATATAATGACGGACCTGCTGGACACTGTCAGCAGAATGCGTTTATAGAATAAAAAACACCACACGACGAGTGTTTAACTTTTTCAGGCAGACAATCACAATATACTGGTGGTCAGCAGACAATCATAATATACTGGTGGTCAGTGGTCACTGGTCAGTCACACTGGCAGTGGCACTCTGGCAGCAAAAGTGTGCACTGTACTTAAAATATGTACTCCTGCTATAACTGCTCCCCAGTCTCCCCCACAATTAAGCTGTGTGAGCAGTGAGCACTCAGCACAGTCAGATATACAGTATTACATATGATGCAGCACACTGAGGCTGAGCACAGATATGGTATGTGACTGTGTCACACTGTGTATCGTTTTTTTTTCAGGCAGAGAACGGATTAATTAAACTGGTGGTCACTGGTCACACTATCAGCAACAGCAAGTAGTACTCCTAATATGCTCCCCAAAATTAGTAAATCAACAATCAAGTGTCTCTACTCTAGTCTAAATGGAGAGGACGCCAGCCACGTCCTCTCCCTATCAATCTAAATGCACGTGTGAAAATGGCGGCGACGCGCGGCTCCTTATATAGAATCCGAGTCTCGCGAGAATCCGACAGCGGGATGATGACGTTCGGGCGCGCTCGGGTTAACCGAGCAAGGCGGGAGGATCCGAGCCTGCTCGGACCCGTGTAAAATAAGCTGAAGTTCGGGGGGGTTCGGTTTCCGAGAAACCGAACCCGCTCATCACTAGTATAATACCCACATATATGCATGTGTAAATCTAGCTCTTCAGCCTCCTCAGCCATTTACCTCACCGCACGTCACTGGTCATTGCTATACCTGGCACATGTGTACTCTGCGCTCTCTGTTGCAAATCTGCAAACTTCAAGTGCAGAAGGCAGAGGAATCTCCAGAGACACTATGCAAGTGTAAAATAAACTCACTGTGTCAGCTTCACTTCTCAAATACTGCTTTGTATAGCCTAAGTCATATGCTAAATTTATCCTGACTGAGGAAACATATGCAATCGATGGGCCCTGATGCCTAACCTACATGTGCGGGGACCAGCGTGCAGTGCAGCTCTTTGGCTTCTGACTCTGACCAGCCTGCTGCAGAGCTGGAGAGGAGAAGAAAGGAAATAGATCCAGCAGGGGGCCGGGCTACGTAGCTCAGTCCTCCAACAGAGTGCAGTCACCTCACCATAGAGACTGGAAGGGAAGGAGATAATGCAGTGCAACCTCCTGGCTTCCATCCAGAGTACAGCATACAGTGAGGAGAACTACTGGTCTGTGTATAAGGTATGGGGGACACTCTTGTGTGGTTCAGACTGTGACTATACAGTATGAGCCAGGGCTTGCACCAGTGGCGGAACTACCAGCGATGCAGCCGGCGCACTGCACCGAGGCCCGAAGCCGGACACGCTATCAGCAGTACTAATGAGTCAGACGTACTCAATACAGTACGCTGCAGCCGGCTGCGAGACATGAGTAAACAGGAAGAGGCGGTCTGGCCAGAGGAGGGGAGGGGATTCCTCTACCCTTCCACTCTCACTTTCTCCTCTCCAAAAGACTCTGGCCACTGCTGCTGTGCTATTGTCACTGGGGATCTGCTCCTCCTGTGTTCACATCAAGACCCGCCTCCCCTGACTTTTCCCGGTAGTCATTCTGCGGTGATGCAGGAGTGATCCCTGTGTCTGTGCTGTGTGACTGTACTACGAATTTGGCTGGGCCAGGTGGCAGGCGGGCATGTGCCCATTTAGAAAACTTTTGGGCTGGTTTCTGGCTGGTACAGTAACACCTGATACTGTTGATGTGGGTAACCTGCGTACAACCTATGCCGGCGACTGTGACATTTACTACAGATTAGTGAGATTAGGCCTTTTACACGGCTAGTTTAGTCCTTATGTAGGCCATAGCCTACAGAAGTGCTGCAGTGCAGATTGACAGTGTTGGACTAGGTCCGCCTCCCAGCAGTAGCAGATAGACTTGCAGTTCACTCTGTCGGCTCCTCCTCCTCCCCTGCTCAGTGTGACACATGCCTGTTGTAGAAATTATAATATTAGGCTGTTTAGGTGATCTAATTGTCATTGGTTTTATATTGCCTTTAATTATTCAGTTGTAGGTATATTTGTTTCACTTGGTGGTATAGGTATCTGCATATTATTATAATTGTGTTCAGATTTATTACTTGTTTTTCAGTTGTTTTTGAACATGATCGCTTGTATATTGTAGTCAATGTTTAGTCCCTGTGCTTAAATGGACTTTATATGGAAGATCTATATTGCATCAGTGTGGAGATGACAGGCAGTGTAGGCATACCTCCCAACTTCTGAAAACCGCACGTGGCAAGATGTTGTCTCATATCCGTAAGACAACACCTCTTTAGTTTGTATAATGCTTTTAGTCCTGCTGAGGATGACTCCAGCAATACGGCAGCTCCGAAGCTGCTCCCACCTTATCTCGGAACTGAATAGGCGCTGCAGCGGTAACCTCCCCCATTCCCGCTGGTGGGGCAGTGCCTGAAAAGTGGGACTGTAGGATGGTGTGGTGTAGGTCTGGACCACTGAACTTTTTCTTTCTTTTATACTTTTCTTTTCTAGCCTATCCCTGCAGTGTGTTCGCAGTCCTCTATCGGGACTACTGTGTGCTACTACACATGTGTGGTCTGTTGCTCACGCATATGCGTTGGACATTGCCAGTAGGGATTCTGGAGTAACACTCTCCTCGTAAAGTTTGCAAAATATAGCCCATAGGCATAGGCAGAAAGCATATTTTTGCTCTAGGTCCACCACTCACTAGTAACTTCTGACACTGGCTTTTTCCAGTATTTTTGAACATGAGTTGGACCTGGGTCACAGCTCCTATCCCCCTTTCACGCAGCACTTTGGTCCCTGGTTATTCCCGGGTCTACCCCTTTTACACAGAACCTGTGCCTGCCCTGCAGCATCTCCTTCCTGTATCTGCCCTACCCCCAGACTCCTAGACGATCTCCTCTCCTAGTTCCGCCTCCGCCCCCCGCTGCTCTGGCAAACCACCCGGTCAGGGATGCCTGCAGCAGCGGCCAATGCCGGATCCCACACGGGATGGACCCATTTCCAATTCCCGGGTGGGATCCGGCATTGGCAGTGTGAAAGGGGTATGAGCCAATCAGTAGCTTTGAAGGTAACCCAAGTCTGAAAACCCAGGCCGCACCTTTTACAAAGCAGGCAACCTAGGTTGGACAAGAAATAACCCTTGCAGCGACCAGGGTCAAAGTTCTGACAGTTCTGACCCAGATGGACCCTTTAACACAGAGAAAGAACACGGGTTGAGCGGATTGCCCTGGCAAATTCCCAGGTCCAAATCTCTGTGTGGAATGGGTATTAGTGAGAGAGCCGTAACTAGACTTTTTGGTGCCCAGAGGCCCCCCCGCCCCATCTTTTAAAAAAGATCATAATGCTCATACCTCTCAGGGTAGAGGCAAGACAAAATTGATCCCAGCGAAAGACCATTCTATGATGCCCCTTCCCAAATATATATATATATATATATATATTTTTAATATATATATATATATATATATATATATACTGTATATATATTTTAGGGATGAGCGGGTTCAGTTCTCTGAAACCAGAACGAGGCAATACATCATCCCACTGTCGGATTCTCGTGGGATTTGGATTAGATATAAAGAACCGCGCATCGCGGGCGTTTTTTTACTGCAGTCTCGGAGAGTGTAGTAAGAGGACGTGTCTCTGTCCTTAGTGTCTGTGTGGGTGGGAAAGTGGGGTGGCGATTCTAGTGCTGTCTTGTGCTGCTCTGTCCAGTGTAGTCAGTGTCTTATGCTGCATCAGTCCAGCCAGTCACAGTGTTGGTGTCCTCTGCTGCTATATGTCCCCAGTGCTGCTGGCTGCTGTATAAGTCCCTTGCAGTTTTGCTGTGTTGTCTTGCATCAGACCAGGGGTAGTGTCTCTCTTGTGCAGCATCAGTGACCAGTCACAGTGGTGGCGTCCTCTGCTGCCATATATCCAGTGTTACTGGCGTATAATACTGGTGATATTGCCGTGTAATTCCCGTGATATTGACGTATAATTCCTGTGATACTGGCGTATAATTACAGTGATATTGCCGTATAATTCTCGGGATACTGGCGTATAATTCCTGTGATATTGCCATATAATTCCCGTGATACTGGTGTATAATTCCTGTGATATTGCCGTATAATTCTCAGAATACTGGCATATAATTCCTGTGATATTGCTGAATAATTCCTGTGATTTTGCCGTATAATTCCAGTGATATTGCGATATAATTCCCGTGATACTGTCGTATAATTCCTGTGATATTGCCGTATAATTCCAGTGATATTGTCATATAATTCCTGTGATACTGCCGTATAATTCCTGTTATCCTGCCATATAATTCCATATAAATCGTTATAATTCCGTAAACATCCAGTCCAGTGGTACTGCCATATAAGTTCAGTGGTGCTGTCCTATGCTGTATATTATTTACTCCAAGTAAAGGGGTTATTAATATTTAATCCAAATAATTTTTACAGGGTTTACCCTGTGAGGTGTAGGTGTACGCTCTCCTGTGCCGCATACTGTGTTATATAACTCCAGAAAAATAATGGAGAACAAAAATTTGGAGGATAAAATAGGGCAAGAACCACTTCCTCCTAGTGCTGAAGTTGCTGCCACTATTCATGACATAGACGATGAAATGCCATCAACATCGTCTGCCAAGGCCGATGCACAATGTGATAGTAGAGGGCATGTAAAATCCAAAAATCAAAAGTTCAGTAAAAAGACCCTAATTAATTTAAATGATCTGAGGAGAAACGTAAACTTGCCAATATGCCATTTACGACACGGAGTGGCAAGGAACGGCTAAGGCTTTGGCCTATGTTCATGACTAGTGGTTCAGCTTCACATGACGATGGAAGCCCTCAACCTCCATTTTACCAATTAATTCCAGTGATTTGGCCGTATTATTCCATTGATTTTGCCATTTAATTCCAGCGATTTGATCGTATAATTTCAGTGATTTTGCAGTATAATTCCAGTGATTTTCCAGTATAATCCAGTGATTTTGCAGTATAACTCCAGTGATTTGGACGTATAATTCCATTGATTTTGCCATTTAATTCCAGTGATTTGAACGTATAATTCCAGTGATTTTGCAGTATAATTCCAGTGATTTTCCAGTATAATCCAGTGATTTTGCAGTATAACTCCAGTGATTTGGACGTATCATTCCAGTGATTTTGATATATAATTCTAGTGATTTTGCCATATTATTCCAGTGATTTGGATGTATAATTCCAGTGATTTTGCAGTATTATTACAGTGATTTTGCAGTATAATTCCAGTGATTTTGCCATTTAATTCCAGTGATTTGGATTTATAATTCCAGAGATTTGGCCGTATAATTCCAGTGATTTTGCCGTATAATTCCATTGATTTTGCCATTTTTATTTCCTTTGATTTGGACGTATAATTCCAGTGATTTTGCCATTTAATTCCAGTGATTCTGCCGTATAATTCCAGTAATCCTGCCATATAATTACAGTGGTACTGGCGTTTAATTACAGTGATCCTGCCGTATAAATCCAGTGATCCTGCCGTATAAGTCCAGTGATCCTGCAGTATAATTACAGTGGTACTGACGTATAAGTCCAGTCCAGTGATACTGCCCTATATATATATATATATATATATATACCCTGTTGCATAGCCGATTACTGAGGCCATAACAACTATGATGGTGTTAGACGTGCGTCCGGTATCCACCATTAGTGCAGTGGGACTGCAGTGCCAACCCTAGATGGGCCAGGTGTTTGTGCCACACACTTGTGTCGCTTAGCTTTGTCATACAGCTACCTCATTGCCCTCTTTTACTTCTTGGCATGATGTGCTGTTTGGGGACTATTTTTTTAAAGTGCCATCCTGTCTGACACTTTCGTATGTGTCCAGTGGTACTGCCATTTAATTTCAGTGATTTTGCCATATAATTCCAGTAATTTGGATGTATAATTCCAGTGATTTTGCCATTTAATTCCAGTGATTTGGAAGTATAATTCCAGTGATTTTGCAGTATAATTCCAGTGATTTTGCCATTTAATTCCAGTGATTTTGCCATTTAATTCCAGTGATTTGTACGTAGAATTCCAGTGATTTGGATGTATAATTCCGGTGATTTGGACATATAATTACAGTGATTTGCAGTATAATTCCAGTGATTTGGACGTATAATTACAGTGATTTTGCAGTATAATGCCACTGATTTTTCCATTTAATGCCAGTGATTTTCACATTTAATTCCAGTGATTTGGACGTATAATTCCAGTGATTTGGACATATAATTCCAGTGGGAATTGTTTGTGTCGCTTGGCTTAGTCATACAGCTATCTCATTGCACCTCTTCGACATCTTTGCATGAGGTGGTGTTTGGGGCCTAGTTTTTGAAAAGTGCCATCCTGTCTGACACTGCCGTATGAGTCCAGGGGTACTGCTGTATTAGTCCTGGGATACTGGGATAAGTCCAGCAATTGCAGAATTAAAAAAAATGAAAGGGGTGTGCTGGAGATGCTGTCAGTGGACCAAACAGTTGGGGCCCACTCTCAACATTCAGCCACTGCGTGGCACTACTAGATGGGCCAGGTGGTTGTGTCGCTTAGCTTAGTCATACAACAACCTCGGTGCACCTTGTTTTCTTCTTTGCATCATGTGCTGTTTGGGGCCTTTTTTGATATCTGCCCTCCTGTCTGCCACTGCAGTGCCACTCCTTGATGGGCCAATTGTTTGTGTCGCTTGGCTTAGTCATACAGGTACCTCATTGCACCTCTTCTACATCTTTGCATGAGGTGCTGTTTGGGGCCTAGTTTTTGAAAAGTGCCATCCTGCCTGACACTGCAGTGCCACTCCCAGATGGGCCAGGTGTTTGTGCCACACACTTGTGTCGCTTGGCTTAGTCATACAGCAGCTTCGGTGCACCTCTTTTTCTTCTTTGCATCATGTGCTGTTTGGGGACTAGTTTTTGAATATTGCCATCTTGTCTGACACTGCAGTGCCACTCCTAGATGGGCCAGGTGTTTGTGCCGCACACTTGTGTCGCTTAGCTTGGTCATACAGCCACCTTGGTGCAACTTTTAGGCCTAAAAACAGTATTGTGAGGTGTTCAGAATAGACTGGAAATGAGTAGAAATGAATGCTATTGAGGTTAATAATACTGTAGGAGCAAAATTACCCCCAAATTCTGTGATTTTAGCTGTTTTTATGGGTTTTTTTCAAAAATCATCCAGATCCAGAACCAAAACGCGAAAGATTGGCTTTGGCAAAACCAAGCCAAAACCAAAATACGAAAGTGGAATTAGAACCAAAATACAAAACACGAAAAGTGCCAGCCGCACATCTCTACTATATATTAGAGATGAGCGCCTGACATTTTTCGGGTTTTGTGTTTTGGTTTTGGGTTCGGTTCCGCGGCCGTGTTTTGGGTTCGAACGCGTTTTGGCAAAACCTCACCGAATTTTTTTTGTCGGATTCGGGTGTGTTTTGGATTCGGGTGTTTTTTTCAAAAAACACTAAAAAACAGCTTAAATCATAGAATTTGGGGGTCATTTTGATCCCAAAGTATTATTAACCTCAAAAACCATAATTTACACTCATTTTCAGTCTATTCTGAATACCTCACACCTCACAATATTATTTTTAGTCCTAAAATTTGCACCGAGGTCGCTGTGTGAGTAAGATAAGCGACCCTAGTGGCCGACACAAACACCGGGCCCATCTAGGAGTGGCACTGCAGTGTCACGCAGGATGTCCCTTCCAAAAAACCCTCCCCAAACAGCACATGACGCAAAGAAAAAAAGAGGCGCAATGAGGTAGCTGTGTGAGTAAGATTAGCGACCCTAGTGGCCGACACAAACACCGGGCCCATCTAGGAGTGGCACTGCAGTGTCACGCAGGATGGCCCTTCCAAAAAACCCTCCCCAAACAGCACATGACGCAAAGAAAAAAAGAGGCGCAATGAGGTAGCTGTGTGAGTAAGATTAGCGACCCTAGTGGCCGACACAAACACCGGGCCCATCTAGGAGTGGCACTGCAGTGTCACGCAGGATGTCCCTTCCAAAAAACCCTCCCCAAACAGCACATGACGCAAAGAAAAAAAGAGGCGCAATGAGGTAGCTGTGTGAGTAAGATTAGCGACCCTAGTGGCCGACACAAACACCGGGCCCATCTAGGAGTGGCACTGCAGTGTCACGCAGGATGTCCCTTCCAAAAAACCCTCCCCAAACAGCACATGACGCAAAGAAAAAAAGAGGCGCAATGAGGTAGCTGACTGTGTGAGTAAGATTAGCGACCCTAGTGGCCGACACAAACACCGGGCCCATTTAGGAGTGGCACTGCAGTGTCACGCAGGATGTCCCTTCCAAAAAACCCTCCCCAATCAGCACATGATGCAAAGAAAAAGAAAAGAAAAAAGAGGTGCAAGATGGAATTGTCCTTGGGCCCTCCCACCCACCCTTATGTTGTATAAACAAAACAGGACATGCACACTTTAACCAACCCATCATTTCAGTGACAGGGTCTGCCACACGACTGTGACTGATATGACGGGTTGGTTTGGACCCCCCCCAAAAAAGAAGCAATTAATCTCTCCTTGCACAAACTGGCTCTACAGAGGCAAGATGTCCACCTCATCATCACCCTCCGATATATCACCGTGTACATCCCCCTCCTCACAGATTATCAATTCGTCCCCACTGGAATCCACCATCTCAGCTCCCTGTGTACTTTGTGGAGGCAATTGCTGCTGGTCAATGTCTCCGCGGAGGAATTGATTATAATTCATTTTAATGAACATCATCTTCTCCACATTTTCTGGATGTAACCTCGTACGCCGATTGCTGACAAGGTGAGCGGCGGCACTAAACACTCTTTCGGAGTACACACTTGTGGGAGGGCAACTTAGGTAGAATAAAGCCAGTTTGTGCAAGGGCCTCCAAATTGCCTCTTTTTCCTGCCAGTATAAGTACGGACTGTGTGACGTGCCTACTTGGATGCGGTCACTCATATAATCCTCCACCATTCTATCAATGTTGAGAGAATCATATGCAGTGACAGTAGACGACATGTCCGTAATCGTTGTCAGGTCCTTCAGTCCGGACCAGATGTCAGCATCAGCAGTCGCTCCAGACTGCCCTGCATCACCGCCAGCGGGTGGGCTCGGAATTCTGAGCCTTTTCCTCGCACCCCCAGTTGCGGGAGAATGTGAAGGAGGAGATGTTGACAGGTCGCGTTCCGCTTGACTTGACAATTTTGTCACCAGCAGGTCTTTCAACCCCAGCAGACTTGTGTCTGCCGGAAAGAGAGATCCAAGGTAGGCTTTAAATCTAGGATCGAGCACGGTGGCCAAAATGTAGTGCTCTGATTTCAACAGATTGACCACCCGTGAATCCTTGTTAAGCGAATTAAGGGCTCCATCCACAAGTCCCACATGCCTAGCGGAATCGCTCCGTGTTAGCTCCTCCTTCAATGTCTCCAGCTTCTTCTGCAAAAGCCTGATGAGGGGAATGACCTGACTCAGGCTGGCAGTGTCTGAACTGACTTCACGTGTGGCAAGTTCAAAGGGCATCAGAACCTTGCACAACGTTGAAATCATTCTCCACTGCGCTTGAGACAGGTGCATTCCACCTACTATATCGTGCTCAATTGTATAGGCTTGAATGGCCTTTTGCTGCTCCTCCAACCTCTGAAGCATATAGAGGGTTGAATTCCACCTCGTTACCACTTCTTGCTTCAGATGATGGCAGGGCAGGTTCAGTAGTTTTTGGTGGTGCTCCAGTCTTCTGTACGTGGTGCCTGTACGCCGAAAGTGTCCCGCAATTCTTCTGGCCACCGACAGCATCTCTTGCACGCCCCTGTCGTTTTTTTAAAAATTCTGCACCACCAAATTCAAGGTATGTGCAAAACATGGGACGTGCTGGAATTTGCCCATATTTAATGCACACACAATATTACTGGCGTTGTCCGATGCCACAAATCCACAGGAGAGTCCAATTGGGGTAAGCCATTCCGCGATGATCTTCCTCAGTTGCCGTAAGAGGTTTTCAGCTGTGTGCGTATTCTGGAAAGCGGTGATACAAAGCGTAGTCTGCCTAGGAAAGAGTTGACGTTTGCGAGATGCTGCTACTGGTGCCGCCGCTGCTGTTCTTGCGGCGGGAGTCCATACATCTACCCAGTGGGCTGTCACAGTCATATAGTCCTGACCCTGCCCTGCTCCACTTGTCCACATGTCCGTGGTTAAGTGGACATTGGGTACAACTGCATTTTTTAGGACACTGGTGAGTCTTTTTCTGACGTCCGTGTACATTCTCGGTATCGCCTGCCTAGAGAAGTGGAACCTAGATGGTATTTGGTAACGGGGGCACACTGCCTCAATAAATTGTCTAGTTCCCTGTGAACTAACGGCGGATACCGGACGCACGTCTAACACCAACATAGTTGTCAAGGCCTCAGTTATCCGCTTTGCAGCAGGATGACTGCTGTGATATTTCATCTTCCTCGCAAAGGACTGTTGAACAGTCAATTGCTTACTGGAAGTAGTACAAGTGGGCTTACGACTTCCCCTCTGGGATGACCATCGACTCCCAGCGGCAACAACAGCAGCGCCAGCAGCAGTAGGCGTTACACGCAAGGATGCATCGGAGGAATCCCAGGCAGGAGAGGACTCGTCAGACTTGCCAGTGACATGGCCTGCAGGACTATTGGCATTCCTGGGGAAGGAGGAAATTGACACTGAGGGAGTTGGTGGGGTGGTTTGCGTGAGCTTGGTTACAAGAGGAAGGGATTTACTGGTCAGTGGACTGCTTCCGCTGTCACCCAAAGTTTTTGAACTTGTCACTGACTTATTATGAATGCGCTGCAGGTGACGTATAAGGGAGGATGTTCCGAGGTGGTTAACGTCCTTACCCCTACTTATTACAGCTTGACAAAGGGAACACACGGCTTGACACCTGTTGTCCGCATTTCTGGTGAAATACCTCCACACCGAAGAGCTGATTTTTTTGGTATTTTCACCTGGCATGTCAACGGCCATATTCCTCCCACGGACAACAGGTGTCTCCCCGGGTGCCTGACTTAAACAAACCACCTCACCATCAGAATCCTCCTGGTCAATTTCCTCCCCAGCGCCAGCAACACCCATATCCTCCTCATCCTGGTGTACTTCAACACTGACATCTTCAATCTGACTATCAGGAACTGGACTGCGGGTGCTCCTTCCAGCACTTGCAGGGGGCGTGCAAATGGTGGAAGGCGCATGCTCTTCACGTCCAGTGTTGGGAAGGTCAGGCATCGCAACCGACACAATTGGACTCTCCTTGTGGATTTGGGATTTCGAAGAATGCACAGTTCTTTGCTGTGCTGCTTTTGCCAGCTTGAGTCTTTTCATTTTTCTAGCGAGAGGCTGAGTGCTTCCATCCTCATGTGAAGCTGAACCACTAGCCATGAACATAGGCCAGGGCCTCAGCCGTTCCTTGCCACTCCGTGTCGTAAATGGCATATTGGCAAGTTTACGCTTCTCCTCCGACAATTTTATTTTAGGTTTTGGAGTCCTTTTTTTTCTGATATTTGGTGTTTTGGATTTGACATGCTCTGTACTATGACATTGGGCATCGGCCTTGGCAGACGACGTTGCTGGCATTTCATCGTCTCGGCCATGACTAGTGGCAGCAGCTTCAGCACGAGGTGGAAGTGGATCTTGATCTTTCCCTAATTTTGGAACCTCAGCATTTTTGTTCTCCATATTTTAATAGGCACAACTAAAAGGCACCTCAGGTAAACAATGGAGATGGATACTAGTATACAATTATGGACTGCCTGCCGAGTGCAGACACAGAGGTAGCCACAGCCGTGAACTACCGTACTGTACTGTGTCTGCTGCTAATATAGACTGGTTGATAAAGAGATGTCTATGTAACTATGTATGTATAAAGAAGAAAGAAAAAAAACCCACGGTTAGGTGGTATACAATTATGGACGGACTGCCTGCCGAGTGCAGACACAGAGGTAGCCACAGCCGTGAACTACCGTACTGTACTGTGTCTGCTGCTAATAATATAGACTGGTTGATAAAGAGATGTCGTAGTAGTATGTATGTATAAAGAAGAAAGAAAAAAAAACCACGGTTAGGTGGTATACAATTATGGACGGACTGCCTGCCGAGTGCAGACACAGAGGTAGCCACAGCCGTGAACTACCGTACTGTACTGTGTCTGCTGCTAATATAGACTGGTTGATAAAGAGATGTCTGTGTAACTATGTATGTATAAAGAAGAAAGAAAAAAAAACCACGGTTAGGTGGTATACAATTATGGATGGACTGCCTGCCGAGTGCAGACACAGAGGTAGCCACAGCCGTGAACTACCGTACTGTACTGTCTGCTGCTAATATAGACTGGTTGATAAAGAGATGTCTATGTAACTATGTATGTATAAAGAAGAAAGAAAAAAAAACCACGGTTAGGTGGTATACAATTATGGACGGACTGCCTGCCGAGTGCAGACACAGAGGTAGCCACAGCCGTGAACTACCGTACTGTACTGTGTCTGCTGCTAATATAGACTGGTTGATAAAGAGATGTCTATGTAACTATGTATGTATAAAGAAGAAAGAAAAAAAAACCACGGTTAGGTGGTATACAATTATGGACGGACTGCCTGCCGAGTGCAGACACAGAGGTAGCCACAGCCGTGAACTACCGTACTGTACTGTGTCTGCTGCTAATATAGACTGGTTGATAAAGAGATGTCGTAGTAGTATGTATGTATAAAGAAGAAAAAAAAACCACGGTTAGGTGGTATACAATTATGGACGGACTGCCTGCCGAGTGCAGACACAGAGGTAGCCACAGCCGTGAACTACCGTACTGTGTCTGCTGCGACTGGATGATAAATGATATAAAAAATATATATATATCACTACTGCAGCCGGACAGGTATATATTATATATTATATAATGACGGACCTGCTGGACACTGTCTGTCAGCAGAATGAGTTTTATTTTTATAGAATAAAAAAAACAACAACACACAAGTGAAGTCACACGACGAGTGTTTAACTTTTTCAGGCAATCACAATATAAGTATACTACTAACTATACTGGTGGTCAGTGTGGTCAGGTCACTGGTCAGTCACACTGGCAGTGGCACTCCTGCAGCAAAAGTGTGCACTGTTTAATTTTAATATAATATTATGTACTCCTGGCTCCTGCTATAACCTATAACTGGCACTGCAGTGCTCCCCAGTCTCCCCCACAATTATAAGCTGTGTGAGCTGAGCAGTCAGACAGATATATAATATATATAGATGATGCAGCACACTGGGCTGAGCCTGAGCAGTGCACACAGATATGGTATGTGACTGAGTCACTGTGTGTATCGCTTTTTTCAGGCAGAGAACGGATATATTAAATAAACTGCACTGTCTGGTGGTCACTCACTATATAATATTATGTACTCCTGGCTCCTGCTATAACCTATAACTGGCACTGCAGTGCTCCCCAGTCTCCCCCACAATTATAAGCTGTGTGAGCTGAGCAGTCAGACAGATATATAATATATATAGATGATGCAGCACACTGGGCTGAGCCTGAGCAGTGCACACAGATATGGTATGTGACTGAGTCACTGTGTGTATCGCTTTTTTCAGGCAGAGAACGGATATATTAAATAAACTGCACTGTCTGGTGGTCACTCACTATATAATATTATGTACTCCTGGCTCCTGCTATAACCTATAACTGGCACTGCAGTGCTCCCCAGTCTCCCCCACAATTATAAGCTGTGTGAGCTGAGCAGTCAGACAGATATATAATATATATAGATGATGCAGCACACTGGGCTGAGCCTGAGCAGTGCACACAGATATGGTATGTGACTGAGTCACTGTGTGTATCGCTTTTTTCAGGCAGAGAACGGATATATTAAATAAACTGCACTGTCTGGTGGTCACTCACTAGTAAACTCTCTGCACTCTCTACACTTCTACAGTACTCCTCCTAGTCCTAAGCTCCAGTAAATCTCTCTCTCTTATAATCTAAATGGAGAGGACGCCAGCCACGTCCTCTCCCTATCAATCTCAATGCACGTGTGAAAATGGCGGCGACGCGCGGCTCCTTATATAGAATCCGAGTCTCGCGATAGAATCCGAGCCTCGCGAGAATCCGACAGCGTCATGATGACGTTCGGGCGCGCTCGGGTTAACCGAGCAAGGCGGGAAGATCCGAGTCGCTCGGATCCGTGTAAAAAAAGCTGAAGTTCGGGCGGGTTCGGATTCCGAGGAACCGAACCCGCTCATCTCTACTATATATATATATATATATATATATTGTCGAAGTCGGAAAATATTACAGTACACACATCACGTACAAACACCACACAGATGGCCTTCGGGTGCGTGTACTTGTTCTGCTGTGCGTGCACGTATTCGCAAGTTGCGTATGACCGCTCACACAGTCCTGTGTACTAGCGCGTGGTATTAGTAATTACGGTAGCATTTGTACTCGCATGGAAAAGCCACAAAGACATATCTCATATTTAATCCACATAGTGCACAATGTACACATAGCCCACACGCACCACACCAGCAAGTTATACTTGTTTAAAAGGTACAACAACAAAGGGATTCACCTTTACAGGATATGAGGGGACGGCATTAGGTTATGAGGTGGTGTTTGGTATCCAACTGTAGGGTATTTTAAGGGCAACATTCTGGTAGCAGTTTGCAGAAGATAGCACGTTCCTGCGCATGATTATGTGCAGGAACAGAATATTACTATTATACTGTATTTACTGTACTCTGATATTCGGCGGGAACCCAGTGGAGACCAACTGCAAGCACACCTGGACCAGACATCACCCACCTATTCAAACAAACCTATGACCCCTCCTGTACTGTAAATGACCAGCCCTTTGACCTATAGATGAAGAGGTTACAGTTTTTATTGTATTGTGTTTTGACCAACTGTATAAAAAGCCAAGTTGCCTAGCCGGTCAGAAATCTCTCTCTGAAGGTCATCTTGCTTGGTTGACTGAGCACCGGACCGTGTGGTGCTGGCGAAACCAAACGTATGTACCATTGATTGTAGCCTATTTTCTGTTATTGTGATTGTATATCTGTTGTAACCCCCTTTTATAAATTATATGTTGGCGGGTCGGATCCCAACATCTTAAATGCAATTGGTGTCGTGTCTCTTTCCCTGCTAAGGTTATAAGTGTATTTCAGGCACACATGTAGCTGCATTGTGCTCACGGCATGTCGGTGTGTGTGTATGCATTGCGTGTACTTTGTACGTCCGTCGTGGTGTGTCTATGCAAAGTGCGTACACGGTACGGGCCACTGTACGCTAACTGAGCAAAAAGTACGTAGGTTGAGGATTACATACAGCGGCCGCAGCGGCTCGAATTTAAGTGTATTAAGCGTATAAGGTATTGCTTTTAGTCCTGTAAGTAAATCAGCATTTACAATTGGGGGCTTGATCCGGTTTTTCACACGCTCGTAGGCTAGCACATCATAGCAGACTTTATCAGCAAAAGGTGGATATACATCTTTAAGTAAAACCTTTTCCTGGTTGCTTTGATGTTTTGAAACCCTATTTTGTGCTGTTAGATTGCGTCTGCTCTGTCTAGTCTGCAGAGGTGCTGATAGAATCCGGAGGTAAACAGGAAAAAAGCTATTTAAAAATCTGTGTTATTTTGTTTTGGCGCCAAAAGCGTACACAAAGCGTACCGATACTTTGCATACCCTCTCACATACAGCTGCCATAGGTCCATAGGTTATTACAGTCATTATAGATCTGTGTGAAATTGGATACATTTGTTTGCTATATAGATAAATTTGAAATAAGTGTGTAATTATAAAACACAAAATGCAGTTCTGGCCTGGTCGCTAAGGTTTATACAGAACAAGTGTGGGTTGTGTTAAGTGAGCGATAATAGTTTCTATTGCTCACATTTATAGAGATTGTGTGATTTGGTGAATTGCGAACGTGCATTTGTACACGTGGCACGGACAAAGTACAGGGTCGCACACGTGGCGTAAAAGGCACGCACGGTCGCGTGTTTATGCAAGGTTGCGTAGGATTGCAGACGCTAAGTACAAATCACACAATAGTTCAAGTTAAGGCGGGGTAGTACACATTTAATACAATAGCACATATCTATCCCGTTCAGAAGCAGGTTACCTTGATAATTTGTTTAAACTGTAAGTACCTCTGGGGTAAAGTGACCAACCTAGGAGAGTGGTATTTTCTGTACAGAAAAGAAAAACAAGGTATATCTGAGTGAGTGAAAGTAAGAGTGAGTGGAGCTGAACCCCTGAAATTCGGGTCCCGTGGGAACACTGGGTTAGTAGAGGCGTAAGGTTCGCTACCTTATGTGAACATAAAGAGAGAAATACGCAAGTCGTGAGGAGACTTGCACAGGAGCGTAATTAGGAATTGTGAATTGAAGTAAAGGTGAATCCCACACATATAGATTTTTTTTGTTACGCTCCGGCTGAGGATCGCAGCTTGTGAATTCGACTCCCGCGATCGTAGGGCATATAGATAACTAGTATCTATAGACTGTGCGATTGAACCGCACGTCCGTGTGTTTTACACAGCACAAAGTGATAATATTGTATCATATGCGCTTTGGAGAGCATACGCAGACGTGATTGTGTAAAAGGAAAAAGAAAGGGGTTTTTCTTTGATAACGTCGGGAAATCTCCCTGGTGGGCTTCCACTGGAAAGGGTGAGTAATAATTATTAGGCAGCTTTTTTTTCACCCTACAAAAATTCCAGTGGAAAGATACCGAAAAGGAATTTTTCGCTGTCTCTCTCAGAAAAATATTCCAACAGAACCTCCACCGAAATAAATTACGGTGCTGTAAGGTCTTATAGGACCCCTAAGTTGGGTACATTGGGATCCACTATTGACAGTGTATCGTTGTACTGGCCAGCGAGAGCGAGTGAAAGGCGCTCGAGTAACTTTCACCGTCTGCTTGTATTGTGTATTTCTCTAACGTCCTAGTGGATGCTGGGGACTCCGAAAGGACCATGGGGGGATAGCGGCTCCGCAGGAGACTGGGCACAAAGTAAAAGCTTTAGGACTAGCTGGTGTGCACTGGCTCCTCCCCCTATGACCCTCCTCCAAGCCTCAGTTAAGATTTTGTGCCCGAACGAGAAGGGTGCAATCTAGGTGGCTCTCCTGAGCTGCTTAGAGTAAAAGTTTAAATAGGTTTTTTATTTTCAGTGAGACCTGCTGGCAACGGGCTCACTGCATCGAGGGACTTAGGGGAGAGAAACGAACTCACCTGCGTGCAGAGTGGATTGGGTTTCTTAGGCTACTGGACATTAGCTCCAGAGGGACGATCACAGGCCCAGCCATGGATGGGTCCCGGAGCCGCGCCGCCGGCCCCCTTACAGATGCTGAAGCAAGAAGAGGTCCATAAATCGGCGGCAGAAGACTTTCCTGTCTTCATAAGGTAGCGCACAGCACTGCAGCTGTGCGCCATTGCTCTCAGCACACTTCACACTCCGGTCACTGAGGGTGCAGGACGCTGGGGGGGGGGCGTCCTGGGAAGCAATGAATTTACCTTAGTTGGCGAAAAATACATCACATATAGCTCCTGGGCTATATGGATGTATTTAACCCCTGCCAGTTTTCCAGAAAAAAGCGGGAGAAGAGCCCGCCGTGAAGGGGGCGGGGCCTATCTCCTCAGCACACAGCGCCATTTTTCCCACACAGCTCCGCTGGTAGGAAGGCTCCCAGAATCTCCCCTGCATCCTGCAACTACAGAAACAGGGTAAAAAAGAGAGGGGGGCACTTATTTGGCAAAATAACAGATATAAGCAGCTATAAGGGATAGACACTTATTGTAAGGTTGTCCCTATACATATATAGCGCTCTGGTGTGTGCTGGCAAACTCTCCCTCTGTCTCCCCAAGGGGCTAAGTGGGTCCTGTCCTCTATCAGAGCATTCCCTGTGTGTGTGCTGTGTGTCGGTACGTTTGTGTCGACATGTATGAGGAGAAAAATGATGTGGAGACGGAGCAGAGTGTCTGTAACAGTGATGTCACCCCCTAGGGGGTCGACACCTGAGTGGATGTACTGTTGAAAATTACGTGACAGTGTCAGCTCTATATAAAAAAACAGTGGTTGACATGAGACAGCCGGCTACTCAGCTTGTGCCTGTCCAGACGTCTCATAGGCCGTCAGGCAGATGGCAGATACAGACGCCGACACGGATACTGACTCCTGTGTCGACGGTGAAGAGACAACCGTGATTTCCAGTAGGGCCACACGTTACATGATTGAGACAATGGAAAATGTTTTATACATTTCTGATAATACGAGTACCACCAAAAAAAGGGGTATTATGGGGGTCATTCCGAGTTGTTCGCTCGGTAAAAATCTTCGCATCGCAGCGATTTTCCGCTTAATGCGCATGCGCAATGTCCGCACTGCGACTGCGCCAAGTAAATTTGCTATGCACTTAGGAATTTTACTCACAGCATTTTCATCGTTCTGGCGATCGTAATGTGATTGACTGGAAATGGGTGTTACTGGGCGGAAACAGGCCGTTTTATGGGCGTGTGGGAAAAAACGCTACCGTTTCCGGAAAAAACGCAGGAGTGGCCGGAGAAACGGGGGAGTGTCTGGGCGAACGCTGGGTGTGTTTGTGACGTCAAACCAGGAACGACAAGCAGTGAAATGATCGCAGATGCCGAGTAAGTCTGAAGCAACTCAGAAACTGCTACGAGGTGTGTAATCGCAATATTGCGAATACATCGTTCGCAATTTTAAGATGCTAAGATTCACTCCCAGTAGGCGGCGGCTTAGCATGAGCAAATCTGCTAAAATTCACTTGCGAGCGAACAACTCGGAATGACCCCCTATGTTCGGTGAGGGAAAAACTACCTGTAGTTTTCCTGAATCTGAGAAATAAAATGAGGTGTGTGATGATGCGTGGGTTTCCCCCCGATAACAATTAATAATTTCTTAAAAAGTATTGGCTGCATACCCTTTCCCGCCAGAGGTTAGGATGCATTGGGAAACACCCCCTAGGGGGGATAAGGCGCTCACACGCTTGTAAGAACAAGGGCTCTACCCTCTCATGAGATGGCCGCCCTTAAGGATCCTGCTGATAGAAAGCAGGAGGGTATCCAAAAAAGGTATTTACACACATACTGGTGTTATACTGCGACCAGCTATCGCCTCAGCCTGGAGGTGCAGTGCTGGGTTGGCTTGGTCGGATTCCCTGACTGGAAATATTGATATCCTAGATAAGGATAGTATATTATTGCCTATAGAGCATTTAAAAGATGCATTTCTATATATGCATGATGCACAGCGGAATAATTGCCGACTGGCATCAAGTATAAGTGCGTTGTCCAATTCTACCAGTAAAATGGTCAGGTGATGCGGATTCCAAACGGCATTTGGAAGTATTGCCTTTGAAAGGGGACATTTGGGGTCGGTCTTTTAGACCTGGTGGCCACGGCAACAGCTGGGAAATCCACGTTTGTACCCCAGGTCGCCTCTCAAAATAAGACGCCGTATTATCAGGCGCAGCCCTTTGTTGGCAAGTGAACAAAAGGTTCCTCTTTTCTGCTCGTGACAGAGGGAGAGGAAAAAGGCTGCAGAGATCAGCCAGTTCCCAGGAACAGAAACCCCTTCCCGCCTCTGCCAAGCCCTCAGTATGACGCTAGGGCTTTACAAGCTCAGGCACGGTGGGGGTCCGTTCTCAATGAATTTCAGTGCGCAGTGGGCTCACTCGCAAGTAGACCCCTGGATCCTTCAGGTAATATCTCAGGGGTACATATTGGAATTCGAGACGTCTCCCCCTCGCCGTTTCCAAAAGTCAACTTTACCGACGTCTCCCTCTGACAGGGAGGCAGTTTTGGAAGCCATTCACAAGCTGTATTCCCAGCAGGTGATAATCAAGGTACCCCTCCTGCAACAGGGAACGGGGTATTATTCCACACTATTGTGGTACCGAAGCCAGACGGCTCGGTGAGACCGATTCTAAAATCTAAAATCTTTGAACACTTACATACAGAGGTTCAAATTCAAGATTGAGTCACTCAGAGCAGTGATTGCGAACCTGGAAGAAGGGGACTACATGATGTCTCGGGACATCAAGGATGCTTACCTTCATGTCAAAATTTACCCTTCTCACCAAGGGTACCTCAGGTTTATGGTACAGAACTGTCACTATCAGTTCAGACGCTGCCGTTGGGATGGTCCACGGCACCCCGGGTCTTTACCAAGGTAATGGCCGAAATGATGATATTCCTTCGAAGGAAGGGAATTTTAGTTATCCCTTACTTGGACGATTCCCTGATAAGGGTAAGATCCAGGGAACAGTTGGAGGTCGGTGTAGCACTATCTCAGGTAGTGTTGCGGCAGCACGATTGGATTCTCAATATTCCAAAATCGCAGCTGGTTCCGACGACGTGTCTTCTGTTCCTAGGGATGATCCTGGACACAGTCCAGAAAAAGGTGTTTCTCCCGGAGGAGAAAGCCAGGGAGTTATCCGAGCTAGTCAGGAACCTCCTCAAACCGAGCCAAGTCTCAGTGCATCAATGCACAAGGGTTCTGGGTAAAATGGTGGCTTCCTACGAAGCAATCCCATTCGGCAGAGTCCACGCAAGAACTTTCCAGTGGGACCTGCTGGACAAATGGTCCGGGTCGCATCTTCAGATGCATCAGCGGATAACCCTGTCACCAAGGACAAGGGTGTCCCTCCTGTGGTGGTTGCAGAGTGCTCATCTTCTAGAGGGCCGCAGATTCGGCATTCAGGACTGGGTCCTGGTAACCACGGATGCCAGCCTGCGAGGCTGGGGAGCAGTCACACAGGGAAGGAATATCCAGGACTTATGGTCAAGCCTGGAGACATCACTTCACATAAATATCCTGAAGCTAAGGAACATTTACAATGCTCTAAGCTTAGCAAGACCTCTGCTTCAAGGACAGCCGGTGTTGATCCAGTCGGACAACATCACGGCAGTCACCCACGTAAACAGACAGGGTGGCACAAGAAGCAGAAGGGCAATGACAGAAGCTGCAAGGATTCTTCGCTGGGCGGAAAATCATGGGATAGCACTGTCAGCAGTATTCATTCCGGGAGTGGACAACTGGGAAGCAGACTTCCTCAGCACGACCTCCACCCGGGAGAGTGGGGACTTCACCCAGAAGTCTTCCACATGATTATAAACCGTTGGGAAAAAACTCAACAGGTATTGCGCCAGGTCAAGGGACCCTCAGGCAATAGCTGTAGACGCTCTGGTAACACTGTGGGTGTACCAGTCAGTGTATGTGTTCCCTCCTCTGCCTCTCATACCCAAGGTACTGAGATTGATAAGATGGAGAGGAGTAAGCACTATATTCGTGGCTCCGGATTGGCCAAGAAGGACTTGGTACCCGAAAATTCAAGAGATGCTCACGGAAGACCCGTGGCCTCTACCTCTAAGACAGGACCTGCTCCAGCAGGGACCATGTCTGTTCCAAGACTTACCGCGGCTGCGTTTGACGGCATGGCGGTTGAACGCCGGATCCGGAAGGAAAAAGGCATTCCGGATGAAGTCATCCCTACCCTGGTCAAAGCCAGGAAGGATGTAACCGTACAACATTATCACCGTATTTGGCGTAAATATGTTGCGTGGTGCGAGGCCAGGAAGGCCCCTACGGAGGAATTTCAACTGGGTCGATTCCTGCATTTCCTGCTAACAGGACTGTCTATGGGCCTCAAATTAGGGTCCATTAAGGTTCAAATTTCGGCCCTGGCGATATTCTTCCAAAAAGAACTAGCTTCTGTACCTGAAGTTCAGACGTTTGTCAAGGGAGTACTGCATATACAGCCTCCTTTTGTGCCTCCAGTGGCACCTTGGGATCTCAATGTAGTGTTGGGATTCCTAAAATCACATTGGTTTGAACCACTCACCACTGTGGACTTGAAATATCTCACTTGGAAAGTGGTAATGCTGTTAGCCCTGGCTTCAGCCAGGCGTGTATCAGAATTGGCGGCTTTATCCTATAAAAGCCCTTACCTAATTTTTCATACGGACAGGGCAGAATTGAGGACTCGTCCTCAATTTCTCCCTAAGGTGGTTTCAGCATTTCACTTAAACCAACCTATCGTGGTGCCTGCGGCTACTAGGGACTTGGAGGATTCCAAGTTGCTGGACGTAGTCAGGGCCCTGAAAATATATGTTTCCAGGACGGCTGGAGTCAGAAAATCTGACTCGCTGTTTATCCTGTATGCACCCAACAAGCTGGGTGCTCCTGCTTCTAAGCAGATGATTGCTCGTTGGATTTGTAGTACAATTCAGCTTGCACATTCTGTGGCAGGCCTGCCACAGCCAAAATCTGTAAAAGCCCATTCCACACGGAAAGTGGGCTCATCTTGGGCGGCTGCCCGAGGGGTCTCGGCTTTACAACTTTGCCGAGCAGCTACTTGGTCAGGGGCAAACACGTTTGCTAAATTCTACAAATTTGATACCCTGGCTGAGGAGGACCTGGAGTTCTCTCATTCGGTGCTGCAGAGTCATCCGCACTCTCCCGCCCGTTTGGGAGCTTTGGTATAATCCCCATGGTCCTTTCGGAGTCCCCAGCATCCACTAGGACGTTAGAGAAAATAAGAATTTACTTACCGATAATTCTATTTCTCATAGTCCGTAGTGGATGCTGGGCGCCCATCCCAAGTGCGGATTGTCTGCATTACTTGTACATAGTTATTGTTACAAAAATCGGGTTATTGTTGTTGTGAGCCATCTTTTCAGAGGCTCCTTCTGTTATCATGCTGTTAACTGGGTTCAGATCACAAGTTGTACGGTGTGATTGGTGTGGCTGGTAATGAGTCTTACCCGGGATTCAAAATCCTTCCTTATTGTGTACGCTCGTCCGGGCACAGTATCCTAACTGAGGCTTGGAGGAGGGTCATAGGGGGAGGAGCCAGTGCACACCAGCTAGTCCTAAAGCTTTTACTTTGTGCCCAGTCTCCTGCGGAGCCGCTATCCCCCCATGGTCCTTTCGGAGTCCCCAGCATCCACTACGGACTATGAGAAATAGAATTATCGGTAAGTAAATTCTTATTTTTGGTGTTTGTGGGAAAAGGCCCACAAATATGGGAGCCAGTTGCTCAAGCGAGAGATGTATAGCAAGGGTTCAGGCTGAAGAATTGCGGCCCAGGGGGTCAGCAAGGTTTATAATGTGTGGGAAATATGGTCCACACGCAGAGGCTTATTGCAATGAATGGGTACGTATGACCGCTGATGATAGGGCATCATTCCCTGGGATGGGTAGCTTTGAACCAGAGGTACTGCAGAACGCAAAGATTAGAATATGTCTTATCAAATCTAGAAAACAAAGGATCAGACATAACGACTGTTTAAACCTGTGGCAGCAGGAGGGGGAGGTGCAAAGGGAACTAGCTCGCACAGCAGGTTCCAAACCTGACAGGAATGTGAGTACGAACACACCATTACCGACACAGGTCGAAGGGGAGAAACATAGAAACATAGAATTTGTCGGCAGATAAGAACCACTTGGCCCATCTAGTCTGCCCCTTTTTTTTTTTTACATTATTTTTATCTCTAACCTTATTTGATCCTTATATCTTTGTAAGGATATCCTTATGTCTATCCCATGCATGTTTAAATTGCTCTACTGTCTTAGCCTCTACCACCTCTGATGGGAGGCTATTCCACTTGTCCACTACCCTTTCTGTGAAATAATTTTTCCGCAAATTTCCCCTGAACCCCCCCCCCTCCAGCCTCAGTGCATGTCCTCGTATCCTATTGCTTCTCTTCATTTGGAGAATGTTTCCCTCCTGGACTTTGTTAAAACCCTTGATATATTTGAAAGTTTCTATCATGTCCCCCCTTTCCCTTCTCTGCTCCAAACTATACATATTGAGATTTCTTAGTCTTTCTGGGTATGTTTTGTGATGTAGGCCATGCACCATTTTAGTTGCCCTCCTTTGTACAGTTTCTAATGTATTAATATCCTTTTGAAGATATGGCCTCCAGAACTGAATACAGTATTCTAGATGAGGCCGTACCAATGACCTATACAGTGGCATTATTACTTCTTTCTTTCTGCTGCTGATTCCTCTCCCAATGCAGCCAAGCATCTGACTAGCCTAACTCATTGCCTTGTTACATTGCTTACCTGCCTTTAAGTCATCTGAAATAGTGACTCCTAGATCCCTTTCCTCCTCAGTAGTTTCCAATATAGTGCCATTAATACTATATTTAGCTTTAGGATTTTTTGAGACCCAAGTGCATGATTTTGCATTTTTTGGCATTAAACTGTAATTGCCAGACGCTTGACTATTCCTCTAACTCTTGACCATTCCTCTAGAGAAATTGGCTACAATCAATGGTGCATTGGAAAACGATAGGGATATTCATGAAAAATGTACTAACTCTAACCCATGCATATTGTACCCTGTCTTAAGTTCTCTCCAAGTTTATAGGTCAGAGGAAAATGATGCATCCATCTCACTTTCAGCCCTCCTCCAGGCAGTCGCCTTACAGGAAACTCAGGTGGGCCCTGCCCAACCAGTAAGAGCAGTGACGGTGTCCCCTACTGAAAGGACTGGTGAGATCACAGCCACCTGTAAGTGTGAGACTGTTCATTACACACCTCACAGTGAGCAAATTAGGAATGGAATGGTAGGGTTACATCCTGTCTTGGAAATAGTATCTCCCAATAGGAGGACCGATAGTCAGGGAATAACCCTCACCAGGAATAAAGCAATGTAATGCACGTGGTCCAGATCAGAGCTGTGGTCAATCATTTCAGAATTCCCCGATCCCCGGAAGCATTTAGCCAGATGTCAGAAGTTTATCAAGGATCTGGGTAATAACCATGAACCTGCAAACGAAGATTGGCAGATATTCTTAAAAGCGTGCCTACCCCCAATATTGACACCCAAAAATGTATTACGGATTGTAAATTAGAGTCAGATGGTCCTATGACTGACAAACACAATCAGGAGAATGTGGAACGAATTAACATACAACTAGGATTGTATTTCCCCACTGCTGTTAAGTGGAGCAAAATTTTCTCCATAAGACAGAAGGACAGTGAAATGACATCTGAATATTTCCATAGGGCTTTGCAAATAATGGCTAGATACACTGGGGTATCGGATATAGGGGGTAATTCCAAGTTGATCGCAGCAGGATTTTTGATAGCAATTGGGCAAAACCATGTGCACTGCAGGGGGGGCAGATATAACATTTGCAGAGAGAGTTAGATTTGGGTGGGTTATTTTATTTCTGTGCAGGGTAAATACTGGCTGCTTTATTTTTACATTGCAAATTAGATTGCAGATTGAACACACCCCACCCAAATCTAACTCTCTGCACATGTTATATCTGCCTCCCCTGCAGTGCACATGGTTTTGCCCAATTGCTAACAAAAATCCTGCTGCGATCAACTTGGAATTACCCCCATAGGGAACGATGCGAATTACAGGGAGGTAGCTGTCTCTGTGCTAATGGACGGGCTCAATAAGGCATTGAGGGTCAGGGTGCAAACAGCTTTGCCTAATTGGAGAGGGGTCACAGTAGCTAATCTCAGAGAGTGCGCTATTGAACATCACAAGAATATTGCTAGGCGCAGAGAACAACAGGAGGAGAGGTTGAGGACTGTAAGTATACAGGCTCTTACAGCAAAGTCCCATCTGTCTAAACCCCAGACCCTTGATGTTTGGAGAAGACCAAGACTATGTTACATTTGTAGGAAGGAAGGGCATTTTGCCAGAGACTGTAGCAGTAGTAGGACACATAGTCAATATAGACCCCCTAGACAGAAAACACGAGCCACATTATTAAACACATAGTCGGGATCAAGGGACATATAGTAAGGAATCACAAGCCATATAGAAAACACAAATTCGGCTAAAGGGAAGAACAAAACAACTGCAACGTTACCCTTTGACAAAACTTGCTGAGGTTAAGATACGGGGCTCTATGATTCTAAACTTTTCCCTATCAGAAATGGCCCCTGACTAACGTAACAGAAACTTTGTTAAATATGATATACATATATTGTGCTCCCGCTCAGGAAGTACAAGGTATGTTAGATACCCTCAAAGACTAATGTTGCAGTACACTGTTCTAGATTCATGTCCTTCACAGGTAGAGGAAATTATCTCATAGATACCGGGTTCTCTATGAACCTAGGATGGACAGGACACTGGATTGATGGCTGAGATAGTCCCAGTAGAGATACAACACACATAGAATTTTTTTTTTTGTAAGGGGAGTAGACCAAGTAGAAAAATCCCTTCCCCGTAGTGCCCAATCCAGTTGTCAAATTTTATAAAATCTTCTTTACCTTTACAAACTTACCTGTTACCAACGTCAATGTGATTTTTCTTCACAGTTTCCTCTTCATCTCTTACGTTCACCTACAGGAGGGTGCAATACATGGACCCGATTACAGTTCAAACACCACATGCCTAATTGGTCCTTCAGAGTTCTGCCCAAACCCAGTATATCTCACCAGCACAATGACTCCAGTATTACTACAGTGTGCTTGGTCATGCACAAAGGGTGGAGAATGGGAATACTGGTGAAGGGAGATTATGTACAGACACCGATAGGCATGACGGTGTGACGGCCTGTTGGTGAATGGCAAACCTGACATTTTCATTTTCATTTTCCCTCTCTTCTCTCATCCAGAGATGTTTTTACTTCACACAACTGATAACATGAAATAATTTAATTAAAATTAAAAATTTGTGTTCCCTACAGGAAAAGGCGGTCTGGAAGGCGAAAGGATATGGTCAGGAGTCCTCAGGACTTTGGACAGGTGGACACGGTAAGCCAGTGGCCCTCAGAGCATATCTTCCAAGTCTAGCTGAAGCGGCACACGGTCTGACTCATCTGGGCAAGGAGGGTATGTGCAAGCTGGTAAGAGCCTACTGGAGTGCGCCAGGATTCTCTTCTCATGCGGGTAAGAAAGCAATGACATGTCTTACTTGCTTGAGGAAGAATATTGGTAAGGCAATACCAACGGAGCCATCCCATATCCCTCCTACAGACAGACCTTTTCAGGTAATACAAATTGACTTCCTACAGTTACCACCCTGTAGGAATTTGAAATATGTGTTAGTATGTACTGATGTGTTTTCCAACTGAGTAGAAGCGTTCCCCACTGCCACAAATACTGCTGTGTTCACTGCAAAGAAAATCGAGCAGGAATTTGTGTGCAGATATGGTATCCCTAGAATGATTGAAAGTGATAGGGGTACCCATTTTACAGGTGAAGTCTTTCAGGTCATGTGCAAACTGATGGGAATTAATAGCAAGCTGCATACTCCGTACCGGCCACAGGCGAGTGCGAAGGTGGAGAGAATGAACAGCACTATTAAGAATAAACTGAGCAAAGTGATGGCTGAAACTGGATTGCTGTGGCCAGAAGCTTTGCCTCTAATGTTGTACAGCATCAGAACCACTCCCAGGTCACCGCTTAACTTATCACCCTTTTAAATTCTTTTTGGTCGACAACCCCATGTAATGATAGACCCCCAGGATGATTTGAAATGCAGTAACAAAATAACTGTGAAATATTTGGTTAGGATGAGCCGGCAGCTGAGAAATCAACAAAGAAATCAAAAGCTGGTGATTCCTGACCAACCGAACAGTAATTGTCATGACATTGAGCCTGGGGATTATGTGATGATTCAAAAAACTTTACGCTCAGGTTGCCTCATAGACAGGTGGGAAGGACCGTATCAAGGGGGTCATTCCGAGTTGTTCGCTCGTTGCCGATTTTTGCAACGGGGCAATTAAGGCGAAAATGCGCATGCGCATGGTACGCAGTGCGCATGCACTAAGTATTTTAGCACAAAACTTAGTAGATTTACTCACGTCCGAACGAAGAATTTTCATCGTTGAAGTGATCGGAGTGTGATTGACAGGAAGTGGGTGTTTCTGGGTAGAAACTGACCGTTTTCTGGGAGTGTGTGGAAAAACGCAGGCGTGCCAGGATAAAACGCAGGAGTGTCTGGAGAAACGGGGGAGTGTCTGGCTGAACGCAGGGCGTGTTTGTGAAGTCAAACCAGGAACAAAACGGGCTGAGCTGATCGCAGTGTAGGAGTAAGTCTCGAGCTACTCAGAAACTGCTAAGAATTATTTATTCGCAATTCTGCTACTCTTTCGTTCGCAATTCTGCTAAGCGAAGATACACTCCCAGAGGGCGGCGGCCTAGCGTGTGCAATGCTGCTAAAAGCAGCTAGCGAGCGAACAACTCGGAATGAGGGCCATTGTCTGATGAATATTGTATTTGTAGAAATTGCGAGAACATAGTCGAAGATGGGTGCATTCAGAGATGTTAGTCCAACAATAATATCGACATGGACCGAAATCCGTTGAGTGATTACCACTCATTAGTGGGTAAAGTCTTAAACCAGACAGAATGCTGGGTGTGCTCACAAGTACCTCAAGGCCAGAGTAAGTCAGGATTAGTGCCGTACCCTTTAGCAATAGATGAGGTTCTCGAATTACGGGGTGGGAGACCGGTGGACAAGAAATTCAATATATCTAGGCCCCCTAGCTTGAAGCTCAATCAGTATCATGTAGATAGGTCACTATTGTGTTTTAATATTTCCAATTTCCGAAAACCAAGAAATTGGGAAGTGACGTGGAATAACCAGACAATGACCTTTTCGCACAGAGCTGATAGGATACCTATCAACTCTGAACTTGTACGCAAGATAGCCAAAAGTGGAAAGTATTTTCAGTATCGGTATACACGTGGAAGCAAAACCATATGGGTTGGAAAGGTATCACAGGGGTATTGTGCCCATGTCATCCAGCCCGATACTTGTACTGAGCAAATGAGAGAACTAGGGATGGGTTTCTTTACCTGGAAGATTTGCAATATGGTGATGTTACATTTTGTCCCCTATGTTCTCCCAGATGATGCCTATTTCATATGTGGGAGGAAAGCGTACAAGTGGCTTACTCCGAGCTCTGAGGGATTGTGTTATATTGGGAGAGTACTACCAGAGGTCATGACCATAACCCACGACAAAATGAAAGACGTTCACCGCAACGCTCAGACTCCTTATACTCATACCCACTATGAACACATCATCAAGAGACACCTCATAGATAGGGCAGAGCACGCAGCCTCTGATTTGATCCACGAATCCACCGGGATTCAGTTCATTCTCGCATTAGATATCACCCGTATTGTCAGAGGAACTATAAATTATAGGTACACTCATGCGCTGGCAAACTTGATAGATAATATCACTGAGATGTATGATGACACCTTCAGGTATACAGGAAGGGAGTTACAAGCCTACAAGAAGGAGCTGATTCAACACAGGATGGTCCTCAATTACATTACAGCTGTGACAGGTGGGTACTATGTTACCCTGGCAACTCAATATGGTGTGAAGTGCTGTACGTATATTACGAATAGCACTGACGACCCCACAGAGATCATCGATCAATAGATGGACGAGATCTTGCAGTTGAAGTGGGAGTTCAGGAGGAAGCACAACCTTAACTTGACGGCTGTGGGTAATGAACTGACTGGCTGGGTCTCATGGTTGAACCCACGCAAATGGTTCTCAGGGTTAGGAGAGTGGGGAAGTTTCTCCTTTGTATTCTGGGAGTTATCATAATTATTGGTCTGATATTCAGGTGTGTTCGAATTCTAATGCAGCGCAAGCACAGCACAAATTTGATGAGTCTAAGGAGCGAGGGCGTTGTCATAGCAGCAGATTTGGTTTATGACCCATCTATAGAAACAGTGTTCTGATAAGGATTGCAAATGAATTTCATGGCCTGTTTCTTTCACCATTTTTCTCTGTCTCCCCCTTTTTACCCAGAAACATCCAACTGGAAAAGACGTTAACCCTACCCAAATGTTTATGTGAATGTATTTTTATATATGTGTCTTTTCTTCATCTCTGCAACCCTCAGTTAATGGCACACATAGTCGACAGGTGTTATCCACATATAGTAGCATTCACATATGTTTCCCCTCCATGTATCATCAACTAAATGTGCTCCCCATTTGTTGGAATAAGAAGCCAAAAAGAGCTTGGTAGTGTTTGTTTGCCCATTTACAGACCCTTAATACGGGATGAGAAGGATTTAATGTATACTTCGCAATACCTCGAAGCTTACTTAGAACATATACGGCACGATGATACATGCCCCTCAGACATTGATTCATACATACATGCTTTTACTATCCCACTAGGCTATACATTTCCCACCTACAACTCTCCCCGATCATCCAAGCTTTGTATATATTGTATAGGTAATATTTTTAGTTTATTAGTTAAGAGTGGCATTTATTGATGACTGCCAAAGAGTGGACTGTCGAAGTCGGAAAATATTACAGTACACACATCACGTACAAACACCACACAGATGGCCTTCAGGCGCGTACATGTTCTGCCGTGCGTGCACATATTCGCAAGTTGCGTATGACCACTCACGCGGTCCTGCGTATTAACGCGTGGTATGGGTAATTACGGTAGCATTTGTTCTCGCATGGAAAAGCCACAAAGACATATCTCATATTTAATCCACATAGTGCACAATGTACACATAGCCCACACGCACCACACCAGCAAGTTATACTTGTTTAAAAGGTACAACAACAAAGGGATTCACCTTTACAGGATATGAGGGGACAGCGTTAGGTTATGAGGTGGTGTTGGTATCCAACTGTAGGGTATTTTAAGGGCAACATTCCGGTAGCAGTTTGCAGAAGATAGCACGTTCCTGCGCATAATTATGCGCAGGAACAGAATATTACTATTATACTGTATTTACTGTACTCTGATATTCGGCGGGAACCCAGTAGAGACCAACTGCAAGCACACCTGGACCAGAAATCGGCCACCTATTCAAACCAACCTATGACCCCTCCTGTACTGTAAATGACCAGCCTTTTGACCTATAGATGAAGAGGTCACAGTTTCTATTGTGTTTGTGTTTTGACCAACTGTATAAAAAGCCAAGCTGCCTAGCCGGTCAGAAATCTCTCTCTGAAGGTCATCTTGCTTGATTGACTGAGCACCGGACCGTGTGGCACTGGCGAAACCAAATGTATGTACCATTGATTGTAGCCTATTTTCTGTTACTGTGATTGTATATCTGTTGTAACCCCCTTTTATCAATTATATGTTGGCGGGTCGGATCCCAACATCTTAAATACAAGTGGTGTCGTGTCTCTTTCCCTACTAAGGTTATAAGTGTATTTCAGGCACACGTGTAGCTGCATTGTGCTCACGGCGTGTCGGTGTGTGTGTATGCATTGCGTGTACTTTGTACGTCCGTTGCGGCGTATTTACGCAAAGTGCGTACACGGTACGGGCCTTTGTACGCTGAGTAAAAAGTACGTAGGTTAAGGATTACATACAGCGGCCGCAGTGGCTCGAATTTAAGTGTATTGAGTGTATAAGGTATTGCTTTTAGTCCTGTAAGTAAATCAGCATTTACAATATATATATATATATATATATATATATATATACACACAGTGGGGCAAAAAAGTATTTGGACAGCCACCGATTGTGCAAGTTGACCCACTTAAAAAGATGAGAGAGGTCTGTCATTTCCATCCTAGGTACACTTCAACTGTGATAGACAGAGTCTGAAAAAAAAAACCAGGAAATCACATTGTATGATTTTTAAACAATTTACTTGTATATTCTTGTGGAAAATAAGTATTTGGACATCAACTAAGCAGCAAGATTTCTGTCTCTCACAGACCTGTTACTTCTTCTTTAAGAAGCTGTTCTATCCTCCACTCGTTACCTGTATTAATGGCACCTGTTTGAACTGGTTATCTGTATAAAAGACACCTGTCCACACCCTCAAACAATCAGACTGCTACCTCTCCACCATGGCCAAGACCAGAGAGCTGTCTAAGGACACCAGGGACAAAATTGTAGAGCTGCACAAGGCTGGGATGAGCTACTCGACAATAGGCAAGCAGCTTGGTGAGAAGAGATCTACTGTTGGCGCAATTATTACAAAATGGAAGAAATACAAGATCACTAACAATCTCCCTCGACCTGGGGCTCAACGCAAGATCTCACCTCGTGGGGTATCAATGATCTTGAGAATGGTGCGGAATCAGCCCAGAACTACACGGGGGGACCTGGTCAATGACCTCAAGAGAGCTGGGACCACAGTCACAAAGGTTACCATTAGTAACACACTACATCGTCATGGATTAAAATCCTGCAGCACCCGAAAGGTCCCCCTGCTTAAGACAGCACATGTCCAGGCCCGTCTAAAGTTTGCCAGTGACCATCTGGATGATCCACAGGAGGATTGGGAGAATGTAATGTGGTCAGATGAACTTTTTGGTATAAACTCCACTCGCCATGTTTGGAGGGTGAAGAATGATGAATGGCATCCTAAGAACACCATACCCACTGTGAAGCATGGGGGTGGAAACATCATGCTTTGGCAGGGCCGGCTCCAGGTCTACTAGCACCCTGAGCGAGAAAATTTTGAAGTGCCTCTCCCATGCGCGCACACTCCTGAAAACGTGGGCGTGGCCTCGCAACTTCATATTATTAAACTATAAATAATAAGAATTTACTTACCGATAATTCTATTTCTCGTAGTCCGTAGTGGATGCTGGGGACTCCGTAAGGACCATGGGGAATAGCGGCTCCGCCGGAGACTGGGCACAAAAGAAAAGCTTTAGAACTACCTGGTGTGCACTGGCTCCTCCCCCTATGACCCTCCTCCAAGCCTCAGTTAGGATACTGTGCCCGGACGAGCGTACACAATAAGGAAGGATTTTGAATCCCGGGTAAGACTCATACCAGCCACACCAATCACACCGTACAACTCGTGATCTAAACCCAGTTAACAGCATGATAACAGAGGAGCCTCTAGAAAAGATGGCTCACTACAGCAATAACCCGATTTTTTGGTAACAATAACTATGTACCAGTATTGCAGACAATCCGCACTTGGGATGGGCGCCCAGCATCCACTACGGACTACGAGAAATAGAATTATCGGTAAGTAAATTCTTATTTTCTCTAACGTCCTAAGTGGATGCTGGGGACTCCGTAAGGACCATGGGGATTATACCAAAGCTCCCAAACGGGCGGGAGAGTGCGGATGACTCTGCAGCACCAAATGAGAGAACTCCAGGTCCTCCTCAGCCAGGGTATCAATTTTGTAGAATTTTACAAACGTATTTGCTCCTGACCAAGTAGCTGCTCGGCAAAGTTGTAAAGCCGAGACCCCTCGGGCAGCCGCCCAAGATGAGCCCATCTTCCTTGTGGAGTGGGCATTTACAGATTTTTGGCTGTGGCAGGCCTGCCACAGAATGTGCAAGCTGAATTGTACTACAAATCCAACGAGCAATAGTCTGCTTAGAAGCAGGAGCACCCAGCTTGTTGGGTGCATACAGGATAAACAGCGAGTCAGATTTTCTGACTCCAGCCATCCTGGAAATATATATTTTCAGGGCCCTGACAACGTCTAGCAACTTGGAGTCCTCCAAGTCCCTAGTAGCCGCAGACACCACAATAGGTTGGTTCAGGTGAAACGCTGAAACCACCTTAGGGAGAAACTGAGGACGAGTCCTCAATTCCGCCCTGTCCGAATGGAAAATCAGATAAGGGCTTTTACAGGATAAAGCCGCCAATTCTGACACGCGCCTGGCCCAGGCCAGGGCCAACAGCATGACCACTTTCCATGTGAGATATTTTAACTCCACAGATTTAAGTGGTTCAAACCAATGTGACTTTTTGGAACCCAAAAACTACATTGAGATCCCAAGGTGCCACTGGAGGCACAAAAGGAGGCTGTATATGCAGTACCCCTTTTACAACGTCTGAACTTCAGGGACTGAAGCTAGTTCTTTTTGGAAGAAAATTGACAGGGCCGAAATTTGAACCTTAATGGACCCCAATTTCAGGCCCATAGACACTCCTGTTTGCAGGAAATGTAGGAATCGACCCAGTTGAATTTCCTCCGTCGGGCCTTACTGGCCTCGCACCACGCAACATATTTTCGCCAAATGCGGTGATAATGTTTTGCGGTTACATCCTTCCTGGCTTTGATCAGGATAGGGATGACTTCATCCGGAATGCCTTTTTTCATTCAGGATCCGGCGTTCAACCGCCATGCCGTCAAACGCAGTCGCGGTAAGTCTTGGAACAGACAGGGTCCTTGCTGGAGCAGGTCCCTTCTTAGAGGTAGAGGCCACGGATCCTCCGTGAGCATCTCTTGAAGTTCCGTTTACCAAGTCCTTCTTGGCCAATCCGGAGCCACGAATATAGTGCTTACTCCTCTCCATCTTATCAATCTCAGTACCTTGGGTATGAGAGGCAGATGAGGGAACACATACACTGACTGGTACACCCACGGTGTTACCAGAGCGTTTCCCAACGGTTTATAATCATGTGGAAGACTTCTGGGTGAAGTCCCCACTCTCCCGGGTGGAGGTCGTGTCTGCTGAGGAAGTCTGCTTCCCAGTTGTCCACTCCCGGAATTGCTGACAGTGCTATCACATGATTTTCCGCCCAGCGAAGAATCCTTGCAGCTTCTGCCATTGCCCTCCTGCTTCTTGTGCCACCCTGTCTGTTTACGTGGGTGACTGCCGTGATGTTGTCCGACTGGATCAACACCGGCTGACCTTGAAGCAGAGGTCTTGCTAAGCTTAGAGCATTGTAAATGGCCCTTAGCTTCAGGATATTTATGTGAAGTGATGTCTCCAGGCTTGACCATAAGCCCTGGAAATTCCTTCCCTGTGTGACTGCTCCCCAGCCTCGCAGGCTGGCATCCGTGGTCACCAGGACCCAGTCCTGAATGCCGAATCTGCGGCCCTCTAGAAGATGAGCACTCTGCAACCACCACAGGAGGGACACCCTTGTTCTTGGTGACAGGGTTATCCGCTGATGCATCTGAAGATGCGACCCGGACCATTTGTCCAGCAGGTCCCACTGGAAAGTTCTTGCGTGGAATCTGCCGAATGGGATTGCTTCATAGGAAGCCACCATTTTACCCAGAACCCTTGTGCATTGATGCACTGAGACTTGGCTCGGTTTTAGGAGGTTTCTGACTAGCTCGGATAACTCCCTGGCTTTCTCCGGGAGAAACACCTTTTTCTGGACTGTGTCCAGGATCATCCCTAGGAACAGAAGACGAGTCGTCGGAACCAGCTGCGATTTTGGAATATTGAGAATCCAATCGTGCTGCCGCAACACTACCTGAGATAGTGCTACACCGACCTCCAACTGTTCCCTGGATCTTACCCTTATCAGGGAATCGTCCAAGTAAGGGATAACTAAAATTCCCTTCCTTCGAAGGAATATCATCATTTCGGCCATTACCTTGGTAAAGACCCGGGATGCCGTGGACCATCCATACGGCAGCGTCTGAACTGATAGTGACAGTTCTGTACCATAAACCTGAGGTACCCTTGGTGAGAAGGGTAAATTTGGACATGAAGGTAAGCATCCTTGATGTCCCGAGACATCATGTAGTCCCCTTCTTCCAGGTTCGCAATCACTGCTCTGAGTGACTCAATCTTGAATTTGAACCTCTGTATGTAAGTGTTCAAAGATTTTAGATTTAGAATCGGTCTCACCGAGCCGTCCGGCTTCGGTACCACAACAGTGTGGAATAATACCACGTTCCCTGTTGCAGGAGGGGTACCTTGATTATCACCTGCTGGGAATACAGCTTGTGAATGGCTTCCAAAACTGTCTCCCTGTCAGAAGGAGACATCGGTAAAGCCGACTTTAGGAAATGGCGAGGGGGAAACGTCTCGAATTCCAATTTGTACCCCTGAGATATCACCTGAAGGATCCAGGGGTCTACTTGCGAGTGAGCCCACTGCGCGCTGAAATTCATTGAGACGGGCCCCCCACCGTGCCTGATTCTGCTTGTAAAGCCCCAGCGTCATACTGAGGGCTTGGTAGAGGCGGGAGAGGGTTTCTGTTCCTGGGAACTGGCTGATTTCTGCAGGCTTTTTTCCTCTCCCTCTGTCACGGGGCAGAAATGAGGAACCTTTTGCCCGCTTGTCCACGAAAAGACTGCGCCTGATAATACGGCGTCTTCTCATGTTGAGAGGCGACCTGGGGTACAAACGTGGATTTCCCAGCTGTTGCCGTGGCCACCAGGTCTGAAAGACCGACCCCAAATAACTCCTCCCCTTAATAAGGCAATACTTCCAAATGCCGTTTGAAATCCGCATCACCTGACCACTGTCGTGTCCATAACCCTCTACTGGTAGAAATGGACAACGCACTTAGACTTGATGCCAGTCGGCAAATATTCCGCTGTGCATCACGCATATATAGAAAAGCATCTTTTAAATGCTCTATAGGCAAAAATATACTGTCCCTATCTAGGGTATCAATATTTTCAGTCAGGGAATCCGACCACGCCAACTCAGCACTGCACATCCAGGCTGAGGCGATTGCTGGTCGCAGTATAACACCAGTATGTGTGTAAATACATTTTAGGATACCCTCCTGCTTTCTATCAGCAGGATCCTTAAGGGCGGCCATCTCAGGAGAGGGTAGAGCCCTTACAAGCGTGTGAGCGCTTTATCCACCCTAGGGGGTGTTTCCCAACGCACCCTAACCTCTGGCGGGAAAGGATATAATGCCAATAACATTTTAGAAATTATCAGTTGTTATCGGGGGAAACCCACGCATCATCACACACCTCATTTAATTTCTCAGATTCAGGAAAACTACAGGTAGTTTTTCCTCACCGAACATAGTACCCCTTTTTGGTGGTACTCGTATTATCAGAAATGTGTAAAACATTTTTCATTGCCTCAATCATGTAACGTGTGGCCCTACTGGAAGTCACATTTGTCTCTTCACCGTCGACACTGGAGTCAGTATCCGTGTCGGCGTCTATATCTGCCATCTGAGGTAACGGGCGCTTTAGAGCCCCTGACGGCCTATGAGACGTCTGGACAGGCACAAGCTGAGTAGCCGGCTGTCTCATGTCAACCACTGTCTTTTATACAGAGCTGACACTGTCACGTAATTCCTTCCAACAGTTCATCCACTCAGGTGTCGACCCCCTAGGGGGTGACATCACTATTACAGGCAATCTGCTCCGTCTCCACATCATTTTTCTCCTCATACATGTCGACACAAACGTACCGACATACAGCACACACACAGGGAATGCTCTGATAGAGGACAGGACCCCACTAGCCCTTTGGGGAGACAGAGGGAGAGTTTGCCAGCACACACCAGAGCGCTATAACAGGGATAACCTTATATAAGTGTTTTTCCCCTTATAGCTGCTGTTTTATTTAATACTGCGCGTAATTTGTGCCCCCCCTCTCTTTTTTAACCCTTTCTGTAGTGTAGTGACTGCAGGGGAGAGCCAGGGAGCTTCCCTCCAACGGAGCTGTGAGGGAAAATGGCGCCAGTGTGCTGAGGAGATAGGCTCCGCCCCCTTATCGGCGGCCTTATCTCCCGTTTTTCTATGTATTCTGGCAGGGGTTAAATGCATCCATATAGCCCAGGAGCTATATGTGATGCATTTTTTGCCATCCAAGGTGTTTTTATTGCATCTCAGGGCGCCCCCCCCCCCAGCGCCCTGCACCCTCAGTGACCGGAGTGTGAAGTGTGCTGAGAGCAATGGCGCACAGCTGCATTGCTGTGCGCTACCTTGTTGAAGACAGGACGTCTTCTGCTGCCGATTTTCCGGACCTCTTCTGTCTTCTGGCTCTGTAAGGGGGCCGGCGGCGCGGCTCTGGGACCCATCCATGGCTGGGCCTGTGATCGTCCCTCTGGAGCTAATGTCCAGTAGCCTAAGAAGCCCAATCCACTCTGCACGCAGGTGAGTTCGCTTCTTCTCCCCTTAGTCCCTCGATGCAGTGAGCCTGTTGCCAGCAGGTCTCACTGAAAATAAAAAACCTAAAACTAAACTTTTCACTAAGCAGCTCAGGAGAGCTACCTAGTGTGCACCCTTCTCGTTCGGGCACAAAATCTTAACTGAGGCTTGGAGGAGGGTCATAGGGGGAGGAGCCAGTGCACACCAGGTAGTTCTAAAGCTTTTCTTTTGTGCCCAGTCTCCTGCGGAGCCGCTATTCCCCATGGTCCTTACGGAGTCCCCAGCATCCACTTAGGACGTTATAGAAAAATATATTTTCATACACACACAATTAGCAGCCTGACACATAATAGCCACAGTAGTGTTCTTACACATAATGTCGTCAGTATATTGCCAGATACACATAATGACCCCCCAGTAGGGCAGTGCCAGATACACATGATATACCCCCCAGCAGTGCCAGATACACATGATATGACCCCAAGCAGTGTCAGATACGCATGCTATGCCCCCGAGCAGTGCTAGATACACATGGTATGCCCCCACAGTGTCAGATACACACGATATGCTCCACAGTGCTAGATACATATGATATGCCTCCACAGTATAAAAAAAAATATGAAAACTCCAATGGTGTGCTGCAAAAATTTAGGGGCATGGCTTCGTGGGGATGGGGCCTGGTCAAATAGTACCAATTGACATTACACCACACAGTAGTGCCGCTTATATACATTGCACCAGTTAGAACCTCCTATACACACTGAACCAGGTAGAGCCCATTCTGCACATTGTACCAAGGTATAGCACATTCTACACATTGCACCGGGTAGAGCACGTTATACATACTGCACCAGGTAGAACCCCCTATACACATTGTGCCAGGTTGAGCACTTATACACATTGCACCAGGTAGAGCACATATGCACATTGCACCAGGTAGAGGACGTTATACACATTGCACCAGGTAGAGCACCCTATACATATTGCACCAGGTACAGCACATTATACACATTGCACCAGGTAGAACCCCCTATACACATTGCTTCAGGTAGAGCACGTTATACACATTGCACCACCTACAACTCTCCCCGATCATCCAAGCTTTGTATATATTGTATAGGTAATATTATAGTTTATTAGTTAAGAGTGGCATTTATTGATGACTGCCAAAGAGTGGACTGTCGAAGTCGGAAAATATTACAGTACACACATCACGTACAAACACCACACAGATGGCCTTCGGGCGCGTACATGTTCTGCCGTGCGTGCACATATTCGCAAGTTGCGTATGACCACTCACGCGGTCCTGCGTATTAACGCGTGGTATGGGTAATTACGGTAGCATTTGTTCTCGCATGGAAAAGCCACAAAGACATATCTCAAATTTAATCCACATAGTGCACAATGTACACATAGCCCACACGCACCACACCAGCAAGTTATACTTGTTTAAAAAGTACAACAACAAAGGGATTCACCTTTACAGGATATGAGGGGACAGCGTTAGGTTATAAGGTGGTGTTGGTATCCAACTGTAGGGTATTTTAAGGGCAACATTCCGGTAGCAGTTTGCAGAAGATAGCACGTTCCTGCGCATAATTATGCGCAGGAACAGAATATTACTATTATACTGTATTTACTGTACTCTGATATTCGGCGGGAACCCAGTAGAGACCAACTGCAAGCACACCTGGACCAGAAATCGGCCACCTATTCAAACCAACCTATGACCCCTCCTGTTCTATAAATGACCAGCCTTTTGACCTATAGATGAAGAGGTCACAGTTTCTATTGTGTTTGTGTTTTGACCAACTGTATAAAAAGCCAAGCTGCCTAGCCGGTCAGAAATCTCTCTCTGAAGGTCATCTTGCTTGATTGACTGAGCACCGGACCGTGTGGCACTGGCGAAACCAAATGTATGTACCATTGATTGTAGCCTATTTTCTGTTACTGTGATTGTATATCTGTTGTAACCCCCTTTTATCAATTATATGTTGGCGGGTCGGATCCCAACATCTTAAATACAAGTGGTGTCGTGTCTCTTTCCCTACTAAGGTTATAAGTGTATTTCAGGCACACGTGTAGCTGCATTGTGCTCACGGCGTGTCGGTGTGTGTGTATGCATTGCGTGTACTTTGTACGTCCGTTGCGGCGTATTTACGCAAAGTGCGTACACGGTACGGGCCTTTGTACGCTGAGTAAAAAGTACGTAGGTTAAGGATTACATACAGCGGCCGCAGTGGCTCGAATTTAAGTGTATTGAGTGTATAAGGTATTGCTTTTAGTCCTGTAAGTAAATCAGCATTTACAATATATATATATATATATATACACAGTGGGGCAAAAAAGTATTTGGACAGCCACCGATTGTGCAAGTTGACCCACTTAAAAAGATGAGAGAGGTCTGTCATTTCCATCCTAAGTACACTTCAACTGTGATAGACAGAGTCTGAAAAAAAAAACCAGGAAATCACATTGTATGATTTTTAAACAATTTACTTGTATATTCTTGTGGAAAATAAGTATTTGGACATCAACTAAGCAGCAAGATTTCTGTCTCTCACAGACCTGTTACTTCTTCTTTAAGAAGCTGTTCTATCCTCCACTCGTTACCTGTATTAATGGCACCTGTTTGAACTGGTTATCTGTATAAAAGACACCTGTCCACACCCTCAAACAATCAGACTGCTACCTCTCCACCATGGCCAAGACCAGAGAGCTGTCTAAGGACACCAGGGACAAAATTGTAGAGCTGCACAAGGCTGGGATGAGCTACTCGACAATAGGCAAGCAGCTTGGTGAGAAAAGATCTACTGTTGGCGCAATTATTACAAAATGGAAGAAATACAAGATCACTGACAATCTCCCTCGACCTGGGGCTCCACGCAAGATCTCACCTCGTGGGGTATCAATGATCTTGAGAATGGTGCGGAATCAGCCCAGAACTACACGGGGGGACCTGGTCAATGACCTCAAGAGAGCTGGGACCACAGTCACAAAGGTTACCATTAGAACACACTACATCGTCATGGATTAAAATCCTGCAGCACCCGAAAGGTCCCCCTGCTTAAGACAGCACATGTCCAGGCCCGTCTAAAGTTTGCCAGTGACCATCTGGATGATCCAGAGGAGGATTGGGAGAATGTAATGTGGTCAGATGAACTTTTTGGTATAAACTCCACTCGCCATGTTTGGAGGGTGAAGAATGATGAATGGCATCCTAAGAACACCATACCCACTGTGAAGCATGGGGGTGGAAACATCATGCTTTGGCAGGGCCGGCTCCAGGTCTACTAGCACCCTGAGCGAGAAAATGTTGAAGTGCCTCTCCCATGCGCGCACACTCCTGAAAACGTGGGCGTGGCCTCGCAACTTCATATTATTAAACTATAAATAAATATATTTTCATACACACACAATTAGCAGCCTGACACATAATAGCCACAGTAGTGTTCTTACACATAATGTCGTCAGTATATTGCCAGATACACATAATGACCCCCCAGTAGGGCAGTGCCAGATACACATGATATACCCCCCAGCAGTGCCAGATACACATGATATGACCCCAAGCAGTGTCAGATACGCATGCTATGCCCCCGAGCAGTGCTAGATACACATGGTATGCCCCCACAGTGTCAGATACACACGATATGCTCCACAGTGCTAGATACACATGATATGCCTCCACAGTATACAAAAAAATATGAAAACTCAGATTTGATTTGGACACTACAAAAGTGCTGCAAGGGGGAGGATGGGCTGACAATGCTAGACATTTTGGTGCACTTTGACAGAAAGTGAATTGGTGCTCTTCCACCTACAGATGGGTCCATGCTTATCTTGGCTAGTTTGCTGCGCCTAGGCACAACATGGTTTATTAGCATAAACCCTTCATCTATTGTTCTCAGCTGCATTACAATACAGAGAACAATACAGCAGGGGATTAAGTCCGACTGCTCAGTCTCAGTTAATCCTATTAAAGGTCAAGATAAACATGGACCCATCTGTACAACTGAAAGAAGAGATAGTGCGCACCAATGGTGTGCTGCAAAAATTTAGGGGCATGGCTTCGTGGGGATGGGGCCTGGTCAAATAGTACCAATTGACATTACACCACACAGTAGTGCCGCTTATATACATTGCACCAGGTAGAACCTCCTATACACACTGAACCAGGTAGAGCCCATTCTGCACATTGTACCAAGGTATAGCACATTCTACACATTGCACCGGGTAGAGCACGTTATACATACTGCACCAGGTAGAACCCCCTATACACATTGTGCCAGGTTGAGCACTTATACACATTGCACCAGGTAGAGCACATATGCACATTGCACCAGGTAGAGGACGTTATACACATTGCACCAGGTAGAGCACCCTATACATATTGCACCAGGTAGAGCACATTATACACATTGCACCAGGTAGAACCCCCTATACACATTGCTTCAGGTAGAGCACGTTATACACATTGCACCACCTACAACTCTCCCCGATCATCCAAGCTTTGTATATATTGTATAGGTAATATTTTAGTTTATTAGTTAAGAGTGGCATTTATTGATGACTGCCAAAGAGTGGACTGTCGAAGTCGGAAAATATTACAGTACACACATCACGTACAAACACCACACAGATGGCCTTCGGGTGCGTACATGTTCTGCCGTGCGTGCACATATTCGCAAGTTGCGTATGACCACTCACGCGGTCCTGCGTATTAACGCGTGGTATGGGTAATTACGGTAGCATTTGTTCTCGCATGGAAAAGCCACAAAGACATATCTCATATTTAATCCACATAGTGCACAATGTACACATAGCCCACATGCACCACACCAGCAAGTTATACTTGTTTAAAAGGTACAACAACAAAGGGATTCACCTTTACAGGATATGAGGGGACAGCGTTAGGTTATGAGGTGGTGTTGGTATCCAACTGTAGGGTATTTTAAGGGCAACATTCCGGTAGCAGTTTGCAGAAGATAGCACGTTCCTGCGCATAATTATGCGCAGGAACAGAATATTACTATTATACTGTATTTACTGTACTCTGATATTCGGCGGGAACCCAGTAGAGACCAACTGCAAGCACACCTGGACCAGAAATCGGCCACCTATTCAAACCAACCTATGACCCCTCCTGTACTGTAAATGACCAGCCTTTTGACCTATAGATGAAGAGGTCACAGTTTCTATTGTGTTTGTGTTTTGACCAACTGTATAAAAAGCCAAGCTGCCTAGCCGGTCAGAAATCTCTCTCTGAAGGTCATCTTGCTTGATTGACTGAGCACCGGACCGTGTGGCACTGGCGAAACCAAATGTATGTACCATTGATTGTAGCCTATTTTCTGTTACTGTGGTTGTATATCTGTTGTAACCCCCTTTTATCAATTATATGTTGGCGGGTCGGATCCCAACATCTTAAATACAAGTGGTGTCGTGTCTCTTTCCCTACTAAGGTTATAAGTGTATTTCAGGCACACGTGTAGCTGCATTGTGCTCACGGCGTGTCGGTGTGTGTGTATGCATTGCGTGTACTTTGTACGTCCGTTGCGCCGTATTTACGCAAAGTGCGTACACGGTACGGGCCTTTGTACGCTGAGTAAAAAGTACGTAGGTTAAGGATTACATACAGCGGCCGCAGTGGCTCGAATTTAAGTGTATTGAGTGTATAAGGTATTGCTTTTAGTCCTGTAAGTAAATCAGCATTTACAATATATATATATATATATATACACAGTGGGGCAAAAAAGTATTTGGACAGCCACCGATTGTGCAAGTTGACCCACTTAAAAAGATGAGAGAGGTCTGTCATTTCCATCCTAGGTACACTTCAACTGTGATAGACAGAGTCTGAAAAAAAAAACCAGGAAATCACATTGTATGATTTTTAAACAATTTACTTGTATATTCTTGTGGAAAATAAGTATTTGGACATCAACTAAGCAGCAAGATTTCTGTCTCTCACAGACCTGTTACTTCTTCTTTAAGAAGCTGTTCTATCCTCCACTCGTTACCTGTATTAATGGCACCTGTTTGAACTGGTTATCTGTATAAAAGACACCTGTCCACACCCTCAAACAATCAGACTGCTACCTCTCCACCATGGCCAAGACCAGAGAGCTGTCTAAGGACACCAGGGACAAAATTGTAGAGCTGCACAAGGCTGGGATGAGCTACTCGACAATAGGCAAGCAGCTTGGTGAGAAGAGATCTACTGTTGGCGCAATTATTACAAAATGGAAGAAATACAAGATCACTGACAATCTCCCTCGACCTGGGGCTCCACGCAAGATCTCACCTCGTGGGGTATCAATGATCTTGAGAATGGTGCGGAATCAGCCCAGAACTACACGGGGGGACCTGGTCAATGACCTCAAGAGAGCTGGGACCACAGTCACAAAGGTTACCATTAGTAACACACTACATCGTCATGGATTAAAATCCTGCAGCACCCGAAAGGTCCCCCTGCTTAAGACAGCACATGTCCAGGCCCGTCTAAAGTTTGCCAGTGACCATCTGGATGATCCAGAGGAGGATTGGGAGAATGTAATGTGGTCAGATGAACTTTTTGGTATAAACTCCACTCGCCATGTTTGGAGGGTGAAGAATGATGAATGGCATCCTAAGAACACCATACCCACTGTGAAGCATGGGGGTGGAAACATCATGCTTTGGCAGGGCCGGCTCCAGGTCTACTAGCACCCTGAGCGAGAAAATGTTGAAGTGCCTCTCCCATGCGCGCACACTCCTGAAAACGTGGGCGTGGCCTCGCAACTTCATATTATTAAACTATAAATAAATATATTTTCATACACACACAATTAGCAGCCTGACACATAATAGCCACAGTAGTGTTCTTACACATAATGTCGTCAGTATATTGCCAGATAAATATAATGACCCCCCAGTAGGGCAGTGCCAGATACACATGATATACCCCCCAGCAGTGCCAGATACACATGATATGACCCCAAGCAGTGTCAGATACGCATGCTATGCCCCCGAGCAGTGCTAGATACACATGGTATGCCCCCACAGTGTCAGATACACACAATATGCTCCACAGTGCTAGATACACATGATATGCCTCCACAGTATACAAAAAAATATGAAAACTCAGATTTGATTTGGACACTACAAAAGTGCTGCAAGGGGGAGGATGGGCTGACAATGCTAGACATTTTGGTGCACTTTGACAGAAAGTGAATTGGTGCTCTTCCACCTACAGATGGGTCCATGCTTATCTTGGCTAGTTTGCTGCGCCTAGGCACAACATGGTTTATTAGCATAAACCCTTCATCTATTGTTCTCAGCTGCATTACAATACAGAGAACAATACAGCAGGGGATTAAGTCCGACTGCTCAGTCTCAGTTAATCCTATTAAAGGTCAAGATAAACATGGACCCATCTGTACAACTGAAAGAAGAGATAGTGCGCACCAATGGCGTGCTGCAAAAATTTAGGGGCATGGCTTCGTGGGGATGGGGCCTGGTCAAATAGTACCAATTGACATTACACCACACAGTAGTGCCGCTTATATACATTGCACCAGGTAGAACCTCCTATACACACTGAACCAGGTAGAGCCCATTCTGCACATTGTACCAAGGTATAGCACATTCTACACATTGCACCGGGTAGAGCACGTTATACATACTGCACCAGGTAGAACCCCCTATACACATTGTGCCAGGTTGAGCACTTATACACATTGCACCAGGTAGAGCACATATGCACATTGCACCAGGTAGAGGACGTTATACACATTGCACCAGGTAGAGCACCCTATACATATTGCACCAGGTAGAGCACATTATACACATTGCACCAGGTAGAACCCCCTATACACATTGCTTCAGGTAGAGCACGTTATACACATTGCACCACCTACAACTCTCCCCGATCATCCAAGCTTTGTATATATTGTATAGGTAATATTATAGTTTATTAGTTAAGAGTGGCATTTATTGATGACTGCCAAAGAGTGGACTGTCGAAGTCGGAAAATATTACAGTACACACATCACGTACAAACACCACACAGATGGCCTTCGGGTGCGTACATGTTCTGCCGTGCCTGCACATATTCGCAAGTTGCGTATGACCACTCACGCGGTCCTGCGTATTAACGCGTGGTATGGGTAATTACGGTTGCATTTGTTCTCGCATGGAAAAGCCACAAAGACATATCTCATATTTAATCCACATAGTGCACAATGTACACATAGCCCACACGCACCACACCAGCAAGTTATACTTGTTTAAAAGGTACAACAACAAAGGGATTCACCTTTACATGATATGAGGGGACAGCGTTAGGTTATGAGGTGGTGTTGGTATCCAACTGTAGGGTATTTTAAGGGCAACATTCCGGTAGCAGTTTGCAGAAGATAGCACGTTCCTGCGCATAATTATGCGCAGGAACAGAATATTACTATTATACTGTATTTACTGTACTCTGATATTCGGCGGGAACCCAGTAGAGACCAACTGCAAGCACACCTGGACCAGAAATCGGCCACCTATTCAAACCAACCTATGACCCCTCCTGTACTGTAAATGACCAGCCTTTTGACCTATAGATGAAGAGGTCACAGTTTCTATTGTGTTTGTGTTTTGACCAACTGTATAAAAAGCCAAGCTGCCTAGCCGGTCAGAAATCTCTCTCTGAAGGTCATCTTGCTTGATTGACTGAGCACCGGACCGTGTGGCACTGGCGAAACCAAATGTATGTACCATTGATTGTAGCCTATTTTCTGTTACTGTGATTGTATATCTGTTGTAACCCCCTTTTATCAATTATATGTTGGCGGGTCGGATCCCAACATCTTAAATACAAGTGGTGTCGTGTCTCTTTCCCTACTAAGGTTATAAGTGTATTTCAGGCACACGTGTAGCTGCATTGTGCTCACGGCGTGTCGGTGTGTGTGTATGCATTGCGTGTACTTTGTACGTCCGTTGCGGCGTATTTACGCAAAGTGCGTACACGGTACGGGCCTTTGTACGCTGAGTAAAAAGTACGTAGGTTAAGGATTACATACAGCGGCCGCAGTGGCTCGAATTTAAGTGTATTGAGTGTATAAGGTATTGCTTTTAGTCCTGTAAGTAAATCAGCATTTACAATATATATATATATATATATATATACACAGTGGGGCAAAAAAGTATTTGGACAGCCACCGATTGTGCAAGTTGACCCACTTAAAAAGATGAGAGAGGTCTGTCATTTCCATCCTAAGTACACTTCAACTGTGATAGACAGAGTCTGAAAAAAAAAACCAGGAAATCACATTGTATGATTTTTAAACAATTTACTTGTATATTCTTGTGGAAAATAAGTATTTGGACATCAACTAAGCAGCAAGATTTCTGTCTCTCACAGACCTGTTACTTCTTCTTTAAGAAGCTGTTCTATCCTCCACTCGTTACCTGTATTAATGGCACCTGTTTGAACTGGTTATCTGTATAAAAGACACCTGTCCACACCCTCAAACAATCAGACTGCTACCTCTCCACCATGGCCAAGACCAGAGAGCTGTCTAAGGACACCAGGGACAAAATTGTAGAGCTGCACAAGGCTGGGATGAGCTACTCGACAATAGGCAAGCAGCTTGGTGAGAAAAGATCTACTGTTGGCGCAATTATTACAAAATGGAAGAAATACAAGATCACTGACAATCTCCCTCGACCTGGGGCTCCACGCAAGATCTCACCTCGTGGGGTATCAATGATCTTGAGAATGGTGCGGAATCAGCCCAGAACTACACGGGGGGGACCTGGTCAATGACCTCAAGAGAGCTGGGACCACAGTCACAAAGGTTACCATTAGTAACACACTACATCGTCATGGATTATAATCCTGCAGCACCCGAAAGGTCCCCCTGCTTAAGACAGCACATGTCCAGGCCCGTCTAAAGTTTGCCAGTGACCATCTGGATGATCCAGAGGAGGATTGGGAGAATGTAATGTGGTCAGATGAACTTTTTGGTATAAACTCCACTCGCCATGTTTGGAGGGTGAAGAATGATGAATGGCATCCTAAGAACACCATACCCACTGTGAAGCATGGGGGTGGAAACATCATGCTTTGGCAGGGCCGGCTCCAGGTCTACTAGCACCCTGAGCGAGAAAATGTTGAAGTGCCTCTCCCATGCGCGCACACTCCTGAAAACGTGGGCGTGGCCTCGCAACTTCATATTATTAAACTATAAATAAATATATTTTCATACACACACAATTAGCAGCCTGACACATAATAGCCACAGTAGTGTTCTTACACATAATGTCGTCAGTATATTGCCAGATACACATAATGACCCCCCAGTAGGGCAGTGCCAGATACACATGATATACCCCCCAGCAGTGCCAGATACACATGATATGACCCCAAGCAGTGTCAGATACGCATGCTATGCCCCTGAGCAGTGCTAGATACACATGGTATGCCCCCACAGTGTCAGATACACACGATATGCTCCACAGTGCTAGATACACATGATATGCCTCCACAGTATACAAAAAAATATGAAAACTCAGATTTGATTTGGACACTACAAAAGTGCTGCAAGGGGGAGGATGGGCTGACAATGCTAGACATTTTGGTGCACTTTGACAGAAAGTGAATTGGTGCTCTTCCACCTACAGATGGGTCCATGCTTATCTTGGCTAGTTTGCTGCGCCTAGGCACAACATGGTTTATTAGCATAAACCCTTCATCTATTGTTCTCAGCTGCATTACAATACAGAGAACAATACAGCAGGGGATTAAGTCCGACTGCTCAGTCTCAGTTAATCCTATTAAAGGTCAAGATAAACATGGACCCATCTGTACAACTGAAAGAAGAGATAGTGCGCACCAATGGTGTGCTGCAAAAATTTAGGGGCATGGCTTCGTGGGGATGGGGCCTGGTCAAATAGTACCAATTGACATTACACCACACAGTAGTGCCGCTTATATACATTGCACCAGGTAGAACCTCCTATACACACTGAACCAGGTAGAGCCCATTCTGCACATTGTACCAAGGTATAGCACATTCTACACATTGCACCGGGTAGAGCACGTTATACATACTGCACCAGGTAGAACCCCCTATACACATTGTGCCAGGTTGAGCACTTATACACATTGCACCAGGTAGAGCACATATGCACATTGCACCAGGTAGAGGACGTTATACACATTGCACCAGGTAGAGCACCCTATACATATTGCACCAGGTAGAGCACATTATACACATTGCACCAGGTAGAACCCCCTATACACATTGCTTCAGGTAGAGCACGTTATACACATTGCACCACCTACAACTCTCCCCGATCATCCAAGCTTTGTATATATTGTATAGGTAATATTTTAGTTTATTAGTTAAGAGTGGCATTTATTGATGACTGCCAAAGAGTGGACTGTCGAAGTCGGAAAATATTACAGTACACACATCACGTACAAACACCACACAGATGGCCTTCGGGTGCGTACATGTTCTGCCGTGCGTGCACATATTCGCAAGTTGCGTATGACCACTCACGCGGTCCTGCGTATTAACGCGTGGTATGGGTAATTACGGTAGCATTTGTTCTCGCATGGAAAAGCCACAAAGACATATCTCATATTTAATCCACATAGTGCACAATGTACACATAGCCCACACGCACCACACCAGCAAGTTATACTTGTTTAAAAGGTACAACAACAAAGGGATTCACCTTTACAGGATATGAGGGGACAGCGTTAGGTTATGAGGTGGTGTTGGTATCCAACTGTAGGGTATTTTAAGGGCAACATTCCGGTAGCAGTTTGCAGAAGATAGCACGTTCCTGCGCATAATTATGCGCAGGAACAGAATATTACTATTATACTGTATTTACTGTACTCTGATATTCGGCGGGAACCCAGTAGAGACCAACTGCAAGCACACCTGGACCAGAAATCGGCCACCTATTCAAACCAACCTATGACCCCTCCTGTACTGTAAATGACCAGCCTTTTGACCTATAGATGAAGAGGTCACAGTTTCTATTGTGTTTGTGTTTTGACCAACTGTATAAAAAGCCAAGCTGCCTAGCCGGTCAGAAATCTCTCTCTGAAGGTCATCTTGCTTGATTGACTGAGCACCGGACCGTGTGGCACTGGCGAAACCAAATGTATGTACCATTGATTGTAGCCTATTTTCTGTTACTGTGATTGTATATCTGTTGTAACCCCCTTTTATCAATTATATGTTGGCGGGTCGGATCCCAACATCTTAAATACAAGTGGTGTCGTGTCTCTTTCCCTACTAAGGTTATAAGTGTATTTCAGGCACACGTGTAGCTGCATTGTGCTCACGGCGTGTCGGTGTGTGTGTATGCATTGCGTGTACTTTGTACGTCCGTTGCGGCGTATTTACGCAAAGTGCGTACACGGTACGGGCCTTTGTACGCTGAGTAAAAAGTACGTAGGTTAAGGATTACATACAGCGGCCGCAGTGGCTCGAATTTAAGTGTATTGAGTGTATAAGGTATTGCTTTTAGTCCTGTAAGTAAATCAGCATTTACAATATATATATATATATATACACAGTGGGGCAAAAAAGTATTTGGACAGCCACCGATTGTGCAAGTTGACCCACTTAAAAAGATGAGAGAGGTCTGTCATTTCCATCCTAGGTACACTTCAACTGTGATAGACAGAGTCTGAAAAAAAAACCCAGGAAATCACATTGTATGATTTTTAAACAATTTACTTGTATATTCTTGTGGAAAATAAGTATTTGGACATCAACTAAGCAGCAAGATTTCTGTCTCTCACAGACCTGTTACTTCTTCTTTAAGAAGCTGTTCTATCCTCCACTCGTTACCTGTATTAATGGCACCTGTTTGAACTGGTTATCTGTATAAAAGACACCTGTCCACACCCTCAAACAATCAGACTGCTACCTCTCCACCATGGCCAAGACCAGAGAGCTGTCTAAGGACACCAGGGACAAAATTGTAGAGCTGCACAAGGCTGGGATGAGCTACTCGACAATAGGCAAGCAGCTTGGTGAGAAAAGATCTACTGTTGGCGCAATTATTACAAAATGGAAGAAATACAAGATCACTGACAATCTCCCTCGACCTGGGGCTCCACGCAAGATCTCACCTCGTGGGGTATCAATGATCTTGAGAATGGTGCGGAATCAGCCCAGAACTACACGGGGGGGACCTGGTCAATGACCTCAAGAGAGCTGGGACCACAGTCACAAAGGTTACCATTAGTAACACACTACATCGTCATGGATTAAAATCCTGCAGCACCCGAAAGGTCCCCCTGCTTAAGACAGCACATGTCCAGGCCCGTCTAAAGTTTGCCAGTGACCATCTGGATGATCCAGAGGAGGATTGGGAGAATGTAATGTGGTCAGATGAACTTTTTGGTATAAACTCCACTCGCCATGTTTGGAGGGTGAAGAATGATGAATGGCATCCTAAGAACACCATACCCACTGTGAAGCATGGGGGTGGAAACATCATGCTTTGGCAGGGCCGGCTCCAGGTCTACTAGCACCCTGAGCGAGAAAATGTTGAAGTGCCTCTCCCATGCGCGCACACTCCTGAAAACGTGGGCGTGGCCTCGCAACTTCATATTATTAAACTATAAATAAATATATTTTCATACACACACAATTAGCAGCCTGACACATAATAGCCACAGTAGTGTTCTTACACATAATGTCGTCAGTATATTGCCAGATACACATAATGACCCCCCAGTAGGGCAGTGCCAGATACACATGATATACCCCCCAGCAGTGCCAGATACACATGATATGACCCCAAGCAGTGTCAGATACGCATGCTATGCCCCTGAGCAGTGCTAGATACACATGGTATGCCCCCACAGTGTCAGATACACACGATATGCTCCACAGTGCTAGATACACATGATATGCCTCCACAGTATACAAAAAAATATGAAAACTCAGATTTGATTTGGACACTACAAAAGTGCTGCAAGGGGGAGGATGGGCTGACAATGCTAGACATTTTGGTGCACTTTGACAGAAAGTGAATTGGTGCTCTTCCACCTACAGATGGGTCCATGCTTATCTTGGCTAGTTTGCTGCGCCTAGGCACAACATGGTTTATTAGCATAAACCCTTCATCTATTGTTCTCAGCTGCATTACAATACAGAGAACAATACAGCAGGGGATTAAGTCCGACTGCTCAGTCTCAGTTAATCCTATTAAAGGTCAAGATAAACATGGACCCATCTGTACAACTGAAAGAAGAGATAGTGCGCACCAATGGTATGCTGCAAAAATTTAGGGGCATGGCTTCGTGGGGATGGGGCCTGGTCAAATAGTACCAATTGACATTACACCACACAGTAGTGCCTGCTTATATACATTGCACCAGGTAGAACCTCCTATACACACTGAACCAGGTAGAGCCCATTCTGCACATTGTACCAAGGTATAGCACATTCTACACATTGCACCGGGTAGAGCACGTTATACATACTGCACCAGGTAGAACCCCCTATACACATTGTGCCAGGTTGAGCACTTATACACATTGCTTCAGGTAGAGCACGTTATACACATTGCACCACCTACAACTCTCCCCGATCATCCAAGCTTTGTATATATTGTATAGGTAATATTTTAGTTTATTAGTTAAGAGTGGCATTTATTGATGACTGCCAAAGAGTGGACTGTCGAAGTCGGAAAATATTACAGTACACACATCACGTACAAACACCACACAGATGGCCTTCGGGTGCGTACATGTTCTGCCGTGCGTGCACATATTCGCAAGTTGCGTATGACCACTCACGCGGTCCTGCGTATTAACGCGTGGTATGGGTAATTACGGTAGCATTTGTTCTCGCATGGAAAAGCCACAAAGACATATCTCATATTTAATCCACATAGTGCACAATGTACACATAGCCCACACGCACCACACCAGCAAGTTATACTTGTTTAAAAGGTACAACAACAAAGGGATTCACCTTTACAGGATATGAGGGGACAGCGTTAGGTTATGAGGTGGTGTTGGTATCCAACTGTAGGGTATTTTAAGGGCAACATTCCGGTAGCAGTTTGCAGAAGATAGCACGTTCCTGCGCATAATTATGCGCAGGAACAGAATATTACTATTATACTGTATTTACTGTACTCTGATATTCGGCGGGAACCCAGTAGAGACCAACTGCAAGCACACCTGGACCAGAAATCGGCCACCTATTCAAACCAACCTATGACCCCTCCTGTACTGTAAATGACCAGCCTTTTGACCTATAGATGAAGAGGTCACAGTTTCTATTGTGTTTGTGTTTTGACCAACTGTATAAAAAGCCAAGCTGCCTAGCCGGTCAGAAATCTCTCTCTGAAGGTCATCTTGCTTGATTGACTGAGCACCGGACCGTGTGGCACTGGCGAAACCAAATGTATGTACCATTGATTGTAGCCTATTTTCTGTTACTGTGATTGTATATCTGTTGTAACCCCCTTTTATCAATTATATGTTGGCGGGTCGGATCCCAACATCTTAAATACAAGTGGTGTCGTGTCTCTTTCCCTACTAAGGTTATGTGTATTTCAGGCACACGTGTAGCTGCATTGTGCTCACGGCGTGTCGGTGTGTGTGTATGCATTGCGTGTACTTTGTACGTCCGTTGCGGCGTATTTACGCAAAGTGCGTACACGGTACGGGCCTTTGTACGCTGAGTAAAAAGTACGTAGGTTAAGGATTACATACAGCGGCCGCAGTGGCTCGAATTTAAGTGTATTGAGTGTATAAGGTATTGCTTTTAGTCCTGTAAGTAAATCAGCATTTACAATATATATATATATATATACACAGTGGGGCAAAAAAGTATTTGGACAGCCACCGATTGTGCAAGTTGACCCACTTAAAAAGATGAGAGAGGTCTGTCATTTCCATCCTAGGTACACTTCAACTGTGATAGACAGAGTCTGAAAAAAAAACCCAGGAAATCACATTGTATGATTTTTAAACAATTTACTTGTATATTCTTGTGGAAAATAAGTATTTGGACATCAACTAAGCAGCAAGATTTCTGTCTCTCACAGACCTGTTACTTCTTCTTTAAGAAGCTGTTCTATCCTCCACTCGTTACCTGTATTAATGGCACCTGTTTGAACTGGTTATCTGTATAAAAGACACCTGTCCACACCCTCAAACAATCAGACTGCTACCTCTCCACCATGGCCAAGACCAGAGAGCTGTCTAAGGACACCAGGGACAAAATTGTAGAGCTGCACAAGGCTGGGATGAGCTACTCGACAATAGGCAAGCAGCTTGGTGAGAAGAGATCTACTGTTGGCGCAATTATTACAAAATGGAAGAAATACAAGATCACTGACAATCTCCCTCGACCTGGGGCTCCACGCAAGATCTCACCTCGTGGGGTATCAATGATCTTGAGAATGGTGCGGAATCAGCCCAGAACTACACGGGGGGACCTGGTCAATGACCTCAAGAGAGCTGGGACCACAGTCACAAAGGTTACCATTAGTAACACACTACATCGTCATGGATTAAAATCCTGCAGCACCCGAAAGGTCCCCCTGCTTAAGACAGCACATGTCCAGGCCCGTCTAAAGTTTGCCAGTGACCATCTGGATGATCCAGAGGAGGATTGGGAGAATGTAATGTGGTCAGATGAACTTTTTGGTATAAACTCCACTCGCCATGTTTGGAGGGTGAAGAATGATGAATGGCATCCTAAGAACACCATACCCACTGTGAAGCATGGGGGTGGAAGCATCATGCTTTGGCAGGGCCGGCTCCAGGTCTACTAGCACCCTGAGCGAGAAAATGTTGAAGTGCCTCTCCCATGCGCGCACACTCCTGAAAACGTGGGCGTGGCCTCGCAACTTCATATTATTAAACTATAAATAAATATATTTTCATACACACACAATTAGCAGCCTGACACATAATAGCCACAGTAGTGTTCTTACACATAATGTCGTCAGTATATTGCCAGATACACATAATGACCCCCCAGTAGGGCAGTGCCAGATACACATGATATACCCCCCAGCAGTGCCAGATACACATGATATGACCCCAAGCAGTGTCAGATACGCATGCTATGCCCCCGAGCAGTGCTAGATACACATGGTATGCCCCCACAGTGTCAGATACACACGATATGCTCCACAGTGCTAGATACACATGATATGCCTCCACAGTATACAAAAAAATATGAAAACTCAGATTTGATTTGGACACTACAAAAGTGCTGCCAGGGGGAGGATGGGCTGACAATGCTAGACATTTTGGTGCACTTTGACAGAAAGTGAATTGGTGCTCTTCCACCTACAGATGGGTCCATGCTTATCTTGGCTAGTTTGCTGCGCCTAGGCACAACATGGTTTATTAGCATAAACCCTTCATCTATTGTTCTCAGCTGCATTACAATACAGAGAACAATACAGCAGGGGATTAAGTCCGACTGCTCAGTCTCAGTTAATCCTATTAAAGGTCAAGATAAACATGGACCCATCTGTACAACTGAAAGAAGAGATAGTGCGCACCAATGGCGTGCTGCAAAAATTTAGGGGCATGGCTTCGTGGGGATGGGGCCTGGTCAAATAGTACCAATTGACATTACACCACACAGTAGTGCCGCTTATATACATTGCACCAGGTAGAACCTCCTATACACACTGAACCAGGTAGAGCCCATTCTGCACATTGTACCAAGGTATAGCACATTCTACACATTGCACCGGGTAGAGCACGTTATACATACTGCACCAGGTAGAACCCCCTATACACATTGTGCCAGGTTGAGCACTTATACACATTGCACCAGGTAGAGCACATATGCACATTGCACCAGGTAGAGGACGTTATACACATTGCACCAGGTAGAGCACCCTATACATATTGCACCAGGTAGAGCACATTATACACATTGCACCAGGTAGAACCCCCTATACACATTGCTTCAGGTAGAGCACGTTATACACATTGCACCACCTACAACTCTCCCCGATCATCCAAGCTTTGTATATATTGTATAGGTAATATTATAGTTTATTAGTTAAGAGTGGCATTTATTGATGACTGCCAAAGAGTGGACTGTCGAAGTCGGAAAATATTACAGTACACACATCACGTACAAACACCACACAGATGGCCTTCGGGTGCGTACATGTTCTGCCGTGCGTGCACATATTCGCAAGTTGCGTATGACCACTCACGCGGTCCTGCGTATTAACGCGTGGTATGGGTAATTACGGTTGCATTTGTTCTCGCATGGAAAAGCCACAAAGACATATCTCATATTTAATCCACATAGTGCACAATGTACACATAGCCCACACGCACCACACCAGCAAGTTATACTTGTTTAAAAGGTACAACAACAAAGGGATTCACCTTTACAGGATATGAGGGGACAGCGTTAGGTTATGAGGTGGTGTTGGTATCCAACTGTAGGGTATTTTAAGGGCAACATTCCGGTAGCAGTTTGCAGAAGATAGCACGTTCCTGCGCATAATTATGCGCAGGAACAGAATATTACTATTATACTGTATTTACTGTACTCTGATATTCGGCGGGAACCCAGTAGAGACCAACTGCAAGCACACCTGGACCAGAAATCGGCCACCTATTCAAACCAACCTATGACCCCTCCTGTACTGTAAATGACCAGCCTTTTGACCTATAGATGAAGAGGTCACAGTTTCTATTGTGTTTGTGTTTTGACCAACTGTATAAAAAGCCAAGCTGCCTAGCCGGTCAGAAATCTCTCTCTGAAGGTCATCTTGCTTGATTGACTGAGCACCGGACCGTGTGGCACTGGCGAAACCAAATGTATGTACCATTGATTGTAGCCTATTTTCTGTTACTGTGATTGTATATCTGTTGTAACCCCCTTTTATCAATTATATGTTGGCGGGTCGGATCCCAACATCTTAAATACAAGTGGTGTCGTGTCTCTTTCCCTACTAAGGTTATAAGTGTATTTCAGGCACACGTGTAGCTGCATTGTGCTCACGGCGTGTCGGTGTGTGTGTATGCATTGCGTGTACTTTGTACGTCCGTTGCGGCGTATTTACGCAAAGTGCGTACACGGTACGGGCCTTTGTACGCTGAGTAAAAAGTACGTAGGTTAAGGATTACATACAGCGGCCGCAGTGGCTCGAATTTAAGTGTATTGAGTGTATAAGGTATTGCTTTTAGTCCTGTAAGTAAATCAGCATTTACAATATATATATATATATATATACACAGTGGGGCAAAAAAGTATTTGGACAGCCACCGGTTGTGCAAGTTGACCCACTTAAAAAGATGAGAGAGGTCTGTCATTTCCATCCTAGGTACACTTCAACTGTGATAGACAGAGTCTGAAAAAAAAAAACCAGGAAATCACATTGTATGATTTTTAAACAATTTACTTGTATATTCTTGTGGAAAATAAGTATTTGGACATCAACTAAGCAGCAAGATTTCTGTCTCTCACAGACCTGTTACTTCTTCTTTAAGAAGCTGTTCTATCCTCCACTCGTTACCTGTATTAATGGCACCTGTTTGAACTGGTTATCTGTATAAAAGACACCTGTCCACACCCTCAAACAATCAGACTGCTACCTCTCCACCATGGCCAAGACCAGAGAGCTGTCTAAGGACACCAGGGACAAAATTGTAGAGCTGCACAAGGCTGGGATGAGCTACTCGACAATAGGCAAGCAGCTTGGTGAGAAGAGATCTACTGTTGGCGCAATTATTACAAAATGGAAGAAATACAAGATCACTGACAATCTCCCTCGACCTGGGGCTCCACGCAAGATCTCACCTCGTGGGGTATCAATGATCTTGAGAATGGTGCGGAATCAGCCCAGAACTACACGGGGGGACCTGGTCAATGACCTCAAGAGAGCTGGGACCACAGTCACAAAGGTTACCATTAGTAACACACTACATCGTCATGGATTAAAATCCTGCAGCACCCGAAAGGTCCCCCTGCTTAAGACAGCACATGTCCAGGCCCGTCTAAAGTTTGCCAGTGACCATCTGGATGATCCAGAGGAGGATTGGGAGAATGTAATGTGGTCAGATGAACTTTTTGGCATAAACTCCACTCGCCATGTTTGGAGGGTGAAGAATGATGAATGGCATCCTAAGAACACCATACCCACTGTGAAGCATGGGGGTGGAAACATCATGCTTTGGCAGGGCCGGCTCCAGGTCTACTAGCACCCTGAGCGAGAAAATGTTGAAGTGCCTCTCCCATGCGCGCACACTCCTGAAAACGTGGGCGTGGCCTCGCAACTTCATATTATTAAACTATAAATAAATATATTTTCATACACACACAATTAGCAGCCTGACACATAATAGCCACAGTAGTGTTCTTACACATAATGTCGTCAGTATATTGCCAGATACACATAATGACCCCCCAGTAGGGCAGTGCCAGATACACATGATATACCCCCCAGCAGTGCCAGATACACATGATATGACCCCAAGCAGTGTCAGATATGCATGCTATGCCCCCGAGCAGTGCTAGATACACATGGTATGCCCCCACAGTGTCAGATACACACGATATGCTCCACAGTGCTAGATACACATGATATGCCCCCACAGTTTAAAAAAAAATATGAAAACTCAGATTTGATTTGGACACTACAAAAGTGCTGCAAGGGGGAGGATGGGCTGACAATGCTAGACATTTTGGTGCACTTTGACAGAAAGTGAATTGGTGCTCTTCCACCTACAGATGGGTCCATGCTTATCTTGGCTAGTTTGCTGCGCCTAGGCACAACATGGTTTATTAGCATAAACCCTTCATCTATTGTTCTCAGCTGCATTACAATACAGAGAACAATACAGCAGGGGATTAAGTCCGACTGCTCAGTCTCAGTTAATCCTATTAAAGGTCAAGATAAACATGGACCCATCTGTACAACTGAAAGAAGAGATAGTGCGCACCAATGGCGTGCTGCAAAAATTTAGGGGCATGGCTTCGTGGGGATGGGGCCTGGTCAAATAGTACCAATTGACATTACACCACACAGTAGTGCCGCTTATATACATTGCACCAGGTAGAACCTCCTATACACACTGAACCAGGTAGAGCCCATTCTGCACATTGTACCAAGGTATAGCACATTCTACACATTGCACCGGGTAGAGCACGTTATACATACTGCACCAGGTAGAACCCCCTATACACATTGTGCCAGGTTGAGCACTTATACACATTGCACCAGGTAGAGCACATATGCACATTGCACCAGGTAGAGGACGTTATACACATTGCACCAGGTAGAGCACCCTATACATATTGCACCAGGTAGAGCACATTATACACATTGCACCAGGTAGAACCCCCTATACACATTGCTTCAGGTAGAGCACGTTATACACATTGCACCACCTACAACTCTCCCCGATCATCCAAGCTTTGTATATATTGTATAGGTAATATTTTAGTTTATTAGTTAAGAGTGGCATTTATTGATGACTGCCAAAGAGTGGACTGTCGAAGTCGGAAAATATTACAGTACACACATCACGTACAAACACCACACAGATGGCCTTCGGGCGCGTACATGTTCTGCCGTGCGTGCACATATTCGCAAGTTGCGTATGACCACTCACGCGGTCCTGCGTATTAACGCGTGGTATGGGTAATTACGGTAGCATTTGTTCTCGCATGGAAAAGCCACAAAGACATATCTCAAATTTAATCCACATAGTGCACAATGTACACATAGCCCACACGCACCACACCAGCAAGTTATACTTGTTTAAAAGGTACAACAACAAAGGGATTCACCTTTACAGGATATGAGGGGACAGCGTTAGGTTATAAGGTGGTGTTGGTATCCAACTGTAGGGTATTTTAAGGGCAACATTCCGGTAGCAGTTTGCAGAAGATAGCACGTTCCTGCGCATAATTATGCGCAGGAACAGAATATTACTATTATACTGTATTTACTGTACTCTGATATTCGGCGGGAACCCAGTAGAGACCAACTGCAAGCACACCTGGACCAGAAATCGGCCACCTATTCAAACCAACCTATGACCCCTCCTGTACTATAAATGACCAGCCTTTTGACCTATAGATGAAGAGGTCACAGTTTCTATTGTGTTTGTGTTTTGACCAACTGTATAAAAAGCCAAGCTGCCTAGCCGGTCAGAAATCTCTCTCTGAAGGTCATCTTGCTTGATTGACTGAGCACCGGACCGTGTGGCACTGGCGAAACCAAATGTATGTACCATTGATTGTAGCCTATTTTCTGTTACTGTGATTGTATATCTGTTGTAACCCCCTTTTATCAATTATATGTTGGCGGGTCGGATCCCAACATCTTAAATACAAGTGGTGTCGTGTCTCTTTCCCTACTAAGGTTATAAGTGTATTTCAGGCACACGTGTAGCTGCATTGTGCTCACGGCGTGTCGGTGTGTGTGTATGCATTGCGTGTACTTTGTACGTCCGTTGCGGCGTATTTACGCAAAGTGCGTACACGGTACGGGCCTTTGTACGCTGAGTAAAAAGTACGTAGGTTAAGGATTACATACAGCGGCCGCAGTGGCTCGAATTTAAGTGTATTGAGTGTATAAGGTATTGCTTTTAGTCCTGTAAGTAAATCAGCATTTACAATATATATATATATATATACACAGTGGGGCAAAAAAGTATTTGGACAGCCACCGGTTGTGCAAGTTGACCCACTTAAAAAGATGAGAGAGGTCTGTCATTTCCATCCTAGGTACACTTCAACTGTGATAGACAGAGTCTGAAAAAAAAAAACCAGGAAATCACATTGTATGATTTTTAAACAATTTACTTGTATATTCTTGTGGAAAATAAGTATTTGGACATCAACTAAGCAGCAAGATTTCTGTCTCTCACAGACCTGTTACTTCTTCTTTAAGAAGCTGTTCTATCCTCCACTCGTTACCTGTATTAATGGCACCTGTTTGAACTGGTTATCTGTATAAAAGACACCTGTCCACACCCTCAAACAATCAGACTGCTACCTCTCCACCATGGCCAAGACCAGAGAGCTGTCTAAGGACACCAGGGACAAAATTGTAGAGCTGCACAAGGCTGGGATGAGCTACTCGACAATAGGCAAGCAGCTTGGTGAGAAGAGATCTACTGTTGGCGCAATTATTACAAAATGGAAGAAATACAAGATCACTGACAATCTCCCTCGACCTGGGGCTCCACGCAAGATCTCACCTCGTGGGGTATCAATGATCTTGAGAATGGTGCGGAATCAGCCCAGAACTACACGGGGGGACCTGGTCAATGACCTCAAGAGAGCTGGGACCACAGTCACAAAGGTTACCATTAGTAACACACTACATCGTCATGGATTAAAATCCTGCAGCCCCCGAAAGGTCCCCCTGCTTAAGACAGCACATGTCCAGGCCCGTCTAAAGTTTGCCAGTGACCATCTGGATGATCCAGAGGAGGATTGGGAGAATGTAATGTGGTCAGATGAACTTTTTGGTATAAACTCCACTCGCCATGTTTGGAGGGTGAAGAATGATGAATGGCATCCTAAGAACACCATACCCACTGTGAAGCATGGGGGTGGAAACATCATGCTTTGGCAGGGCCGGCTCCAGGTCTACTAGCACCCTGAGCGAGAAAATGTTGAAGTGCCTCTCCCATGCGCGCACACTCCTGAAAACGTGGGCGTGGCCTCGCAACTTCATATTATTAAACTATAAATAAATATATTTTCATACACACACAATTAGCAGCCTGACACATAATAGCCACAGTAGTGTTCTTACACATAATGTCGTCAGTATATTGCCAGATACACATAATGACCCCCCAGTAGGGCAGTGCCAGATACACATGATATACCCCCCAGCAGTGCCAGATACACATGATATGACCCCAAGCAGTGTCAGATATGCATGCTATGCCCCCGAGCAGTGCTAGATACACATGGTATGCCCCCACAGTGTCAGATACACACGATATGCTCCACAGTGCTAGATACACATGATATGCCCCCACAGTATAAAAAAAAAAATGAAAACTCAGATTTGATTTGGACACTACAAAAGTGCTGCAAGGGGGAGGATGGGCTGACAATGCTAGACATTTTGGTGCACTTTGACAGAAAGTGAATTGGTGCTCTTCCACCTACAGATGGGTCCATGCTTATCTTGGCTAGTTTGCTGCGCCTAGGCACAACATGGTTTATTAGCATAAACCCTTCATCTATTGTTCTCAGCTGCATTACAATACAGAGAACAATACAGCAGGGGATTAAGTCCGACTGCCCAGTCTCAGTTAATCCTATTAAAGGTCAAGATAAACATGGACCCATCTGTACAACTGAAAGAAGAGATAGTGCGCACCAATGGCGTGCTGCAAAAATTTAGGGGCATGGCTTCGTGGGGATGGGGCCTGGTCAAATAGTACCAATTGACATTACACCACACAGTAGTGCCGCTTATATACATTGCACCAGGTAGAACCTCCTATACACACTGAACCAGGTAGAGCCCATTCTGCACATTGTACCAAGGTATAGCACATTCTACACATTGCACCGGGTAGAGCACGTTATACATACTGCACCAGGTAGAACCCCCTATACACATTGTGCCAGGTTGAGCACTTATACACATTGCACCAGGTAGAGCACATATGCACATTGCACCAGGTAGAGGACGTTATACACATTGCACCAGGTAGAGCACCCTATACATATTGCACCAGGTAGAGCACATTATACACATTGCACCAGGTAGAACCCCCTATACACATTGCTTCAGGTAGAGCACGTTATACACATTGCACCAGGTAGAGCACGTTATACACATTACGCCATGTAGAGTAAGTTATACACATTGCACCAGGTAGAGCACATTTTACACATTGCACCAGGAAGAGCACGTTATACACATTGGTTCAGGTAGAGCACATTATACACATTGCGCCAGGTAGAGCACGTTATACACATTGCGCCTGGTAGAGCATGTTATACACATTGCACCAGGTAGAGCACGTTATACACATTGCACCAGGTAGAACCCCCTATACACATTGCACCAGGTAGAGCACTTTATACACGTTGCATCAGGTAGAACCACCTATACACATTGCTTCAGGTAGAGCACGTTATACACATTGCACCAGGTAGAGCACGTTATACACATTGCACCAGGTAAAGCACGTTATACACATTGCACCAGGTAAAGCACGTTGTACACATTGCAGCAGGTAGAGCACGTTATACACTTTGTGCCAGGTAGAGCACTTAGCAAGCATATGATTAAAAAACAGGACAGTAAATAATTCTAAACACATTATTAAATAATACATTTTATATATGTAATGGGTTTATGGTGCTGCTATGGTAGGAGCCACAGACTGGATTTAGGTGCTCATTCCGAGTTGATCGCAGCCAGCAACTTTTTGCTGCTGCTGCTACGATCAACTAGTCCACGCCTATGGGGGAGTGTATTTTAGCTTAGCAGGGCTGCGATCGCCTGTGCAGCCCTGCTAAGCTAAAAAAATTTCAAGTAAAACATGACTAGCCCTGGACATACTTACCCTGTGCGACGATCTCAGCGATGCTGGGGCCGGCTTTGACGTCAGAAATCTGCCTACCTGGACACGCCTGCATTTTCTTCTCCACTCCCTGAAAATGGCTGGCAACGGTCCAGTGACTCCCAGGTACGCCTTCTTTCTGTCAATCTTCTTGCGGTCAGCTCTGCGACCGCTTTCTTCATTGTCCTGGACGTAACCCGCAATGTCGTGCATGCGCAGTGCAGCCACCGCGCATGCGCATTCCGGACCCGTTCGAACCGCATTGACAAACTGCTGCGTGCAAACGGGTCGGAATGACCCCCTTAGACACTAAGGGAGGGGGGCGAGAGGGTGACAATGCTGCTGGGCTGGTGTCATACTCAAGGTATGCGTTCAGGATCCCGGCTGTCGGGATCCCAGCAGCCGTAATACCGATGCTGGAATCCCGACAGCTGCCAGAATACCGATGCTGGCATCCCGACGACGATATCCCATCAGGATCCTGAACGTAAATATGCAATGCTACGACGAGAGGGGGGGTTAGGTTTAGGCACACTCAGGGGGAGTTACGGTATTGGGTGGGGGAGGTTAGGCTGCAGAGAGGGAGGGTTAGGGTTAGGCACTAAGGGGGGAGGGTTAGGCTTAGGCTGCAGGAAGGGGGGGTTAGGTTTAGGCACTACTGGGGGGAGGTTAGGGTTAGGCTGCAGAGTGCTGGCTGTCTTTGCAGGTTACTGCAAAGACAGGCAGCATTACTCAAATCTCAGTTGCTGTGCTGAGTGTCCTGTATGCTGCACAGCCCAGCAGCATTGTTACCCTCTCACCATCGGATGTCACCAATATCAGCAGCCCCCCCCCCCAGCCACCACCGTAAGTCCAGCCACCCGCACCTAGGCTCCTGACTCTTACCCACAACACTTACACTGTCACCGGTGCTCACCTCCCGCCCGCAGCACAGTGTAGTGCAAGTGCAGAGCCGTATTCACTCTCTGCCCAGCACAACTAGTAACAGCTGCTGGACTCTCTCCTCTGCCAGTGCACTTAAGGAGAGCAGGGATAGAGTCGGGAGAGAGAGACGCGGCTGATTGGCCAGCGCGGGTCATGTGGCGCTGTGTTATCTCTGGCTGCGGCTGGGCGCATGGTTGTCGGGACGGATGGAGCTGGTGAGGGGAAGGGTTTCAGGCAGAGTAGCAGAGCGCCGCGCGGATGGGCTGAAACTCGAGCGCCCCTTATGGGTGGCGCCCCGCGTGGCCGCACGTGTCGAACGTGCCTCAAGCCGGCCCTGTGCTTTGGGTCTGCTTTTCTGCAAAGGGGACAGGACGACTGATCTGTATTAAGGAGAGGATGAATGGGGCCATGTATTGTGAGATTTTGGGCAAAAACCTCCTTCCCTCAGTAAGAGCATTAAAGATGGAACGTGGCTGGGTCTTCCAGCATGACAATGACCCCAAACACACCACCTGGGCAACTAAGGAGTGGCTCCGTAAGAAGCATTTCTAGGTCCTGGAGTGGCCTAGCCAGTCTGTGGAGGGAGTTAAAAGTACGTATTGCTCGGCGACAGCCCCAAAACATGACAGATGTAGAGAAGATCTGCATGGAAGAGTGGGCCAAAATACCTGCTACAGTGTGTGCAAATCTGGTCAAGAACTACAGGAAATGTTTGACCTCTGTAATTGCCAACCGTGGTTATATTACAAAGTATTGAGTTAAACTTTTTGATTGTCCAAATATTTATTTTCAGTAAGAATATACAAATAAATTGTTTAAAAATCATACAATGTGATTTCCTGTTTTTTTTTTTTCCAGATTCTGGGGTATATGCAATTGAATTCGACACAATTCGACAGTCAGACACTCTCCCGCCGGGACCCGAATTCGACATATTCAATAAAAAACGGATTCGACAGTCCCGCTGTCGAAAAACGGACCAATTGATGATAGTGTGCGTCCTGGATTCAACTTCATGGACGGCACAAAAGTGTGTAAAAAATCCTGAAAAAAAATGCGTGAGGTCCCCCCTCCTAAGCATAACCAGCCTCGGGCTCTTTGAGCCGGTCCTGGTTGTAAAAATACGGGGGGGGGGGAATGACAGGGGATTCCCCGTATTTTCACAACCAGCACAAGAGCCCCTGCATCCGGTCCTGGTGCCAAAAATACGGAGGACAAAAAACGTAGGGGTCCCCCGTATTTTTAACACCAGCACCGGGCTCCACTAGTCAGAGAGATAATGCCACAGCCGGGGGACACTTTTATATCGGTCCCTGCGGCCGTTGCATTAAATCACTAACTAGTCACCCCTGGCCGGGGTACCCTGGAGGAGTGGGGACCCCTTAAATTAAGGGGTCCCCCCCTCCAGCCACCCAAGGGCCAGGGGTGAAGCCCGAGGCTGTCCCCCCTCATCCAAGGGCTGCGGATGGGAGGCTGATAGCCAAGTGACAAAAATAAAGAATATTGTTTTTTGGAGCAGAACTACAAGTCCCAGCAAGCCTCCCCCGCAAGCTGGTACTTGGAGAACCACAAGTACCAGCACGAGGGGGGAAAACGGGCCCGCTGGTACCTGTAGTTCTACTGCAAAAAAATACCCAAATAAAAACAGTACACGCACACCGTGAAAGTAAAAATAAGAATTTACTTACCGATAATTCTATTTCTCATAGTCCGTAGTGGATGCTGGGGACTCCGTAAGGACCATGGGGAATAGCGGCTCCGCAGGAGACTGGGCACATCTAAAGAAAGCTTTAGGACTATCTGGTGTGCACTGGCTCCTCCCCCTATGACCCTCCTCCAAGCCTCAGTTAGGATACTGTGCCCGGACGAGCGTACACAATAAGGAAGGATTTTGAATCCCGGGTAAGACTCATACCAGCCACACCAATCACACCGTATAACCTGTGATCTGAACCCAGTTAACAGCATGATAACAGAGGAGCCTCTGAAAGATGGCTCACAACAATAATAACCCGATTTTTGTAACAATAACTATGTACAAGTATTGCAGACAATCCGCACTTGGGATGGGCGCCCAGCATCCACTACGGAATATGAGAAATAGAATTATCGGTAAGTAAATTCTTATTTTCTCTAACGTCCTAAGTGGATGCTGGGGACTCCGTAAGGACCATGGGGATTATACCAAAGCTCCCAAACGGGCGGGAGAGTGCGGATGACTCTGCAGCACCAAATGAGAGAACTCCAGGTCCTCCTCAGCCAGGATATCAATTTTGTAGAATTTTACAAACGTATTTGCTCCTGACCAAGTAGCTGCTCGGCAAAGTTGTAAAGCCGAGACCCCTCGGGCAGCCGCCCAAGATGAGCCCACCTTCCTTGTGGAGTGGGCATTTACAGATTTTTGGCTGTGGCAGGCCTGCCACAGAATGTGCAAGCTGAATTGTACTACAAATCCAACGAGCAATAGTCTGCTTAGAAGCAGGAGCACCCAGCTTGTTGGGTGCATACAGGATAAACAGCGAGTCAGATTTCCTGACTCCAGCTGACAATGCTAAATTCCTTTGTCGTATAACAACCCTTTATGAAGTCTAAGAACACTGTACGCTGTTTACTTAAGAAGTACCGTAATGGTACGCTATTTGCGTAACGATCGCTCAGCAGTAAGCGAGACGCTCAAGCGTCACGTTCGCTCACGGCCCAGTGATCACAGGACACGTTATTGGCTATGACTAGGGGAATGATTCGCTGTAGCGTAGCGTGCGCTCGAGACCACGAGGAGGTCACCAGCGATGCAGACGCTCACAACACTATACCTTAATGTTTAAACCTTATACCAAAGAAATACAAAGAATACCTTAATGTGAGTACAGGGTGTAAGTGCAACCTTGTGTAACCTGACTAACTACAAAGCTGCTTGAGCGTCACCGACGCTCAAGTGAACACTTAACACTATAGGAAATACACAGATGCTGGTTTAGGTTCCAAAGCCTATTAACTGTATTATATCTAATATACTTGTAAAAGGGGATAACAGTACAAATGATACACTACAATATAACAGAGACTTCCTAACCACAGAACTAAAATACAAAAAGACAATACTACTCTGACCTAAATGAAATACAATACAATACTATAATACTATGGGAGATATAAGAGAAAAGAGGAGAGAGAGGGAGAGAGAGAGAGAGAGAAAGATAGAGAGAAGTTGGCTCACAGAAAGACAATGATTACGGAGAGAAACTTACGCACAAGGGGAAACGATCGCATGCGCCTGGACATCCAGCACCCGATTTTCAGCAATGAGAACCGTTGAAGAGTGAGAGCTGGATGTGGTCGGCCTGCCTATTTATGCCCCACACACAATGCAATCTCCTGGTCCTACAATCCCATTGTCCATTGGCCGAAGGAATTCGGCCCTGTATCATAACAAAAGGTCATAGGGTGATTCATACAGGTGGGCTGTGACGATTTCCAACAGCTCAGGTGGGTGGGAAACTGGGTTTCCCGCCGCATACCTGAGTATGTGTAAATAATAGAAATGGACATAAACTTCTTATGTCCATAACTATTCGCACGAGCGATTAATACGCTCCAAACCAACACCGGAATATTGCTAATTAAATACTCTTCCGATGGGTACCAAACACTGCTGTATGATTCCTGTTAGACCCTTCGTACGATATAAAGAGGGATTCCTCAGCTCTGGGACATTGTATTTTAACCTAAATTTCAGAATCTATCAAAGGGACCATGATCTATAAACTACATTAATTGTGAAAATATGTAACGAATGAGTCGCACACTACGACTACATAAACTCTACCGTAAATACGCATACCGCGCCTGCGAGTGCACGCTATTGCGGGTATGCGCCTCCACGGGAGAGCGTACGCACGCGCAGCGCGGACCAGTGTGCGGTGCAAATATGGCAACGTGCATTGAGACATTTTTCTGACTTTGACAGTCCACCCTTTGGCAGTCAATAATAACTGCCACAAAACATTTAAGGAGAAAAATGCAAGTCAGGGGTTAATTGATTTCCATGGTTGGGTAAGGGAGGAGAGAGGAGAAGGTGTGAAGAGGGTATGACCTAGTGAGATAGCAGAAGCATGTGTGTATGAATCCATGTTTGGGGGGTCATGTATCATCGTGCCGTACGTGTTGTAAATCAAGCTTCGAGGTATTGCGAAGTATACATTTGAATTCCTTCTTATCCTGTGGTACAGGTCTGTGGATGGGCTGTCAAACTTTACCGAGCTCTTTTCGGATTTTGAACAAAATGGGGAGCACATTTTAGTTGATGATACATGAATGGGGGAGGTATGTGGTTGCTGATATCTGTGCCTGTATTCCCTATCGTCTATGTGTGTCATTACCTGAGGGTTGTAGAGATGAAGATAAAGAACGCTTATGGAAAATGCAATGATATTTTATGTCAGGGAAATGTACATCTGTCGTCGAAGTTGTGTTCGGTATCTGTTGAGAGTCGTCTTCTTTGCGCTGTATTGCTCCTTGGGCATGAGCAAATAGCTTTGTCTGAACCATCAGATTTACAAAAAATGTTGGGCTAGCGTGAGTTTAAAAGTACTAGGGAAACTGGGGATCCATGGCAAAGTTCATCAAGTGTCCATATTTAAAGTTGTCAAATCTTCTTCTTTGGTCAATCCGTTGTCTGTATACATCTCGTCTCGTCAGCTTCCTCGTCCAAGGGGGTCTTTGTATCTTGGAGAAAAAGCAGAAAAACAGGTGAAAGAAACGGACCGTATAATCGCATTTTCATCACATCCTGGTTTCTATCATTGGGTCATAAATCAAATCCAGGTTAATTACGGTTTCCTCACTCCTCAAGCTCATCACTTTTGTACTTTGTTTGCACCTCATTAAAGCCTGCCCGCATCTAAATATCAATCCAATCGATATAACGACACCCAAGATACATAGTAGAAACTTTCCAACATCCATTATGACTCCTTGAGCCCAGTCTCCCAAACCGGAGAACCAATTTCGCGGGTTCAACCATGACACCCAACCAGTCAGCTCATTACCTACAGCAGCAAGGGTGAGATTGTGTTTTCGACGAAATTCCCACTTCAATTGGAGAATATCATCCATCTTTTGGTCTATGACCTCTACCGGATCCTCGGTGCTATTTGTGATATACGTGCAACACTTTATGCCGTACTGTGTTGCCAATGTAACACAATATCCGCCTGTTACTGCTGTAAGATAATTAAGAACCATCCTATGCTGAACTAGTTCTGTTTTGTAAGCTTGAAGTTCTCTTCCAGTGTATCTAAACGTGTCATCATACATTTCAGTGATATTATCTAACAAATTGGCGAGTGCGGAAATGTATCTATAATTCATCACTCCTCGAGCGGTACGAGTGAAATCTAACGCTACCAGAACCTGAATCCCGGTGGATTCATGGATAAGATCAGAGGCCGGATGCTCTAACCTTTCTGACAGTTGTCTTTTAACTCGGTGCTCGTAATGAGTGTGAGTATAAGGAGCTTGGGCACCACGGTGTATGTCCTTCATTTTGTCATGTGTTACAGTCATCACTTCAGGCAATACTTTTCCAATATAACACAATCCTTCAGAGTTTGGGGCAAGCCACTTGTACGCCTTTCTCCCGCATATGAAATATGCATCATCGGGGAGAACATAAGGGACGGAGAAGGACATGACCATGTTACAAACCTTCCAGGTGAAATCTCCTGACCCTAATTCTTCCATCTGCCTAATGCACGTATCGGTTTGTACGATATGTGCACAGTATCCTGGTGATACCTCTCCAACTCTAGTAATCCTATTTCCTAAGGTATATCGATACCGGAAAGATTTTCCTCTACTGGTTATGTGGCGTACGAGCTCTGTATCTGTAGGCATTCTATCTGCTCTGTGTGAAAAGGTCATGGTAAGGTTGCTCCATGACACTTCCCAATTTCCCGGTTTTCTGGGATTGGAGATGTTAAAACATAAGAGGGACCTATCCACATGGTATTGGTGGAGCTTCAAACTAGGAGGGCTGGAGATGTTAAACCTCCGGTCCACCGGTCTCCCACCACTTAGCTCAAGTACCTCCCCTAACGTTAAAGGAAATGGTACTACCCCTGATTTACTGTGACCCTGAGGTACTTGAGAGCATACCCAACAATCTGTTTGGTTTAACACGTTACCCACTAGAGAGTGATAGTCACTCAATGGATGCCGGTCCATATGGATATTAAAACTAGATTGGCATTTCTTTATGCATCCATCTTCAACCAGATTATCACAGAGCCTACAGATACAATTTTCTTCAGCTAACAATCCATCACAATTTCTTCTATCGGATCGTTTTCTGATACTCGCCTTTGCTTGTTGGTTTGGTTGATCTTGGAAAACTACGCCTCCATCATCATAATCGGAACCCATTCCAGAACCTCTCTCGACCTCTATGGTACTCTCGTCGGAACAGACTGCTCTGGTCAACATCATGGTTAACATCAAAATCCGGATCACAGTCTCTTGGGGCAAGTCCATCTTTGAGGAGGAAATAGAGAAGAATGAGAAGGGGGAAAAAGAAATTTCAAGGAAGAGGGGATGGGAAGTGGAGAAAAACAATAAAAGGGAGAAGGGAGTCGACAACTGCTTTCGGTCTTCAAGGCTCAGGTGCCGCCTCAGTCCTCCTGGAACAGACACTCCAGTGATACAACCTCTACCGTCTGTTCCTTATCACGGGACTTCTCTGGATCGGCAACCTTTTTGCAGTGGGATGAATGGACCCAAGTCTCTCTCTCAGCAACCTTCAATGCTGTGGTGCTAGTCAATAAGACCTGGTATGGTCCTTCCCATCTATCAATAAGACAACCTGAGCGTAGAAAATTTCGTATCATTACATAATCCCCAGGTTCAATGTCATGACAATTACTATCTGGTAAATCAGGAATCACCAACTTCAGATTATCATTTTGATTCCTCAACTGTTTACTCATGTTAATCAAGTACTTTACAGTTACTTCATTGTTACATTTCAAATCATCCTGAGGGTTAATCATGACGTGCGGTTGTCGACCAAACAAGATTTCAAAAGGAGACAGATTTAGAGGGGACCTGGGAGTGGTTCTGATGCTATACAAAACAATGGGTAAAGCTTCTGGCCACGTCAATCCTGTCTCTGCCATTACTTTACTCAATTTATTTTTAATAGTGCTGTTCACTCTTTCGACCTTCGCACTCGCCTGTGGACGGTACGGAGTGTGCAGCTTACTATCAATTCCCATCAACTTACACATTCCTTGAAAGACATCACCTGTAAAATGGGTACCCCTATCACTTTCAATGATTCTAGGGATACCATATCTACATACAAATTCCTGCACAATTTTCTTAGCTGTAAACATAGCGGTATTTGTAGCTGCTGGAAAAGCTTCGACCCAATTCGAGAAAACATCTATACAAACAAGTACATATTTCAAATTTCGACATGGGGGTAATTGAATGAAGTCAATTTGTATTACCTGGAAAGGGCCGCCGGCAGGTGGGATATGGGATGGTTCTGTAGGTATTGCTTTTCCAATATTCTTTCTCAGACAGGTAAGGCATGACATTGCTCTTTTACTCGCATGAGAGGAGAATCCTGGGGCGCACCAGTATGCTCTTACCAATTTGCACATCCCCTCCTTGCCTAGATGAGTCAGCCCGTGAGCTGCTTCAGCCAGACATGGAAGGTATGCCCTGGGGGCCACTGGTTTACCATGTCCATCCGTCCAGAGCCCTGAGGACTCCTGGCCATATCCCTTTGCCTTCCAGACTGCTCTTTCCTGTGTGGAACACAAATTCTGCATCTCACACAACTTCTGTGTGTTGATGGTATTAAATACCATCAGTTGTGTGGTGTCTGTCTGTATGGGGGTAGCAGCTGCAAGCTTTGCGGCTTCGTCTGCTCGGCTGTTACCAAGGGATACTGGGTCTTGGCTATATGTATGTGCTTTACATTTGATAACAGCCACTCTATCGGGTTCCTGTATCGCTGTTAGAAGCCTTTTTATGTGAGCTGCATGCGCTATCGGTGTACCAGCTGCCGTCATGAAATTTCTGAGACGCCATAGCGCTCCGAAATCATGTACTACCCCGAACGCGTATCTAGAATCGGTGTAGATATTGGCAGACTTACCCTTAGCCAATTCACATGCTCTGGTTAGGGCGACCAGTTCAGCAACCTGGGCTGAGTGAGGTGGGCCTAGCGGTTTCGCTTCTATGGTGTCTTGGTCATCTACGACTGCGTATCCAGTACACAAGTCTCCCGAGTCTGACTGTCTGTGACAACTACCGTCCGTGTAGAACGTGAGTTCTGCATCTTCCAGTGGATTGTCACTGATGTCAGGCCTTGCGGTAAAATTTTGGGTCAAATATTCCATACAATCATGTGCATCTTCCTTTGCATTAAATCCTCCTTCCCCATCACTCTCACCTTCCACCCTTTGTGCCTGACCAGGCACACCTGGGAGAAATGTTGCAGGGTTTAATGCACTGCATCTCCTTATGGTGATGTTTACTGGGGCCATTAATGCCAATTCCCATCTCGTAAACCTTGCTGATGAGACGTGTCTGGTTTGGGCAGAATTCAATAAGGCAGATACCGCATGCGGTGTATGGATTGTGAGGTTGTGGCCTAGCACAACATCTTCGCTTTTTGTCACTAGCAATGCTATCGCCGCAACGCTACGCAAGCATGTGGGGAGGGATCGCGCTACCGTGTCTAGCTGAGCGCTGTAGTATGCAATTGGCCTGCTGGCATCACCGTGTTTTTTGTGTTAGTACACCTGCTGCGCACCCAGCACTTTCTGTTCCGTATAGTTCAAAGGGTTTCCCATAGTCTGGCATACCTAGTGCTGGTGCCTGCGTTAGACACTGTTTGAGTCTCTCAAATGCTGTTTCGGATTCGTCTGTATGCGAAATCCGATCAGGTTTGTTTGAAGAGACCATTTCCTGCAGAGGTAGCGCCAATATGGAAAACCCTGGGATCCAATTACGGCAATACCCACACATTCCTAAAAACGTCCTGATCTGTTGCTGGGTTTGTGGCAGTGTCATGTCTCTAATGGCTTGGATTCTATCAGCGGTCAGGTGTCTCAGTCCTTGTGTTAGACAGTGTCCCAAATATTTTACCTTAGCTTGGCATAATTGCAACTTGTCTTTGGAAACCTTGTGACCTGTGTCTGAAAGATGAAACAGGAGCTGTTTCGTATCCTTCAGGGATGCCTCCAATGAATCAGAACACAGTAGTAGATCATCCACGTACTGTATCAACACTGATCCACTCTCCGGTTGGAAAGACTGTAAACAATCATGCAAAGCCTGAGAAAATATACTTGGACTGTCTATGAAACCTTGGGGTAACCGAGTCCACGTGTATTGGACTCCTCTGTATGTGAATGCAAACAAATATTGGCTGTCAGGGTGCAGAGGTACCGAAAAGAAAGCGGAGCAGAGGTCAATAACAGTGAAAAATTTGGCAGTGGGAGGAATTTGCATTAGGATGACAGCTGGATTAGGCACTACGGGGAACTGACTCTCAACTATTTTGTTAATCCCCCTTAGATCCTGCACTAGCCTGTAACCCCTCCCCCCACTCTTTTTAACAGGGAAGATGGGACTATTTGCGGTGCTGGACGTTCTTACTAGAATGCCCTGTTGTAGCAAGCGCTCTATTACGGGAAAAACTCCTAGCTCCACCTCTGGCTTCAGAGGATACTGTGGGATTTTTGGAGCTATCCTACCATCTTTTACTTGCACAACTACTGGAGCTACGTTTGCCATTAATCCAGTGTCCTGTCCATCTTTTGTCCAAAGCGACTCTGGTATCTGAGATGTCATCTCTTCTACTTGGGATGGATTCCTATTTGTCATAATGGAATGTGACATTAATTTTGATGGGGAGTCTAGCATGTCTCGTACTTCCTGAGCGTGATTCTCAGGAATGTCCAAGAATACACCTTCAGGAGTACAATAAATGACGCAACCCATTTTACATAGTAAGTCTCTTCCCAGGAGATTAGTTGGTGCAGATGCAGCCAGCAAAAAGGAATGCTTGGTATGCAAAGGCCCTATTGTAATCTCGGCTGGTTTGCTAACAGGGTAGTGCTGGACTACTCCTGTTACTCCCATGGCTGGAATTGTCCTACCAGTGGTTCTCATGCCCACTGTCGAATTTATCACTGACTTGGCCGCCCCTGTGTCTACAAGAAAGTTTAAAGTTTTACCAGCCACATTGATTGCAATCTCTGGTTCGCTTCCAAGACTGGCAATCAACTTAACTGGCTGCAGATTACAGGTATGGCCATACCCCTATTGGGTATGCTGACCTCCCTGAATCCCATTGGCAGCAACTACTTGTGGGGGAGTTAGCTGGGAACTACCAGAGGCATGCCAATCTCTGTTCGGGGGATATCTTTTTGTTTCCCCTGTATGTGGCTCAAAACTCCGCCTCTGTGGACCCTGCTCCCAATGTCGTGTGTTGTGTTGTTGTCTAGGGGGTTGAAAAGATCTTTGTACATTCTTTGTTCTACATTCTCGTGCAAAGTGTCCCGGTCTGTTACAAGAAAAACATGTTATTACACTTGCCTTACCCACAGGATTCGGTGGTACATACGCAGGCTGCCTTGTGGTCAGCGCCTGTATACTTACGGACATCAACTTATCACTTTGCGATTCCCTGTGCCTAGTGATGTTTCTGTCGTGATCAATAGCAGCCTCTCTCAAGCCGGACACTGACAGACCTCGCCAGCATGGTTGCGTGGTCTGAACCCTAGTCTTTAATGTTTCCTTTAAACCATCCATCAGTACAGATACTGCTACTTCCCGATGGTTTGGGTTGGTCTTTATGTCTTCTATACCCGTGTACTTTGCCATTTCTAATAGTGCCCGGTGAAAATATTCTATTGCCGTTTCGGACTCCTTTTGCTTAATGGAAAATATTTTATTCCATTTAACAACGGCTGGGAAATACTCTTTTAGCTGTAAATTTATCCTTTTTACATTATCCTTGTTGTACACGTCTGTAAGCGGTACATCTTTATCCAATGCACAATCAGCTAAAAACTGAGTTGCATCAACATTGGAAGGTAAACAAGCTCTTAGCAGTATCTGCCAATCCTTGTTGTTGGGTTCTACAGTGTTACCTAAATCCCTGATGTATTTTTGGCTAGCAACTAAATCCTTCCTGGGGTCAGGAAATTCGGACACTATTGTTCTTAATTCCATTCGGGAAAATGGAGTGTACATGGCAATGTTCCTTATGGGAGTGGCTCCAGACACATCTGTTTTTCCATTGGGAACTGCTATTACCCTTACAGGAGCAATTCTAACAGCCTCTTCCTGTGTAGATTCTACAACTTGTGGTACAATGGTTTCAGTGTAGTGCATGGTGCCGTACTTACCCGTTGACACGACCTCACCTATCCCTCCGCTAGGGGCTTTCACTAATCTCGTGGGTGTCGCTGTGCCTACTGTGGTCTCTGCTATGGTGGCTGCAAGAGAGAGAGCTGAAATTGTTGCTGAATCGTCTTCTTGATCACACTCCTGAGGAAGGTTCAAAACAGGGTACATCTTGCACGGGTTAATACTTGCATGAGTTATTTGGTTAACGTCATTAACATTTACAGGGTTACTAAGAGTTTGTGTTTTACAACCCAGTGCGTTTCTCTCCGCAATCAACTTCTCTCCTGCAATGTATGGTGGAGGAGGAGCTGTGGCAATCAACTTCCTGACTGCCCCAGATCCTGCCGCCAGAGCCAAACCTCTCTGTATCTCACCTTCCTGGTGCCATAACTGTAAACAATCATGATGTTGAATTCGTCTCTTTGTTGATTTTACGAGACATATCCTCCTCCTTAAATTTTGTAACACTTCTGGACTGAAGCTACCTATTCTTGGGAATTTGTCCCTGTCTTGTACAGTCATTCTCTCCCATTCATCACATAAAACCTCTGTGTGACTACCGTATTTTTCACACATTACATATCGTGCCGACCCAACTGGTCGGTTCTCTGAATCAACCCGAACCGAGGTTGATCGCCCCCTACCTGAACAAATGGCCCCCATAATCTGCAGGCGTTGCTTATTCCTCCTTGGATCTTTATCTCAAGGTTTTCAGCGAACCCTTACAAACAAACCAAGATGTCCTTGGGCAGGCCGGCGGTGGTGGTTTATCAAGTACCCCACTTACTTCTCGCCCACGTTGGCCAGTACTGCAATCACTGTAACCAGAGCTGCTGTACCCAACCTAGGGCCCCTGTGAACCTTTATTTACTGGGGCGCGTTCCCCAGCAAGTATCGGTTGTTGGATAGTTCCTGAGTGACCAGCGAACTTCCCTTCCAAAAATAAAAAATTACACAAATCACGTCAGAATGTACAAATAGCGTTTGTGACCACTTTACTCTAATGGTATTAGGTCAGATTACTAACTACTGCACACAATTACGTGCGGTCCAATCGTTCAGTACACGAGCACTACTTGTCATGTACTGAAAGATCAATGGAATCGATGTTTCCGGCCGCGATTCCTTCAGCAAGAGCTTGTATGGCCTATATGGGTTCTGCACCAACACCCCAGGCGTTGTGCCACTGGACTTTTATAGCGGACCTTTTACCTTACGACCTCCTGGTCTTGTTACCTTATGACCTCCTGGTCTTGTTACCTTATGACCTCCTGGTCTTGTTACCTTATGGTCCGCTATACTCTAATGCTCAAATATTATTTAACCAGGGATGCCTCCCTAGCCACCGTATATGTCACTTACACGTATGTCCCTTGACGAGTACCCGGCTTTCCTTTTGGTTCCACCTTAAAGTTATATAAACTTTTGTATACAAAACACACTCACTCAACACATGTACACTTTTGTTTCTATATCTATTTCTGCGCAGAAATTGTCTTTAGGCCAAAAGTGTTACCAATTAGGAGCAGGATCTGTTAAACTAAATTTCAGATTTTTCCAAAAATAGATTTGCGTTATTTACCGCGCCGCGTTATCTACCGCTGTGCGTTAATTATCGCCTTTGCGTTACTTCACTTTTTTCGTGACTTGAGCTACGTGGGCGTAACCGGACGCTACGTTGCGTAATGTACGCTGCGTGCGTCTGCCTTTTGGATTGCGTACGCTAGTCTTTGTTAGCGACACGTGTACGCAATGCAAAGGATCCACCGTAACACAATATATACTTTTATCAATGTAAATGATCCCTGATCATCTACCGCCATCCACACTGACTGCCTTGTCTCCTAGACAAATCGTGTGTTTGTTCTATACTTTAACTATTACCTTTATTATGAAATAACAGCAAATCTCTTTTTAGCACTTTCTATCAACTATAAAAATTGGCAAACAGGAATAGTGATATACGAAATTGAAAAAGAAATGCAGATAAATGTATGCGTGCGTGTATACGCAAGACAGAAGAGAAATAAACAGTTTTAAAAGACACAAGCGTTTTGTTCTTACTTCCGGTTCCCGGATTCCTTCAGCACTCTTTATCTAAGCGAAGCAGACGCTTATCCCGTCAGCACTGGGAGACAACCTCCCACCCTTTGCTGGGGGATAATGTCTGCTGATCTACCTAGTGCAGATATGAGAAGGATCCCGGACGAGCCCCCAATTGACAATGCTAAATTCCTTTGTCGTATAACAACCCTTTATGAAGTCTAAGAACACTGTACGCTGTTTACTTAAGAAGTACCGTAATGGTACGCTATTTGCGTAACGATCGCTCAGCAGTAAGCGAGACGCTCAAGCGTCACGTTCGCTCACGGCCCAGTGATCACAGGACACGTTATTGGCTATGACTAGGGGAATGATTCGCTGTAGCGTAGCGTGCGCTCGAGACCACGAGGAGGTCACCAGCGATGCAGACGCTCACAACACTATACCTTAATGTTTAAACCTTATACCAAAGAAATACAAAGAATACCTTAATGTGAGTACAGGGTGTAAGTGCAACCTTGTGTAACCTGACTAACTACAAAGCTGCTTGAGCGTCACCGACGCTCAAGTGAACACTTAACACTATAGGAAATACACAGATGCTGGTTTAGGTTCCAAAGCCTATTAACTGTATTATATCTAATATACTTGTAAAAGGGGATAACAGTACAAATGATACACTACAATATAACAGAGACTTCCTAACCACAGAACTAAAATACAAAAAGACAATACTACTCTGACCTAAATGAAATACAATACAATACTATAATACTATGGGAGATATAAGAGAAAAGAGGAGAGAGAGGGAGAGAGAGAGAGAGAGAAAGATAGAGAGAAGTTGGCTCACAGAAAGACAATGATTACGGAGAGAAACTTACGCACAAGGGGAAACGATCGCATGCGCCTGGACATCCAGCACCCGATTTTCAGCAATGAGAACCGTTGAAGAGTGAGAGCTGGATGTGGTCGGCGTCGGCCTGCCTATTTATGCCCCACACACAATGCAATCTCCTGGTCCTACAATCCCATTGTCCATTGGCCGAAGGAATTCGGCCCTGTATCATAACAAAAGGTCATAGGGTGATTCATACAGGTGGGCTGTGACGATTTCCAACAGCTCAGGTGGGTGGGAAACTGGGTTTCCCGCCGCATACCTGAGTATGTGTAAATAATAGAAATGGACATAAACTTCTTATGTCCATAACTATTCGCACGAGCGATTAATACGCTCCAAACCAACACCGGAATATTGCTAATTAAATACTCTTCCGATGGGTACCAAACACTGCTGTATGATTCCTGTTAGACCCTTCGTACGATATAAAGAGGGATTCCTCAGCTCTGGGACATTGTATTTTAACCTAAATTTCAGAATCTATCAAAGGGACCATGATCTATAAACTACATTAATTGTGAAAATATGTAACGAATGAGTCGCACGCTACGACTACATAAACTCTACCGTAAATACGCATACCGCGCCTGCGAGTGCACGCTATTGCGGGTATGCGCCTCCACGGGAGAGCGTACGCACGCGCAGCGCGGACCAGTGTGCGGTGCAAATATGGCAACGTGCATTGAGACATTTTTCTGACTTTGACACAGCCCTCCTGGAAACATATATTTTCAGGGCCCTGACAACGTCTAGCAACTTGGAGTCCTCCAAGTCCCTAGTAGCCGCAGGCACCACAAATAGGTTGGTTCAGGTGAAACGCTGAAACCACCTTAGGGAGAAACTGAGGACGAGTCCTCAATTCCGCCCTGTCCGAATGAAACATCAGATAAGGGCTTTTTCAGGATAAAGCCGCCAATTCTGACACGCGCCTGGCCCAGGCCAGGGCCAACAGCATGAACACTTTCCATGTGAGATATTTTAACTCCACAGATTTAAGTGGTTCAAACCAATGTGACTTTTGGAACCCAAAACTACATTGAGATCCCAAAGTGCCACTGGAGGCACAAAAGGAGGCTGTATATGCAGTACCCCTTTTACAAACGTCTGAACTTCAGGGACTGAAGCTAGTTCTTTTTGGAAGAAAATTGACAGGGCCGAAATTTGAACCTTAATGGACCCCAATTTCAGGCCCATAGACACTCCTGTTTGCAGGAAATGTAGGAATCGACCCAGTTGAATTTCCACCGCCGGGCCTTACTGGCCTCGCACCACGCAACATATTTTCGCCAATTGCGGTGATAATGTTTTTGCGGTTACATCCTTCCTGGCTTTGATCAGGATAGGGATGACTTCATCCGGAATGCCTTTTTTCCTTCAGGATCCGGCGTTCAACCGCCATGCCGTCAAACGCAGCCGCGGTAAGTCTTGGAACAGACAGGGTCCTTGCTGGAGCAGGTCCCTTCTTAGAGGTAGAGGCCACGGATCCTCCGTGAGCATCTCTTGAAGTTCCGGTTACCAAGTCCTTCTTGGCCAATCCGGAGCCACGAATATAGTGCTTACTCCTCTCCATCTTATCAATCTCAGTACCTTGGGTATGAGAGGCAGAGGAGGGAACACATACCCTGACTGGTACACCCACGGTGTTACCAGAGCGTCTACAGCTATTGCCTGAGGGTCCCTGGACCTGGCGCAATACCTGTCGAGTTTTTCCCAACGGTTTATAATCATGTGGAAGACTTCTGGGTGAAGTCCCCACTCTCCCGGGTGGAGGTCGTGCTGACGAAGTCCGCTTTCCAGTTGTCCACTCCCGGAATGAATACTGCTGACAGTGCTATCACATGATTTTCCGCCCAGCGAAGAATCCTTGCAGCTTCTGCCATTGCCCTCCTGCTTCTTGTGCCACCCTGTCTGTTTACGTGGGTGACTGCCGTGATGTTGTCCGACTGGATCAACACCGGCTGACCTTGAAGCAGAGGTCTTGCTAAGCTTAGAGCATTGTAAATGTCCCTTAGCTTCAGGATATTTATGTGAAGTGATGTCTCCAGGCTTGACCATAAGTCCTGGATATTCCTTCCCTGTGTGACTGCTCCCCAGCCTCGCAGGCTGGCATCCGTGGTTACCAGGACCCAGTCCTGAATGCCGAATCTGCGGCCCTCTAGAAGATGAGCACTCTGCAACCACCACAGGAGGGACCCCTTGTCCTTGGTGACAGGGTTATCCGCTGATGCATCTGAAGATGCGACCCGGACCATTTTGTCCAGCAGGTCCCACTGGAAAGTTCTTGCGTGGAATCTGCCGAATGGGATTGCTTCGTAGGAAGCCACCATTTTACCCAGAACCCTTGTGCATTGATGCACTGAGACTTGGCTCGGTTTTAGGAGGTTCCTGACTAGCTCGGATAACTCCCTGGCTTTCTCCTCCGGGAGAAACACCTTTTTCTGGACTGTGTCCAGGATCATCCCTAGGAACAGAAGACAAGTCGTCGGAACCAGCTGCGATTTTGGAATATTGAGAATCCAACCGTGCTGCAGCAACACTACCTGAGATAGTGCTACACCGACCTCCAACTGTTCCCTGGATCTTACCCTTATCAGGGAATTGTCCAAGTAAGGGATAACTAAAATTCCCTTCCTTTGAAGGAATATCATCATTTCGGCCATTACCTTGGTAAAGACCCGGGGTGCCGTGGACCATCCATACGGCAGCGTCTGAACTGATAGTGACAGTTCTGTACCATAAACCTGAGGTACTCTTGGTGAGAAGGGTAAATTTTGACATGAAGGTAAGCATCCTTGATGTCCCGAGACATCATGTAGTCCCCTTCTTCCAGGTTCGCAATCACTGCTCTGAGTGACTCAATCTTGAATTTGAACCTCTGTATGTAAGTGTTCAAAGATTTTAGATTTAGAATCGGTCTCACCGAGCCGTCCGGCTTCAGTACCACAACAGTGTGGAATAATACCCCGTTCCCTGTTGCAGGAGGGGTATCTTGATTATCACCTGCTGGGAATACAGCTTGTGAATGGCTTCCAAAACTGTCTCCCTGTCAGAAGGAGACATCGGTAAAGCCGACTTTAGGAAACGGCGAGGGGGAGACGTCTCGAATTCTAATTTGTACCCCTGAGATATCACCTGAAGGATCCAGGGGTCTACTTGCGAGTGAGCCCACTGCGCGCTGAAATTCATTGAGACGGGCCCCCCACCGTGCCTGATTCTGCTTGTAAAGCCCCAGCGTATACTGAGGGCTTGGCAGAGGCGGGAGAGGGTTTCTGTTCCTGGGAACTGGCTGATTTCTGCAGCCTTTTTCCTCTCCCTCTGTCACGGGGCAGAAATGAGTAACCTTTTGCCCGCTTATCCACGAAAAGACTGTGCCTGATAAAACGGCGTCTTCTCATGTTGAGAGGCGACCTGGGGTACAAACGTGGATTTCCCAGCTGTTGCCGTGGCCACCAGGTCTGAAAGACCGACCCCAAATAACTCCTCCCCTTAATAAGGCAATACTTCCAAATGCCGTTTGGAATACGCATCACCTGACCACTGACGTGTCCATAACCCTCTACTGGTAGAAATGGACAACGCACTTAGACTTGATGCCAGTCGGCAAATATTCCGCTGTGCATCACGCATATATAGAAATGCATCTTTCAAATGCTCTATAGGCAAAAATATACTGTCCCTATCTAGGGTATCAATATTTTCAGTCAGGGAATCCGACCACGCCAACCCAGCACTGCACATCCAGGCTGAGGCGATTGCTGGTCGCAGTATAACACCAGTATGTGTGTAAATACATTTTAGGATACCCTCCTGCTTTCTATCAGCAGGATCCTTAAGGGCGGCCATCTCAGGAGAGGATAGAGCCCTTACAAGCGTGTGAGCGCTTTATCCACCCTAGGGGGTGTTTCCCAACGCACCATAACCTCTGGCGGGAAAGGATATAATGCCAATAACATTTTAGAAATTATCAGTTGTTATCGGGGGAAACCCACGCATCATCACACACCTCATTTAATTTCTCAGATTCAGGAAAACTAAAGGTAGTTTTTCCTCACCGAACATAATACCCCTTTTTGGTGGTACTCGTATTATCAGAAATGTGTAAAACATTTTTCATTGCCTCAATCATGTAACGTGTGGCCCTACTGGAAGTCACATTTGTCTCTTCACCGTCGACACTGGAGTCAGTATCCGTGTCGGCGTCTATATCTGCCATCTGAGGAAACGGGCGCTTTAGAGCCCCTGACGGCCTATGAGACGTCTGGACAGGCACAAGCTGAGTAGCCGGCTGTCTCATGTCAACCACTGTCTTTTATACAGAGCTGACACTGTCACGTAATTTCTTCCAACAGTTCATCCACTCAGGTGTCGACCCCCTAGGGGGTGACATCACTATTACAGGCAATCTGCTCCGTCTCCACATCATTTTTCTCCTCATACACGTCGACACAAAAGTACCGACATACAGCACACACACAGGGAATGCTCTGATAGAGGACAGGACCCCACTAGCCCTTTGGGGAGACAGAGGGAGAGTTTGCCAGCACACACCAGAGCGCTATATATATACAGGGATAACCTTATATAAGTGTTTTTCCCCTTATAGCTGCTGTATAGTTAATACTGCGCCTAATTTGTGCCCCCCTCTCTTTTTTAACCCTTTCTGTAGTGTAGTGACTGCAGGGGAGAGCCAGGGAGCTTCCCTCCAACGGAGCTGTGAGGGAAAATGGCGCCAGTGTGCTGAGGAGATAGGCTCCGCACCCTTATCGGCGGCCTTATCTCCCGTTTTTTTATGTATTTTGGCAGGGGTTAAATGCATCCATATAGCCCAGGAGCTATATGTGATGCATTTTTTGCCATCCAAGGTGTTTATTATTGCGTCTCAGGGCGCCCCCCCCAGCGCCCTGCACCCTCAGTGACCGGAGTGTGAAGTGTGCTGAGAGCAATGGCGCACAGCTGCAGTGCTGTGCGCTACCTTGTTGAAGACATGACGTCTTCTGCCGCCGATTTTCCGGACCTCTTCTGCCTTCTGGCTCTGTAAGGGTGCCGGCGGCGCGGCTCTGGGACCCATCCAAGCTGGGCCTGTGATCGTCCCTCTGGAGCTAATGTCCAGTAGCCTAAGAAGCCCAATCCACTCTGCACGCAGGTGAGTTCGCTTCTTCTCCCCTTAGTCCCTCGATGCAGTGAGCCTGTTGCCAGCAGGTCTCACTGAAAATAAAAAACCTAAACTAAAACTTTCACTAAGAAGCTCAGGAGAGCCCCTAGTGTGCACCCTTCTCGTTCGGGCACAGAGATCTAACTGAGGCTTGGAGGAGGGTCATAGGGGGAGGAGCCAGTGCACACCAGATAGTCCTAAAGCTTTCTTTAGATGTGCCCAGTCTCCTGCGGAGCCGCTATTCCCCATGGTCCTTACGGAGTCCCCAGCATCCACTTAGGACGTTAGAGAAACTTTATTACATACATGCACGCCGACACACACATACTTACCTATGTTGACACGCCGACTCCGCCCCCTTCACCAGTAGAATCCATGGGGTACCTGAAAATAAAATTATACTCACAAAAATCCTGTGTAGATCTGTCCTTTTCAGAGCTTGTAATCCACGTACTTTGCAAAATAAAAAAACGCCAAACCCGGACCACGCACTGAAAGGGGTCCCATGTTTACACATGGGACCCCTTTCCCCGACTGCTGAGACCCCCCGTGACTCCTGTCACAGAGGGTCCCTTCAGCCAATCAGGGAGCGCCACGTCGTGGCACTCTCCTGATTGGCTGTGCGCGTCTGAGCTGCCAGACGGCGCATAGCACTATGCCGCTCCATTATATTCAATGGTGGGAACTTTGCGGTCAGCGGTTGACCGCGAGTAACCTCACCGCTGAAGGGCTGAAGGGACCCTCTGTGACAGGAGTCACGGGGGGTCTCAGCAGTCGGGGAAACTGGGATTTCTATACCCCTAAATAGCTACTCTATCTACACTTCTAGCTAAATTAATAAGGATTATTGCTTTAATGGCACAGACAGTGAGTTTGAGATGTTTTGATACACAAGAACTAAAGTGTCTCTATTCGTTGATTGCTTTTTAGTAGAACTGGGGTTGCTATACCCCTAAAAAAGCAACACCACCCTACGCTTCCAGTCTGATAAAATAAGACCAATAAGGATTAATGGGTATGTAGGTTGCTGTATACTAAAATTGGGATTGCTATAACCCTTAAAGCAACTCTACCCACACGTCTGGCCAAATTACCCAAATTAACTCCTTCAATGATATAGATAGTGAGTGCGAGACGTTCTGACATTTGGAGGTATCCCAGTTGAATCTGATCTGGGACTATATATACAGGGGATATGCAGTAATAGTAACTAAAGACATTTATAACTGAAGTAACCTGCAACGGGAGATCAATTAATATATTCACACCTACCTACACTCATGGCCTCTATATTATTGATGCTTTCCTATGAGGTAACATCTGCCGAGTGGTTGGTGCATACGTGATACAATATACAGTGTTAGTAATTGAAGACATTTACAACTGAAGTGACCTTCAACTAGAGATCAGTGAATATATTCACACCTACCTATACTCACAGCCTCTATATAATGGATGTTTTCCTATGAGGTAACATCTGCCGAGTGGTTGGTGCATACGTGATACAATAAACAGTGATAGTAATTGAAGACATTTACAACTGAAGTGACCTTCAACGAGAGATCAGTGAATATATTCAAACCTACCTATACTCACAGCCTCTATATTATGGATGCTTTCCTATGAGGTAACAGCTGTTGAGTGGTAGGTGTACACGTGATGTGATATACTTCCAAGACAGATAATCCGGAAAGTGGGACCAATTCACTATAAACTGAGATCGTTTTTTGATAATATCATAATGTGAGTGACCAAATGCTGGTAACACTCAGACATGTATAGCAACCAGAGAGTGTTACACACTAGTAAGTACACGTGGACACGTTTTTAACTCTTTATTCACATTTTTTTCATTCCTTTTGGATTTACATATTTGTTAGTGTTGTAATTTTGACCTCTATGTTTCACCGTAGTCTGCGATAATAAACCAATAATTTTAATATACAACAATAAAGGTTATATTTTATGACAATCAACTTTTTTCCTAGTGCGTCTATAATAAAGGTTCCTCCTCTTTTTTCCTCCCAGTTTCAGTTTATGCATACTGTAGTTGACAGCACCCCCTGAGTACACTGAGTATTGTCCATGATATAAGAGAGGGGCTTATGTTAGTGGATTTATGGTGATGAAACACATACACTCACACTATCTAAATATTATATATTGAGTGTGCAGATACCAAGTCTTCCAGCATATTATGTGTATCTGGCACTGTCAGGGCCGGCAACAGAAATCTTGGGGCCCCTTTCAGTGATATCTCTGGGGCCCCTTCAGATTTTATATATATATATATATATATATATAATAAGATTTTACTCACCGGTAAATCTATTTCTCGTAGTCCGTAGTGGATGCTGGGACTCCGTAAGGACCATGGGGATTAGCGGCTCCGCAGGAGACTGGGCACAACTAAAGAAAGCTTTAGGACTACCTGGTGTGCACTGGCTCCTCCCACTAAGACCCTCCTCCAGACCTCAGTTAGGATACTGTGCCCGGAAGAGCTGACACAATAAGGAAGGATTTTGAATCCCGGGTAAGACTCATACCAGCCACACCAATCACACCGTATAACTCGTGATACTATACCCAGTTAACAGTATGAAATATAACTGAGCCTCTCAACAGATGGATCAACAATAACCCTTTAGTTAGGCAATAACTATAAACAAGTATTGCAGACAATCCGCACTTGGGATGGGCGCCCAGCATCCACTACGGACTACGAGAAATAGATTTACCGGTGAGTAAAATCTTATTTTCTCTGACATCCTAAGTGGATGCTGGGACTCCGTAAGGACCATGGGGATTATACCAAAGCTCCCAAACGGGCGGGAGAGTGCGGATGACTCTGCAGCACCGAATGAGCAAACTCAAGGTCCTCCTCAGCCAGGGTATCAAACTTGTAGACTCTTACAAAAATGTTTTAACCCGACCAAGTAACAGCTCGGCAAAGTTGTAAAGCCGAGACCCCTCGGGCAGCCACCCAAGAAGAGCCCACTTTTCTCGTGGAATGGGCTTTTACAGAATTAGGGTGCGGCAGTCCAGCCGCAGAATGTGCAAGTTGAATCGTGCTACAGATCCAGCGAGCAATCGTCTGCTTAGAAGCAGGAGCACCCAGCTTGTTGGGTGCATACAGGAGAAATAGCGAGTCAGTTTTCCTGACTCCAGCTGTCCTGGAAACATATACTTTTCAGGGCCCTGACTACATCCAGTAACTTGGAATCCTCCAAGTCCCAAGTAGCCGCAGGCACCACAATAGGTTGGTTCACATTAAAAAATGATACCACAAGACTTCCGGGGGCGGAGCCAGCTAGCATGGCCGTTTTTTAATACAGCTCCTCTGACTAGCACAATATATCCTTAATAACCCTCGTTTTTCGCGGGACCTATTACCGAAAATTCCCACACCAAATTGTCGCCGAGGTTCTCCTGCTCATAGAGATACCTGTGGTGTGGGGGAGGACCGAGGAGGACCGTGTATCACCCCGGAGTCAGGCCCTCAGACGAGACGGCCATCATGACCGCCAGCATGAAACTGGCGCGAATCTCCCTCTGCCTGTGATCCCTGAGGTGAGCTGCAGGCGCTGGACAAGTGCTGCTAGAGAACCATCGCTCCCGAACCCTATACCAGCTCCTTCACTCTGAAACGGGACCTGCTTCCACTGCAGGGAGCAGAGCTGCAGCGGGAAAAAGCGCGCGGTGACGGGGGTGACAGCCGGGACGAGGCCACGTCTTTAGCCGCTGTATCTTTCATCCTGCTCCTCCACACTGCCTGAACCCGCGGACTGCACCTACAGCTCTGGTGACAACTGGACGTGGACCCGGCGTGGGCGCTGGCGAGTGGGAAACCTGAGGACTGAGCTGCTGTCCCGCTCTCTTGTTACTGCCGACGCCCGCGAACTACACACCGCCGCTGTCAGAGGCCCCCCTGCATCAGGGAGATCATCGCGACCCGTCAGCTACCCTTTACCTCAGCCCTGCACGCTCATAACAACACTGGCTGACGCTGGAGCCATGCAGCCGCGGACACCGCCACAGTCATATCCTTGAGCCAGCTGGAGGTAACATCGGCCTGGGGATGCCCCCAGTGCTGCTACAAAGATACATGACCCTGACTGGGTATTTACTGCAGTGCCTTCGGTTATGAGATGCCTGGACTTCTCTTGCGTCCCCTGTTTCCTGTGTCCTGATTCTCTGACCCCTGGACCCGTCTCCCACCCGGTTGACCCTCCTTTATTGCTCTTACCCTGAGTCCTGGACGCCCGAACATATCCTGGAGGAATATTGCGCAGTAGTGGGCGCCAATATTTCCGAACACGAAGACGACCGCGAAGTATTTGGACCCTGATATAGTATCCTGCTGCGGAGGCAGCGTGGGCGCCCATACCGAACTCATCGCGGCGCACCTGCCTGACCTACAACTCCACACTGCTCTGATACTCATTCTTCTCCAGGTACTAATATTGTTTGTGCGACCCCATCTTTTTCTTTTCCATTAACACTCCTTATAACTACCTACACTCATCCCTATACTTTAACCCGTTCCCTCCTTGTGTGTACTCCATAACCCCCCCCCCCTCCCCTATGCTTTCCCTCCCCATCCAGTGATCCCTCTTGCACCTTCTTCTTTCCTGATATCCTTAAAGAGCCTGGACGACTGGACCATTATTGTGTCTCTGATCTTAGGGACGCGTGGAGAGAACTGCTCCGAACCGCACTGTGAACTATTCTTATCCAAGCTCCAACTGCTGTTTATATTAAACCAATTGAGGGTATGATCTGTCCTATATGCTGAAGAGACGCATTTTTGTCCCCTTGAATTGCAGGACTATCACAAATATTACTATTACTCTATTTCTATTCTCTTTCTCTTCTTTTCTCACCTATATATATATGTGCACGGCCGGCACGCTGTAACACCGATACTCTCTCCTGTGATTATATTGCCACCTGGTGGCTGGTTTGAAAATACTTGTTATAAGATTCACAGTGCTGCATTATACCACTGGAGAAAAATATTTATAATTTATGTGACTCACTAGATGTCACTGTGGGTCATTTCCTTTAGACCTTAATGTTAGTGCTTCAACTACTACTCAGAATATTGTACAACTTCCCAAACACACCCACTGTTGCATTACGCTCAGGGTCATCTTTATTCTAGTATCTACTGTTTAATTTTTTAAGATGTGACCTAGTTGATTCTCAGGGGAGCGGTCTCTCTTCTATTTTGTTATATCAAACCCGGGCGGGAACTGTTTTATCCTTGATACTTTGGAGTTAGGGCCACTTTTTTTTTTTTTTTTTTTCTTTTGCTCGGTATATGGACAAATTCCTTAACAAACCACTGTCCTCACTCCCACCCAGAACTACTCGTACTATGGTTAACCCCAAAAAAGCACCAGCGAAGTCTGGCCCCTCCCCGCCTTCACCGCAGGGCAGCTCCTCTCCCATACATTCAACAGGGGAGAGTGGAGGCCCTATTGCACCGTCCTCGGACGTGGCATCGTCACTACTTAACGTGTTAATGCCAAAAATAGAGGAGAAATTTGAATTACTCATGCCCATGATAGACGAAAAATTTAAGCATTTCCTCCCCAGATTTGAGGCTAAATTTGATCAGCTTATGCCTAAAATCGATAAAAGGTTGGACAAATTACAAACGTCCCTAGACTCAGCTCTAACCTCCTTGACTGACCACACTAATAGACTGGACACACTGGAACAAAGGGTTAGTGATGTTGAAGATGATTTACTGGCCGCACGGTCGTCCAGCTCCTCTACCATGGCCTCCTACCAAGCGCTTGTCGACAAGGTAGACGACTTAGAAAATCGACACAGGCGAAATAACCTCCGCTTTGTGGGCATCCCTGAACAGATTAGAGGGTCGGCCTTGACAGATTTTATAAGTATACGGCTGCTTGAGGCGCTCAACCTCCGTAATGACATGGACACCCCTCGCATTGAACGAGCCCACAGGCTGGGCCCAGAGCGTGATGGACCTGATAGGAGACCCCGCCCAGTAATTGCCAAATTTCTGGACTACCGTGACAAAGAGAGGATCCTAGCAGCTTTTAAACGGAATCGTGACCTGGTCGTTGAGGATCATCGGATCCTCATTTTCCAGGATTTCTCCGTCGCGGTGGCCCAGAAACGTAAAGAGTTCTCACCACTCTGTAAATTCCTAGCTGACAACAGCAAGCGCTTCGCATTGTTATACCCGGCAAAATTAAAAATCACCGAAAATGGGCAGACGTTTATTTTTGACAATCCGACTGAGGCCCGGGCCCACTTACAACTGACTCGCCAATCTAGGACCTCACCTAACTGATCATACCTAGGTTCCTATCCTCATTAATGAGCCTTTATGGCTTACTGGAATTGAGACGATATGCTCTCCTGATTTTGTGGTAATCGAAACCTTTAGATCTACCACTCGTAAGTGACACCTGTAGTTGGTGTAATGTTTATTTTCCATGTTTGGTATTGTTTATATCTATGCTTGCCACCCACTGAAATGTTATTCAGGGGCTGGCGCGATGTTTGTTTGGATGGGAAAAAGTTTGAAAACTTTCTTTTGAAGCTGGAATTTTTATGGTTATACTCATTGTACATGGTTTTATTTTCTATGTTGGGTCCGGATCTGTGCCTACTACGCGCCCTTGGGGTTTGCCCTGCTTGCTGGGACAGGGGTGACCCCACGTATAATAGTTATACCCGTATCTGCATACACCCCCTGACAGGTGTAGGATGACGACTCATCATCCTGGACCACACAACCCTACCCAACGACTACCCTGTTCCATCAAAATTACCTCGTGGAATGTGGGGGGTCTCAACACCCCAATAAAACGCAAAAAAGTGACCTCCGCTCTTAAAAAACTCAAGCCTGATATTGTCTATATTCAAGAGACGCATTGGAAGAGGGGAGAGGACTCTGCTCTACGTGATGGGTGGATAGGGGACTGCTTTTCTGCGCCTTATCGCACCAAATCACGCGGGGTGGCAATAGTCTTGGCGCGACACCTCCCCTGCACTGTCTTAAATACAGACCTAGACCCGGAGGGTCGCTATATTCTTATGGATGTTCAGATATATGATGCTAAGTTCACTCTGCTCAATTTGTATGCTCCTAACGTTGATCAACCAGCTTTCTACCAACGTGTCTCGCAACTCCTCCATAGTAGAAGCAACCACGAACTCATAATAGGCGGTGATTTCAACACAATTTCAGACCCCTTGGTCGATAAATGCCCGACCCCGGCGAACCGGATGGCCCCTCAGTGGCGCCAGATTTCTAGATTACTCGTGGATCATTCTTTAATTGACCCATGGAGACTGTTTAACCCCACGGATAGGTCTTACACATTCCACTCGGCGGTCCATGGATCTTTCTCTCGCATAGATTATATACTGTTGTCCACGCCTCTGCTTTCTGACACCACGGATACCCAGATAGGGGATATCGCGGTCTCCGACCACGCACCGGTGTCAGTTACGCTCAATGCCCGATCCGTGGGCTCACGCCCATTCTTCTGGCGATTCCCCTCTTACCTTTTCCACTCAGAACAATTCAAAAGGTTTCTCAGATTGAAGTGGGCGGAGTTCTCGGATGACAATCTGGAACATTGGGACAATCCTGTCTTGTTTTGGGAAACGTCCAAGGTGGTGATGGGGGGACACATTATGTCATATGTAGCGAACAGAAATCGGGTAAACAAAGCACAACATGATGACTTACTACACACCATGCGGGCGCACCTGGCAGCATATATCTCAGACCCTACTTCCCTCACTCACAACACCTATATTGAATCCCGCCGACTGTATGATAGTTTCTTAGTAACACAAGCTCAACAAAAACTGGACTACACTAAACAAAAATACTTCCGCTGGGGTAACAAAACGGGGACTTTGCTGGCAAACATGACCAAAAGCTTTAAGCGGCGTGGACACATATCTACTATACTTGACAGTCACACTGATACACTACACACTAAAACTGCGGACATCGTGCGGATATTCCAGAACTATTTCCGTCAGCTTTACGCACCGACCCCACATGACCCGGTCTTGTCAGATAAACTTCTAGATGAGGCGAATCTCCCTTGTATAACACCCTTACAGAGGGAAGACCTCGAGAGAACAATCACAGAGGAGGAGATTGCTAAGGCAATCTCTTCTATGCATCTTAACAAATCACCGGGACCGGATGGTTACTCTATAGAATACTACAAACTCTTACATCATGATGCTATCCCAGCAATACATGCCTTATATAGACATATCCAATCAGACTTTCCTACGTACCCCACTTTCAACCAGGCTTTTACAACTCTTCTACCAAAACCCAATAAAAACCCTTCCCTGCCGTCCTCTTACCGACCCATCACGCTTTTGAACGTTGACTTCAAAATTTTAGCTAAAATAATGGCAGATAGGCTCCAATCCTTTTTAGCGTCCATGCTCACAGACCACCAACTGGGCTTTACCAAGGGCAGACACTCAGTAAAGGGAATTCGCACTGCCATAGCTGCAGTAATGGCGGCAAACCTCCAGACGGATACCCCAAATATGCTTTTAAGCCTAGATGCAACTAAAGCATTTGATATGGTCTCTTGGCCCTACCTACACGATATATTAGAGAGGAGGGGTTTTGGACTAACATTCCAATCTCTAATAAAAATTTTCTATACCCAACCAAACACCTCATTACTGATTAATGGGACAAAGGGGGACAATATCGAGCTTACCAGAGGGACGAGACAGGGCTGCCCCCTTTCGCCCCTACTCTTCAATCTAGCATTGGATCCTATGTTGCGGGTACTGCAGAATTGGTCTCAATTTAGAGGCATCAATGTCGGAGTAGAGGAGGTAAAAATATCAGCATTCGCCGACGATGTCCTCTTGTTCCTATCGGAACCAAGGAGGGCCCTGGGGCCGCTAATGGAGCGTATTAGGGAATTTGGAGGAGTATCGGGATTCGAGGTCAACTTTGAAAAATCCACGGCCCTATATTTAAAGCCGGGCTATGCGCGTCCGGCATGGTTCAGAGAAGCCACAGTTGGATGGACAACTAAAGCGATTACTTATCTAGGGGTACAGATCCCAAAAAATTTGACGAACCTATACAGCCTTAATCTAAAACAAATCATACGCAGCATGAGGGAAGATACTGAACGTTGGAGACATCTTAAAATATCATTTTTGGGCAGAGTGAACTTGGTGAAAATGATCCTATTCCCTAGGCTTTTATATCCATTGCAATCCCTTCCTATTTTACTTTCTAGGAATGCCACGACAGAAATCAACAAAATAATCCGTACATTCATTTGGAATGGTAAGCGAGCACGAATTAGCTTGGTAAAATTACAACAGCGTAGACACAATGGAGGAGTAAATCTCCCCAATGTGTTGGAATATAGTCACGCCTCCCACTTACGTTATCTGAGAGATTGGCTACATGGAGGGAATATGTATTCCAATACGGCCTTAGAATCTGCCTTCCTGGGTGGTGGTAGCATGACCTCCTTCTTGCATTTACACGAGGAAGAAATACCTGCCTCGGTTCGAGCGAACCCACTACTAATGTCCACTCGGAAAGTCTGGCATATCCTGCGACGTAAATGCTCCCTAAATCCACATGCGTCCCTTTTCCTCACCCTAGTCCACAATAATCGCTTTCAGGATGGAAACGCGAGTCACCCTTTCACCCTTTGGGAACGGTATGGTATTACTTCTATACGACAAATTATAAGTGATGAATCGCAAAAACCACTCATGCTGGCACAGGCAGTGGCACTCTTTCCGATACTGAATGCGTTCCCCTTAGCATACTTACAAGCTCAACATTATGTAGCTACTGTCTCTAGATTATTATCCCCACAGGACTATGACAACCCGTTAGATAAATTGTTGCTGGCTGGGAACCCCTCTTCCAGGGCGATTTCTACTCTTTACTCATTCTTACACACGCCCTTACAATATACCGATGCAACGACGGGAATGGCGCAATGGACAGATCATTTCCCGTCCCTTTCTGTAACGAATTTACTGAAGTATCTTGAATTATCCATCAGGCTGATACCTGCTGCATCCTACACCGAACTCTTTTTAAATATATGGCATAGAACATATTTGTCACCACACCGTAGACATCTAATGGGTTTATTGGAAGACGCGTCCTGCCCTAGATGTGGTAATCAACGAGCTGAATTGTTTCACTGCCTATGGGAGTGCCCTATAATCCGGAGATTCTGGGTCCAAATATGGAGATACGTCACCCAACACTTAGTTAACTATTTACCACTCACCCCTGAATGGGCAATATTTGGTATGATGCCGGAGGGCACTAAGATGGCACAGGGCGTTAAAAAATGATTAATGATCATCTCTGCAGCTGCCAAAAAATGCATCTTACAGATGTGGATACAGCCCTCTGCCCCGTCATTATCACTTTTTCTAGGGAAGATCTTTCACATTTTCAGAATGGAATGGCTGGAGGCTTCCCTACAAAAGGAAAAGTTCACTACAAAATTTTTCGAAACATGGGAGAGCTACATAGAAACTCTATCCCACCCATTAAAGGAACAAGTGTGGAAATGTTTCCACAATACTTTATGGTACGAAACTAGAGTTTATGAACAGGACCCCCCAATTTCGTTTGTGGCTGGTTAGCTTAGGAGGGAATATAGCACCTTGTCATGGGGGGGAGTGGATATAGGTGTGGATGTGGGCATGGATCCGGGCTCACTTTATTCTGTTTGTTTCCAACACTTGAAAGAAACTTTGCCGTGACTTATATATGTACACTGGTCCTAACCATAGACCACAATGCTACTTTGTATCAATTATATGACAGACCAGTGTTTATGTTATGGATCTTATCAATTATATATTTCAATGTACTTTGATGTGATTCTTCGATATGCTTCAATTGAAATAAAAAAGAATTAAAAAAAAAAAAAAATGATACCACCTTAGGAAGGAATTGGGAACGAGTCCTCAATTCCGCCTTATCCATATAAAATACAGATAAGGGCTTTTGTATGACAAAGCCGCCAATTCTGATACACGCCTGGCCGACGCCAAGGCCCACAGAATGACCACTTTCCACGTGAGGTATTATAGCTCCACGGATTTAAGTGGCTCAACCCAATGCGACTTCAGGAAATCCAACACCACGTTGAGATCCCACGGTGCCACTGGAGGCACAAACGGGGGCTGACTATGCAGCACTCCCTTAACAAAAGTCTGAACTTCAGGCAGTGAAGCCAGTTCAATTTTGGAAGAAAATCGATAGAGCCGAAATCTGGACCTTAATGGAACCCAATTTTAGGCCCATAGTCACCTCTGACTGTAGGAAGTGCAGAAATCGACCTAGCTGAAATTTCTCCTTTGGGGCCTTCCTGGCCTCACAGTACGCAACATATTTCCGCCATATGCGGTGATAATGGTTTGCGTTCACTTCTTTCCTAGCTTCAAATAGCGTAGGGATAACTTCCTCCGGAATTCCCTTTCCCTTCAGGATCCGGCGTTCAACCGCCATGCCGTCAACGCAGCCGCGGTACGTCTTGGAACAGACAGGCCCCCTGCTGCAGCAGGTCCTGTCTGAGCGGCAGAGGCCATGGGTCCTCTGAGATCATTTCTTGGAGTTCTGGTTACCAAGCTCTTCTTGGCCCACCCGAAACAATGAGTATAGTTCTTACTCCTCTCCTTCTTATTATTCTCATTACCCTGGGTAAGAGAGGCAGAGAAGGGAACACATACACTGACTGGTACACCCACGGTGTTACCAGAGCGTCCACAGCTATCGCCTGAGGGTCCTTGACCTGGCGCAATATCTTTGTAACTTTTAGTTGAGGCGGGACGCCATCATGTCCACCTGTGGCCTTTCCCAACGGTGTACAATCATTTGGAAGACTTCTGGATGAAGTCCCCACTCTCCCGGGTGGAGGTTTCTTAGTTGTCCACTCCGGGAATGAACACTGCTGACAGTGCTAACACATGATTTTCCGCCCATCGGAGAATCCTTGTGGCTTCTGCCATCGCCATCCTGCTTCTTGTGCCGCCCTGTCGGTTTACATGAGCGACCGCCGTGATGTTGTCTGACTGGATCAGCACCGGCCGGTGTTGAAGCAGGGGTCTAGCCTGACTTAGGGCATTGTAAATGGCCCTCAGTTCCAGAATATTTATGTGTAGGGAAGTCTCCTGAATTTTCCATAGCCTTGGAAGTTCCTTCCCTGTGTGACTGCCCCCCAGCCTCGAAGGCTGGCATCCGTGGTCGCCAGGACCCAGTCCTGTATGCCGAATCTGCGGCCCCCTAGAAGATGAGCACTCTGCAGCCACCACAACAGCGACACCCTGACCCTTGGAGACAGGGTTATCCACCGATGCATCTGAAGATGCGACCCGGACCACTTGTCCAACAGATCCCACTGGAAAATCCTTGCATGGGACCTGGCGAATGGAATTTCTTCGTAAGAAGCTACCATCTTTCCCAGGGCTCGCGTGCATTGATGCACCGACACCTGTATACGTATTAGGAGGTCTCTGTCTAGAGACAACAACTCCTTGGACTTCTCCTCCGGGAGAAACCCTTTTTATCCTGTTCTGTGTCCAGAACCATACCTAGGAACAGTAGACGCGTCGTAGGAACCAGCTGCGACTTTGGAATATTCAGAATCCAGCCGTGCTGTTGTAGCACTTCCCAAGATAGTGCTACTCTGACGAACAACTGTTCCCTGGACCTCGCCTTTATAAGGAGATCGTCCAAGTACGGGATAATTATTTTGGCCATTACCTTGGTAAATACCTCGGTGCCGGGGACAGACCAACGGCAACGTCTGGAATTGGTAATGACAATCCTGTACCACAATATTGAGGTACTCCTGGTGAAGAGGGTAAATAGGGACGTGCAGGTAATCATCCTTGATGTCCAGTGATACCATGAAATTCTCCAGGCTTGCAATAATCGCCCTGAGCGATTCCATTTTGAACTTGAACCTTCGTATATAAGTGTTCAAGGCTTTCAATTTTAGAATGGGTCTCACCGAACCGTCTGGTTTCGGTACCACAACATTTTGGAATAGTAACCCCGGCCTTGTTGAAGGAGGGGTACCTTGCTTTCACCTGCTGGAAGTACAGCTTGTGAATTGCCGCCAGTACTACCTTTCTCCGAGGGCAGCCGGCAAGGCTGATGTGAGGTAACGGCGAGGGGGAGTCGCCTCGAACTCCAGCCTGTATCCCTGTGATACTATTTGCAGAACCTAGAGATCCACCTGTGGGCAAGCCCACTGGTCCCTGAAGTTCCCGAGACGCGCCCCTACCGCACCTGTCTCCACCTGTGGAGCCCCAGCGTCATGCGGTGGACTCAGAGGAAGCGGGGGAAGATTTTTGATCCTGGGAACTGGCTGCTGGTGGAGCTTTTTTCCTTCTTCCCTTGTCTCTGTGCAGAAAGGAAGCGCCTTTGACCCGCTTGCTTTTCTGAAGCCGAAAGGACTGTACCTGAAAATACGGTGCTTTCTTAGGCTGTGAGGAAACCTGAGGTAAAAATTTTTCTTCCCAGCTGTTGCTGTGGATACGAGGTCCCAGAGACCATCCCCAAACAATTCCTCACCCTTATAAGGCAGAATCTCCATGTGCCTTTTACAGGCAGCATCACCTGTCCACTGCCGGGTTTCTAATACCCTCCTGGCAGAATGGACATTGCATTAATTCTGGATGCCAGCCGGCAAATATCCCTCTGTGCATCCTTTATATATAAGACAACGTCTTAAATATGCTCAATGTTAGCCAAATATTATCCCTGTCTTAGCGTATTAATATTATCTGACAGGGTATCAGACCACGCTGCAGCAGCCCTATTTATGCTGAGGCAATTGCAGGTCTCAGTATATAACCTGAGTGTGTAAATACAGACTTCAGGATCGCCTCCTGCTTTTTATCAGCAGGTTCCTTCAAGGTGGCCGTATCCTAAGACGGCAGTGCCACCTTTTGACAAACGTGTGAGCGCCTTATCCACCCTAAGGGATATCTCCCAACGTGACCTATCCTCTGGCGGGAAAGGGTACGCCATCAGTAACTTTTTAGAAATTACCAGTTTCTTATCGGGGGAAACCACGCTTCTTTACACACTTCATTCATTCATCTGATGGGGGAACAAAACACTGGCTGCTTTTTCTCCCCAAAAATAAAACCCCTTTTATGTGGTACTTGGGTTCATGTCAGAAAATGCGTAACACATTTTTCATTGCCGAGATCATGTAACGGATGTTCCTAGTGGATTGTGTATATGTCTCAACCTCGTCGCCACTGGAGTCAGACTCCGTGTCGACATCTGTGTCTGCCATCTGAGGTAACGGGCGTTTTTTGAGCCCCTGATGGCCTTTGAGACGCCTGGGCAGGCGCGGGCTGAGAAGCCGGCTGTCCCACAGCTGTTACGTCATCCAGCCTTTTATGTAAGGAGTTGACACTGTCGGTTAATACCTTCCACCTATCCATCCACTCTGGTGTTGGCCCCACAGGGGGCGACATCCCATTTATCGGCCTCTGCTCCGCCTCCACGTAACCTTCCTCATCCAACATGTCGACACAGCCGTACCGACACACCGCACACACACAGGGAATGCTCTGACTGAGGACAGGACCCCACAAAGTCCTTTGGGGAGACAGAGAGAGAGTATGCCAGCACACACCAGAGCGCTATATAATGCAGGGATTAACACTATAACTGAGTGATTTTTCCCCAAATAGCTGCTTGTATACATATATTGCGCCTAAATTTAGTGCCCCCCCCTCTCTTTTTAACCCTTTGAGCCTGAAAACTACAGGGGAGAGCCTGGGGAGCTGTCTTCCAGCTGCACTGTGAAGAGAAAATGGCGCCAGTGTGCTGAGGGAGAAGCCCCGCCCCTTTTTCAACTGACTTTCTCCCGCTTTTTCTGGAATACTGGCAGGGGTAATTTTACATCTATATAGCCTCTAGGACTATATATGATGTAGATTTGCCAGCCAAGGTGTCATATATTGCCCTCAGGGCGCCCCCCCCAGCGCCCTGCACCCATCAGTGACCGGAGTGTGAGGTGTACATGAGGAGCAATGGCGCACAGCTGCAGTGCTGTGCGCTACCTTGGTGAAGACCGAAGTCTTCTGCCGCCGATTTTCCGGACTCTTCATGCTTCTGGCTCTGTAAGGGGGAGGCGGCGCGGCTCCGGGAACGAACACCAAGGTCGGGTCCTGCGGTCGATCCCTCTGGAGCTAATGGTGTCCAGTAGCCTAAGAAGCCCAAACTACCACCTGTTAGGTAGGTTCGCTTCTTCTCCCCTTAGTCCCTCGCTGCAGTGAGTCTGTTGCCAGCAGATCTCACTGTAAAATAAAAAACCTAAATATACTTTCTTTCTAGGAGCTCAGGAGAGCCCCTAGTGTGCATCCAGCTCAGCCGGGCACAAGAATCTAACTGAGGTCTGGAGGAGGGTCTTAGTGGGAGGAGCCAGTGCACACCAGGTAGTCCTAAAGCTTTCTTTAGTTGTGCCCAGTCTCCTGCGGAGCCGCTAATCCCCATGGTCCTTTCGGAGTCCCAGCATTCACTTAGGACGTCAGAGAAATATATATATATATATATATATATATATATATATATATATAAAATCTCCTATATAATAGCCCAGATCTGTGACTTTGTGCTTCATTTGCTAACGCTGGGCGGAGTCAAAACACTGGGCAGAGTTAGTCAAATGAGTCACAGATCTGGGCAAATCTATAGGAGACTTGGCGCAGGAGCAGATGGTATGGCCATGGCACAAGCAGGGGTGCATACCTCCCAACTTTCTTCAGGCAGGAGGGACACACGCACAGCAAAAAGGGGGCGTGGCTTCGCGGGTGGACCGATCGCGAGCCACGCCCCTGTTTTCGTCAGTGAGGGGGCATGTGAGCTGCTGGCATGCCCCCAGCGGCGGATTATGAGTCCGGGGGGCCCAGGGCACTTGAGACAGGAACCCTATCTCATTGCTGTGCCTGCTGTGGGTTTGGAGGCGTGACCTAATTGCGGCCCTCGTGGCCACGCCCCCTTATGCAAATTCCGGGATTTTTTTTTTTTTTTTTTTTATGGGATTTTGACCCCTCAGCTAGGGGTAAATCCAGAGGGGGTGGTTGCTCCCCCCTACACACCCGCACAGGCAGAAGAAAGCAGGGAGGCTGCTGCCTCCCTGCAACACCACAGACCTGCCAACACGCAGCAGCATGTGCTGACTGTAGCACAATGCTGCTGCTGTTACTGGCAGGACGGGGGAGCTTCAGAGTTGGGACAGAGCTACTCCAGCCGGGGGGCCCCTAAAACTGTGAGGCCCGCAGGACGTACCCCCTGGGCCCACCCTTAATCCGTACCCCCTGATTCCCCCTCTCCCTCTGTCTCCACTAAATAGATGCTGTGTGCATGCTAAGCAGAACAGCGAGTACAGGAGCTTCCCGACTTCCCCCCCCCCCCACCGCGGTACACTGCGGCCCGCGGGTGGGACAGACCCAAAAAAATAGGACTATCTCGTGAAAATCGGGACAGTTGGGAGGTATGGGGGTGTGTGAGGGGGTATGCCATACAGACAGACGGGCACCGGCTCACTGTGTACTTGACCCCCCCACATCAGCATACTCAGCAGGGTCTCTCTGACGCGGAGGAGCATCACTTTCTGGCACACTCCACGCTTCTTAGCTGCAGTTTTGTGGGGCACCTGCCGCTGTGCAGGTTCCGTACTGCCTCTGTTATCTCCAGTCCCGGCAACCCCACCGCTAGCTACAGCACTGCCACCCGCAGTGAGGTGCGCCCAGCTCATTCACACACTTTAGCCGGTGGATAGCGCTGCAGAAGTCCGCGCTGCTTGCAGGCTTCGACCCCCTCCTCCCTCCAGCCGCAGCGTCTCCTGGGGGCTAACCAGTCACTCCCAGTCTCCCCTTACCACAGTGCCCGGCAGCCGCGAGGTCCGCGCAGCGTGCATGCTATGACCCCCTCCTCCCTCCAGCCGCAGCGTCTCCTGGGGGCTAACCAGTCACTCCCAGTCTCCCCTTACCACAGTGCTCGGCAGCCACGCGAGGTCCGCGGTGTGTGACTGAGGAGTGGGGGGGGAGGGATGCGGACGGGCAGAGGAAACAGGACTCCAGACACAACAACACTTAACTGCTAAAACAGCGCCTCAGAAATATAACAAATGAACATCCCTAATAGGGAACAGCTCCTGAAATACTGCGCATGCCAATATCACTATGTGGAGTGAGCAGGCAGACAAAGAAACAAGAAAAAAGGCTGCGCTGTATGTCAGGAGATGAAAAAGGGAAGAGAGCCGGCGTGTGGAATAAAAAGATTTATTAAATAATAAGAGCAATAAAACAGAACATATGTGACAGAGAATAAAATTATGAATAGAGAATATCACACCTAAATAGTCTCAGAGTGTATGGTGTCTCCTGTTATGTAATGCAATTGGAGGATAGGATGGTGAATGTCCAAATTCCGCAGACTGTCAGCCGTGACTAAGCTGAGGAGGAGTGCATTGCAGCACAACCAATTCCAGATTGCAGTGTACTCGTGATCATCAGGTATAGTATACAGAAGGTATTACCTCTCCCGCGAGCTGGTCGAGAGCCGGGCGTCCCCGGCCGTCAGTCCTGCAATGCCCACAAACACTAAGCAGCGAGGAGATGGAGAGATCACTTTATGAGGTGGCTGGCTGTGAGAGCATATCATCCAGCGGTCACTCTGAATGGATTAGCAGTCAAATGGAACTCCAATTTGATCAGTGTAATTGACACCTGGTGTAACACCTGAGCAAGGTGTGTAAGAGGCGGGGCCCTGACGCGTTTCGTCACATACCATGTGACTTTTTCAACATTCACCATCCTATCCTCCAATTGCGTTATATAACAGGAGACACCATACACTCTGAGACTATTTAGGTGTGATATTCTCTATTCATAATTTTATTCTCTGTCACATATGTTCTGTTTTATTGCTCTTATTATTTAATAAATCTTTTTATTCCACACGCCGGCTCTCTTCCCTTTTTCATCTCCTGACATACAGCGCAGCCTTTTTTCTTGAAACAGGACTCCAGCCTGAGAGAGTCAACCATGCCAAGTCTCCACCAGCAGCAGATCCAAACAGGTTGGAGTGGAACAGCAGCAGCCAGCAGCAGTGACTCCGGTAAGACACATCTGTCTGTCACCACTGTTTTGTCCCTAATACCAATCTCTCCCGTGCCCTGTATTCTGTCATGTCCCTGTCACCCCTGGCCTTGCCCTGTCACCCTTATCCTGGCCCTGTCACCCCTATCCTGGCCCTGTCACCCTTATCCTGGCCCTGTCACCCCTATCCTGGCCCTGTCAACCAAATCCTGGTCCTGCCGCCCCTACCCTGGCCCTGTCACCCCTATCCTGTCCCTGTCATTTCTGTCCTAGCCCCGTCACCCCTGTCCTTGCCCTGTCATCCCTGTCCTGGCCCCGTCACCCCTGTCCTGGCCCCGTCACCCCTGTTCTGACCCTGTCACCCCTGTCCTGGCCCTGTTACTGCATACCCTCCAACTACCTTTTTGGCAGGTACAGTACCCGCAGCGCCTCCAGACCCCTCCCCAATGCACCACACCTCCGCACCTTCCCCTCCACCACATGCGACACTCCACCCCTCCCCCACACGCTGTGCCTCCAGACCGCCTACAACACCAGTGGCTCCTACTCCCCCACCACTCCACCACCCACAGCACCTCCAGACCCCCTCCACCATCCACCCCCCATATATGTCTCCCCCCACACCTGCCCCCCTCCACTCACAGCATCTGCAGACACCCTCCTCCATTCACGGTCCCCCCCTCACCCACCCACGGCACCGCCGCACCTGCCCCTCCACTACCTGCAGCGCCTCCGGACCCCCTTCCCCATCCGCCGCACCACCCGCACCTGCCTCTCCCCCACCGCGGTGCCTCCGGATCCCCAACCCCGGCACCCCCGCCCCTTCCCATCCAACAGCACCTCCGGAACCCTTCACCCATCCGCAACATCCCTGCACCTGCCCCTCCCCCGTGGCACCCCTGCCCCTCCCCCACCTTCAGTGCCTCCGGACCCCTCCCCCATCTACAGCCCCCACTCTTCTGTCTCTCCCCCACCCGCAGCACCTCCCAACCCTTCCCCATCCGGGCCCCCCCCGCATCTGCCCCCCCTCCACCTGCAGCATCTACAGACACCCTCCCCCATCCGCAGTCCCCCCCCGCACCCGCTCATTCTGTACATCATGCCCTGCAGGTGCTGTTCATGCCGTCGCAAGGGGCTGCGTCTCCTTCACCATTGCACGCCCTTTCATTGTGTAATATTTAACCGCTAACAAAGGAATGCAGGTAATACTCCATATAATACAAATATTGAACCCCATATAGGCATGCAAGGGTTAAAGGGGCGTAGCCCCTTGCGACGGTGTGAAGAGTGCCCATAGGGCGCGATGAAGCACCTAGTATATATATATATACTCAGAATGGAATTTGCTGTTAATAACTGTTAATATATGTCCTGTAACTGCCTGCAACAGAGCTGTATCCAGAAGAGCGAGGGCACACTTGTGCTGCACAGTCACTGTGTGACTACAGCTCGCTGCCATATTTGGACAAGATGGCTCACATCCCAGCCGTGCATTAAATGGTATATATTTGGGCCTCTCTGATCCTTAGGTCCCCTTTGTCATCCCCCCCATCGCCGGCCCTGGGCACAGTGGGGATATAATGTGTCTCTGGCACTGTGGGGGCACATATAACATTTATCTGGCATTGTGGGGGGCATATAATGTGTATCTTGCACTGCACTATTGGTGCATAAAGGTATCTGGCACTGCTGGGGGCATATTATGTGTATCTGGCACTGTGGGGATATAATGTATATCTGGCACTGTGGGGGCACATATAATGTGTATCTGGCATTGGGGGGCATAAAATGTGTACCTGGCACTGCACTGTTTGGGGAATATATGTATCTGGCACTGCTTTGGGCATACAGTGTGTATCTGGCACCACACTATATTATGTGTATCTGACAATGTGGGGCGTATTATGTATATCTGGCACTGTGGGGGCATATAATGTGTATCTGGCACTGTGGGGGCACATATAATGTGTATCTGGTGCTGTGGGGGCATATAATGTGTATCTGGAACTGTGGGGACATATAATGTGTATCTGGCACTGCTAGGGGCATATAATGTGTATCTGGAACTGCACTACTGGGGGCATATGCATACCTGGCACTGCTGGAGGCATATAATGTGTATATGACAATGTGGGGGCATATAATGTGTACCTTACAATGTGGAGGCATATTATGTGTATCTGGCACTGCTGAGGGCATATAATGTGCATATGACAATGTGGGGGCATATTATGTGTATCTGGCACTGTGGGGGCATATAATGTGTATCTGGCACTGTGGGAATAAATCATGTGTATCTTGCATTGTGGGGGCATATAATGTGTATCTGGCACTGATGGGGGCATATAATGTATATTGGCACTGCACTGTGGAGGGGGGCATATAATGTGTATATGGCACTGCTGGGGGCATATAATGTGTACCTGGCACTGCACTACTGTGTACCTGGCACTGCACTATATGTGTATCTGGCACTGCTGGGGGTATATAATGTGTATCTGACAATGTGGGGAGATATAATGTATCTAGTACTGCACTGTGGGGGGCATATAATTGTATCTGGCACTGCATTGCTGGGAGCATATGTGTATCTGGCACTGCTGGGGGCATATGTGTATCTAGCACTGCACTACTGCGGGCATATGTGTATCTGGCACTACTGGGGTCCTTATGTGTATCTGACACTATACTGGAGACATTATTTGTAAGGAACACTACTGGAACACTACTGGAACACTACTGTGGGCGTTATATGTAAGGCTGCTAATTGTGTGTATAGGGGGGGTGAAAATATATTTATAGTTTGATAATATACAGTTGCAAGGCCGTGCCCACTTTTCCATGGGGGGAGGGGCGCTTAGAAATTTTCTCGATCAGGGCACTGGTAGGGATGGAGCCAGCCCTGAGCTTAGAAGTAATCAGTAAAGCTGCAAAATGACATTAACAAATGTAAATATATATCAAAATAGAAATCCTATTATGATTTTTTATAGATAATAGATGGGATAGCATAATTTACTCTATACAATAGTCCCTTCTATCTAGAATATTCAATAAAAATTTGTTGGTATAGATTGTGTTATGTAGTTTCAGTATTTTAATAGATATTAAGTAATTAGTATTTTATTATGGTTATTTACATTTATGAATGTTTATATAGATATATTATTATACTCTTGGCACTTTATATACATGCATGTATGTGGTGATAACATATTTCACTTTTGTTACAGATGACGGGTTGCTGGGACAACTGGGGGAGTGAGCTTATGGAGCCGGAGTCGGGGAAATTCTGGAAGTCCCGCATGTACTGCCGGAGGACTACACTTGGGGGGGAATGTAATAGGGTGTGAGAATCAGAAAGTGAGAGTGGCAATCATTTACATGGCAAAACCAGGTTGATTATGCCATATAAATGATCGCCACTTTAAAGAAACAGGAGAACTCTCACAGAATCTCTCAGTTCCTGATTCTCCCACCCTATTACATTCCCCGCCACCCGTTGTTGTTACATAAGGTAGGATTTTATTATTTACTATTTGTATGTTGCCAGAAAATGGGTAATAAAATCCAAAATGTTGTAAATGGCGTGATGTGAAAATTGTCTTTTTATATTGGAGCTTAGACTGTTGAGCCCCGCACTCCGGAGGTGCATTGATGGTTTGGTAGAGTGCACCCCAGTAGCTGATCACATTGTCTATCTATCTATCTATCTATCTATCTATCTATCTATCTATCTATCTATCTATCTATCGATCAAGCAATCCTGTATATTTTATATATAACGTAGAAAGTAATTAACTAATTTAGTTCAAAACAAGACATGGCACTACAGGACTAAATGCTGAAATTTTTAAATCCAATTAACCACATTATATTATCCATAGCCAATGGGCACAAATCAGTCATGCTAGAACACATGTCAACACATGTCAATGGTACATATCAAGGCAAAACTGCTAGCACATGCAAAACATCCATGCAGCATTTCTGGACCACAGTGGGACCCTTCCTCGGGACATGCAGGTGCCCAGTATACACCGTAAGAGAGACATGACTCTCCTATGATGTGTATACTGGATACCTGAATGTCCATTGACATGTGTTAACATGCTTTCTAGCATAAATGATTTATGCTCGCTGCCCACACCATGCTGCGGGCTCATTCTCACTCTATGCGTGGACACCCACAAGTGGGAATAGCCCTTGGCCCCCTGTCAGCATTCTGGTAGCCGGGATCCTAGCGTCAGTACTCTGACCACCGGGATCATAACTACATCCCATATATATATAGATATATTACTATTTAGTAAAACATGCGGCAGGAGTTTTAAATATTTTGAAACTATTATTGTGCTATTTATTGGAAACTTAAAGGTCTGTCATAGCAAAGTTGCACTACTTGTCATGTGATGTTAGACCCAGCTGGAGAGGTACGAGATTGCTTGGCAGGACCTGCTACATTAAGGCAAATAATGGGTCCTGCTGCTGCATCTCTCCCCTCAAGTCCTAGTGGATAATACAGAAAATGTAAAGGGCCCTACACACTGGCAGATAACCTGCACGATAGGAACAAGAACTCATTCATATCGTGCAGTGTGTAGGCACCAACGATGAACGATGCACGGCCCTGGGTTCGTTCATCGTTGGTGCCCCATCGCTTATGCATGCAGGCCAATATGGATGAGATTGTCCATATTAGCATGCATTGCTATGACGTCAGGTGATGGGGGAGTGAAGAAACTCCACTCCCCCTTCACGTTTCCCCGCGCCGAGTCGCCCACCTGCCGTATTTGCGGTCGGGCAGCTCAGCGGCGGGTCACCCAGTCTGTAGGGCCCTTAAGTGTAGGAGAATATGTAAAAGGGCCAAAGATACAAAAATGCCAGTGCATTTCTTAGGAATATGTAGATGTATAGTAACATTTAGCTTTACTCTATCTATCTATCTATCTATCTATCTATCTATCTATCTATCTATCTATCTATCTATCTATCTATCAACTCTTCCTCTCCCACCTGCTCTCTGCCCTTCTTCTGTACCATTTCTAATACTTACCCTCCTCCATTTCTGGTCATCTTTATGTGCTTGGTGCACAAAGTGATAGACAAGGCACAGGTATACACGCACGATGACATCATTAAAATGAGAGTCCAATTTTATATATGTATATATATATATATATATTTATATATATATTATTTACTAATATTAATATATATATATATATATATACACTGTATATATACTGTATATATATATATATATATATGCAGCTGAACCCGGTGCCCGCACATAAATAGTCACATATTAAGCAGGGATGGTGCGGTACTCACAGCTGTGTAGGACAGTGGTTTCCAAACTTTTTTGAATCACGGGACCCTAGAATATCAGAATTTTTTTCACAGCACCCCATGGCCAAAATTTTCTTATTGAGAAATGTAGAAAGAAATATTACATGAAGTAGATCGCGTTTATATGTCGTCCTTAGGGTCAGTTGTGTGGTGAGGGACAAGATTTGCTTCTGTTTGTCCCCATATTTTATGACTGGCAGCCATAAGCACTGGTTTTGCCTATTATATTGACCATGAATAATTTGAATTGGTCCTGGACCACCAACCCAGGGCACCCCTGCAAGTGTCCTGAGGCACCCCAGGGAGCCACGGCACACAGTTTGGGAACCTCTGGTGTAGGAGATAAAAACTTATAGATCCACTATGGTTATCAATTTTTCAATATTACTGTAGATTTTGTATGGTATTGAAGAAAATCTACATTAAGATTGAAACGTTGATAACCATGGTGGTTCTGTGAGTTTACTTTTTCCTATACAGCCGTGAGCGCCACACCATCCCTGCTTAATATATATATATATATATATATAAAAGAAAATAATGGACCCGGGTCAAGTCAGCTATTCACTCCGCCCTCAGTCCTTAGTCCTCTTACGTTCCATAGCTAAGGCTGTGGTGCGTGTACACATCTCCCCAAAGTTTTTTTGTCAGCCTGTCCAATAATTCTGTGTTTTTCAGCTTTCTCCCACCATAACACTGTATATAAATGGTTTTAACTTTTGGTGAAAAGTTTGGAAAAAAGTTTAATAACCAGCATTACTGATAACTTCCTATTAAATGATATGGGGGCCTCAGCAATACATAACAGCCAGTACAGGGGGCATGCAGCTGGTCTCACGGCCACTGCCATCCCAGCATTCCGTGAGCCAGAATGACAGTTGGTGTGAACTGACCGAGCTGAGCAGCCAGCGATGGAGCACAGTGAAGGAAAGTGGCGACCCCAACCCCAAAAAGCGATGCGAGAGGAGAAGAAAAGCATAAAGAAGAGGCGTGGAGTGAAGAGGAGTGCACAGGAGAGGTGCAGAGAGAAGAGAAGTGGAGAGAAGAGCAGAGACAGAAAGATTGGAGGAGCAAATAGCAGAGGTGCTGTACCATCCAGCAGTCCCCAAAATCCCAACGGGGAAGATGTCATCGAATTCCAGCTCATTACAATCAACGAGCTTGGAGAATATGAGAACCCCCCGACTGGAGCAGGGAACAGGCCAAGTCTCACTGCAGAGGGTCATCTGTACAAAAGGGAGAAACCATCTTCCCCTAAAGGCTGTGACTGGCAAGAAAAAGAGGAAACGTCAGATAAAAGAAGGGACAGGACAGCAGAAGAGGGTGAAACACCAAGATGATGAGCATAGAAAGCAGAAAAGGAGACATCTGGATGTGGCCGTGGTCCAAGAGAAGGTCAAGGGCAGTGATTTAACTCCTCCATTGGACAGACCAGGTAAGGAGGTATTAATGGTTTTCACAGAAAACTCTTTCTTAATATGGAGAACTTGCTCCACTGCTACTAACTATAGATCAAACTGTAGCTGACTGTTCATTTATTTCAGTGTTTCTTTCACATAGAGGGGCAGATGTACTAAGCTTTGAGGGGGGATAAAGTACCAACCAATCAGCTCCTAATTGTCATTTTTCAAAAACAGACTGTAGCATGGCAGTTAGGATCTGATTGGCTGGTACTTTTATCTCTCTCCATGTAACACTCCCCAAGGCTTAGTACATAAGACCCAGAGTGTGGAATTGTGGCATCCAGAAATTATATGAGAGATTGAAGTACATTGTTTGGATTCAATCTGCCAGATAAATGGGCATTAGAGGCCTGTAAGCTTGGAGCGATCCCCACTACAGTCAGCTAGTAAATGTGCTACATAATAGTGCCAAATTCTCATATAGGGCATATTTCATCACCTCTAAAATAACAAATCTACTTCTTTTGCGGTACTTTCTCAGTGTACCAGTGATGGGGGCTGTTACACTATTGGCTACTTAGCTGCTAGAGGCCCTGCCTGGGATTACCTGTGATCGGCCTTTTATATTAAACGCAGATAATGATCCCTGCTGCTTCCCTGGGGCACGAATATGACAGTTGGTCGGTTGTGCTGCCTAGCCCCGCCCCCTCCCCCCAGCTGTTACCTGGAACCTGCCTGTGGCCAAGTTATACCAAGCACTACTTAGGGGGCATCCATCACGTCTAATGTTATCACACCTATCACCTCCAAAATCCACTTATCACACCCTGTGCGCTCCCGAAAACGGGATCCACACAATGGTGGTAGTACCAAGTTGATCTCAGCAGGAATTTTGTTAGCAGTTGGGCAAAACCATGTGCACTGCAGGGTAGGCAGATATAACTTGCAGAAAGAGTTAGATTTGGGTGGGTTATTTTGTTTCTGTGCAGGGTAAATACTGGCTGCTTTATTTTTACACTGAAAATTAGATTGCAGATTGAACACACCACACCCAAATCTAACTCTCTTTGCACATGTTAAATCTACCTCCCCTGCAGTCCACATAGGGGGTCATTCCGAGTTGTTCGCTCGCAAGTGAATTTTAGCAGATTTGCTCATGCTAAGCCGCCGCCTACTGGGAGTGAATCTTAGCATCTTAAAATTGCGAACGATGTATTCGCAATATTGCGATTACACACCTCGTAGCAGTTTCTGAGTAGCTTCAGACTTACTCGGCATCTGCGATCATTTCACTGCTTGTCGTTCCTGGGTTGACGTCACAAACACACCCAGCGTTCGCCCAGACACTCCGCCGTTTCTCCAGCCACTCCTGCGTTTTTTCCGGAAACGGTAGCGTTTTTTCCCACACGCCCATAAAACGGCCTGTTTCCGCCCAGTAACACCCATTTTCTGTCAATCACATTACGATCGCCAGAACGATGAAAATGCCGTGAGTAAAATTCCTAAGTGCATAGCAAATTTACTTGGCGCAGTCGCAGTGCGGACATTGCGCATGCGCATTAAGCGGAAAATCGCTGCGATGCGAAGATTTTTACCGAGCGAACAACTCGGAATGACCCCCATAGTTTTGCCCAACTGCTAACAAAATTCCTGCTGCGATCAACTTGGAATTACCCCAAATAATTCAAGACAGTAAAAGCAGAGATATGTATAGGAGAAAATGGGGAAATCTGCCTGTACCCTGCAAAAAGCCAAACTAACATAGGAAAACATTATAGAAGTCTATTAGTGGCCATACAAAAACTATTTGGTGTAATTAAATTAGGTCAAATGGCTGTTATATGAATTTCTTTTTCAAAAAATATGAAAAAATGTTAGAAAGCAATTTGTGTTTGTATATATATATATTGTGTGTATATAAATAACATGCAGGTCCCCGTGCACCTCACTACTGATTACTCCTCATCATCATTTTATCACTGAGTTGAAGTCCTAAAAGAATTATTTATAGCATGGGTCTTCAACCTGTGGCCCTCCAGCTCCTGTGAAACTACACATCCCAGCATGCCCTGCCATAGTTTTGCTATTAAGGTATGCTAAGACTGCTAGGATATGTAGTTCCACAGCAGCTGGAGAGCCGCAGGTTGAAGACCCATGATTTATAGTCTATAGTGGAATATAACTCGTATCTCTCAGGTAGATGAATCAGGCTTTCCCTGTTATACACTGAATGAAAAAAACCCAGACAGGATATATAACCACAGAGGACGTAATAGTCACCTGTAATAATTAAGATATGTCTACACCAGAAAAATCAGTGAATAATATGGAGTAAGAGACTGTGCTGAGTGACTGAGCTCTGTGTTATAAACCCCATAGAGCCCTGTATGTATAATACACCCTAATAGTTGTTAGGAATTGGGAGCGTGTTACACATCACAGTGACAATATATTGCTGTAAGTGACTGTGAATTGGGGAGTTTTGTTGTTAATGATGTAAAGATGTCTGTAGCTGCACTAAAGCTAAAATACAAATTGTATTTAATAAAATAAAAGAACTAATAACACATGTAAATGTGTGGAAATTATATGTGTGGCATTTTTAGAAAACAAAAATAACTTGTATTTGGTTTAAATATCCTTTACTATGAGCCTTAAAATACAAGATGGCATAGGCCCCGATGCAGCAGCTGTATACTGATTTGTATAATATCCACTCTCTAACTCATCATTTATATAAAGAGTAAATGTATAACCTCTTCCTTTATTACCCCAATAGGAGGCAGCGGAGTCTCCTCAGCCGGCCCCGGCTGCAGAACCCCATTATCCATCGGGCGGTTCATTTACCACCAAGAGCTCGGCCGGGGCAGCTACGGAAGAGTAAGATTTGTGTTTTCTGTCTGATTTCTCATGTTGTCACCATTATGCTAACTGTATATACACACAGCTATATATAATAACAAACCTGCTATAGTGACATTGGTTACACAATAGTTATTTATATAGGTTTGTGTCCAAATTCCATTTGTGTCTGTGTGTAAATGCAGCCTATCTTTCCTGATGTGAATAGTGTTACATGTGGAAAAGGGGTTCAGTGTGATTTACCGACGGACACAATACTGACGGTCATAATCCCGACAGCCATTGACTGACAGTCAAAATACCGACACAGTCAAAATACCGACATCCATTATGCCGACATGATGAACATGCCAACATAGTCAGAATATCGACATTTGAAATACCGACTTGCCACAATACAGACATGAGTTTTTCTGGGGGGTTTTGTGTCCATGTCGACATAGGTCGACATGGACACCGTCTAAGTGTTCTGTGCTCACCACACTATTATATTCCCCCTCCAGGTCCACTGGGATGGTAAAGTATGAATAAGTCTGTTTTGGGGCAAAAAGTTCTTAAAAAAGCATGTCAGCATTTTGACATGTCGGCATTGCAAATGTCGGTATTCTGACTATGTCAGCATTTTGAACATGTCGGCGTAATGAATGTCGGTATTTTGACCATGTCGGTATTTTGACTGTCGTTCAAAGGCTGTCGGAATTATGACCGTCGTATTGTGTCTGTAAATCAACTGCTACCCGTGGAAAAGGTGGTGTGTGTGAGTGGGGGGGTGGGGTTGTATTTTCTGCAGGGAGGATTTGGGCAGATTTGGGGGGTCTGTACTGATATCTCTGCTGATATACCTGTAGGATATACGTTCAGTCAAACAATATTGTAGGAGAATGCAATGTAGAAAATGTTAAATGTTTATATTAATGATGGGGTAGTAGGTTGGGCACTGAAGTGACATTGGTGTCTCCCACATACCTGTCAGTTCTGTATAAGCAGCCACACTGCCTATTTCCAGAGACAGCTACTGGGTAAGGGAAGCGGGCAGCACCTTGATAGTCACTGCACAGTACAGTTGGCACATTTACATTTAATTGAATACTCTGGAGAAAAATAATACTTTTTACTATAGCACAGAAATAAATCCTGTATGTGCATGCTGTGGTAACAATATTTCTGTGCACATAATAATAAAGTGACCATCATATACATCTCCTAGTTACCCACATACTGTCCCAGCTCCAAACATATGGCATTGGCATAGGCATGCGCAGCACATTTTATTAGGGGGTGCACCATTGGAGGGGTGTGTCTAGCACCGCCTTTTGGGCGTGTTTAGTACCATCTATTGATGGTCAACGCAATATAAAATATCCGCCCTTGTACCAATCCTAATAATGCAGATGCATTGTCAGATGTTGTAGTGTGCACCAAACAAACACCCCGGCATAGGTGTGCGCAGGAGGGGTGCCTGGTGCGCACAGGCACCCCCTAATGTCTGGCACCCTGATCTCAAATGCCTGATGCAGCGATAGCCGAGCAGGCTGATTACTGTCCCCTCTACGCTGCATCCTGTCAGGACTGCATTACTGACCGGACACCTGGGTTAATCAAGGGTGCCACTGCCACCGGCTTTCAAATTCCCGGCTCCACCTCAATGTATAAAAACAGCGTGATGTGACTTGATTATGTCATGCTGCTCACACACCCACCCGTCACACCCACCTCTCTCCTTCTATGCTATGCCAACGCCAGCCACTGATGAGGAGCAGCATGCAGCCAGCGTTCCTCTTAGGAAGACAAATTCAATACTGGCAGACGGCCGGCAGCAGCTTTGACACGTCACTCGTTTTTCCAGCAGCAGCAGTAACTAGTCTGCGACTGTCAGTGTCAATGAATGACTGACTTGTAAATAAGCTGCTGCAGCTTGCAAGGGAAAGAGAGGGGGAGCCAGACCAGGCTGAGGAGGAGCAGTGTAATTGCAGTGAGTGCCATCAGGGGTGTTTGTATGATGCACACCACAACATCTGACAATGTATCTGCATTATTAGGATTGGTACAAAGGTGGATATTTTATATGCGTTGACCATCAATAGATGGTGCTAGACACGCCCAAAAGGCGGTGCTAGACACACCCCTCCGATGGTGCACCCCCTAATAAAATGTGCTGCGCACGCCAGTGCACCCCGGATGGCACTCACTGCAATTACACTGCTCCTCCTCAGCCTGATCTGGCTCCCCCTCTCTTTCCTCTGCAAGCTGCAGCAGCTTACTTACAAGTCAGTCACTCACTGACACTGACAGTCGCAGACTAGTACTGCTGCTGCTGGAAAAACGAGCGACGTGTCAACGCTGCTGCTGACCGCCTGCCAGTATTGAATTTGTCTTCCTCAGAGGAACGCTGGCTGCATGCTGATCCTCATCAGTGGCTGGCTTTGGCATAGCAGAGAAGGAGAGAGGTTGGCGTGTGAGCAGCATAACATCATCACATCACATAATGCTGTTTTTGTACATGGAGGTGGAGACAGGAGTTTGAAAGCCGGTGGCAGTGGCACCCTTGATTATCCTAGGCTTCCGGTCAGTAATGCAGTCCTGACAGGGTGCAGCACAGAGGGGACAGTAATCAGCCTGCTTGGCGATCGCTGCATCAGGCATGTGAGATCGGGGTGCTGGACATTAGGGGGTGCCTGTGCGCACCAGGCACCCCCCCTGCGCACGCCTATGGGCATTGGGGGACATTCAGACCTGATCGCACACTAGGGGATACATTTACTATGATGGGAGTTCTATTTAAGATGGGATGTTGCCCATAGCAACCAATCAGATTCTACTTCTCATTTAATTAACACCTTCTAGAAGATAATACCTGGAATCTGATTGGTTGCTATGAGCAACATCCCATCTTAAATAGAACTCCCATCTTAGTAAATTTACCCCTAGGTTTTTCCGCTGCGCTGCGATCAGGTCAGAACTGTGCATGCATATGCAACGCAATGCGCAGGCGCATCGTACAAGTACAAAGTGGATCATTGGCCAGTGATGGATTGTACAAAGAATCTGTTCGTACAGCAGATTGCAAGGAGATTGACAGGAAGAGGGCGTTTGTGGGTGGCACCTGACCATTTTCTGGGAGTAGTTGGAAAACGCAGGCGTGTTCAAGCGTGTGCAGGGCGGGTGTCTGACGTCAATTCCGGCCCCGGACAGGCTGAAGTGATCGCAGAGGCTGAGTAAGCTCTGGGCTACTCAGAAACTGCACAAAGCTTTTTTGTACCGCCCGGCTGCACATGCGATCACACACTTGCAAAGTGAAAATACAATCACCCATAGGCGGCAACTATCTGCTCGCAGCAGTGCAAAAAGACCCTAGTGAACGATCAGGTCTGAATTAGGCCCACTGTCTGGTTACCGTGTTTACCAAATGCCACACTATAGCTTACAACTCAATACTGGAGGGGATTGGAACAGGACAGGGGCATTATGTCATATATAGGGTATGTCTGTATCATGGATGGGTGCATGGAAAGCACACGGCTGCCCTTTATCCTCATCTGGTCTCCTTCATAATGACCTCTCACTATCCTCAGCACCATGGCAGGTGTGTGCAGCGCCCATTCACCTCTGCTACACAGAACAGCAGTGACCAGACCTCCCCAATTACCCCACAACATGGACAATGCAATGTAATCAAGACCAACATATCTTACTTTATTCATTCCAGGCATTTGTGCTTCCATTCTCTTATCTCCTGACACAGAATGTTCTCATTAGTTACTGTATGAGCCATACCTCTTTCCTCCGGCTTCTGTAACGTCTCTCTGTACCGTACAGGTGTTACTGGCATCTGACACTGTCACCAGAAGGCAGCTTGCAGTGAAGGTCATTAAGAAAAGAGTTGTGGTGGAAGAAGATATGATAAGATCTGTGCTGGTGGAAAGAGAGGCACTGCAGGCTGTCAGGACGCCCTTTGTCGTCCGAGGGCTTTTTGCCTTCCAGACTGAGGTAAGTTCATGTATATTTCTACTAACCCTCTTGGTCTTGGGGGGGAATTCAGACTGGATCGCTGCAGCGGCAGTGATCGTAGTCTTAATGTCTTTGTGGAGTGTGCACACGCCGGGGGCGTACAGCGTGTCCGCACCCCGGGAGCCCAGTGAGATGCTAAAAGCATCTCTGGGCTGCGATCACCTCTGCCTGATTGACAGGCAGAGACGGTCACAGGGCGGGAGGAGGCGTGCCAATGGCATTAGAATGTCGTTGGTTGGGCACGGTCTGGACAACACAGGCATGTCCAGGCCGTTATGGCGGTGGCCCACAGCGGCTGCATGAGGTCACATGCAGCCGCTGCATGAGGTCACATGCAGCCGCTGCGACCTGGGACATTTGTTTCTTCCTGTGAATCCTCACGTACTGGAGCAGATGCTATTTATGGGCATCTTTCCATGTATAATAATAATACTAAGATGACTTTTATGTAGAAAACAATTTTATGTATTCCTTTTATTATAGTATCATACCTCTACTCTATTACACATTGCATCTATAATTCAGCACACATGTTTAACCTGAGTAAAAAAATCTCACCGTGTTTTGCGGTTGGATTTGATGCAGACAATGCACAACCCACAGGAAATTCAGATATGCTGTCTCTATCCATCTCATCACATAATTTACTCATTAGCCTATTTATTAATTATACCCTATAATTATAATTTATCACCGCAAGAAATTAAAGACTGGCGGCATGTATTAAAAATCACTAGTATCTATAGGGGCTCTGATAGGTGCCTGTTCTAGTGATGTGTAATAGAGGTTGAGTATCCCTTATCCAAAATGCTTGGGACCAGAGATATTTTGGCTATCGGATTTTTCCGTATTTTGGAATAATTGCTTACCATAATGAGATATCATGGCGATGGGACCCAAGTCTAAGCACAGAATGCATTTATGTTACATATACACCTTATACACACAGCCTGAAGGTCATTTTAGCCAATATTTTTTGTAACTTGTGCATTAAACAAAGTGTGTGTAAATTCACACAATTCATTTATGTTTCATATACACCTTATACACAGCCCGAGTATTTTTTGTGTACATTGAGCCATCAAAAAACAAAGGTTTCACTATCTCACTCTCACTCAAAAAAGTCCGTATTTCGGAATATTCCGTATTTCGGAATATTTGGATATGGGATACTCAACCTGTAGTATAGAGATCACTAATACGATCTCTTTACTTTCATGTTGTAGGGCCGGACACGCTGCTCTGTATGTGCGGTCTGCTGACTGCACATGTGTGAGTGGGGAGTGTCAGGGAGGGATCCTATAGATCCCTCTCCTAGTACCTTTTGTGGAATATAGCCCATAGGCGACAACGGCTAACCTACCGGGGCCAAGATGGTGTTACCTACCGGGGCAAAGATGGTGTTACCTACCGGGGCCAAGATGGTGTTACCTACCGGGGCCAAGATGGTGTTACCTACTAGGGCCAAGATGGTGTTACCTACCGGGGCCAAGATGGTGTTACCTACTGGGGCCAAGATGGTGTTACCTACCGGGGCCAAGATGGTGTTACCTACCGGGGCCAAGATGGTGTTACCTACCGGGGCCAAGATGGTGTTACCTACCGGGGCCAAGATGGTGTTACCTACCAGGGACAAGATGGTGTTACCTACCGGGGCCAAGATGGTGTTACCTACCGGGGCCAAGATGGTGTTACCTACCAGGGCCAAGATGGTGTTACCTACCAGGGCCAAGATGGTGTTACCTACCGGGGCCAAACTATGTCATGATTTACATTCTGGCACTTGGTAAATTTGGCATTGAAGCAATCGCCACAGAAATCTATGGAGGCGGCTTTTGCAATTGAAATCTGGGAATCACAGTGAGTTATGTGCTGTTTGTAGATGCCAATGATTAGGAACATTCATATATCATAATATGTCTTCTAACAGGAGCTCCTCTTCCTGGGAATGGAGTATGCCAATGGAGGAGACCTTTATGACCTATTGGAAAGAACTGGTGCCTTGGACCTAAACACGGCAACGTAAGAGCTGAAAGGAGACTGAGTGGATGAGTGTCTGGCCAAAGAATACATTCAGGGTTATAGGGATTGGTGGATGGAGGCATTGTATTAATATAATATATGTAATATGTAAAAGTCAGACACGTAATGATGGATTCTGGATCAGCATTGGCTGAATGACATTCATATGGTGGCCCATACACATCACATTTGTGTCATGGTCATGCATGAAAGCCTCCCCTGGTATTGGTGTGTGCCCTAATACCCTCATGTCAGCATTACATCTCTGCACTGACTGGTACAAAGGCCTATTCTGCCTTCTATTGTCAGACACAACCAGGTGACATCTGAATGTGGGATATCCCATAAGACAGGGGCCCATATATCAAACAATATTTGTGGCTGTGTCCGTGAAAACATTCATTTCTCTATCGTCCTAAGTGGATGCTGGGGTTCCTGAAAGGACCATGGGGAATAGCGGCTCCGCAGGAGACAGGGCACAAAAGTAAAGCTTTTACAGGTCAGGTGGTGTGTACTGGCTCCTCCCCCTATGACCCTCCTCCAGACTCCAGTTAGATTTTTGTGCCCGGCCGAGAAGGGTGCAATTCTAGGTGGCTCTCATAAAGAGCTGCTTAGAGAGTTTAGCTTAGGTTTTTTATTTTACAGTGATTCCTGCTGGCAACAGGATCACTGCAACGAGGGACAGAGGGGAGAAGAAGTGAACTCACCTGCGTGCAGGATGGATTGGCTTCTTGGCTACTGGACATGAAGCTCCAGAGGGACGATCACAGGTACAGCCTGGATGGTCACCGGAGCCACGCCGCCGGCCCCCTCACAGATGCTGAAGCAAGAAGAGGTCCAGAATCGGCGGCTGAAGACTCCTGCAGTCTTCTTAAGGTAGCGCACAGCACTGCAGCTGTGCGCCATTTTCCTCTCAGCACACTTCACACGGCAGTCACTGAGGGTGCAGGGCGCTGGGGGGGGGCGCCCTGGGAGGCAAATGAAAACCTTTAAAAAGGCTAAAAATACCTCACATATAGCCCCAGAGGCTATATGGAGATATTTACCCCTGCCTAAATGTACTAAATAGCGGGAGACGAGCCCGCCGAAAAAGGGGCGGGGCCTATCTCCTCAGCACACGGCGCCATTTTCTGTCACAGCTCCGCTGGTCAGGAAGGCTCCCAGGTCTCTCCCCTGCACTGCACTACAGAAACAGGGTATAACAGAGAGGGGGGGCAGAATAAATGGCAATATATTAATATAAAAGCAGCTATAAGGGAGCACTTAATCATAAGGCTATCCCTGTCATATATAGCGCTTTTTGGTGTGTGCTGGCAGACTCTCCCTCTGTCTCCCCAAAGGGCTAGTGGGTCCTGTCTTCGTATAGAGCATTCCCTGTGTGTCTGCTGTGTGTCGGTACGTGTGTGTCGACATGTATGAGGACGTTATTGGTGTGGAGGCGGAGCAATTGCCAAATATGAGGATGTCACCTCCTAGGGGGTCGACACCAGAATGGATGCCTTTATTTGTGGAATTACGGGATAGCGTCAACTCGCTTAAGCAGTCGTTTGCCGACATGAGGCGGCCGGACACTCAATTAGTGTCTGTCCAGGCGCCTCAAACACCGTCAGGGGCTGTAAAACGTCCCTTGCCTCAGTCGGTCGACACAGACCCAGACACAGGCACTGATTCCGGTGGTGAGGGTGACGAATCAACCGTATTTTCCAGTAGGGCCACACGTTATATGATTTTGGCAATAAAGGAGATGTTACATTTAGCTGATACTACAGGTACCACTAAACAGGGTATTATGTGGGGTGTGAAAAAACTACCAGTAGTTTTTACCGAATCAGAAGAATTAAATGACGTGTGTGATGAAGCGTGGGGTGCCCCGATAAAAAACTGCTAATTTCAAAGAAGTTATTGGCTTTATACCCTTTCCCGCCAGAGGTTAGGGAGCGCTGGGAAACACCTCCTAGGGTGGACAAAGCGCTAACACGCTTATCAAAACAAGTGGCGTTACCCTCTCCTGAGACGGACGCACTTAAAGATCCATCAGATAGGAGGATGGAAAATATCCAAAAAGGTATATACACACATGCAGGTGTTATACTACGACCAGCTATTGCGACTGCCTGGATGTGCAGTGCTGGGGTAGTTTGGTCAGAGTCCCTGATCGAAAATATTGATACCCTGGACAGGGACAATATTTTACTGTCGTTAGAACAAATAAAGGATGCATTTCTTTATATGCGTGATGCACAGAGAGATATCTGCACACTGGCATCACGGGTAAGTGCTATGTCCATTTCGGCCAGAAGAGCTTTATGGACACGACAGTGGACAGGCGATGCGTAGAGGAGTTATTTGAGGTCGGTCTATCGGATTTGGTGGCCACGGCTACGGCCGGGAAATCCACCTTTCTACCTCAAGTCACTCCCCAACAGAAAAAGGCACCGACCTTTCAACCGCAGCCCTTTCGTTCCTTTAAAAATAAGAGAGCAAAGGGCTATTCATATCTGCCACGAGGCAGAGGACGAGGGAAGAGACAGCAACAGGCAGCTCCTTCCCAGGAACAGAAGCCCTCCCCGGCTTCTACAAAAGCCTCAGCATGACGCTGGGGCTTCGCAAGCGGACTCGGGGGCGGTAGGCGGTCGTCTCAAAAATTACAGCGCGCAGTGGGCTCACTCGCAGGTAAATCCCTGGATCCTGCAGATAATATCTCAGGGGTACAGGTTGAAATTAGAGACAGAGCCACCTCGCCGTTTCCTGAAGTCTGCTTTACCAACGTCCCCCTCAGAAAGGGAGACGGTTTTGGAAGCCATTCACAAGCTGTATTCTCAGCAGGTGATAGTCAAGGTACCTCTTCTACAACAAGGGAAGGGGTATTATTCCACTCTATTTGTGGTACCGAAGCCGGATGGCTCGGTAAGGCCTATTCTAAATCTGAAGTCCTTGAACCTATACATAAAGAAGTTCAAGTTCAAGATGGAGTCACTCAGAGCAGTGATAGCGAACCTGGAAGAAGGGGACTTTATGGTATCCTTGGACATCAAGGATGCGTATCTCCATGTTCCAATTACCCCTCACACCAGGGGTACCTCAGGTTCGTTGTACAAAACTGTCACTATCAGTTTCAGACGCTGCCGTTTGGTTTGTCCACGGCACCTCGGGTCTTTACAAAGGTAATGGCCGAGATAATATTTCTTCTTCGAAGAAAAGGCGTATTAATTATCCCATACTTGGACGATCTCCTAATAAGGGCAAGGTCCAGAGAACAGCTAGAGATGGGTTTAGCACTATCTCAAGAGGTGCTAAAGCAGCACGGATGGATTCTGAATATTCCAAAATCCCAATTAATGCCGACAACTCGTCTGCTGTTCCTGGGGATGATTCTGGACACAGTTCAGAAAAAGGTTTTTCTTCCCGAAGAAAAAGCCAAGGAGTTATCTGACCTGGTCAGGAACCTCCTAAAACCAGGAAAGGTGTCTGTACATCAATGCACAAGAGTCCTGGGAAAAAATGGTAGCTTCTTACGAAGCAATCCCTTTCGGCAGATTCCATGCAAAGGGATCTGTTGGACAAATGGTCAGGGTCGCATCTTCAGATGCACCTGCGGATAACCCTGTCGCCGAGGACAAGGGTATCCCTTCTGTGGTGGTTGCAGGAGGCTCATCTATTGGAGGGCCGCAGATTCGGCATGCAGGATTGGATCCTGGTGACCACGGATGCCAGCCTGAGAGGCTGGGGAGCAGTCACACAGGGAAGAAATTTCCAGGGAGTGTGGTCGAGCCTGAAAAAGTCTCTTCACATAAGCATTCTGGAACTAAGAGCAATCTACAATGCTCTAAGCCAGGCGGAACCTCTGCTTCAAGGAAGACCGGTGTTGATCCAGTCGGACAACATCACGGCAGTCGCCCATGTAAACAGACAGGGCGGCACAAGAAGCAGGAGGGCAATGGCAGAAGCTGCCAGGATCCTTCGCTGGGCGGAGAATCACGTGATAGCACTGTCAGCAGTATTCATCCCGGGCGTGGACAACTGGGAAGCAGACTTCCTCAGCAGACACGACCTTCACCCGGGAGAGTGGGGACTTCATCCAGAAGTTTTCCACATGCTATTAAACCGTTGGGTAAAACCAATGGTGGACATGATGGCGTCTCGCCTCAACAAAACACTGGACAGGTATTGCGCCAGGTCAAGAGATCCGCAGGCAATAGCTGTGGACGCGCTGGTAACACCTTGGGTGTACCAGTCGGTATATGTGTTTCCTCCTCTGCCTCTCATACCAAAGGTATTGAGGATTATACGGCAAAGAGGAGTAAGACTAGTGGCTCCGGATTGGCCAAGAAGGACTTGGTACCCGGAACTTCAAGAGATGGTCACGGACGATCCGTGGCCTCTACTTCTGAGAAGGGACCTGCTTCAGCAGGGTCCTTGTCTTTTTCAAGACTTACCGCGGCTGCGTTTGACGGCATGGCGTTGAATGCCAGATCCTAAAAGGAAAAGGCATTCCAGAAGAAGTCATTCCTACCTTGATAAAGGCAAGGAAGGAAGTCACCGCGAAGCATTATCGCCGTATTTGGCGAAAATATGTTGCGTGGTGCGAGCAGCGGAGTGCTCCGATGGAGGAATTTCAACTGGGTCGTTTTCCTACATTTCCTGCAATCAGGATTGTCTATGGGTCTCAAATTGGGATCTATTAAGGTTCAAATTTCGGCCCTATCAATATTCTTCCACAAAGAATTGGCCTCAGTCCCTGAGGTCCAGATTTTTATCAAAGGAGTACTGCATATACAGCCTCCTGTGGTGCCTAAGGTGGCACCGTGGGATCTAAATGTAGTTTTAGATTTCCTCAAATCCAATTGGTTTGAACCACTAAAGAATGTGGATTTGAAATATCTCACATGGAAAGTGACTATGTTACTGGCCCTGGCTTCGGCCGGGAGAGTATCTGAACTGGCGGCTTTGTCTTATAAAAGCCCTTATTTAATTTTCCATTCGACATAGGGCAGAGCTGCGGACGCGTCCGCATTTTCTCCCTAAGGTGGTATCAGCGTTTCACCTGAACCAGCCTATTGTAGTGCCTGCGGCTACAGACGACTTGAAGGACTCCAAGTTGTTGGACGTTGTCAGAGCCTTAAAATATACATTTAAAGGACGGCTGGAGTCAGAAAATCTGACTCGCTGTTTATACTGTATGCACCCAACAAGTTGGGTGCACCTGCTTCTAAGCAGTCGATTGCTCGTTGGTTTTGTAACAAAATTCAACTTGTACATTCTGTGGCAGGCCTGCCACAGCCTAAATCTGTTAAGGCCCATTCCGCAAGGAAGGTGGGCTCATCTTGGGCGGCTGCCCGAGGGGTCTCGGCATTACAACTCTGCCGAGCAGCTACGTGGTCAGGGGAGAACACGTTTGTAAATTTTTACAAATTTGATACCCTGGCAAAGGAGGACCTGGAGTTCTCTCATTCGGTGCTGCAGAGTCATCCGCACTCTCCCGCCCGTTTGGGAGCTTTGGTATAATCCCCATGGTCCTTTCAGGAACCCCAGCATCCACTTAGGACGATAGAGAAAATAAGAATTTACTTACCGATAATTCTATTTCTCGGAGTCCGTAGTGGATGCTGGGCGCCCATCCCAAGTGCGGATTATCTGCAATACTTGTACATAGTTATTGTTAACTAATTCGGGTTATTGTTTAGGAAGCCATCTTTCAGAGGCTCCTCTGTTATCATACTGTTAACTGGGTTTACATCACAAGTTGTACGGTGTGATTGGTGTGGCTGGTATGAGTCTTACCCGGGATTCAAAATCCTCCCTTATTGTGTACGCTCGTCCGGGCACAGTACCTAACTGGAGTCTGGAGGAGGGTCATAGGGGGAGGAGCCAGTACACACCACCTGACCTGTAAAAGCTTTACTTTTGTGCCCTGTCTCCTGCGGAGCCGCTATTCCCCATGGTCCTTTCAGGAACCCCAGCATCCACTACGGACTCCGAGAAATAGAATTATCGGTAAGTAAATTCTTATTTTTCTGGGGCTAGCCACAAATTTTATGTACCCCAGCAATGTAAGAAGGAGGGATCGCAGCAGGTATCTCCCCAGAAGTGGCCGCTGTGTGATCTTAGCTGACCGCGCATGCGCAGGAGCCCCGGCAGCCATCACAGCAGATGGCAGGCATGAGATCCTTTCGGAGCCCTTGTTCCTGCAGGTGCTGATTGATACATCAGCTCATTGTGATCACATATTGCAATGTGATCCTGGGAAGTAAGATCCCGCTCAGATCACATTGAATATACGATCTATGATAAATGGCCCCCAGTGTGCTATACCGTCCTGAGCAGTAGGGAGAGGTGTTATCAGCGTGTTATGTATTTATGTAGTGAGTTGTACATCCCAGTGTCACATGGTACAGGTGTAATTCTGTGTGTAGCCTCTTTCTGAGCCTGTTACCTATGGTTACAGCGGTTTCCTTTCTTTCTCTGCCAGTTTCTATGCAGCGGAGATTGTGTGTGGACTGGAACATCTGCATTCCAAGGGCTACATCCATCGGTAAGTACATCTGTCCTCTCATTGTAGTAGATCATAGTTTCCTGTCTCAGTTCTGACGCTATTATTATATGTCTTTGTACACTTGTGTCTTATTTACAATGATGAGTGCAGGAGACTGACCATACACAGATAGGGCCTGATGCTGGGTTGTATGGAAATCACCCTGAGCTGCGTGCATGGAAGACGTGTGTATATTCCCCATATGCAGAGCTGTAGGTGTCTTGCTGTGCGCCCGCCTTCTATGTGTATGATTGGTTTACTTCTAGTCACCGCTATCAGTGCACACTTGTAACTACCCTATACTAGGTGTAATAGATACACCTGGTCACAGCCATATTTATTTACTCTTACACCTAGAATAGCCGCAGTGATACACCCTCACTGAGCTTGGTCTATATGAGACATACGTCCCAACATCGTCACTGTCCAAGTAGGGACACTGCTGCGCGCCAAAGGTACACGCCCATGAAAAGTGGCAGTGGCCTCATGATAAGGGGGTGTGGCTTTGTGGAAATGCCTGTGATCACGAGCCACAAGCCCTTTTCCATCACTATGGGGGCATACCCAGTGCTCTGTGAGCACATGTGCACAGCATCTATTCACTGCTGTGGAGCAGCAGCTTAATGAAGGACAGGAGCCTACCAACTGCCCCTCCCACCATGGTACACTGCAGCCCACGGGTGGGACAGTCCCAAAAACGGGACTGTCCCGTGAAAATCGGGATAGTTGGGAGGTATATATGAGAGTCGCCAGCTACAGCCCACTTGCCCTTCTTCAGTCTAGGTGTAGATGCGATAGGAATGCATAGACTTTTACAACTTCATTTGCATACTGCATATTCAGCTTTGTTTCAGCTCCATAACCTGTATCTATTCCTCTTAAATTTTACATTTGTTTCCAATAAACCTATGTGCCTAGTGAAATGGTTCTCAAACTGTGTGCCATGGCGCCCTGGGGTGCCTCAGTACACTTGCATGGGTGCCTTGGATTGGTGTTTCAGTACCAATTCAAATTATTTATGGTCAATGAATGTAATAGACAAAACCAGTGCTGGTGGCTTCAAATCATATGATATGTGGACAAACTGTCCCTTACCACATAACAGAACCTGAGGATGACATGTAAACAAAATTTACTTAATTTAATATTTCTTTCTAAACTGTTGGCCTAGGGGTCTCGTGAAAAAAAAACGGATACTCTAGGGCGCCATGCTTCAAAAAAAGTTTGGGAACCACTGGCCTAGTATAACTTTTTCCACAGTGCTGTTGTTTTTCTTGTATTATTCTCTTCTGCAACTGCATAAAAGAACAAATAGGGAGTGTGTATATAATGTGCCAGTTCTCCCCTGGTGGTATTACATCAGTGTATCAGTGTGGCCCGCTGCTGTTTAGTGCTTATATATATACAGTACTTCAAAAAGAGCAGCACTCAGGGACAATAATTAGTATGAACAGTGTATTCACCAAACTGACGTTTCTAGGTTTAATGCCTTTTCTTCAGGGTCACAAACATAACTATAGTAAAGAATCCTATTGAAACGTTGGTAGTGTTATTGCAGTTGTTCTAAATGCTGTCTTCTGGGGTTTTTTTGCATATTCTCTCTCTTTCTATACACATTTTTATCAGTGATGTTAACTGATTTTATTAGGGGATCACCATACCACTGCACCCTGCACCCTCCTGCTCATGCCACTTACCTATCAGCGTTGGCCAGGGACAGACTGGCCCACAGGGGAACAGGTGAAATCCATGGTAGGCACAACTACCCCATGGCTGAGGGGCACATTCCGTCCTCTAATGTCAGATTCCAGACTGTGCAGTCAAATGATACAATGTTACCTAAATCATGGTGCCTATGTCCCATCTATCTCACAGTCACAGATCCCACTTTTGCTCCAGAACTGGGGTCTTACTTAAAACAAATGACTTCAACAGATTATAGACATCGACAGACACCCACCTGGAACTTCCCTGCCCGGCCAGTCTGACACTGCATCCTTCACATACTCTCTGATTCAATGCCATACAGACAGTGTCAGAAGTCTCCATCTTTGGTGGGACACCCGAGGATAGACCACCATAAATGTACTGTTTAACTAACGTATTGTTATTGGATTTGTGAAATTGATAATGGGAAAACCCTTTGAAGTGTTTAATTACATATTGAAAGATGTAATTGTAAGTTATGTCATGTGCTGGTCCATCTCAGCAGCTTGTTTTACTTAGAGGATCTTCCTTTTTACAGAGACATCAAACCAGAGAATATTCTCATCCATGGAGACGGCCATATTAAGATTGCAGATTTGGGCCTTGCATTAAACAACATGCATGAAGGAGACGTCGCCACTGAATATGCAGGAACAACAGGCTATATTGCCCCCGAGGTGAGTTATAAAGGATATTAGTGGATTTCTCATATATAGGACTAAATGTAATTGCCTCCCGAGCTGACTGAGGGGGTTATTCAGGTTTGTTAGCATATCAAAAAACACACTAAACCATGGGCAAAACCATGTTGCACTGCAGGTGTGGCAGATGTAACATGTGCAGAGAGAGTTAGATTTGGGTGGGTTATATTGTTTCTGTGCTGGGTAGGGTTGCCAGCCCCCCGAGTTGACTGAGGGGGTTATTCAGGTTTGTTAGCAAATCAAAAAAACACACTAATGGGCAAAACCATGTTACACTGCAGGTGGGGCAGATGTAACATGTGAAGAGAGAGTTAGATTTGGGTGGGTTATATTGTTTCTGTGCAGGGTAGAGTTGCCACCTCATCCCTTTAATCCTGGAGAGTTATGAATAATACAGGTTCTGTGGCTGATTAAATTCAAGCCTGCATTCCACCTGGTTTTAATCAGCCACAAAACCTGTGTAAATCACAGGTCTCCAGGATTAAAGGGATGAGGTGGCAACCCTAGTGCAGGGTAAATACTGGCTGCTTTATTTTTACACTGCAATCTCGATTTCAGTTTGAACACACCCCACCCAAATCACCCCTTGGTTGAAAATGTTTGAGTAAAGCTGGTACCACTAAGGGTTACTACTATCATCCCCACCAACATGTAGGAGGAGGGATCTTCAGGATCTGGGCGCACTATTGCACATGCGCGGTCTGCTGACTGTGCCAGGACAAGTGGAGTGTGCCAGTATCGGAGATATCTGCTGCGGCCTCCCATCTTTGCTCACAAACGCAGCTCATATAGGTTTCTAATTTGTACTGATCCATAGGTTTATGATGTATAGGTATCCATAGGATCCCTCTCCAGTTACTCTTGATATGGCATGAGATATGGGGCCAAGGAGCTTGGTAAATTCAGCAAAACACCAGTCCCTATAGAAACTTATGGGGCTGCTATTGTGAGTGAAAACAGGGAACCACAGCAGGCACTGTATCTCCAATATCTGCTGTGCTACCCTGCACATATATTATTAGAATACTTATTACTTACAGGTACTTTATGACAACATGTGTAAATAGGCCCCATAAAGTGATAAAGGGCCTAATTCAGTAAGGATTGCAAAATCTGCTAATTAGCAGAATTCGCAATCCTTTTGCTTGCATGCTGACCGCCGCCTCACCCCCTTGATGAAGCAGAAATTGCGATCGCATTGCAATTTCTGCTTTAATGAAGGAATTAGTGATCGCTATTTGCAATCCAACCTGAATTAGCCCCTAAATCAGTAAATATAATATATTATTTTTTATGTTTATAACATTTACCAGTATAATTATTCTAACCAGTGATGCGTTACTTGTATGTATTATTTCCTTTGATACATGTGAATTCCCCAAAGGAAATATTGCTCTTACACCAATGTATTTTAGTTAGTACAGTGTATACAATGTCAGACTTACATTAACATTATTGTGAATAAACCTATAGCATATAGTAAATTATGTCATTCTCTTACACCAATGTATGTGAGTTAGTACAGTGTATACAATGTCAGACTTACATTAACATTATTCTGAATAAACCTATATTATATAGTAAATTATGTAATTCTATTGGCAGATGGAAGATTTCCTCGGGTATAACACCTCGGCAGACTGGTTCTCATTTGGAGTTGTCCTATTCCAAATGCTGACCGGACAATCCCCGGAAGATAGCAGGCTAGTTGGCGTACAGGACTTTTCATTAGACCCTGATGCTGAAAACATCATTGAAAAGGTGAGTGTGAGTAAGTGCTGAGTATGCAGCTCAGGTTGCCAGATCACTCTTTGACTTTGTTGCAGGATAGAAAACAGAGAGTTGCAGTAAATGGAGTGCATTCACAGGAGGGAAATGTTACCAGTGGAGTACCCCAGGGATCTGTACTTGGGCCAGTGCATTTTAATATCTTTAGTGGTGACATTGCAAATGGCATTAAAGGGAAAATATGCCTTTTTGCAGATGACACAAAGGTATGCAACAGGGTAGACACACCAGGAAGGGTAAAACAAATGATTGAGGATTTAGGTAGACTAGAGGAATGGTCAAGAGCATGGCAATTACAGTTGAATGCCAAAAAATGCAAAATCATGCACTTGGGTCTCAAAAGTCCAAAAGCTAAATATAGTACTAATGGCACTATACTGGAAACTACTGAGGAGGAAAGGGATCTAGGAGTCACTATTTCAGGTGACTTAAAGGCAGTTAAGCAATGTAACAAAGCAATGAGGAAGGCTAGTCAGATGCTTAGTTGCATAGGAAGATGAATCAGCCCCAGAAAAAAAGAAGTAATAATGCCACTGTATAGGTCAGTGATGGCTAACCTTGACACTCTAGCTGTTGTTGAACTACACATCCCAGCATGACCTGCATCAGTTTTAGCATGGCCAAATAACAAAACTGATGTAGGGCATGCTGGGATGTATAGTTCAACAACAGCTGGAGTGTCAGGGTTAGCCATCACTGGTATAGGTCATTGGTACGGCCTCATCTAGAATACTGTGTTCTATTCTGGAGCCCATATCTTCAGAAGGATATTAATACATTAGAGAGTGTACAAAGAAGGGCAGCTAAAATAGTGCATGGCCTACATCACAGAACTTACCCAGAAAGACTAAAATATCTCAATATGTAAAGTATGGAGCAGAGAAGGGAAAGGGGGAACATGATAGAAACTTTCAAATATATCAAGCATTTTAACAAAGTCCAGGAAGGAAACATTCTTCAAATGAAGAGAAGTATTAGAACACAAGGACATACACTGAGACTGGAGGGAGGAGGGTTCAGGGGATATTTGAGGAAAAATGACTTCACAGAAAAAGTAGTGGACAAGTGGAATAGCCTCCCATCAGAGGTGGTAGAGAGTAAGACAGTACAGCAATTTAAGCATGCATGGGAAAGACCTAAGAATATCCTTACAAAGAAATAAGGATCAATGGTTCTTATTTGCCGTCACATTCTGTGTTTCCCAATATTGATACATAAGGTAGCATCGCATCCACCACAGCAATGGAGGGATCACAGCAAGTATCTGAGATACCTACAGCGATCCCTCCTTCATACATTCCAGGGATACATAGTATTTGCGGCTAGCTCCCGGAAACCGGTGTTTTTGGTGTCATTGCCGCAAATACTCTTTGATAAATGGGCCTCTTAGTCTATAATCTCAATGAAGAAGAAATTACCCTTGGAAAAGCTTCTATATTGGTCTTACAGGTTCCCAAGGAAAGGTTTTAATACTTTTCAGTGTCCTGCATCAGTGTTCAGAGACAATTTCCAATTTCTACATAAAGGGCAAGTTACGTTTATTGATGGCAGCTCTGGTTACTGCTATGGGGCGTATGCAATTAGTTCTGATTACATTTCAGAGCTAATGAATTTGCCCCACTCGTATTCATTTAGGGCCGTTTTCAGCAGTTTTGAAGGCATTTTCGCCAATGCCTTTTCACATTCTTTTATTAAGTGAAAAGGAAATGTCGAAAAATGCCCCAAAATTGGCAAAAATGGCCCGAATTTTCGATGGAAAACAAGTCGATTCGCTGATCCACGTGTTTTGCGCTCCTGTCACATTTTTCGCCTAGGCGAAAATATTGCACAGGGCGAATCTCTATTCACCCTAAAAATGGCTAAAAAGCTCAGTTTTTTCACCTAGGCGACAGAAAAGGAGCTAATTGCATACGCCCCTATGTGTGTTATACATTATGTGTGGGGGTAACCCCAGCGCAGACACGCAGCATGTGTATTTCATACCTGTGCCATGTATTAAATGACTGAGCTGAGAACCCAACATACATCATTTCAAACACAGATATCATATACACATTTCTTTTGATGTCTACAAAATGATTCAGTGTAAACGACCTGTTACCTATCACACATTTATTCTTGAATATGATGTGGCAAAAGCCTGACTGTCACTTGTTTGATGCTGCAAGTAAATAATATCTAATGAATGTCTAGCTATATATGGGTCACAATTTCATTTGCAGCTCAGCTGTTAAATAATGATGGTCTTGTTGCTCTTTTCAGCTCCTGTGTGAAGATCCTGATAAGCGTCTGGGTGTGGATGGTGTAATTAGAGACCATCCCTTCTTCTGGAGTATGGATTGGGAGAGGCTAGAGGCCCGCAAGATACCACCCCCATTCATACCCAGCAAAGTAAGTGCACTGTTATACCCCTTTTACACTGCCTGAGGTGGGTCGCACACGGGAGCCTGACACGGGTGCTTCCTGCGTGTGACCTGCCTCAGGCCCCTTGCCACTGCTGTCCCCAATCCGGCATATTGGCGAGTTGGTGATGTCAGCAGTGACGCAGCAGGGATGTCACTTAGAGATGACATGATCTCCAAATGCTGCCTGTCCACACAGAGTGAACAGGAAATGGGTCGCATTGACCCGGCTTCCCGTTCACACAGCACAGTGAGTCGAGTTGAACACGTGTTCAACCCTGCTCGCTACCTGAGTTAGAATACGGGTAGCTCGGCCCGGTTTATTGCAACTGGGCCCTTTCAGACCACACAGCAACACGGGTTATGCGCGCTCATGTGCAATAACCCATGTTAAAAGTTGGCGGTCTAATAGTATTGTACTGTGTGTGTCTGTGGTGTGTATGTATAAAGCTGCCATGGCTCATTTCTTACTGACATTTGGTGTAGTCGTTGTATAGATTGCAGCCAGATGATAATTGGTAAAGGCGAATGTGAATTCCCCTGATATCAATAAAATATTATTATATACTTGTATTGTCTGACAGGATTGGGCTGGCGGTGGGGATCCCGGCGGTCAGAATACCGCCCCAGGATCCCGGTCGCAGAATGCTGGGGAAGGGGAGGCGAAGGCAACAAAGCCCTTTGCGGGCTCGTGGCTTGCTATGCTCGCCACAGGTTCTGTTCCCACTCTATTGGTGTCATGGACACACACAAGTGGGAATGGTCCCTGTTAGTCGGCATACCGACTGTAGGGCTTTTGATTGCTCATGATCCCGGCGCCAGCATGGTGACCGCCAGGATCCCAAACGCCGGTCACATGACCAGATCCCGTCTGACATATATACAGTAAGGGCGTTTTCTCTCCCTATTTAGATAAAATACATGTCTCTTATTTCTTCTCTCTGCAGCCACCTAAGAAGTCGCTTCCACACCTGGCGTTCTCAGATCTTCTGTCAGCTACACCATCAGCCTGTGAGTCACCAATTAGTTCCGTCCACCAGGAACTCTTCCGGGGATTCTCATTTGAGAACAGGATATAGCTGTCCTGCTGCAGATTACATCGGGGACCCCTTCATGAGCTCTGCTGCACTTGATATGGCATAACATCACCATCCATTCTCTGAGGCCCTTGTAACCAGTAACTATATCATCTGACGTTTCCTCAATGAAGATGAGATCTTTAAACATCCTTGCCATCCTTGCCATAATAACATCATTTATTTAAATGTACACTGCAGTGAGCTTCTGAGCCTCTACGTCCCAAGCTCCAGTATCCATCAGAGGATGATAGAGAAGTAAGATCTAAGGAGTGTGATTGGCCGGCTATGGGGAAGGCGGAGGCCGGACTTTTTTTCTCTCTATCATCCTCCCACAAAGGAGAGGGATATAATAAGTCATCCAACTATTATACCATCATTTATGTAAATTTACACTCTGCGTGAGCTTGTGAGCCTCTACATCCAAAGCTCCAATATCCCACTCCCCTTATACTGTATATACATGTAATGGCTGCGCTCCCCTGTAAATTTGTCACACGTCACTACCATTTCCAGTATTCCACCTACTGGTTCTGAGCTCTCATATCCCTATTGTATTCTAGACCTAGTTACTCCTGTCTTGTCCTCGATCACAGACTCTAGTTTTTACCTCTTTGGATCTCCCCGTTTTTCCCTGGCACTATAGTACCACCCTCTTTCTCTTGTTTTCTGTCTTGACCAGCTCCTCTCTTCTTTGAGTCTTTCGTTCTATCGGCATTGACTTGGGTCACTCAGTCAAAGGTTAAGCTCATACTACCACCAGTGGCGTAAGTCCTGATGGCATCCCAGTACCGGTAGGCACATAAAGCCTTATGGGAAAAGCGGCTATTATAGGCAAGAAGACCTACTGGTGAGTTCTACGAGTCTTAACCCAGGGTGTACAAGGGTCACTGTCCAGAAGATCTTCAGGGGCAACAAACCCTTCTGAGAGAAGATTCTTCAGTTGTAACAAAATTTTGTATACAAATGAATTTTAACTTATATACCTATATATTTATTACAGCTCTGCCTATTATTACAGAGTAAATATATAAATTGTATATTTTTATCTCAGAAAAGTTTTTATTAAAACACTACATGTCATACAATAAAGACATTGTAAATACAACATTTTCAGTGTACAGTCTCTTCATTGTAGGGAGATAAGATACAATATTTTCAAAAAAGAAGACAATATGCAAATATAACGTGTGGTCGCGGATAGAGTGTATTTAAAATAGAATTTCAATATCCGGCAATGAAAAGATACAATTTAAATCATCACCAAAACAAATTTAAATATTGTGTTTTACCATGAATTGAAGATATCTAAATATTGCTGTAGTATTATCTTGCGGGCTGCCGTACTGACCACTAAAAGAAGTCATCTACATCCTCTGCTGACTCTCATTGAGGGTTGAATCATGCCAAATATTGCCCATTCTGCGGTGAAGGGAACATAGGGAGTAATTCAGACCTGATTGCTGCTGTGCGTCTTCGCACAGCGTGCAGTCAGATCTGAATTGTGCATATGTATGCAGTGCAATGCGCAGGCACGACGGACCGCAGCAATGGGGATCGCTGGTCAGCATCGGGATGGTGCAGTATATCCGATTGCATGGTCATTCGCAAGGTTATTGACAGGAGGAGGCTGTTTGTGGGTTGCAACTGACCAATTCCAGGGCAACTGACCGTTTCCAGGCAGTGTCCGTACAAATGCAGGCATGTCAAAGCATTTTCAGGGAGGGTGTCTGACATCAGCTCCGGCCCCGATCAGCAAAAAGCAATCACAGCGGCTGAGCAAGTCCTGGGCTAAGCAGAGCCTGCACAAAATCAGTTTGTGCAGCTCTTCTACACATCCGAACGCACACTTGCACAGCGAATTCACCCACCCCCTGTAGGCGGCGACTATCTGGTCGCAGGGCAGTAAAAAATGCAGCCCTGCGATCAGGTCTGAATTACCCCCATAGGTAAGTAATGATGCTTCAGCATATTGTTAAACTTGCAACCAGAATCTCCTAACTAATGGGCACAACCAAAGACAGTGATAAAGATCTGCATTGGATTCCCCACATCTATAGCAGGCATGGGTAAGAGATTGTCCCATGAGGAAACTCCTATGTGGTGACTGATAAACTCTGTGAAAAATGTCTAAAAACATTTCTGTATATATTGAAGAGGGCAAGATTCTGCATGAAGTTGAAAGAGCAGCAAGACAATCTTTGATTTCATAATTAGGAAATTTAGACAACCAATGTGCCAGCCCTTTAGTTGAAGCTGAATAATCTAAGTTGATTCTGAAATGTTGATAATAATGGGAAATAGCTTTTTTCAACATATCAGGTTTAGTTAGAAGGGCATATTCTGGATTTTCCCAGTCATTGTCCGAGAACATCCGTATCATAGATGTAGTATAATGTTTGGCTTGCATCAAATTACCCCCCCCCCCCCCAATAATTCCCTCTCCAGAGAGGTATTAGCATAGTTGTCACATCCAGAGAGCCAATCGGATACCTAAACATCGCTGCATTATTACAATGCTGTATATCGGGGGACCCCACCCCTCTATTCCACTTAGGCTGTTGTAATTTAATCAAGCTGATCTTTGGCCTTTTACCATGCCAGATAAAATGTCTAAAAAGTGTATAAAGACGTTGCATATCTTTTTGCGAGATAAATAGGGGGAGGGCCTGAATGAGATAATTAGTCTCGGGAAAGAAATCATTTTGATTAGATTTAATCCTATGTATGACATGGGAAGGTTTTTCCAGCTTTCAAACTCATCTGAGATCCGCTTAATGATGAGTGTGTAATTAAATGTATATAAGTTAGATAGCTGACAAGGAATTTTGACTCCTAAACATGTGAAGTTGTCTCTAGCCCATTTCAGTGGAGTATCTCCAAGGATCCGATTCTGAAATGTCCCATTTCCCAGGGAAGGAGCTACAGATTTACCACAAATCCTGATACGTCAAAGCATCTCAATACTTCAAAAATATGGGTTAGAGATTCAGTGTGGTTAGAAATATAAAGAAGTACATCATCCGCAAATACTGTTAGTTTAACCACCCTTCATCCCACAGATATGCCTTTATAAGTTTTGTCTGCTTCTAGGATGCGGAATTAGGGGATCAATAGCAAGATTAAATAGTATGGGTGATAGCGGACATCCCTAACAAGTAGAGATGAGCGGGTTCCCCACACATCTCTTCTAACAAGTGCCATTAATCATTATATTTGTAATAGGGGATGGATACAGGTATTAATGTTTATAAAAACGTACCGAAGAATCTTTTTTGCAGAACCTAAAAAAGATGAGGCCATAAGACTGTGTCAAAGTCCCTAGCTGTGCCAAGTAAGATATTGTTGTATGATTTTGACCTAGAGGATGCTGCTACCGCAGCAAGTGCTGCTCTAACCACCCGAGCTGAGTGTCGGCTGTGTACGAACCCTACTTGATGTGGAGTGAGTAGGTCAGGTAGAATGTTTTGTAACCTATCCGCCATTATCTTCGCCAAAAGCTTAACTTTAGTATCAGTAGACTGATCGGTCTTTAAGAATTTAGTAATGTCACATCCCTTTGGGGCTTAGGAAGTAATACAGTGGTAGCATTTGTGAAATGAGGGAAAGGGGTATGATTATACACCAAACAGTTAAACAGATCTACCAGAGCTGGAGCTACCGGCTGTTGCAGTAATTTATAATATTCATTAGATAGCCCTTCTGGGCCAGGAGATATACCCAAGTGTAGATGAGAAATCACAGAAACTATTTCAGTAATAGTGATTGAACTACTAAGCAGTTCTCGTTTGGCTGGTGAGTCATACCACCCCCATGTTGTAATCCTCCCCCCACCCGCAAAGTGCCTTTTACTTCTCCCTCAAACTGATAGTTTCCCCCCAGACTTACATAATCCCCCATATTGTCAGACACTCCACCATCCTGCCATACATAGCCCCCATACTGCCATACTTCCCCATTCCCAAACAAACTGCTTCCTTTTCCTTCCCCACCACACACACAGTTAGTGGCTGTTTTATATGACTCCCTTCTGCTAGTGTTGTAATGCGCTGCAGCCCTGGGTTGGCTAATATAGAATATATATTAATGTAAAAAAAACAAAAAAACATGTTCATTCAGTATGCAACGCCATAGAAAGCTCTGGTGGAGCATTTCAGATGGAGGTGTCTCTCCAAAAGCATTGGGGGCCCCATCAATGTTTTGTAATAGGGGACCATAAAAGTCTAGTTAGCACCCTGGCTCCTTTAATTACATGGTGTATTGCAGGGGAAAACCTGCAAATCCAGCGGTACTTATACGCGCATGCTGGCGGGATATCTGAGTACCCAGAAACCCCCCTGCCAGCCGATCCATTGCTGTGCTGGCACAATTTATTTATTTATTTTCACGGCGCTCCAAATAGCTGTGGCAGTGAGTGAGCTACCGCACATGAACGGCCAGAGCCGGATTAAGACCATGGGGGCCCGGGGCACTTAAGACAGTGGGGCCCCTAATAAAGAGGAGGCAGATGAAAAAAAAAAAATTATATATATATATATATATATATATATACATACATACATACAGCTATCAGTAGGCTCATGGTATCTGATCTAAGACTTGCTGACCCTAGCTGATTGAATAATAGCTGCTAAATGTTGTCTTATTATGCACCAGGTCCTCTGTAAAAAGGAACCTTACATCAGGTTATACTGACATTGGTGTTTTGCCCAGATGTTGTGAAGTGCCTATCTTGATAAAGGTCCACATATGGACCGAAACGTCGATGATTGACGGCATCACTTTTGAACCTGATTAAACTGAGTTGATTCAACAATTGGATTCATAGACTGATTTCGGCGAGAGTGCACCTTCCACTTCGGTGGTAGTTGCGGCATACATACATACAGTATATGTGTGTATATATATATATAGATAGATAGATAGATAGATAGATAGATAGATACAGGCAGCAGCTTAGTAAAATTTGCCTTCCCTGCACTCCCGTGCCCCCTGCAGCGGCAGCCGCACAGACAGGACAGCTGAGCTGAGCGACGGCTCAGCTGTCCAATGATGTATGAATGAAGCAGCCTGCCGCTCAGTCATTGGTTGGGCACGCAGCTTGCAGGGGCAGGCTGCTTCGTTCATACATTATTGGACATCTGAGCCGTCGCTCCGCTCAGCTGACCTGTCTCTGCGGTCGCCGCTGCAGTGGGAACAGGAGCCGGGGAGCGCAGCACCGCAGATCGGATCGAAAGAGAGATCCAATCTGTGGTGTGGCAGGGGGCCCTTTTGTAAAGGGGTGCCCGGGGTACATACCCCCACGCCCCCCCCCCCCCCCCTTAATCCATCTCTGTGAACGGCAGCTCCTCGTGATGAAAAGCGTTGGCGTGGTAATTGGACACTGGATGTACCTACATCGCTGTTGACTTGATCCTGTGAGGTCCCGGGAGGGATCGGTTGATGAGCTGTGACCGGCGGCTGTTCCACTGGTGCTATCCGGAGGTGCCGTGTGTGTGATAACATCGTGCTGCTTATCTCTTTCTGAGATGTATGTATATGTATACTTCTTTTTATTAAATGCTCACAACTTTTACTGATATCCACGCTCCTCATTTGTTCTTTTACATATATATATATATATATATATATATATATGTGTGTGTGTGTGTACAAAGGACAGGTGACCGGCACTCCCTGATCAAAAGCTTACTTGACCAGGTGCCATCCAATAGTAATAAAGTTTCTGGAGGATAGAGAACGGCACTCACAGGTCTTCATACTCACATACGCTGATTCAATAGTCTGTACGACTTTGTAGCAGGTCAACGTTACATTTTAATCAAAATTTGGTCATGACATAAAAACAAATAGACAAAATCTCAGATTATATAACAGAAAAAAAGAACCTCCACCACGACCATCCCCACGCTTAGCCTCCACACCGGCAAGGGTTGATGATGTCACAAACCCGCGTCGTGCGCCCATCTGCGCCGATGTCATAGAAACCCGCCAGGTATGCAGCGCTGTGCTAAAGACTAAAAGACAATAATTATACACCAAGCGTTTACTGTTTAAAAACCACAAGATGGCAGCAGAGAGTGATCACTAACAACTTATTTGTTATACAGGTTGAGTATCCCATATCCAAATATTCCGAAATACGGAATATTCCAAAATACGGACTTTTTTGAGTGAGACTGAGATAGTGAACCTTTGTTTTCTGATGACTCAATGTACTCAAACCTTGTTTAATACACAAAATAATTAAAAATATTGTATTAAATGACCTTCAGGCTGTGTGTATAAGGTGTATATGAAACATAAATGCATTCTGTGCTTAGACTTGGGTCCCATCGCCATGATATCTCATTATGGTATGCAATTATTCCAAAATACGGAATAATCCGATATCCAAAATACCTCTGGTCCCAAGCATTTTGGATAAGGGATACTCAACCTGTATAAAGAAAATATACTCCAGTAGATTAAGGGGGTCATTCCGATCTGATCGCACGCTGCCATTTTTCGCAGCGCAGCGATCAGGTCACTACTGCGCATGCGTATGCACCGCAATGCGTAGGCGCGTCGTACGGTTACAAAGCGGATCGTTGCTGGGCGATGGGTTTAACGAATAATCCATTCGCACAGCCGATTGCAAGAAGATTGACAGGAAGAAGGCATTCATGGGTGTCAACTGACCGTTTTCAGGGAGTGGTTGGAAAAACACAGGCGTGTCCAAGCCGGCAGGGCCGAAACTAGGATTTTTGGCACCCGGGGCAAGGAGGTAATTTAGTGCGCCCCCTACAAAAAAATAAAAATAAATTTAAATTAAATAAATAAAAATCTAAAAATAAAGTAATAAATAAAAATAAATAAATAAAATAAATACAAAATGAATAAAAAGTAAAATAAAATAAAAACGAACAAAATAAAAATAAAAATAAAAGAAATTAAAAATGTAATACTAAAAATAAAACAAAATAAAAAATTATATATGTGTGTGTATATATATATATATATATATAAATATACATACATATATATATATATATATATATATACATACATACACACACACACACTGTATATATATATATATATATATACTGTATATATACACATACTGTATACTATATATACATATATTATAAAGCCTCCTGCCCAGCCTCCCTCCCCCCTTCACAATGCCCACTTGCCTTAGCCCAAAGTGGGGGGTGCGATTACCTTTTGCTGGCTCTGTACCCTCCCAGCTTCCCTCCGGAGGTGCAGTCAAGCAGTCAGGCAGCCGGGCAGGAGAGTGTGTGGAGGCACTGCCAGGCGGGAGGGCAGAGGGAGGCTATGGAGTCCGGTGGTTGCACACTCAAAGAGAGATGGAGACTTTGCAGCAGCGGCTGGACCATGTCGTGACGGTGTAATATGCGGCTGCAGGAGGTGATCGCGGTGGGCAGGTGGGGAGGAGCAACTGGGTGAGGGACCTGGGAAGAGTTCTCCGCGCCTCCTTAAGGTCCGGCACCTGGGGCATGTGACCCCTTAGCACCCCCCTGGTTACGGCCGTGCCAAGCGTTTGCAGGGCAGGTGTCCGACGTCAATTCCGGTACCGGACAGGCTGAAGTGATCGCATCAGCTGTGTAAGTTCAGACCTACTCAGAAACTGCACAAACTATTTTTGTAGTGCTCGGCTGCACAGGCATTAGCACACTTGCAATGCTAAAATACACTACCCTGTGGTGGCAACTATTCATTTGTACGGCTGCAAAAAGTAGCTAACGAGCGATCAACTCTGAATGACCCCCTAAGTGCAGAAATAACACACTGATAAGTCCTGTAAAGATAAATATCAGCACATTATTAGAACAATTTAGCAACATAACAATAGTATAAATGAAGATGCCCTATTACTATAGCGAAAAATATATTTTATAGAAAACATCCAAAGATAATTGTCTCATTTAGTCCAAATGGTGGCACTGTGCGTAATTAGAATATCCACCGAGCCTCCATACGTAATAATTGTGTCCCATGATCGCCTCCTCGGATATTTTGGGGGACATGGTCAATGATTTTATGACGCATGCTTGCCAAAGGGTGTTTTGCTTCCCTAAAGTGGCGAGCAACCGGTTGTTCTTGTACTTTGTCATCAAGTGATGCACGAATCGCCTGTCGGGTGAGAGCCATGCGTTCTCTGAATTGTCTGATCATTTTACCAATATATATTTCTCCGCAAGGACACTTAATGTAATAAATGACATAAGAACTGAGACAGGAGAGAACATGTTTGATTTTAATCTTCACACCAGATTGAGAATGTGTAAATGTGGGACCATTCCATAAAGCTGCAAGTAGTGCATCCTAAACATTTGCAGCAGCCTGGTTGACGCAATAGAAAGTTTGATGGATGCACTGTATCCAACCAATATCATTACGAACTAGAATTTCCTACAAATTCCTATTTCTTTTATAACTTGGCATTCATTTTGAATTTTTAAACATTTTTAGGCCAGGATCACCCGTTATGAGAACCGAGCGAAATAACTGTGGCGGGAAAGAACGTCAGTTTCACCAATCTGTGTGCAATTGGTTATTTGAGGTGCACTCCCCTCCTGACTAGTAGTTAGCTGTACCACCCCGATGGGGGGCAGTATCACAACCTGGAAGGTGGGTAGTTCAGCGAGTCTGAGTTGATACCTTCTTGTTTGATTGTACTGTTGGTTATATGGGCACACTGGGCGATCTACCCGTGCAATGCTTGTTTATGGTATGCACCAATGGCACACCTCAGCCAATAGAACGTTTATTATCGGCTATAGTTTTTTGTTTTTTTCCCGTTTTCATGTTGTTATAACTATATGGGTGATACTGTTGAACAAAAGGTACTTTGTGGGATTGAGCATCATTATGTTTAGACCCAGTAAGGGAATAAATTCTAGATATTGCTAACACCTGTTGTTTAATGGTCTTCAGCCGTGTCACACTTTCTTCCCCCTATCTTCCTTCATAGGTGTTCCCCCGGTCCCCGCAGCGCATTGAAGCCCTGCAATGCCTACGGTAACAGGGCTCCTCTGACATCAAAGACAGAGACACGGAGGGACACTGTGGCTTTATCTCTGTCAGCGTAGCAGTGCACCCACTCTCACCCATTTTTCGCTCCTATGATGAGGATGGGCAGCAGATGGAGGTGACTGCGAATTATGCTGTACTATTCTTTACAATTTCTTACCAGCTTTTAACAATAATAACTGAACAAGCTGTATATAATAACTGAACAAGCTGTATATACTTCCAATATAGGTGCACCTATGGTTCTACTTTGTCAACAAAAACAAGATTGATCATACTAGGTGAGACGGTGAAGAGAAAGGAGACAATTTGTGTGTGATCATTTCACTAAATATGGGTACCCATAATTGCAAATGACTTTGTCCTCACCAGAAAATGGGGAAACATGTAATGGATATTCATAAATGAGAAAACTAATGCCTCCAACATATGATACATGACATCTATAGATTTTACGATCAGATGTGAAGACAATTTAGGGGCCGAATAAGCTCACGTGATTAAATATGCAACTGACACCTGTGATTAATTGGTGATATATATGTTCAAACGTATCGTTATTCTTGTGAACATGCCCCTCCGTGGGTAACAATTACAATCGATGTGAAAGTGATATCCAATGTTTTCTGTATGCACAAATAGATATGTCTGTTAAGCTCCTGTGAGGACAAACTGTGAGGTTGTTGAGGTATAACTCATATTCATAGGGAAATAACAATGGAGAGAAATTGTGCCTGGATTATTTTTCAGCAGCATTGTAGATGTGATTTATTGGTTACAAATACCACATACAATATACAGGTTGAGTATCCCATATCCAAAATTCTTGGGACCAGAAGTATTTTGGATATCGGATTTTTCTGTATTTTGCAATAATTGCATACCATAATGAGATATCATGGCGATGGGACCTAAATCTAAGCACAGAATGCATTTATGTTACATATACACCTTATACATACAGCCTGAAGGTCATTTAATACAATATTTTTAATAACTGTGTAGTAAACAAAGTTTGTGTACATTGAGCCATCAGAAAACAAAGGTTTCACTATTTGAGTCTCCCTCAAAAAAATCTGTATTTCGGGACATTCCGCATTTCGGAATATCTGAATATGGGATACTCAACCTGTATAACATTCTAAGTGGCAATATAGAACCTGTAAAGGTATAAGGGTTATTCACAAACCAACCTGAATGGGAGCGCTTTAAGCCTAATCTAATTTTATGTGCATGCATAGGCAATAAATGCAAAGGATGTGAAAATTATACCAAATGCGTTTTGTGGACAATATGCATAAATTGTTATGTCTGCTAAGCTCCCATGAAGATAAATCTGAGGCTTGTTAAGGTGTAATCCACATTTATAAGAAATCAATTATGGAGTGAAACCATGCCAGTAAGAATATCATCGCTTTAGGTTGCTGAGGAAGAGATACAACCACCTTGTAACAGTGTTGCAGAAGTGATTCAGTGGCTACAAATAGCAGCCACTTAACAGTCCAAGCAGCATTGCAGAACTCATAGAGCAGTGATTTTCAACTTTTTTTTAGTCACGGCACACCGAATAATATTTTAAAATTCCCAGGGCACACCATCAGTTCCCCACAGAAAAAAAACAAAAAACACACATTGGCCCTCACAGTAAAGAAAAATCCACACATACATTGGCCTACACAGTTGCTCCCCACATAAATCATGTTGCTCACACATAAATCAATCACATTTCTCCCCACATAAATCGTATTGCTCCCCACATTAATTATTCACATTGTTCCCCCCCTAAATCCATATAAATCCTTATTCTCCCCACATAAATCTTATTGTTCCCCACAGGAGAAATAAAATAACAAATATTAGCCCCTACCGGTCAGCTGTCCTCCTCCCTGTCCCTCGGTTGCGGGCGTTCATAGTGGAGTGCTGCAAATACTGAGCAGGGGGCGGTTGGGCAGGTGTGGATGTGGGTTGGAAAGGAAAGCTGTGTATGCAGGCAGGAACTGGAAGATGTGTAAGCAGGCAAGTGGGTTGGCTGGGTGGTAGACGCGGCAGCAGTGACCTATGATATCACACCGCCGCGTCTTCAAGTCATAGGTCACGGCCGGAGCATGACTGATCCTCTAAAAAGAGCCCGGGCCAACAGTTCACTCTGAAGGTGCAGGACACTGCTCTGGCTCCGTGGCACACCTTGCAACTGGTCGCGGCACACTAGTGTGCCACGGCACACTGGTTGAAAAAGCCTGTCATAGAGGAACATTGTCTATTTGTAAATCAATACTAATGAGAGAGGGTTAATTTTGTTTCTCCTTATAAAACAAATTGGGATGAAAAATCTTTAGCATTTTATTTGGACACCACCACAGGTCCATTCAGCACAATTGGTGGATGAAATTAATCCACATGATCTTGGCTTTGACACTTAAAAATCTGATAGATTACGCATGTGAACTGTAGTATATGTCATATGGATACTTATAAATGTGGTGAGCACAGATACGTGCATATACATACATACATACATACACACGGGCATGTGATGATTAGCTCTGCCAGGAAATATTTATAGATCCTGCAATATTAAGCCACCAATTATCTGCCCTTAAGGTTGTGAGAGCATGCGATAAATGTGCCCCGCCAGGATCAGGAAATAAATTATTTCCACTCTAAAAAAGAATAAATTTTTAACTAATATAGGGGAGACAGTTACAATTGCCTTAGCGCTTTGTTGTATATATTTCTATTACTGTTCTTTTTTTCTTCCCCTTTTATATTATATAGGTAAGAAATAAAAGTTACGTTTTAATAATATACATAATTTCTCTCCAAATTCTGTTATTGTATATATGTGTGTGTGTGTGTGTGTGTGTGTGTGTGTGTGTGTGTATATATATATATATATATATCATAAAAGAGTGCTCCTAAAAGGAATTTTCTCTGGGGCTAGTCCCCACAAATCGTGTTTATGTAACGTTTTTAAAAATTCCAGGAGCACCTCCAGCCATAGCAATGAATATATAGAATTTACTACTGGATTAAAAATAGCTGGTTCTAGTAAAATGACATCATTGAATATCATGGATTAATAAGTCTGGTGCAGGATACAATTTTAGTTTTAGAAACACTCTTATACAGAGAAGAAGTCATTAGAAGTGAGGAAAGAATTTTCTTTCAAGGCCTGACCAGAAATTAGCAAAATGATGTATGTCACCTTAGTCCTGGCTGTGGGAACCGGTAATGCGTAAGGTAACCATGCTGGGACCAATATTGTGTCTGGTAACCAGGTTGGAACTGGTAGTGCATTAGGTAACCAGGCTGGAACTGGTATTGCGTCTGGTACCGGACTAGTACTGGTGATGCGTGACAGAGATATTGCACTTGAATATACATGATCCTGTTGGACCAGGAAGTCATCTGAAGATACAACATTGTACTGGCAACTAGCCAGTACTCCAGAAAGGCTTTAAATAGGTTTTGCTGGCCCCTGATTGGCTTCCAGAAAATATGAACCTAAGAAGCATTTTCATCAGAGGCGCTGCGGCCAGCTGGTTAATTCTAATACAGCAGCGGTGGGACTTCAGAGAGGAAGGCTGTTGGCGTGATGTGCAGGAGGAAGCAGCAGGGACCAGACACCAGAATACAACAGCTCGAGTCGAGAGACACAGCACAGAAGTAAGTATCAAGCTTTAAAACCCTAGAGCGTGACATACTGATTACCCTGAAAATTTCCATAGAGAATCACCAATATACCTCTGCATGCCAATTTTCATGTTTTGATTTGTCGAAGTCAGAAAAATGTCTCTATGCACGTTGCCATATTTGCACCGCACACTGGTCCGTGCTGCGCATGCGTGCGCTCTCCCGTGAAGGCGCATACCCGCAATAGCGTGCACTCGCAGGCGCGGTATGCGTATTTACGGTAGAGTTTACGTAGTCGTAGCGTGCGACCCATTCGTTACAACTGTTCACAATTAATGTAGTTTATAGATCATGGTCCCTTTGATAGATTCTGAAAGTTTGGTTAAAATAGAATGTCCCTGAGCTGAGGAGTCCCTCTTTGCATCGTACGAAGGGTCTAACAGGAATCATACAGCAGTGTTTGGTACCCATCGGAAGAGTATTTAATTAGCAATATTCCGGTGTTGGTTTGGAGCGTATTAATTGCTCGTGCGAATAGTTATGGACATAAGAAGTTATGTCCATTTATTTATTATTATTTGTTCTTACTTAGTCATGCATCTGAACAGTTGGAGACAGGCATCAGTAGGTCTCAAATGTCTCTTTGACCTCAGAGATCCCCCAAACAATAGTTTGCATGTTAAGAGGGCCTCATATCTAACACCTGTGTTTACAAATGGGGCTGGATTTGTATACAGGAGAATGAGGGCTGAGATGTCATTGTCTCAACTGAAAGTGGACATCATGAATATAGAACAAAACCCAGACAGGATTCTGTTTTGTATTCGCCAAACAATAGCTTCTCACTAGACAGGAATGTGTTGGTCATCACCCATTGTGTTACATAACCAAGGCCACTGATGCAGCTGGCTCACATGCTGGGAGGGACACACACTTCCTGTGGTTGACACACCCCCACAGCTGGAATGCAGGTATGATATACCCACTGGAGATCACAGGGCTGACTGACTGACACTCAGAACTAAGCTAGCATCAAGCAGCATGGCGGCTACATCCCCAGGACAGAATTCCTTCCCAAAGGCTAAGTATAGAATCACATGGCTATAGAAGGAAATATAGACATATTGCTTTCTGGTTTAAATAGGATATTGTAACTTGGCTGTGATGATTGTTGGGTGTTAGTGTTGGTGCCCTGTGGAATATGTGATGGTAGCTGGGATCTTGTTAATCATAAATACCACCATGCAGTACTTTTGAATATGTGCTGGTAGCAATGGCAGGCTGATACTTGTGAGTACCTGGTGGTCTGGTCTTGTGATAACTCATATGCTCTGGTTATAGAGATACTGTGTTTGCTTGAAATTGTGAAAGGTGATTTAGATTGTTTGGAATTGTAAAATCAGAACATATGCATTGTTTTGAGGCTTGGACATTTTGGAATAAAATGTAGTCTAGCTTCTGCCCCATGCGGCATTGTAGGGACGATTGTGTAGCTGGGTGTTGTGTATATAGGGACAGGCAGCATGGGTAAGCTCAAGTACTTTCTAAACAAAGATTCTCAGCATTGATTAACTGCGCAGCGATTGTTCCTCACATGTGTAAGCTTCGCTGCAACCATATTGTCTTTTAATGTTATTGTGAGCCAATCTCTCTCAAATCTCTCTCTCTCTCTTGTCTTCTCATCTTCTCTTATTTCTCCTTAAACTTAACTGTATTGTATTGTAGTGTGTTTCCTGTATAGTTATCTGGTTAGGTGGTTTATGTTATACTGTAGTGTATCATTTGTACTGTGATTCCTTTTTGCAAGTATATTAGTTATAATACATAGTTAATAGGCTTTGGAACCTAAACCAGTATCTGTGTATTTTCTATAGTGTTAAGTGTTCACTTGAGCGTCGGTGACGCTCAAGCAGCTTTGTAGTTAGTCAGGTTACACAAGGTTGCACTTACACCCTGTACTCATATTAAGGTATTCAGTGTATTTCATTGGTATAAGGTTTTAACATAAAGGTATAGTGTTGTGAGCGTCTGCATCGCTGGTGACCTCCTCGTGGTCTCGAGCGTAGGCTACGCTACAGCGAATCATTCCCCTAGACATAACCAATAACGTGTCCTGTGATCACTGGGCCGTGAGCGAACGTGACGCTTGAGCGTCTCGCCTACGGCTTAGCGATCGTTACGCAGATAGCGTACCCATACGGTATTTCTTAAGCAAACAGCGTACAGTGTTCTTAGCTTCATAAAGGGTTGTTTATACGACAAAAGTATTTAGTATTGTCAATTGGGAACTCGTCCTATACTTCTCACATCTGCACTAGGTAGATCAGCAGACATTATCCCCCAGCAAAGGGTGGGAGATTGTCTCATAGTGCTGGCGGGATAAGCGTCTGCTTCGCTTAGATAAAGAGTGCTGAAGGAACCCGGTAACCGGAAGTAAGAACAAAACGCTTGTGTCTTTTTAAAACTGTTTATTTTTCTTTTGTCTTGCGTACGCACGCATATATCTGCATTTCTGTTTCATTTTCGTATATCACTATTCCTGTTTGCCAATTTTATAGTTGATAGAAAGTGCTAAAAAGAGATTTGCTGTTATTTCATAGTAGAGGTAATAGTTAAAGTATAGAACAAACACACGGTTTGTCTGAGATACAAGGCAGTCAGTGTGGATTGCGGTAGATGATCAGGGATCATTTACATTGATAAAAATATATTGTGTTACGGTGGATCTTTGCATTGCGTACACGTGTCGCTAACAAAGACTAGCGTACGCAATCCAAAGGCAGACGCACGCAGCGTTCATTACGCAACGTAGCGTCCGGTTACGCCCACGTAGCTCAAGTTGTGATAAAGTGAAGTAACGCAAAGGCGATAAGTAACGCACAGCGGTAGATAACGCGACGCGGAAAATAACGCAAGTCTATTTTTGGAGAATCTGAAATTTAGTTTAACAGATCCTGCTCCTAATTGGTAACACTGTTGGGCTAAAGACAAATTTCTGCGCAGAAATAGATATAGAAACAAAAGTGTACATGTGTTGAGTGAGTGTGTTTTGTATACAAAAGTTTATATAACTGTAAGGTGGAACCAAAAGGAAAGCCGGGTACTCGTCAAGGGACATACGTGTAAGTGACATATACGGTGGCTAGGGAGGCATCCCTGGTTAAATAATATTTGAGCATTAGAGTATAGCGGACCATAAGGTAACAAGACCAGGAGGTCATAAGGTAACAGACCAGGAGGTCATAAGGTAACAGACCAGGAGGTCATAAGGTAACAGACCAGGAGGTCATAAGGTAACAGACCAGGAGGTCATAAGGTAACAGGTAAAATAGACAAAGAGGTCCGCTATAAAAGTCCAGTGGCACAACGCCTGGGGTGTTGGTGCAGAACCCATATAGGCCATACAAGCTCTTGCTGAAGGAATCGCGGCCGGAAACATCGATTCCATTGATCTTTCAGTACATGACAAGTAGTGCTCGTGTACTGAACGATTGGACCGCACGTAATTGTGTGCAGTAGTTAGTAATCTGACCTAATACCATTAGAGTAAAGTGGTCACAAACGCTATTTGTACATTCTGACGTGATTTGTGTAATTTTTTATTTTTGGAAGGGAAGTTCGCTGGTCACTCAGGAACTATCCAACAACCGATACTTGCTGGGGAACGCGCCCCAGTAAATAAAGGTTCACAGGGGCCCTGGGTTGGGTACAGCAGCTCTGGTTACAGTGATTGCAGCACAGGCCAACGTGGGCGAGAAGTAAGTGGGGTACTTGATAAACCACCACCGCCGGCCTGCCCAAGGACATCTTGGTTTGTTTGTAAGGGTTCGCTGAAAACCTTGAGATAAAGATCCAAGGAGGAATAAGCAACGCCTGCAGATTATGGGGGCCATTTGTTCAGGTAGGGGGCGATCAACCTCGGTTCGGGTTGATTCAGAGAACCGACCAGTTGGGTCGGCACGATATGTAATGTGTGAAAAATACGGTAGTCACACAGAGGTTTTATGTGATGAATGGGAGAGAATGACTGTACAAGACAGGGACAAATTCCCAAGAATAGGTAGCTTCAGTCCAGTAGTGTTACAAAATTTAAGGAGGAGGATAAGTCTCATTGAACCAACGAAGAGACAAAATAAACATTATGAATATTTACAGTTATGGCAACAGGAAAGTGAATTACAAAAAGAGTCTATTGACTTTTCTGACTCTTATCTTGAGAGGAGAGACAGTGGCATCAGGAGAGGGGTTGATTGCGGAGAGAAAGACACAAGGGTGAACAATAAAAACGCTCTTAGCAACTGTAATATAGATTATAAGAATAAGTGTAATAAATGTAACAATGATTATTGTAATACTGTTGAATGTACAACTATTAACCTGTGCAAGCTGCACCCCATGTCAAACCTCCCTCAGGAATACAAACAAGAAAGTGAGCCCAGAACGATGTCGGCACCTCTTCCAGAAGCCATCCTACAAGACATCCAGGTGGACACGACCAAATTGGTAAAGGCAATAATCAAACCCCCTAACGGAGGGTCAGGTGAGGTCGTGTCCACAGGTACGTACAATGTTTTATATCACGCACAAACAAATGTACCCCATATTATAAGACCAAAACAAGGTGATGTAATTGAGTTTAGTCCTGTCAGGGTGATCACAGTCCCCAATGGGAAGACTGACGATCAGGGAACCATTCCCGTCAAGGACAGTGCAATGCGCCATCCCTGGTCCCGGACAGAATTGAGATCAATCATGTCTGATTACCCAGATCCTAGGAAAGATCTAACTGTATGATCAAAGATTCACAGAAGGTATATCAACTCCCTAGACAACGACATAATCATGGTATCCAAGGAATCAGGTAGGTACAGGGAAAGCGGTTGATGGTGATGAGCATCCAAGCGTTTGAGGAGGCATCAAATCAACCAAAACCCCAGGCCATTGGCACATGGAGGAACTTAAGGATTTGTGATCTGTGCAAAAGAGAAGGGCATTGTGCTAGCAACTGTAATAACCCACATAAAGTTAGACCCCCTAGACCAAGAAATGAGCAAAATTACAATACACACCATTATAATCAAGGATCACATAGGCAGGAAAGGTGATTATTAGGAATGGAGGCAAGCCTGAAGTAACGGTTAATGAAGTGGGAGGTCATTCACTAAAGACACAGGAATGACCAGGTGAAAAGTTGTAAATGTATTTGTGAAAAATGTTTTTCTCTCCCTCTCTCTATCCCCATCTCTGACTAGTAGTGGTAAGAATTCACACATTGCATACCCACTTGGTCCTTGCAGAAGTCTACCAAACCCCAGCATGACCTCCGCCACAATGTATTTCTGGCCAGATACAGACAGTGGAGTAATGCAGGTGCTGGTGGGGAGGGACTGCTCAAGGAGACCAGTAGACACATAGATATGACAGCCTAATAAGTCTGACAATGTTTTTCTAATGCTAACAATGTTTCCTTACAATGTTTAAAAATGCTTTGTTTCTCTTTTCTTATTGATGGTTATTGTCGAGTTATGTAATGTATATATGCACATGAATTGTTCTCTATCTCTTTTGTTTTTTTTTATTTTCTCTCTCTTCTCACTCATGTTTCCATGGTTTAAAGATGCTATGTCACCCCTCAGTTGGACCAATGGTAATGCCAGATTTTTGCTCCTTACAGAAAGATCGTCGGTTAGGAAGGAATATTGCATCACCAGAATGATCGTTTTTGAAGACTGAGAGACAACACCTTTGAGAGGACAGCAGAACAAGAAGAACAACAAGACGAGAGAACTTATTATCGTAACGAGTTCTCTCCCCCTCAAACTGATTTTCTTATACCCCATTTACAAATTTCTTCTTTTCTCCTCCTGTAAGATGGACTTGCCCCAAGAGACTGTGATATGGATTTTTCCCGTTAACCATGATGTTGACCAGAGCAGTCTGTTTCGGTGAGAGTACCAGTGAGGTCGAGAAAGGATCCAGAAAGGTCCTGATGACTGAGACGGAGGTGTAAATTTCCAATAGCAACCCAATCACCAAGCAAAGGCGAGTACCGGGCACGATCTAACAACCATGTTATTTGTAAACAACTGTGAAGGAATGTTAGTTCAAAAAGAAAGTTGTATCTGTAGGCTCTGTAACAAAGAAATGCCAATCCAGTTTTAATATCCATATGGACCGGCATCCATTGAGTGACTATCACTCTCTAGTGGGTAACGTGTTAAACCAAACAGATTGTTGGGTATGCTCTCAAGTACCTCAGGGTCACAGCAAATCAGGGCTAGTACCATTTCCTTTAACGTTAGGGGAGGTACTTGAGCTAAGTGGTGGGAGACCGGTGGACCGGAGGTTTAACATCTCCAGCCCTCCTAGTTTGAAGCTCCACCAATACCATGTGGATAGGTCCCTATTATGTTTTAATATCTCCAATCCCCGTAAGCCGGGAAATTGGGAAGTGTCATGGAGCAACCTTACCATGACCTTTTCACACAGAGCAGATAGAATGCCTACAGATACAGAGCTGGTACGCCACATAGCCAGTAGAGGAAAATCTTTCCGGTATCGATATACCTTAGGAAATAGGATTACTAGAGTTGGAGAGGTATCACCAGGATACTGTGCACATATCGTACAAACCGATACGTGCATTAGGCAGATGGAAGAATTAGGGTCAGGAGATTTCACCTGGAAGGTTTGTAACATGGTCATGTCCTTCTCCGTCCCTTATGTTCTCCCCGATGATGCATATTTCATATGCGGGAGAAAGGCGTACAAGTGGCTTGCCCCAAACTCTGAAGGATTGTGTTATATTGGAAAAGTATTGCCTGAAGTGATGACTGTTACACATGACAAAATGAAGGACATACACCGTGGTGCCCAAGCTCCTTATACTCACACTCATTACGAGCACCGAGTTAAAAGACAACTGTCAGAAAGGTTAGAGCATCCGGCCTCTGATCTTATCCATGAATCCACCGGGATTCAGGTTCTGGTAGCGTTAGATTTCACTCGTACCGCTCGAGGAGTGATGAATTATAGATACATTTCCGCACTCGCCAATTTGTTAGATAATATCACTGAAATGTATGATGACACGTTTAGATACACTGGAAGAGAACTTCAAGCTTACAAAACAGAACTAGTTCAGCATAGGATGGTTCTTAATTATCTTACAGCAGTAACAGGCGGATATTGTGTTACATTGGCAACACAGTACGGCATAAAGTGTTGCACGTACATCACAAATAGCACCGAGGATCCGGTAGAGGTCATAGACCAAAAGATGGACGATATTCTCCAATTGAAGTGGGAATTTCGTCGAAAACACAATCTCACCCTTGCTGCTGTAGGTAATGAGCTGACTGGTTGGGTGTCATGGTTGAACCCGCGAAATTGGTTCTCCGGTTTAGGAGACTGGGCTCAAGGAGTCATAATGGATGTTGGAAAGTTTCTACTATGTATCTTGGGTGTCGTTATATCGATTGGATTGATATTTAGATGCGGGCAGGCTTTAATGAGGTGCAAACAAAGTACAAAAGTGATGAGCTTGAGGAGCGAGGAAACTGTAATTAACCTGGATTTGATTTATGACCCAATGATAGAAACCAGAATGTGATGAAAATGCGATTATACGGTCCGTTTCTTTCACCTGTTTTTCTGCTTTTCTCCAAGATACAAAGACCCCTTGGACGAGGAAGTTGACGAGACGGTATACAGACAAGACAACAGACAAGCACCAAAGATGAAGTTTTGACAACCTATGATATGGACACTTGATGAACTTTGCCATGGATCCCCAGTTTCCCTAGTACTTTTAAACTCACGCTAGCCCAACATTTTTTGTAAATCTGATGGCTCAGACAAAGCTATTTGCTCATGCCTAAGGAGCAATACAGCGCAAAGAAGACGACTCTCAACAGATACCGAACACAACCTCAACGACAGATGTACATTTCCCTGACATAGAATATCATTGCATTCTCCATAAGTGTTCTTTATCTTCATCTCTACAACCCTCAGGTAATAACACACATAGTCGACAGGGAATACAGGCACAGATATCAGCAACCACATACCTCCCCCATTCATGTATCATCAACTAAAATGTGCATCCCCATTTTGTTACAACCATAGCTGAAATGAGCTCGGTAGAGTTTGACAGCCCATCCACAGACCCTTAGTACGGGATAAGAAGGAATTCAAATGTATACTTCGCAATACCTCGAAGCTTGATTTACCACACGTACGGCACGATGATACATGACCCTCCAAACATGGACTCATACACACATGCTTCTACTCTCTCACTAGGTCATACCCTTTTCACACCTACTCCTCTCTTCTCCCTTACCCCACCATGGAAATCAATTAACCCCTGACTTACATTTTTCTCCTTAAACGTTTTGTGGCAGTTATTATTGACTGCCAAAGGGTGGACTGTCGAAGTCAGAAAAATGTCTCTATGCACGTTGCCATATTTGCACCGCACACTGGTCCGTGCTGCGCATGCGTGCGCTCTCCCGTGAAGGCGCATACCCGCAATAGCGTGCACTCGCAGGCGCGGTATGCGTATTTACGGTAGAGTTTACGTAGTCGTAGCGTGCGACCCATTCGTTACAACTGTTCACAATTAATGTAGTTTATAGATCATGGTCCCTTTGATAGATTCTGAAAGTTTGGTTAAAATAGAATGTCCCTGAGCTGAGGAGTCCCTCTTTGCATCGTACGAAGGGTCTAACAGGAATCATAGAGCAGTGTTTGGTACCCATCGGAAGAGTATTTAATTAGCAATATTCCGGTGTTGGTTTGGAGCGTATTAATTGCTCGTGCGAATAGTTATGGACATAAGAAGTTATGTCCATTTATTTATTATTATTTGTTCTTACTTAGTCATGCATCTGAACAGTTGGAGACAGGCATCAGTAGGTCTCAAATGTCTCTTTGACCTCAGAGATCCCCCAAACAATAGTTTGCATGTTAAGAGGGCCTCATATCTACACATGCATAAGGTAAACACAGGAATAGTAATTGAAGATCAATTGTACTCCAAATCAGTATCTTTCCCGCAGACGGAGTACAATAGCCTTTAATTACACTGAGCTTTTGAGACTCAATAAGGAGGGCCAACACCTGTGTTTACAAATGGGGCTGGATTTGTATACAGGAGAATGAGGGCTGAGATGTCATTGTCTCAACTGAAAGTGGACATCATGAATATAGAACAAAACCCAGACAGGATTCTGTTTTGTATTCGCCAAACAATAGCTTCTCACTAGACAGGAATGTGTTGGTCATCACCCATTGTGATACATAACCAAGGCCACTGATGCAGCTGGCTCACATGCTGGGAGGGACACACACTTCCTGTGGTTGACACACCCCCACAGCTGGAATGCAGGTATGATATACCCACTGGAGATCACAGGGCTGACTGACTGACACTCAGAACTAAGCTAGCATCAAGCAGCATGGCGGCTACATCCCCAGGACAGAATTCCTTCCCAAAGGCTAAGTATAGAATCACATGGCTATAGAAGGAAATATAGACATATTGCTTTCTGGTTTAAATAGGATATTGTAACTTGGCTGTGATGATTGTTGGGTGTTAGTGTTGGTGCCCTGTGGAATATGTGATGGTAGCTGGGATCTTGTTAATCATAAATACCACCATGCAGTACTTTTGAATATGTGCTGGTAGCAATGGCAGGCTGATACTTGTGAGTACCTGGTGGTCTGGTCTTGTGATAACTCATATGCTCTGGTTATAGAGATACTGTGTTTGCTTGAAATTGTGAAAGGTGATTTAGATTGTTTGGAATTGTAAAATCAGAACATATGCATTGTTTTGAGGCTTGGACATTTTGGAATAAAATGTAGTCTAGCTTCTGCCCCATGCGGCATTGTAGGGACGATTGTGTAGCTGGGTGTTGTGTATATAGGGACAGGCAGCATGGGTAAGCTCAAGTACTTTCTAAACAAAGATTCTCAGCATTGATTAACTGCGCAGCGATTGTTCCTCACATGTGTAAGCTTCGCTGCAACCATATTGTCTTTTAATGTTATTGTGAGCCAATCTCTCTCAAATCTCTCTCTCTCTCTTGTCTTCTCATCTTCTCTTATTTCTCCTTAAACTTAACTGTATTGTATTGTAGTGTGTTTCCTGTATAGTTATCTGGTTAGGTGGTTTATGTTATACTGTAGTGTATCATTTGTACTGTGATTCCTTTTTGCAAGTATATTAGTTATAATACATAGTTAATAGGCTTTGGAACCTAAACCAGTATCTGTGTATTTTCTATAGTGTTAAGTGTTCACTTGAGCGTCGGTGACGCTCAAGCAGCTTTGTAGTTAGTCAGGTTACACAAGGTTGCACTTACACCCTGTACTCATATTAAGGTATTCAGTGTATTTCATTGGTATAAGGTTTTAACATAAAGGTATAGTGTTGTGAGCGTCTGCATCGCTGGTGACCTCCTCGTGGTCTCGAGCGTAGGCTACGCTACAGCGAATCATTCCCCTAGACATAACCAATAACGTGTCCTGTGATCACTGGGCCGTGAGCGAACGTGACGCTTGAGCGTCTCGCCTACGGCTTAGCGATCGTTACGCAGATAGCGTACCCATACGGTATTTCTTAAGCAAACAGCGTACAGTGTTCTTAGCTTCATAAAGGGTTGTTTATACGACAAAAGTATTTAGTATTGTCAGATTCATGTTTTATTTTTGTGGGTTAAATGTAGGCTTGAAAGAGACAATTTAAAAGAATACATTTTTGCAAACTAGCTAAATTAAGAAATATCTAGAAAAGACTTGCTAGAAAATAAAACAACAGTTTTCAGTGATCATTTAAACCTTTAGTTGTCATCAGTGTTAAACTGGGGAATGAAGGGCCCACCGAGGAAATTGTCACAACTGAGGGCCTGAGCTGACGGGAGGCAGCCTCAGTTGTAGGGTCTGAGATGTAACGGAACCTGGGAGGTTGTATCAGACCCCTAGACATGTAAGTAACATGTAGAATAACTGCCCGAAGGCGTGACCACGACAACCAGGATAAAAGTCAATGATGTTTATTATGACATACTCCGTAACACAGCAGCAAATAAGAAAACATAAAACTCAGCAGGGAAATAATACAGTTCCTGGGTACTACAGGGTGGCAAGGGCCACAGGGCTCTGGTAGTATGAGATAGTTCTTATAATCTTCTAGTTGGAAAGTCCTTACCAGGCCCGACTGTAGCAATGGAGATAGTCCAGGATCGTACCAGCTGGTGTTCCAGGAAGAGCTGGGCTGCTGTGGATAAAACGGCTGCTGTGGATACTGGCTGGAACCAGACTGATGTTGGCACGGAGTGGATACTGGCTGGAACCAGTTAAATAATAAATGTAGCTTGAGAGCGATGAAATATGAAATGATATATGGAGCTTGAGAGCGGTGAAATAATAATACCGGTGATAAATGGTAATCTGTAGAAAAGGGTACCGGCACTTTAAGAAAAGCTGATCTCTGCTGGAAGCTGATTGCTGTAAGCAGGTGGATCTATGGCTGGAAGCAGATGAATCCAAGAGGATAGGAGAGTCAGGCTACACCGCAGGTGGAATGCTGGTGCGGGTCTCTTTAGTGGAGGTTTGGAGATAGGAACTGGAACCTGGAAAACAACCACAGGAGAGAGACAAACTGGAACTAGGTTTGACAACCAAAGCACTGACGCCTTCCTTGCTCAGGCACAGATTACTTATACCTGCAGCAAGGAAGGGATTGGCTAGGCAATTATGCAGATTAACATTGCAAACAGCAGATTGGTGGAAATGAACAGATGACAGAATCCAAGATGGCTGCGCCCATGCAGACACTTGGAGGGAAGTTTGGTTTGTAATCCATGTGGGAATTAAAACAGTAATGGCGGCGCCGGCCACAGGAGACGCCAGACTGATAAGTGCACATTTAACCACGCGGGCACAGCGGAGGCCGCGGCTGACGTAATCACCACTCTGACATTCTGCATGTAGAAACTCAGGAACAGCGGCGGAGGCCGCGGGAGACGCCATTCCGGATGTAACAGGCGTTGCGGTGACCGCGTCTCAGAGTGACAGGAGAGGAGGCAGGAATGTGGACATCAGTATAACAGATGGGATCCGGTCCTGGAACGCTGAGCCAGCCTTAGGAGGCCTAAACGGGGGAAGACGTATAGTCTATAGGGCTATGCACAGGCTTTGTTAATATATACAGAAAATAAGAAAAAGCAAATTAACACAGAAACCAGCAATAGGAGTCAGATTGGAGAGGCAAATTGCCATTACCCATTTATATTTAGCTGGAGGTGCACCTGTAAGCAATTGTACAGTGTCTAGAGAAAAAAGAGAGGAAGATGACCATAAGACGGTCATCCGCCAAAGAAGGCTTACTTTGTGGTGCACTCTTTTGTTTATATCAAATGTGTAATGATTATAAAATTAAAACTTAACATTTATTAATTATTTTTAATATTGTGGCCAAAAAATGGACATAAACAACATAAGATGGTCAGTGTTGACCTGTAGGTATGTATAAGCGTTTTAAGTTTAACTGGTAAGAATAATAATATCAGGTTAATACTCCTTTCGTATATAACCACAATTATACTATAACATTAATGAACAATAAGTGAAAATATAAATCAATTTAAACGGGTAGATACATTATTCACAGAGATATTTCAAAAAGAATTTTTACTGGGTCTCTATTCAATTACCCGATTTGCGGTCCTCGTTGTCTCAGTATTTGCACTCCTTCTTTAGGTAAAAAAAGGAAAGTAATGTCCTCTAATTAGGCAGGAGCAGTGGGTATTAATTAAATCACAACAAGTGATAATTGCCAGCACACCATGAAGCCTTTAGAGTATTGATTGAATTACTGATTTGTAATGCAGCATCCCAGATATGAGTCGGGGAAGTAAATGCACCTTGGTCATCATTAACACATGATTAAATCGATTATAAGTGTTGACACTGTTCTTTTGGCCTGCATGTACTTTAAAACATAATTGGCAAAACAAACAATTGTCTTAGCAATAGATGACTGATGGTGGATACAATTGGCTAATAGGGGTCGGTACCAATCAGATCATCTGGCAACACAGTAGACGAACAGGTGTCTTTATAATAGATGACTAGTAGCAAATATACATTGCAAAAAAGATAAGGGTTCAGTGCCAAGGGTCGGTACCAATCAGATCATCTGGCAACACAGTAGACGAACCGGTGTCATTATAATAGATAGCTATTAGTAAATATACAGGGGTTCAGTGCCAATTAGATTATCTATAAAGGGTAATATCTTCAAAAGGTGTTGCGATATTTATCAGTATAAACATTGTATCATTTTGTTTAAACATACCAGCGTGTAAAAGTTAAACCTTATTCCAATCATGCTGTATAATTTTGTCTAAACGTACCAGACTATAAAAAAACCTTTGTCTGAATCAGGCTGCACTGGTACAATGCAAGGAAGCACACATCCCCAAATCAATAATCCATAAAACATTCACGTGGATGATATGGATGATACAGATGACCATAGATGTAGATACATATCTAAATTTCTCTGAGAGGGTGCAGGTATCCCAGCAAATATCGGCCAATTTCCCTATCTACTGTCGTCCCATGTGAATCAAATCAGTGAATGGGAACGATGAGAGTTCGGGTCATACCGTTTACTGGGACAGAAGGAAGAAGTGCGAGTTGCTTCTGCTGTCCATAGGCCGGACTTCCACTCCCCTGTTGTGTCGCCACAGTGCAGGGGCAGCGGGAGACCTGTCGTGGATGAGAGAGCCGCTCTGAGTCACATTGATGACGTACGTTTCACTACGGGCTTGTTCACATCAGTCTGATGTGAACAAGCCCGTAGTGAAACGTACGTCATCAATTGGTTAACCAGACGCACACTGTCTCCGGGAGCGTGGAATTCTCAAACCCGACCCGGCGTCCGGTCACGTGAGAGGTCTTCTGCACTCAGCGTGCATACACGAATTACGAGATACACCCGCTATCTATGTGACTCAGAGCGGCTCTCTCATCCACGACAGGTCTCCCGCTGCCCCTGCACTGTGGCGACACAACAGGGGAGTGGAAGTCCGGCCTATGGACAGCAGAAGCAACTCGCACTTCTTCCTTCTGTCCCAGTAAACGGTATGACCCGAACTCTCATCGTTCCCATTCACTGATTTGATTCACATGGGACGACAGTAGATAGGGAAATTGGCCGATATTTGCTGGGATACCTGCACCCTCTCAGAGAAATTTAGATATGTATCTACATCTATGGTCATCTGTATCATCCATATCATCCACGTGAATGTTTTATGGATTATTGATTTGGGGATGTGTGCTTCCTTGCATTGTACCAGTGCAGCCTGATTCAGACAAAGGTTTTTTTATAGTCTGGTACGTTTAGACAAAATTATACAGCATGATTGGAATAAGGTTTAACTTTTACACGCTGGTATGTTTAAACAAAATGATACAATGTTTATACTGATAAATATCTCAACACCTTTTGAAGATATTACCCTGTATAGATAATCTAATTGGCACTGAACCCCTGTATATTTACTAATAGCTATCTATTATAATGACACCGGTTCGTCTACTGTGTTGCCAGATGATCTGATTGGTACCGACCCTTGGCACTGAACCCTTATCTTTTTTGCAATGTATATTTGCTACTAGTCATCTATTATAAAGACACCTGTTCGTCTACTGTGTTGCCAGATGATCTGATTGGTACCGACCCCTATTAGCCAATTGTATCCACCATCAGTCATCTATTGCTAAGACAATTGTTTGTTTTGCCAATTATGTTTTAAAGTACATGCAGGCCAAAAGAACAGTGTCAACACTTATAATCGATTTAATCATGTGTTAATGATGACCAAGGTGCATTTACTTCCCCGACTCATATCTGGGATGCTGCATTACAAATCAGTAATTCAATCAATACTCTAAAGGCTTCATGGTGTGCTGGCAATTATCACTTGTTGTGATTTAATTAATACCCACTGCTCCTGCCTAATTAGAGGACATTACTTTCCTTTTTTTACCTAAAGAAGGAGTGCAAATACTGAGACAACGAGGACCGCAAATCGGGTAATTGAATAGAGACCCAGTAAAAATTCTTTTTGAAATATCTCTGTGAATAATTTATCTACCCGTTTAAATTGATTTATATTTTCACTTATTGTTCATTAATGTTATAGTATAATTGTGGTTATATACGAAAGGAGTATTAACCTGATATTATTATTCTTACCAGTTAAACTTAAAACGCTTATACATACCTACAGGTCAACACTGACCATCTTATGTTGTTTATGTCCATTTTTTGGCCACAATATTAAAAATAATTAATAAATGTTAAGTTTTAATTTTATAATCATTACACATTTGATATAAACAAAAGAGTGCACCACAAAGTAAGCCTTCTTTGGCGGATGACCGTCTTATGGTCATCTTCCTCTCTTTTTTCTCCAGCCTTAGGAGGCATCTGAAGGGTAAGTAATGGCGTCCAGATACCCGGATCGTGACTGCACTTTCCCCTTTAGGAGTGGCCCCAGGACACTTCTTTGGCTTTTGAGGAAACTTGGAATGGAATCTCCGGACCAAGGCAGGAGCATGGACATCAGAAGCATTGGTCCATGAGCGTTCCTCAGGGCCGTAACCCTTCCAGTCAATAAGATACTGTAGTTGACCGTAACGGTGACGTGAGTCCAGGATCTTGGCCACTTCATATTCAACGCCTCGTTGAGTTTGGACTTTCGGAGTTGGAGGAAGTGAGGAATGAAACCGATTCAGGATCAGCGGTTTCAACAGGGAAACATGGAATGTCCTGGGTATTTTTAAGAAGGGAGGTAACTGAAGTCTGTAAGCAACAGGATTGATGTCTTGCTCAATTTTGAAAGGACCAATGTAGCGAGGTGCAAACTTCATACTGCGAACTCTTAACCTCAAATTCTTCGTGGATAACCATACCCGATCACCCACCTTGAGAGCAGGAACCGCTCTACGCTTCTTGTCCGCAAACTTCTTATACCTGAACGATGCCTTGAGCAGAGCTGCTCGTACACTCTTCCAGTTGTTTGCAAACTGATGCAAGGTGATATCCACTGCTGGAACAGAAGTTGCTGGGAGCGGTTGGAATTCAGGGAATTTAGGGTGGAATCCAAAGTTGGTGAAGAATGGTGTTGAAGAAGATGAGGAATGATACTGATTGTTATGACAGAACTCGGCCCAGGGAAGTAATTGAACCCAGTCATCTTGAGAGGAAGACACATAGATGCAGAGGAAGGCCTCCAAGTCCTGATTCACCCTCTCAGTTTGACCATTGGTCTGAGGATGGTAAGCCGTGGAAAACTTTAGTTTGACTTGGAGGACTTGACATAAACTTCGCCAGAATTTGGCTGTGAATTGAACTCCTCGATCTGAGATAATTTCTTCAAGCAGACCGTGGAGTCGGAAGATCTCTTGTATGAACACTTGAGCCAACTTGGAAGCTGACGGAAGACCGGTGAGAGGAATGAAGTGTGCCATCTTGGTGAACCGGTCAACTACCACCCAGATGGTATTGAACTTGTTGCACATGGGTAAGTCTGAAATGAAATCCATCGACAGATGGGTCCATGGTCGACGGGGAACGGATAGTGGAACCAGTTGCCCCGCAGGCGACTGGCGGGATACTTTATGTTGGGCACACTTTGGGCAAGATGCAATAAACTCCATGACGTCCTTTCTCAGAGTTGGCCACCAATAGGACCTAGAGATAAACTCCAGGGTTTTTTGGATACCTGTATGTCCGGCAAAACGGGAAGCATGGGCCCAATGCATGAGCTTCTTCCTCAGTACCGGCTTCACAAAACTTTTCCCTAGTGGGGGCGTAGAGTCCATCCCTACCGTGGAGAATGCCAACGGATTGATAATAGGATGCTTGTCTGAAGACTCTGACTCATTTTCTTGCTCCCATGAGCGGGAAAGGGCATCGGCCTTGCGATTCTGAGAGCCCGGACAGAACTGGAGTTTAAAGTCGAACCTGGAAAAGAAAAGTGCCCATCTGGCCTGACGAGGGTTGAGACATTGTGCGCCTTTCAGATATAAAAGGTTCTTGTGGTCTGTAAGTATGGTGATTGAATGAGAAGCTCCCTCCAACAGATATCTCCACTCCTCTAGAGCGAGCTTGATGGCTAGCAACTCCTGGTCGCCAATGGCATAGTTGCGCTCCGCTGGGGAGAACTTCCGGGAGAAGAAACTGCAAGGATGTAAATGGCCATCTTTAGCCCTCTGAGATAACACCGCTCCTACTCCAACGGAGGAGGCATCCACCTCTAAGATGAAAGGAGAGTCGATGTCGGGCTGTTTCAGAACTGGTGCAGAGATGAACCGTTGTTTTAAGAGATGAAAAGCTTGCGTAGCTTCTTCAGACCACTTGGACGGGTTAGCACCCTTCTTAGTTAAAGCAGTAATAGGCGCCACAATGGTGGAAAAGTCTCGTATAAACTTTCTGTAATAATTGGCGAACCCTAAGAACCTCTGGACCCCTTTGAGGGTTAAGGGTATCGGCCAATTCTGGATTGCTTGTAGTTTCTCAGGATCCATCTCTAGTCCGGAACCGGACACAATGTAACCTAGAAACGGAATGGACTTGACTTCAAAGACGCATTTCTCTAATTTGCAATAGAGATGATTGACACGGAGACGGGACAGAACCTCTTTTACCCAAAAACGATGTTCCTCTAAATTGTTGGTAAAAATGAGGATATCATCTAGATAGACCACGACATGACAGTATAAAATATCTCTGAAGATCTCATTGACAAAATGCTGGAAGACAGCTGGAGCATTGCTCAATCCGAAGGGCATGACGAGGTACTCATAATGTCAGTCACGGGTGTTAAAGGCGGTCTTCCACTCGTCACCCTCACGGATCCGGATGAGATTGTATGCACCTCTCAAGTCCAGCTTTGTGAAGATGGTAGCTCCGCTAACTCTATCAAAGAGCTCAGTAATCAGGGGTAGTGGATAGCGGTTCTTGATGGTAATGTCGTTCAGACCTCTGTAGTCGATGCACGGACGCAAACCACCATCTTTTTTCTTTACGAAAAAGAAGCCTGCGCCGGCTGGAGAAGAGGAAGGTCGAATGAACCCTTTTGCTAGGTTCTCTTTAATGTATTCCTCCATAGAATGCGTCTCAGGCAGAGACAACGGGTAAGTTCGGCCTCGAGGTGGAACCTTCCCTGGAACGAGATCAATCGGGCAGTCCCATTCTCTATGAGGAGGAAGGATATCAGCAGAAGCCTTACTGAACACATCCGTGAAATCTTGATATGGAGGAGGTGGAACATCAGACGACCTGGGGGAGGAAGAACAGACAGGCAATACTTTAAACAAACATGTCTCAGCACAGGAGGGACCCCATGCCAGAATCTACGTAGTCGTCCAATCAATAGATGGATTGTGAAGACGGAGCCATGGAAGGCCCAGGACCACAGGATGTGTGGCTCTTGGAATCACTAAAAAAGAAATAAATTCGGAATGAAGAACTCCCACTCTCAGACGAACTGGTAGAGTCCTTAGAGAAATAACTGCATCAAAAATCTTGCTGCCATCCACGTCAGTTAAGGAGATGGACGAAGGAAGTCTCTCGGTGGGTAGGGACCACCGTTTAACATAGGCTTCGGTAATAAAGTTCCCAGCTGCTCCAGAATCAAGGAGGGCAATGACGTTCCGATAACGTTGAGCAACTTGAAGCGAGACTGGGAGATTACAATAGTGAGGAGATGGAGAGGAGATCATTACTCCTAGCCGGCCCTCTCCTTGGCGAGCTAGGATTTGGAATTTTCCCGGACGGTTGGGACAGGCATTGATGGTGTGAGACGGAGCTGCACAATAAAGACATAGAGACTCAGAGAGACGTCTTCTGCGCTCAGCAGGAGTTAGACGAGAACGGCCAAGTTGCATGGGCTCATCTTTAGATGGTGACAGTTGGCGAGGAGGAGGAGCAGAAGATTTTGGAGCAGATGATCTTCCACGCTCAGTTGCTCTTTCTCTGAAACGTAAATCAACTTTCGTGCAGAGTGAGATTAGCTCATCTAACTTAGAAGGTAAGTCTCTGGTAGCTAACTCATCTTTAATACGCTCAGATAAGCCATGCCAGAATGCAGCATACAGGGCCTCGTCGTTCCATGCCAGTTCGGATGCCAGGATCTGGAACTGTATAAGATATTGTCCTACAGTACGTGATCCCTGGCGTAAACGGAGAATCTCAGATGAGGCTGAAATTACCCGGCCGGGCTCGTCGAAGATACGCCTGAATGTTGACAAAAATGCAGTGTAGGAGGATAGCAGGGTGTCGGACCTCTCCCATAACGGTGATGCCCAATCAAGGGCTGAGCCACTGAGAAGAGAGATAATGTAGGCAATTTTTGTACGGTCACTGGGAAAATTGCCAGGTTGTAGCTCAAACTGAATCTCACACTGGTTGAGAAATCCCCTGCAGAATCTTGGAGATCCGTCAAATTTTGCTGGCGTTGGAAGATGAAGACGTGGAGCAGAAATGGGTAAGGTGGGTGGGGTCATAGCTGGAGTCACTGTGGTTGACGCACCGGACGCGTCTGATCCACGGAGGGTTGTCTGAATCTCATCCAGCCGAGTAGAGAGATCCTGGAGACAGCGGATGATGTGGCCCTGTGCAGCCTCCTGATGTTCAAGTCGGGCTGCCAGTTCTTGCATCGGCCTGGCCGCTTGATCCTGGTCTCCGGCTGGATTCATATGGTCAGTGCTTACTGTCACAACTGAGGGCCTGAGCTGACGGGAGGCAGCCTCAGTTGTAGGGGCTGAGATGTAACGGAACCTGGGAGGTTGTATCAGACCCCTAGACATGTAAGTAACATGTAGAATAACTGCCCGAAGGCGTGACCACGACAACCAGGATAAAAGTCAATGATGTTTATTATGACATACTCCGTAACACAGCAGCAAATAAGAAAACATAAAACTCAGCAGGGAAATAATACAGTTCCTGGGTACTACAGGGTGGCAAGGGCCACAGGGCTCTGGTAGTATGAGATAGTTCTTATAATCTTCTAGTTGGAAAGTCCTTACCAGGCCCGACTGTAGCAATGGAGATAGTCCAGGATCGTACCAGCTGGTGTTCCAGGAAGAGCTGGGCTGCTGTGGATAAAACGGCTGCTGTGGATACTGGCTGGAACCAGACTGATGTTGGCACGGAGTGGATACTGGCTGAAACCAGTTAAATAATAAATGTAGCTTGAGAGCGATGAAATATGAAATGATATATGGAGCTTGAGAGCGGTGAAATAATAATACCGGTGATAAATGGTAATCTGTAGAAAAGGGTACCGGCACTTTAAGAAGAGCTGATCTCTGCTGTAAGCAGGTGGATCTATGGCTGGAAGCAGATGAATCCAAGAGGATAGGAGAGTCAGGCTACACCACAGGTGGAATGCTGGTGCGGGTCTCTTTAGTGGAGGTTTGGAGATAGGAACTGGAACCTGGAAAACAACCACAGGAGAGAGACAAACTGGAACTAGGTTTGACAACCAAAGCACTGACGCCTTCCTTGCTCAGCCACAGATTACTTATACCTGCAGCAAGGAAGGGATTGGCTAGGCAATTATGCAGATTAACATTGCAAACAGCAGATTGGTGGAAATGAACAGATGACAGAATCCAAGATGGCTGCGCCCATGCAGACACTTGGAGGGAAGTTTGGTTTGTAATCCATGTGGGAATTAAAACAGTAATGGCGGCGCCGGCCACAGGAGACAGGAGACGCCAGACTGATAAGTGCACATTTAACCACGCGGGCACAGCGGAGGCCGCGGCTGACGTAATCACCACTCTGACATTCTGCATGTAGAAACTCAGGAACAGCGGCGGAGGCCGCGGGAGACGCCATTCCGGATGTAACAGGCGTTGCGGTGACCGCGTCTCAGAGTGACAGGAGAGGAGGCAGGAATGTGGACATCAGTATAACAGATGGGATCCAGTCCTGGAACGCTGAGCCAGCCTTAGGAGGCATCTGAAGGGTAAGTAATGGCGTCCAGATACCCGGATCGTGACAGAAATGCAGTGGTAAAGGCCCATGCATAGGGGCATGGCCATCCTCCAGAGGGGGTGCGGTCAGCCACCAAAGAGTCTTGGCTAACTATTAGAGAGCGCATGTTCTGGGCCCTTTGATAAATACATATAGTAAATACTGCTAGTGCATGCATGATAATGTACCAGATCAATAACAGCCATTCACTGTAGTACACCACAGTCCTGTGCAGTATAATGTAACATATGTATAATGTATAATTCAAATGCACAGTCTGGAACCTCATCCCCAGATGAGGGGGTGGGCCTTAGGCAGTGGGGCCCACCGGGGGGTTCCCCTGTACTCCTATGGGCCAGTCCAACCCTGGTTGTCATGTGTGTCAATACAATGTCATAAATCTGACAGCTAACAGGTTCATTGATTACTAAAACCCATTGCATTTTCTTTCAAATGACCGCCAGATCTCACCTCGTAAAAGTGCAATTCAACAAACTGATTTACAATACGTACTCCTCACTGAAATCCATGCTAGGAGGTGTGTACTTGGTTAAGTCATCTGTCTTTCATTACCATATAATGAGTACTGTACTTGTCGCATTTTCCTCAGTCGGCCTGCAGAGGGACACTTAAGAATTCTATATACAGTCTATTCTTGATGCCGTTATAAAGTACAGTAATTCACTTGCAAGATTTTATAACTACATGCAGCTGTTATGAGAAAACCGTGTGGGAAATCAGAACAAGCAAGCAAGCGACTTGTATTTTAGAGAATGCCTTTTAAGGAATAAACAATAAAAGGGAGGGTAGTATTACTGCTTAAAACTGGTGTTTGTATTTAAACGTAAAACAACAACTTCTGAGTTAGTTCATAGCACAGAGGTAAACCACATTGAGTGGCACAAGCTCATATGCTCTGCTTTCACATTTTATTACAAATAGATGAATCAGTTTCTTTCAGTAACTGCACTCTGTCTTCCGCTCATACATTTATTTTTAGCTTGTACCCTTCAGAAAGACCTAGCCCTTCCAAACAGACATTATGTCATACATTATTACATCACCCGACCATTAAAACATTTCCAAATATGCAGCAAGTAAAACTAATGTTTTAGTCAAACTCACACAGATGTTGCAAGACAATTGATCAGAGAGATGTTATGTGGGTTCCTCAATCTCAATTAGTATAAATTAGCACATACATTTGTGCCTACAAGCGGGGCTGTGTGCAGGTGCAGGTGCCGGGATATGCAGCGGCAGTGACGGCTGGATATACACCTTAAGGGTGCAGTATTAAACCATGTGCTATTAAGTCCACAGAGTCCTTTTATTTGGTACGAGCAACTACTTACTATTGCCTGTACTTTTTAAGAAAGTGTCTGTGAAATAAACATTTTTCATGCATGATATAGAAGGTTTGTCCCGTCTCCTCAATACACATTTAGTGGAAGCCTGGGTATATACATCAACAGCTCCCACTGCAAGGGAGATGGGACAGGCCCTAGCCGACTGCGGGACCTGGGGTAAGGATAGAATGGCGGGATGAGGGGGTCAGAACAGCAGTGGGGTTTGGATGTGGTGGGGGGAGACCTGAGGTGACCCAGGGTTGCTTGGTCCAATATACTAGGGGTGTATGTATAACACACACAAGCACACACAAATTGCTTTCATGTAAATAAACTGTTTTTTATTTTTTATTTAACCTTTATCTCCCAACAACACACCCATCCCAGCCACTCAGCCCTAATCAATATGATGCTCTAGGCAAGATTTTGTCTAGTGCCCCCTAGCACTGCTGCTCGTTCCGCCTCTGACCCTGCACCCCTTTCCTATCACCACTCAGTCATAGCAGTCCTCATTTTAGTGCTCCTACCCCCTATATTTTAACCACTTACCGTATATACTCGAGTATAAGTCGACCTGAATATAAGCCGAGGCACCTAATTTTACCACAAAAACCTGGGAAAACTTATTGACTCGAGTATAAGCCTAGGGTGGGAAATGCAGCTCTACCCGTACACAGCCCTCATACTGCCAGATATGCCCTCATACTGCCAGATATGCCCCCACAGTGCCATATATGCCCTCATGCTGCCAGATATGCCCCACAGTACCAGATATGCCCTCATGCTGCCAGATATGCCCCACAATGCCAGATGTGCCAGATATGCCCTCATGCTGCCAGATATGCCCCACAGTGCCAGATGTGCCAGATATGCCCTCATGCTGCCAGATATGCTCCACAATGCCAGATGTGCCAGATATGCCCTCCTGCTGCCAGATATGCCCCACAGTGCCAGATATGCCCTCATGCTGCCAGATATGCCCCACAATGCCAGATGTGCCAGATATGCCCTCATGCTGCCAGATATGCCCCACAATGCCAGATGTGCCAGATATGCCCTCATGCTGCCAGATGTGCCAGATATGCCCTCATGCTGCCAGATATGCCCCACGGTGCCAGATATGCCCCACAATGCCAGATGTGCCAGATATGCCCTCATGCTGCCAGATATGCCCCACAGTGCCAGATGTGCCAGATATGCCTTCATGCTGCCAGATATGCCCCACAGTGCCAGATATGCCCTCATGCTGCCAGATATGCCCCACAGTGCCAGAGGTGCCAGATATGCCCCACAGTGCCAGATATGCCCCACAGTGCCAAATGTGCCAGATATGCCCCATAGTGCCAGTTTGGTCACTTACCCTCCATCGCTCCCCGCGCTGTCTTCTGAAGGAGGGACACGGAGGGCACAGTGCGCGGCTCTCCTGTGTCACTCCTACGTCTCCGGCGGCAGCGGCGTGTGTGTGTTAAAGGAAGTGCCGGTTCGTGCACTTCCTTTAACAAACACACGCCGCTGCCGCCGGAGACGCAGGAGGGACACAGGAGAGCCGCGCGCTGTGCCCTCCGTGTCCCTCCTAAATCCTGACTTGAGTATAAGCCGAAGTGGCTTTTTCAGCACAAAAAAAAGTGCTGAAAAAGTCGGCTTATACTCAAGTATATACGGTAATTGACGATTTTTCCCTTCAAATGCGTTAACAACATTATTTTTTTAAATTTATTTTATTTAATAAAGTTGAAAAAGTATTTTTTAAAATATTTAAACATTATATTATGCACATCTGCAGAACGGATCTCCTCATCAAAAATGGGGGACAGGGTGGGACGGCGCAGTTGCATGAAATCTGACCATGCCAGTTAAGTGGTAAATAGGAACAGTGCACGCAATTGGCGCGCAGCCCAAAAAAGGCTGTGTTCTTTTGGGAAGGGGGCATGGCCACACAATAGTACCCCCAATTCAAATTACGCCACACAGTAGTGCAACTTTATTCACATTATATCATGCAATAGTGTCCCTTCTTCAGGTTACATCACACAGTAGTACCACATATATACCTTACTAATCACAGTAGTACTTCTTATTCACATTACATCACATTTGTCACAACTGAGGGCCTGAGCTGACGGGAGGCAGCCTCAGTTGTAGGGGCTGAGATGTACCGGAACCTGGGAGGTTGTATCAGACCCCTGGACATGTAAGTAACATGAATAATAACTGCCCGAAGGCGTGACCACGACAACTTGGATAAAAGTCAATGATGTTTATTATGACAACTCCGCAACACAGCAGCAGTAAAAGAAAACGTAAAAGTCAGCAAAGAATAAATACAGTTCCTGGGTACTACAGGATGGCAGGAGCCACAGGGCACTGGTAGTGTGAGATAGTTCTTATGATCTTCTAGATGGAAAGTCCTTACCAGGCCCGACTGTAGCAATGGAGATAACCCAGGATTGTGCCAGCTGGTGTTCCAGGAAAAGCTGGGTTGCTGAAGATAAAACAGCTGCTGTGGATACTGGCTGGAACCAGACTGTTGTTAGCACGGAGTGGATACTGGCTGGAACCAGTTAAATAATAAATGAACTTGGGAGCGATGAAATATGAACTGAAATGTAGAACTTGAGAGCGGAGAAATAATAATACCGGTGGAGAGTGGTAAAGTGTAGAAAGGACACCGGCCCTTTAAGGGAAGCTGTACTCTGCTGGAAGCTGAGCTGGAAGCAGGTAATGTTGTAGCTGGAAACAGATGAATCCACAATGGATTGGAGAGTCAGGCTACACCGCAGGTGGAATGCTGGTGCGGGTCTCTATGGTGGAAGTCTTGAGACAGGAGCTGGAACCTGGAAGACAATCACAGGAGAGAGACAAACAGGAACTAGGTTTGACAACCAAAGCACTGACGCCTTCCTTGCTCAGGCACAGTGTATTTATACCTGCAGCAAGGAAGGGATTGGCTAGGCAATTATGCAGATTATCAATACTGAGAACAGATTGGTGGAAATGATCAGCTGACAGAATCCAAGATGGCTGCGCCCATGCAGACACTTGGAGGGAAGTTTGGTTTGTAATCCATGTGGTAATGAAAACAGTAATGGCGGCGCCGGCCACCGGAGACAGGAGGCGCCAGGCTGACAGATGCACATCCAACCACGCGGACACAGCGGAGGCCGCGGCTGACGTAATCGCCACTCAGACACTCTGCATGCAGAAGTTCAGGGACGGCGGCGGAGGCCGCGGGAGACGCCATGCCAGGTGTAATATGGCGTTTACTGTGACAGCGTCCCAGAGTGACAGGAGAGGATACAGGAATGTACACATCAGGATAACAGATGGGATCCGGTCCTGGAGCGCTGAGCCAGCCTTAGGAGGCATCTGATGGGTAAGAAATGGCGTCCAGATACCCGGATCGTGACAACATTGAATTGATCCTTATTCCCATTACACCACACCATATTGCTCTTTATTCACATTAGACCACACAGTAGTGCCCTTTCTATACATTACGCCACACAGTAAAGCACCTTATACACATAATACCACACAGTAATGCCCCTTACACATATGACATATATTATTAATGTCCTTATAAACATAATGCATCTTACACATTATGCCAACCTTTATTAATGCCCTTATACACATAATGACACACATAATGCCCTTTATACATATGTTGCATATTATTAATGCATGTATACATATGATACATACAATGACCCTTACACATATGCCGAGCACTACCCACACGGCCGCTAACACTACGACCTCTGCTTGGATACAGATGTGTCCTCATACATCTTGTCTCAATATGCCATGCAGCTCCTGTCCAGTTCTGCTTCAGTTGGGCGCCTTTTTTTGCAGAAAATACATCTTATTTTAATTGCTTTGTGACTAGGATGCACAAGCAGCTTCTGCTGATTAGAATGATAATTAGCATGCCTATATTCTGTGTGCGACTGTGTCTGTACACAAAATGCTACATTACAGTGATTTCCAGGAATACACTGTAACATAGTATTTCGTATGCAGATACAGCCGCAGTCACACACAGAATATAGGCATGCTGCATATCATTTTAATCAGCAGAATCTGCTTGTGCACCTAGGCATTCCAAATTCTTTAGGCATTTGCCTTCTTTGCCTATGCCTGCCGGCTCTAAAGAATAAACACAGGTAGCAGCGCTAATACACAATTACTTAGATAGAAGGATTGAGTAACAATTAGTAATATTTAATAAACCATAAAAACATCCACATATGTTAAAATAAAAATAAAGATGAAAAATAAAAAACAACACTAAAATCTAAAAACTGAAATGGGTCACATTAATACTGCCTTTTCCGTGTGATCCGTTCCTGTTTAGTATAGACCGGGTAGCAGATAGATGATTTAGTGGCACACGGCCAATAGTGCAGTCCACAAATAAACAGTTATTTACCACATTTGTCCACTGGAGGTGTAGTCCCTTGAATTTACCTCGTATGAAAATTCACACTTGCGGGTCCTCACTGCATCGCAGTGTCCTCATTTATTAGTGAGGATTCGTGGTGATTCTGTTAAAGATGTTTGCCACAGCTGTTCTGCTAAAACAAAGTCCAGTCCTGGTCCGGGCACACTAGGCAGTAGATTTCAAAGAGTGGTGACCCCAGTAACTTCCTTCCTGACGCTTACTCAATCCTTCTATCTAAGTAATTGTGTATTAGCGCTGCTACCTGTGTTTTATTCTTTTGTGTATTAATTTGGTTTTGACTACCCCCAAATATTTAGCAGCAGCTTTAGAGAAATAGCACACTAAAGTGCCCGATCTTTTTAGCTTTTTTGTAAAAAAAAAATGTTGTTGCTAGTAGAGATGAGCGGGTTCGGTTTCTTTGAATCCGAACCCGCACGAACTTCACTTTTTTTTTCACGGGTCCGAGCGACTCGGATCTTCCGCCTTGCTCGGTTAACCCGAGCGCGCCCGAACGTCATCATGACGCTGTCGGATTCTCGCGAGACTCGGATTCTATATAAGGAGCCGCGCGTCGCCGCCATTTTCACACGTGCATTGAGATTGATAGGGAGAGGACGTGGCTGGCGTCCTCTCCATTTAGATTAGATTTAGAAGAGAGAGAGAGAGAGATTGCTGTGATACTGTAGATTAGAAGAGAGTGCAGAGTGCAGACAGAGTTTAGTGACTGACGACCACAGTGACCAGTGACCACCAGAGACAGTGCAGTTGTTTGTTTTATTTAATATATCCGTTCTCTGCCTGAAAAAAACGATACACAGTCACACAGTGACTCAGTCTGTGTGCACTGCTCAGCCCAGTGTGCTGCACATCAATGTATTGTATATAAAGCTTATAATTGTGGGGGAGACTGGGGAGCACTGCAGGTTGTTATAGCAGGAGCCAGGAGTACATGATAAATAATATTATATTAAAATTAAACAGTGCACACTTTTGCTGCAGGAGTGCCACTGCCAGTGTGACTAGTGGTGACCAGTGCCTGACCACCAGTATATTAGTAGTATTGTATACTATCTCTTTATCAACCAGTCTATATTAGCAGCAGACACAGTACAGTGCGGTAGTTCACGGCTGTGGCTACCTCTGTGTCGGCACTCGGCAGGCAGTCCGTCCATCCATAATTGTATTATATACCACCTAACCGTGGTTTTTTTTTTCTTTCTTTATACCGTCGTCATAGTCATACTAGTTGTTACGAGTATACTACTATCTCTTTATCAACCAGTGTACCAGTGCGGTAGTTCACGGCTGTGGCTACCTCTGTGTCGGAACTCGGCAGGCAGTCCGTCCATCCATAATTGTATTATAATATATACCACCTAACCGTGGTTTTTTTTTCGTTCTTTATACCGTCGTCATACTAGTTGTTACGAGTATACTACTATCTCTTTATCAACCAGTGTACAGTGCGGTAGTTCACGGCTGTGGCTACCTCTGTGTCGGAACTCGGCAGGCAGTCCGTCCATCCATAATTGTATTATAATATATACCACCTAACCGTGGTTTTTTTTTCCGTTCTTTATACCGTCGTCATACTAGTTGTTACGAGTATACTACTATCTCTTTATCAACCAGTGTACAGTGCGGTAGTTCACGGCTGTGGCTACCTCTGTGTCGGCACTCGGCAGGCAGTCCGTCCAACCATAATTGTATTATATACCACCTAACCGTGTTTTTTTTTTCATTCTTTATACCGTCGTCATACTAGTTGTTACGAGTATACTACTATCTCTTTATCAACCAGTGTACAGTGCGGTAGTTCACGGCTGTGGCTACCTCTGTGTCGGCACTCGGCAGGCAGTCCGTCCAACCATAATTGTATTATATACCACCTAACCGTGGTTTTTTTTTCATTCTTTATACCGTCGTCATACTAGTTGTTACGAGTATACTACTATCTCTTTATCAACCAGTGTACAGTGCGGTAGTTCACGGCTGTGGCTACCTCTGTGTCGGCACTCGGCAGCCCGTCCATAATTGTATATACCAGTGACCTAACCGTGTTTTTTTTTTCTTTCTTTATACATACATTACTAGTTACGAGTATACTATCTCTTTATCAACCAGTCTATATATTAGCAGCAGACACAGTACAGTGCGGTAGTTCACGGCTGTGGCTACCTCTGTGTCGGCACTTCGGCAGCCCGTCCATAATTGTATATACCACCTAACCGTGGTTTTTTTTTCTTTCTTTATACATACATACTAGTTACGAGTATACTATCTCTTTATCAACCAGTCTATATATTAGCAGCAGACACAGTACAGTGCGGTAGTTCACGGCTGTGGCTACCTCTGTGTCGGCACTCGGCAGCCCGTCCATAATTGTATATACCAGTGACCTAACCGTGGTTTTTTTTTCTTTCTTTATACATACATACTAGTTACGAGTATACTATCTCTTTATCAACCAGTCTATATATTAGCAGCAGACACAGTACAGTGCGGTAGTTCACGGCTGTGGCTACCTCTGTGTCGGCACTCGGCAGCCCGTCCATAATTGTATATACCAGTGACCTAACCGTGGTTTTTTTTTCTTTCTTTATACATACATACTAGTTACGAGTATACTATCTCTTTATCAACCAGTCTATATATTAGCAGCAGACACAGTACAGTGCGGTAGTTCACGGCTGTGGCTACCTCTGTGTCGGCACTCGGCAGCCCGTCCATAATTGTATATACCAGTGACCTAACCGTGGTTTTTTTTTCTTTCTTTATACATACATACTAGTTACGAGTATACTATCTCTTTATCAACCAGTCTATATATTAGCAGCAGACACAGTACAGTGCGGTAGTTCACGGCTGTGGCTACCTCTGTGTCGGCACTCGGCAGCCCGTCCATAATTGTATACTAGTATCCAATCCATCCATCTGCATTGTTTACCTGAGGTGCCTTTTAGTTGTGCCTATTAAAATATGGAGAACAAAAATGTTGAGGTTCCAAAATTAGGGAAAGATCAAGATCCACTTCCACCTCGTGCTGAAGCTGCTGCCACTAGTCATGGCCGAAACGATGAAATGCCAGCAACGTCGTCTGCCAAGGCCGATGCCCAATGGCATAGTACAGAGCATGTCAAAACCAAAACACCAAATATCAGTAAAAAAAGGACTCCAAAACCTAAAATAAAATTGTTGGAGGAGAAGCGTAAACTTGCCAATATGCCATTTACCACACGGAGTGGCAAGGAACGGCTGAGGCCCTGGCCTATGTTCATGGCTAGTGGTTCAGCTTCACATGAGGATGGAAGCACTCAGCCTCTCGCTAGAAAACTGAAAAGACTCAAGCTGGCAAAAGCACCGCAAAGAACTGTGCGTTCTTTGAAATCCCAAATCCACAAGGAGAGTCCAATTGTGTCGGTTGCGATGCCTGACCTTCCAACACTGGACGTGAAGAGCATGCGCCTTCCACCATTTGCACGCCCCCTGCAAGTGCTGGAAGGAGCACCCGCAGTCCAGTTCCTGATAGTCAGATTGAAGATGTCAGTGTTGAAGTATACCAGGATGAGGAGGATATGGGTGTGCTGCTGGCGCTGGAGAAATTGACCAGGAGGATTCTGATGGTGAGGTGGTTTGTTTAAGTCAGGCACCCGGGGAGACACCTGTTGTCCGTGGGAGGAATATGGCCGTTGACATGCCAGGTGAAAATACCAAAAAAATCAGCTCTTCGGTGTGGAGGTATTTCACCAGAAATGCGGACAACAGGTGTCAAGCCGTGTGTTCCTTTGTCAAGCTGTAATAAGTAGGGGTAAGGACGTTAACCACCTCGGAACATCCTCCCTTATACGTCACCTGCAGCGCATTCATAATAAGTCAGTGACAAGTTCAAAAACTTTGGGTGACAGCGGAAGCAGTCCACTGACCAGTAAATCCCTTCCTCTTGTAACCAAGCTCACGCAAACCACCCCACCAACTCCCTCAGTGTCAATTTCCTCCTTCCCCAGGAATGCCAATAGTCCTGCAGGCCATGTCACTGGCAAGTCTGACGAGTCCTCTCCTGCCTGGGATTCCTCCGATGCATCCTTGCGTGTAACGCCTACTGCTGCTGGCGCTGCTGTTGTTGCCGCTGGGAGTCGATGGTCATCCAGAGGGAAGTCGTAAGCCCACTTGTACTACTTCCAGTAAGCAATTGACTGTTCAACAGTCCTTTGCGAGGAAGATGAAATATCACAGCAGTCATCCTACTGCAAAGCGGATAACTGAGTCCTTGACAACTATGTTGGTGTTAGACGTGCGTCCGGTATCCGCCGTTAGTTCACAGGGAACTAGACAATTTATTGAGGCAGTGTGCCCCCGTTACCAAATACCATCTAGGTTCCACTTCTCTAGGCAGGCGATACCGAGAATGTACACGGACGTCAGAAAAAGACTCACCAGTCTCCTAAAAAATGCAGTTGTACCCAATGTCCACTTAACCACGGACATGTGGACAAGTGGAGCAGGGCAGGGTCAGGACTATATGACTGTGACAGCCCACTGGGTAGATGTATGGACTCCCGCCGCAAGAACAGCAGCGGCGGCACCAGTAGCAGCATCTCGCAAACGCCAACTCTTTCCTAGGCAGGCTACGCTTTGTATCACCGCTTTCCAGAATACGCACACAGCTGAAAACCTCTTACGGCAACTGAGGAAGATCATCGCGGAATGGCTTACCCCAATTGGACTCTCCTGTGGATTTGTGGCATCGGACAACGCCAGCAATATTGTGTGTGCATTAAATATGGGCAAATTCCAGCACGTCCCATGTTTTGCACATACCTTGAATTTGGTGGTGCAGAATTTTTTAAAAAACGACAGGGGCGTGCAAGAGATGCTGTCGGTGGCCAGAAAAATTGCGGGACACTTTCGGCGTACAGGCACCACGTACAGAAGACTGGAGCACCACCAAAAACTACTGAACCTGCCCTGCCATCATCTGAAGCAAGAAGTGGTAACAAGGTGGAATTCAACCCTCTATATGCTTCAGAGGTTGGAGGAGCAGCAAAAGGCCATTCAAGCCTATACAATTGAGCACGATATAGGAGATGGAATGCACCTGTCTCAAGTGCAGTGGAGAATGATTCAACGTTGTGCAAGGTTCTGATGCCCTTTGAACTTGCCACACGTGAAGTCAGTTCAGACACTGCCAGCCTGAGTCAGGTCATTCCCCTCATCAGGCTTTTGCAGAAGAAGCTGGAGGCATTGAAGAAGGAGCTAAAAGGAGCGATTCCGCTAGGCATGTGGGACTTGTGGATGCAGCCCTTAATTCGCTTAACAAGGATTCACGGGTGGTCAATCTGTTGAAATCAGAGCACTACATTTTGGCCACCGTGCTCGATCCTAGATTTAAAGCCTACCTTGGATCTCTCTTTCCGGCAGACACAGGTCTGCTGGGGTTGAAAGACCTGCTGGTGACAAAATTGTCAAGTCAAGCGGAACGCGACCTGTCAACATCTCCTCCTTCACATTCTCCCGCAACTGGGGGTGCGAGGAAAAGGCTCAGAATTCCGAGCCCACCCGCTGGCGGTGATGCAGGGCAGTCTGGAGCGACTGCTGATGCTGACATCTGGTCCGGACTGAAGGACCTGACAACGATTACGGACATGTCGTCTACTGTCACTGCATATGATTCTCTCAACATTGATAGAATGGTGGAGGATTATATGAGTGACCGCATCCAAGTAGGCACGTCACACAGTCCGTACTTATACTGGCAGGAAAAAGAGGCAATTTGGAGGCCCTTGCACAAACTGGCTTTATTCTACCTAAGTTGCCCTCCCACAAGTGTGTACTCCGAAAGAGTGTTTAGTGCCGCCGCTCACCTTGTCAGCAATCGGCGTACGAGGTTACATCCAGAAAATGTGGAGAAGATGATGTTCATTAAAATGAATTATAATCAATTCCTCCGCGGAGACATTGACCAGCAGCAATTGCCTCCACAAAGTACACAGGGAGCTGAGATGGTGGATTCCAGTGGGGACGAATTGATAATCTGTGAGGAGGGGGATGTACACGGTGATATATCGGAGGGTGAAGATGAGGTGGACATCTTGCCTCTGTAGAGCCAGTTTGTGCAAGGAGAGATTAATTGCTTCTTTTTTGGGGGGGGTCCAAACCAACCCGTCATATCAGTCACAGTCGTGTGGCAGACCCTGTCACTGAAATGATGGGTTGGTTAAAGTGTGCATGTCCTGTTTTGTTTATACAACATAAGGGTGGGTGGGAGGGCCCAAGGATAATTCCATCTTGCACCTCTTTTTTCTTTTCTTTTTCTTTGCATCATGTGCTGATTGGGGAGGGTTTTTTGGAAGGGACATCCTGCGTGACACTGCAGTGCCACTCCTAAATGGGCCCGGTGTTTGTGTCGGCCACTAGGGTCGCTAATCTTACTCACACAGTCAGCTACCTCATTGCGCCTCTTTTTTTCTTTGCGTCATGTGCTGTTTGGGGAGGGTTTTTTGGAAGGGACATCCTGCGTGACACTGCAGTGCCACTCCTAGATGGGCCCGGTGTTTGTGTCGGCCACTAGGGTCGCTAATCTTACTCACACAGCTACCTCATTGCGCCTCTTTTTTTCTTTGCGTCATGTGCTGTTTGGGGAGGGTTTTTTGGAAGGGACATCCTGCGTGACACTGCAGTGCCACTCCTAGATGGGCCCGGTGTTTGTGTCGGCCACTTGGGTCGCTAATCTTACTCACACAGCTACCTCATTGCGCCTCTTTTTTTCTTTGCGTCATGTGCTGTTTGGGGAGGGTTTTTTGGAAGGGACATCCTGCGTGACACTGCAGTGCCACTCCTAGATGGGCCCGGTGTTTGTGTCGGCCACTAGGGTCGCTAATCTTACTCACACAGTCAGCTACCTCATTGCGCCTCTTTTTTTCTTTGCGTCATGTGCTGTTTGGGGAGGGTTTTTTGGAAGGGCCATCCTGCGTGACACTGCAGTGCCACTCCTAGATGGGCCCGGTGTTTGTGTCGGCCACTAGGGTCGCTAATCTTACTCACACAGTCAGCTACCTCATTGCGCCTCTTTTTTTCTTTGCGTCATGTGCTGTTTGGGGAGGGTTTTTTGGAAGGGCCATCCTGCGTGACACTGCAGTGCCACTCCTAGATGGGCCCGGTGTTTGTGTCGGCCACTAGGGTCGCTAATCTTACTCACACAGCTACCTCATTGCGCCTCTTTTTTTCTTTGCGTCATGTGCTGTTTGGGGAGGGTTTTTTGGAAGGGACATCCTGCGTGACACTGCAGTGCCACTCCTAGATGGGCCCGGTGTTTGTGTCGGCCACTAGGGTCGCTTATCTTACTCACACAGCGACCTCGGTGCAAATTTTAGGACTAAAAATAATATTGTGAGGTGTGAGGTATTCAGAATAGACTGAAAATGAGTGTAAATTATGGTTTTTGAGGTTAATAATACTTTGGGATCAAAATGACCCCCAAATTCTATGATTTAAGCTGTTTTTTAGTGTTTTTTGAAAAAAACACCCGAATCCAAAACACACCCGAATCCGACAAAAATAATTCGGTGAGGTTTTGCCAAAACGCGTTCGAACCCAAAACACGGCCGCGGAACCGAACCCAAAACCAAAACACAAAACCCGAAAAATTTCAGGCGCTCATCTCTAGTTGCTAGGGCCGGCTCTGGCTGAGCCACTTACTGTTTTCTGGATAGATGCAGACATGATCACCTACAGACAGGACGGAGGACTGGAGACAGTCAGGAGGCAGTCCTAGGATAAATACTGGGTGGGAGGAGAGTGGGATAGAGAAGGAAGAGGAGGGACCAGCCTGGAAAGGTGCACAGCTTTCTGGTGGCTGGTCTCAGGAGGAGGGGCAAATCATAGCAGCAGTGTGAGCAGTGCTACTGCTAGGCAGTGAGAAGCTGCAAGCAATACACACATTCACAAGTATATAGGATGAGACCAAACTGTAGCTTCATCACAGCCCTAATGCCAGCCAGCAACAGAAGTGGCAGCCGCATGATGAATGTACATGCTGTGACTCGGCCCCTGTGGCTGCGCTGCCTGTGTGTGTCTCATTAGAGCGGCCAGGAGCAAACTCTGTCTCCTGGCTGCAATCAATGTGGTATGCGAATCTGCATGGCGCCAATGGTCCCAAACAGCAACATTCTGCTTGCCTGGGGGTCAACTGGCACCATGCCCCTCAGCCTGCCACTGGCAGGGGGTCTGGTTATGCCAAGGTTACATAATGTGGAGTTCGGCAGCAGGGCAGTTTCTAGACAATTTGGCTCCCAGTGCGAACAGTAAAAAATGTGCCCCCCCCATAGACATTCAAAGTGCGCCCCTCCGACATAAAAAAACTATTTTGTGCGCATGCTCCTGGTGAGGGGGGCATGACATCACTAAAATGGTCGTGGTCTCACTTAAAAACAGGTATAGTTTCACAAGAAAAGACTACCTTACACCCCAGTTTTTGACCATGCAACAATAGACCTTGGCTGCCACAGGAAAAAAAAACATTCCACCATATTAAGCCCCACATAGTAATGCCCATTGCACCATATTAAGCCACACACCGCAATGCCCGTGATACATTATGCCCCACAGTAAAGCTTCTAATTACTTAAATTACCTGCTCGTTGCCAGGGGTTTCATGCGATGGGTGTCATGCTCGTTGCCAGGGATTTCATGCCTGGGTGTCATGCTTGTTGCCAGGGGTTTTACGCGCTGGGTGTCATGCTCGTTGCCAGGGCTTTCATGCTCTGGGTGTAATGCTTGTTGCCAGGGGTTTCAAAAGCTGGGTGTCATGGGTTTAATGCTCTGGGATCCAAGCTCATTGCCAAAGGGAATGCTCTTTGCCAAAGGGGTGTATAAAGAATATTTGCTGGCGGGCGCCAGCAAATCACGCTCCTCTCCTCCCTCCTCTTCCCTAGTACTTCGTTCGGGAGTAGAAAAAAGTATAAAAAAATCTTTAGTCGTATAATAACAAATTTAGATAGATAGATCTATTGTCTTCAGAAAATGATAGCATCTGATTGGTTGCTATGGACAACATTACCAATTCTCTGTTTTAGAAGCTTTAGTAAATTTACCCCTAAAAATATAAATAATTAATATAGAATCACAATGTAAACCAAGGCAAAAAAAAACAGGATTTTAATATCTACCGGTAAATCCTTTTCTCCTAGTCCGTAGAGGATGCTGGGGTCCATTTCATGACCATGGGGTATAGACGGTTCCGCAGGAGCCATGGGCACTTAAGACTTTTCAAGGGTGTGAACTGGCTCCTCCCTCTATGCCCCTCCTCCAGACCTCAGTTATAGGAACTGTGCCCAGGGAGACGGACATTTCGAGGAAAGGATTTACTTTTATACTAATGGTGAGATTCATACCAGCTCACACCTCAACCATGCCACACAACATGGCATTCAACATAACACACGCCAACAGGCATGAACCATTTACAGCAACATGCTGAAAACAAATGTAACACACTTGTGTAACTAACTGAACAAAACTGCATGTAAAGTACGCACTGGGTCGGGCACCCAGCATCCTCTACGGACTAGGAGAAAAGGATTTACCGGTAGGTATCCTGTTTTCTCATAGAGGATGCTGGGTCCATTTTATGACCATGGGTTTTATACCAAATCTCCAGTACGGGCGGGAGAGTGCGGATGACCCTGCAGCACCGATTGACCAAACTTGATGTCCTTATCGGCCAAAGTGTCAAACTTATAAAATTTAGCAAAAGTGTTTGACCCTGACCAAGTAGCTGCTCGGCAAAGTTGCAATGCCGAGACCCCCCGGGCAGCCGCCTAGGACAAGCCCACCTTCCTAGTAGAATGGGCCTTCACCGACGTAGGTAGCGGCAATCCAGCCGTAGAATGAGCATGTTGAATCGTACTTCTGATCCAGCGCGCAATAGTCTGCTTAGAAGCAGGACACCCAATCTTGCTGGGAGCATATAGGACAAACAGAGCCTCTGTTTACTGTAACCAAGCTGTTCTTGTGACATAAATCATCAAAGCTCTAACCACATCTAGAGACTGTGACTCAGTGAAAGTGTCAGTAGCTACTGGCACCACAATAGGTTGGTTTATGTGGAAGGACGAAACCACCTTTGGAAGAAATTTTGACGAGTTCTTAACTCTGCCCTATCTTCATGGAAGATCAGGTAAGGGCTCTTGTGAGACAAGGCCCCCAACTCAGATACCCGCCTTGCGGATGCCAAGGCCAAAATCATCACCACTTTCCAAGTGAGAAAACTTCAATTCTATCTCCTGCAGAGGTTCAAACCAATCTGATTGAAGGCTCTGCAACACAACATTAAGGTACCATGGTGCCACTGGAGGCACAAATGGAGGCTGGATGTGCAGAACTCCTTTCACAAATGTCTGAACTTCTGGAAAGGAGGCCAATTGTTTTTGAAAAAAACTGATAAGGCTGAAATCTGGACCTTGATTGACCCCAATCTAAGGCCCACATCCACACCAGCCTGCAGAAAATGGAGAAAACGTCCCAACTCAAACTCTTCCGTAGGAGCCTTCTTGGATTCACACCAAGACACATATTTTCTCCAAATACGGTGGTAATGTTTAGACGTTACTCCTTTCCTGGCCTAAATAAGAGTGGGGATGACTTCCTTGGGAATACCTTTTCGGGCTAGGATTTGGTGCTCAACAGCCATGCCGTCAAACGTAGCCGAGGCAAGTCTTGATACACACACAGCTCCTGCTGTAGTAGGTCCTCTCGAGGAGGAAGAGGCCGAGGATCTTCTATGAGCAACTCCCGAAGATCTGGACACCAAGCCCTCCTTGGCCAGTCTGGGGCAATGAAGATTGCTCGAACTCTTGTTCTTCTTATTATTTTGAGAACTTTTGGAATCAGTGGAAGTGTAGGGAAAACATATACCGACTGAAACATCCACTGGGTCACCAATGCATCCACTGCTATTGCTTGAGGGTCTCTCAACCTGGAACAATATCTCTGAAGCTTCTTGTTTAATTGAGATGCCATCATGACTACTTGAGGAACTCCCCAAAGACTTGTCACCTCTGCGAAGACTTCTTGGTGGAGGCCCTACTCTCCTGTATGGAGATCGTGTCTGCTGAGGAAGTCTGCTTCCCAGTTGTCCAGTCCCGGAATTAAAATTGCTGACAGAGCTCTTACATTTCTTTCTGCCCAGAGGAGAATTCTTGTCACCTCTGCCATTGCCGCTCTGCTTTTCATTCCACCTTGCCTGTTTCTGTAAGCGACTGCTGTTACATTGTCCGACTGGATCTGCATGGGATGATCTTGAAGAAGATGTACCGCTTGTAGAAGGCCATTGTAAATGGCTCTCAATTCCAGAACGTTTATGTGAAGGCAGGCTTCCTGACTTGACCATTTTCCTTTGGAGCTTTCCCCCATGTGACAGCTCCCCAGCCTTGGAGACTTGCATCCGTGGTTATTAGGACCCAGACGTGAATCCCAAACCTGCGTCCCCCTAGTAGGTGAGAACTCTGTAGCCACCACAGGAGCGAAATCCTGGCTTTGGGGGACAGGATTATTCCGGTGCATGTGTAGGTGGGATCCGGACCACTTGTCCAACAGGTCTCACTGGAATACTCTGGCATGAAATCGGCCAAACTGTATGGCCTCGTAGGCCGCTACCATTTTCCCCAACAACCGAATGCATTGATGGATCAACACGCTTGTTGGTTTCAATGTTTGTTTGACCATTTTCTGGATTTCCAGAGCCTTTTCCACTGGAAGAAATACTCTCCGTACTTCTGTGTCCAGAATCATCCCTAAAACGGACAATCTTGTAGTCGGTTCCAACTGCGACTTTGGAAAATTCATGACGCAACCGTGTTGTTGGAGTATTGACAGGGAAAGTGCGATGTTCTGCACCAACTGTTCCCTGGATCTCACTTTTATCAGGAGATCATCCAGATAAGGATTATATTGACTCTTTTTTGACGAAGGAGGACCATCATCTCCTCCATCACCTTGGTGAATACCCTCGGTGCCGTGGAGAGTCCGAACGGAAACGTCTGGAACTGGTAACGGCAATCCTGTACTGCGAATCTCAGATAAGCTTGGTGAGGAGGATAAATGGGAACATGCAAGTAAGCATCCTTTATGTCTACTGACACCATGAATTCCCCCTCCTCCAGACTGGAAATCAGATTTTTCAGGTTTAAAATTGTCTGACCGAGCCTTCCGGCTTCGGAACTACGAAGAGGCTTGAATAAAAACCTTCTCCTTGCTGTGACAAGGGTACCAGGACAATGACCTGATCCTGACATAATTTTTGAATTGCCGTTGTTACTGCCTCTCTTTCTGGAAGAGAAGCTGGCAAGGTCGATTTGAAAAATTGGCATGGGGGGACGTCTTGAAACTCTAGTTTCTACCCATGGGATACTATTTGTAAGACCCAGGGGTCCAGGCCAGATTGAATCCAGATTTGACTGAAAAGTTTCAGATGTGCTCCCACCCGAGCGGTAAGGGAGCCCCAGCGTCATGCTGCAGATTTGGCAGAAGCAGGGGTGGACTTCTGCTTCTGCAATCCCGGAAACACTGTGGATTTCTTTCCTTTCCCCATTCCCCTACCTGCAAAAAAAGGGGGAACCTTTGGCCTTTTTGTATTTGTTGGCCGAAAGGACTGCATGTGAGAGTGATGTGTCTTTTTCGCCGGTGTAGGAGCATAAGGCAAGAAAGTCGACGTACCTGCGGTAGCCGCCGAGACTAACGCATCCAGCCCATCACCAAACAAGGCCTCACCTTTATACAGGAGAGCCTCCATATTTCTTTTGGAATCTGCATCAGCATTCCACTGGCGAATCCACAACACCCTCCGAGCCGATACTGCCATGGTAGCAGTTCTTGATCCTAAGAGACCAATATATTTCATGGTTTCTAGTACGTACGCAGCAGCATCTTTGATATGACCTAACGTTAGGAGTATCTCGTCTCCATCTATTGTGTCAATGTCTAATGACAAGTTTTCTGACCACTTCTCAATAGCACTACTCACCCACGCACAGACAATGGTAGGCCTGAGTAGTGTCGCATTGGCCACATCAATAGATCACCTCACTCACTTGTGCCTGTCGGCTCCTTAAGTGAAGCCATTCCAGGCGCAGGGAGAAACACCTTTTCTCTTTTATGACAGGGCCCTGTCTTAAATGCGGGGTGACTCCCACCTTTTGGAAAAAGGTAAGCTGCCTGAATTCCTTTTGGGAATCTGAAATTTCTTTTCAGGTTAAATCAGACTCCCTCCAAGAGACTGTTCCTGAGGTGGAGGGAAAATGACATTACATCTTTACTAAACTAAACCCTCTCCTTGTGGTAAAAGAGGGGCTTCGTAACTTCTAACACCACCTTTATAGCTAAAACATGTTTTGAATGCTTTTTTTTTGCTTATTTAGGACCTATTCCCCTGGAAACACTAGTGTCAACACAGGAAACAGAGTCCGTGTCGGTATCAGTTTGTACTACTTGCAAATTTGTATGTGACCCAGAGGGGTCCCTGTGGATGAAAGGCGGAACTATTAAAAATCACATCTTCAACAGATTATATTCAGTTTTCTGTATGAGATTCAGTAGTGATTCACACTATCATGTAACCTTTCACCCAGTCAGGCTCCTGGTGTCATATTACACCTCTGTGTCTCTAACAAGTCTTCCACAGAGGAAGAGCTCCCTGCCTCAGACATGTCACACACGTGCACAACCACACCACAGACACTCCGGGACTTATAGGGGACAGACCCATAGTAAAATCTGTCAGAGGGACACATATAGGATTTGCCAGTTCACAACCCAGCACCAGTAACACAATGTCTGTGAACACAAAATGCCCACTGACATGCAGAGCTTTTATAATGCTAATCACACAATTATATAGCACCAAATTCACTGTGGCCCCCCCTGTTTTGCACCCTGATACTTGTTCAGTAGTGGAGGAGGACCAGCGTTGTCTCTGCAGTCTGAGGAGAGAGAGAGAAAATGGCGCTGAGCAGTGTGCTGGCTGACTGAGGAGGAAGCTCTACTCTTCAATGGTGTGTTTCTCCTCAGCTTTTATGAGGTAATTTTTTATACTGGCGGGGGTAAGACTGTGCCTCAGCAACTTATGCCCCTTATTTATGCCAGTTTCCATAGGTTTCATGCTGCCCAGGGTGCCCCCCACCCACGCCCTGCACCCTGCAGTGCCTGTGTATGTGTGGGCAACATGGCGCGCTGCGCTCCCGCCAGCCACTCTGTACCTTTAGTCGTCTTCTAACACTCACCTGTCTTCTTACACTCACCTGTCTTCTGACTTCTGGCTCTGTGAGGGGGGTGACGGCATGCTGTGGGAGTGAGCATCTAGCACGGCTAGCGTTCAGTTCCCTTCAGGAGCTAATGGTGTCCTGTCAGCCAGAAGCAGAGCCATGAAACTCATTAGGAAGTTGGTTCCTTCTTCTGCCCCCTCAGTCCCACGAAGCAGGAAGACTGTTGCCAGCAGTTCTCCCTGAAAATAAAAAACCTAACATAAGTCTTGGCGTGCATCCAGTCTGCCTGGGCACATTTTTAAAACTGAGGTCTGGAGGAGGGGCATAGAGGGAGGAGCCAGTTCACACCCTTGAAAAGTCTTAAAGTGCCCATGGCTCCTGCGGAACCGTCTATACCCCATGGTCATGAAATGGACCCCAGCATCCTGTAGGACGTATGAGAAAATATTATAGTCTAATTAACAGCATAAATTAGCATTATATTGTAGATGCTTTACATTTGTTAGTACATAGGTACACTTGTCATTAATTGGGACTCTTTGACTGTAGAATGCTCTTCAGGATGAGCTAAACAAGTCCCATAGTTGGATTTTTCAAGTGTTACATATATATATATATATATATATATATATTTTTTTTTTATTATTTGTTTTAGATTGTTTCATATATTTTATATATGCATATAAATATCTCTCCTGCTCCCCTTGAAGAAGTCCTGGAAAGACGAAACACATTGGAATCTCCTCCCTGCTTACCTTATATGTTTCATTGACTGACTTGACTGTACCAGTGAGCTATTTGGACTTTCATAACATTTGTAACACTAAAAGTGCTGTAAGTTAAGGGTTCCTCATTTCTTTTTATATATTTTTTATCCTGGTTTTTGGTTTTGTGTATCTGAGGCTTATTTTTCTAGTAACTGTACCTCCCTGCTTCCTGAATACATGTGGATATATTTTCACTTAGTCCACTAGGTGGATAGGACTATTTTTTAATAACCATCATATTTATTAGATTATGCTACTACTACGGACACATCGTTGCATTCTTTTTGGCACAGCACAGAAACGGACACCTACCACATTCTAATATCACCTATACCAAGAATTTACATGGCACGCACATATATAATACTTGTTGTGTGTTTATACTGAACCTTAACTACTACTCTATTAGGCGCCTTTTCTTCTCCTACATTAGATAGATAGATAGATAGATAGATAGATAGATAGATAGATAGATAGATAGATAGATAGATAGATGTGCATGTGCTTATATCGCTTGAGTGGCCCTAATGGGCCCTACACATTTGTCGATCCGCCGCCGAGCTGCCTGACGGCGGATACGGCTGACGGGCGACCCGGCAGCGGGGGGGCAGTGACGGGGGGAGTGAAGTGTCTTCACTCTCCCCGTCACTCAGCTCCATAGCAGTGCATACTAATTAGAGATGTGTACCGGAAATTTTTCGGGTTTTGTTTTTTGGTTTTGGATTCGGTTCCGCGGCCGTGTTTTGGATTCGGATGCGTTTTGCCAAAACCTCCCTGAAATTTTTTGTCGGATTCGGGTGTGTTTTGGATTCGGGTGTTTTTTTACAAAAACCCCTCAAAAACAGCTTAAATCATAGAATTTGGGGGTCATTTTGATCCCATAGTATTATTAACCTCAATAATCATAATTTACACTCATTTTCAGTCTATTCTGAACACCTCACACCTCACAATATTATTTTTAGTCCTAAAATTTGCACCGAGGTCGCTGGATGGCTAAGCTAAGCGACACAAGTGGCCGACACAAACACCTGGCCCATCTAGGAGTGGCACTGCAGTGTCAGGCAGGATGGCACTTCAAAAAAATAGTCCCCAAACAGCACATGATACAAAGAAAAAAAGAGGCGCACCAAGGTCGCTGTGTGACTAAGCTAAGCGACACAAGTGGCCGACACAAACACCTGGCCCATCTAGGAGTGGCACTGCAGTGTCAGACAGGATGGCACTTCAAAAAAATAGTCCCCAAACAGCACATGATGCAGAGAAAAAAAGAGGCGCAATGAGGTAGCTGTGTGACTAAGCTAAGCGACCCAAGTGGCCGAAACAAACACCTGGCCTATCTAGGAGTGGCACTGCAGTGTCAGACAAGATGGCACTTCAAAAAAGTAGTCCCCAAACAGCACATGATGCAAAGAAAAAAAGAGGCGCAATGAGGTAGCTGTGTGACTAAGCTAAGCGACCCAAGTGACCGACACAAACACCTGGCCCATCTAGGAGTGGCACTGCAGTGTCAGACAGGATGGCACTTCAAAAAAATAGTCCCCAAACAGCACATGATGCAAGAAAAAAAGAGGCGCAATGAGGTAGCTGTGTGACTAAGCTAAGCGACCCAAGTGGCCGACACAAACACCTGGCCCATCTAGGAGTGGCACTGCAGTGTCAGACAGGATGGCACTTAAAAAAAATAGTCCCCAAACAGCACATGATGCAAAGAAAAAAAGAGGCACAATGAGGTAGCTGTGTGACTAAGCTAAGCGACCCAAGTGGCCGACACAAACACCTGGCCCATCTAGGAGTGGCACTGCAGTTTTCTAGCGAGAGGATGAGTGCTTCCATCCACGCCCGGCGACAGGGGGGGTCAAAGGGGACACCTGTACCGGGCCCCAAAGGTCAGAGGGGCCCCAAGCATCAGGGACACAAAAAAACGGAGCCGCAGCACCTGTTGATGATTTCTAAATGGATTGCTCCACTCGGCCGCTAATTAACTTTAATTAATCACCAAACCGCAAACACCCCTTCCCCCGTTACAGTCTCACTAGGTCCAGTCCCGGTGTGATGATGCTGACGTCATTACGCTGTGATGCATCGGCCGTTCCCTGTCACTTGCTGCTGCCGCACAGCACCATGCCCAGCGCTGCAGTGTTATCCCGAGCTCTAACTACTCATACTCCTTTCAACAGTGCTGCTCCTCGGCGGCAAGCAGTACTAGTACAGAGAAGGATGATGCGGTGCTGTGCAGAGTGTACATAATAACACTGTATTCGGAGGGGCATTATTTTTGCCAGGCAGGTTGCTGTGTGACTTATGGTGCTGCTACATGTGGCTATAACTCGGTGCACACTATGGCCTATGTAACACACAAACAGACTAGGACAGAACCGAGTATATCAGATCATTGTAATGGAAGGGGAATTATTATTATCAGACAAGTTGCTGTGTGACTTATGGTGCTGCTACATGTGGCTATAACTCGGTGCACACTATGGCCTATGTAACACACAAACTGACTAGGACAGAACCGAGTATATCAGATCATTGTAATGGAAGGGGAATTATTATTATCAGGCAAGTTGCTGTGTGACTTATGGTGCTGCTACATGTGGCTATAACTCGGTGCACACTATGGCCTATGTAACACACAAACAGACTAGGACAGAACCGAGTATATCAGATCATTGTAATGGAAGGGGAATTATTATTATCAGACAAGTTGCTGTGTGACTTATGGTGCTGCTACATGTGGCTATAACTCGGTGCACACTATGGCCTATGTAACACACAAACTGACTAGGACAGAACCGAGTATATCAGATCATTGTAATGGAAGGGGAATTATTATTATCAGGCAAGTTGCTGTGTGACTTATGGTGCTGCTACATGTGGCTATAACTCGGTGCACACTATGGCCTATGTAACACACAAACAGACTAGGACAGAACCGAGTATATCAGATCATTGTAATGGAAGGGGAATTATTATTATCAGACAAGTTGCTGTGTGACTTATGGTGCTGCTACATGTGGCTATAACTCGGTGCACACTATGGCCTATGTAACACACAAACTGACTAGGACAGAACCGAGTATATCAGATCATTGTAATGGAAGGGGAATTATTATTATCAGACAAGTTGCTGTGTGACTTATGGTGCTGCTACATGTGGCTATAACTCGGTGCACACTATGGCCTATGTAACACACAAACAGACTAGGACAGAACCGAGTATATCAGATCATTGTAATGGAAGGGGAATTATTTTTGCCAGGCAGGTTGCTGTGTGACTTATGGTGCTGCTACATGTGGCTATAACTCGGTGCACACTATGGCCTATGTAACACACAAACAGACTAGGACAGAACCGAGTATATCAGATCATTGTAATGGAAGGGGAATTATTATTATCAGACAAGTTGCTGTGTGACTTATGGTGCTGCTACATGTGGCTATAACTCGGTGCACACTATGGCCTATGTAACACACAAACAGACTAGGACAGAACCGAGTATATCAGATCATTGTAATGGAAGGGGAATTATTTTTGCCAGGCAGGTTGCTGTGTGACTTATGGTGCTGCTACATGTGGCTATAACTCGGTGCACACTATGGCCTATGTAACACACAAACAGACTAGGACAGAACCGAGTATATCAGATCATTGTAATGGAAGGGGAATTATTTTTGCCAGGCAGGTTGCTGTGTGACTTATGGTGCTGCTACATGTGGCTATAACTCGGTGCACACTATGGCCTATGTAACACACAAACAGACTAGGACAGAACCGAGTATATCAGATCATTGTAATGGAAGGGGAATTATTATTATCAGACAAGTTGCTGTGTGACTTATGGTGCTGCTACATGTGGCTATAACTCGGTGCACACTATGGCCTATGTAACACACAAACTGACTAGGACAGAACCGAGTATATCAGATCATTGTAATGGAAGGGGAATTATTATTATCAGGCAAGTTGCTGTGTGACTTATGGTGCTGCTACATGTGGCTATAACTCGGTGCACACTATGGCCTATGTAACACACAAACAGACTAGGACAGAACCGAGTATATCAGATCATTGTAATGGAAGGGGAATTATTATTATCAGGCAAGTTGCTGTGTGACTTATGGTGCTGCTACATGTGGCTATAACTCGGTGCACACTATGGCCTATGTAACACACAAACAGACTAGGACAGAACCGAGTATATCAGATCATTGTAATGGAAGGGGAATTATTTTTGCCAGGCAGGTTGCTGTGTGACTTATGGTGCTGCTACATGTGGCTATAACTCGGTGCACACTATGGCCTATGTAACACACAAACAGACTAGGACAGAACCGAGTATATCAGATCATTGTAATGGAAGGGGAATTATTATTATCAGACAAGTTGCTGTGTGACTTATGGTGCTGCTACATGTGGCTATAACTCGGTGCACACTATGGCCTATGTAACACACAAACTGACTAGGACAGAACCGAGTATATCAGATCATTGTAATGGAAGGGGAATTATTATTATCAGACAAGTTGCTGTGTGACTTATGGTGCTGCTACATGTGGCTATAACTCGGTGCACACTATGGCCTATGTAACACACAAACAGACTAGGACAGAACCGAGTATATCAGATCATTGTAATGGAAGGGGAATTATTTTTGCCAGGCAGGTTGCTGTGTGACTTATGGTGCTGCTACATGTGGCTATAACTCGGTGCACACTATGGCCTATGTAACACACAAACAGACTAGGACAGAACCGAGTATATCAGATCATTGTAATGGAAGGGGAATTATTATTATCAGACAAGTTGCTGTGTGACTTATGGTGCTGCTACATGTGGCTATAACTCGGTGCACACTATGGCCTATGTAACACACAAACAGACTAGGACAGAACCGAGTATATCAGATCATTGTAATGGAAGGGGAATTATTTTTGCCAGGCAGGTTGCTGTGTGACTTATGGTGCTGCTACATGTGGCTATAACTCGGTGCACACTATGGCCTATGTAACACACAAACAGACTAGGACAGAACCGAGTATATCAGATCATTGTAATGGAAGGGGAATTATTATTATCAGACAAGTTGCTGTGTGACTTATGGTGCTGCTACATGTGGCTATAACTCGGTGCACACTATGGCCTATGTAACACACAAACTGACTAGGACAGAACCGAGTATATCAGATCATTGTAATGGAAGGGGAATTATTATTATCAGACAAGTTGCTGTGTGACTTATGGTGCTGCTACATGTGGCTATAACTCGGTGCACACTATGGCCTATGTAACACACAAACAGACTAGGACAGAACCGAGTATATCAGATCATTGTAATGGAAGGGGAATTATTATTATCAGGCAAGTTGCTGTGTGACTTATGGTGCTGCTACATGTGGCTATAACTCGGTGCACACTATGGCCTATGTAACACACAAACAGACTAGGACAGAACCGAGTATATCAGATCATTGTAATGGAAGGGGAATTATTTTTGCCAGGCAGGTTGCTGTGTGACTTATGGTGCTGCTACATGTGGCTATAACTCGGTGCACACTATGGCCTATGTAACACACAAACAGACTAGGACAGAACCGAGTATATCAGATCATTGTAATGGAAGGGGAATTATTATTATCAGACAAGTTGCTGTGTGACTTATGGTGCTGCTACATGTGGCTATAACTCGGTGCACACTATGGCCTATGTAACACACAAACTGACTAGGACAGAACCGAGTATATCAGATCATTGTAATGGAAGGGGAATTATTATTATCAGACAAGTTGCTGTGTGACTTATGGTGCTGCTACATGTGGCTATAACTCGGTGCACACTATGGCCTATGTAACACACAAACAGACTAGGACAGAACCGAGTATATCAGATCATTGTAATGGAAGGGGAATTATTTTTGCCAGGCAGGTTGCTGTGTGACTTATGGTGCTGCTACATGTGGCTATAACTCGGTGCACACTATGGCCTATGTAACACACAAACAGACTAGGACAGAACCGAGTATATCAGATCATTGTAATGGAAGGGGAATTATTATTATCAGACAAGTTGCTGTGTGACTTATGGTGCTGCTACATGTGGCTATAACTCGGTGCACACTATGGCCTATGTAACACACAAACAGACTAGGACAGAACCGAGTATATCAGATCATTGTAATGGAAGGGGAATTATTTTTGCCAGGCAGGTTGCTGTGTGACTTATGGTGCTGCTACATGTGGCTATAACTCGGTGCACACTATGGCCTATGTAACACACAAACAGACTAGGACAGAACCGAGTATATCAGATCATTGTAATGGAAGGGGAATTATTATTATCAGACAAGTTGCTGTGTGACTTATGGTGCTGCTACATGTGGCTATAACTCGGTGCACACTATGGCCTATGTAACACACAAACTGACTAGGACAGAACCGAGTATATCAGATCATTGTAATGGAAGGGGAATTATTATTATCAGACAAGTTGCTGTGTGACTTATGGTGCTGCTACATGTGGCTATAACTCGGTGCACACTATGGCCTATGTAACACACAAACAGACTAGGACAGAACCGAGTATATCAGATCATTGTAATGGAAGGGGAATTATTTTTGCCAGGCAGGTTGCTGTGTGACTTATGGTGCTGCTACATGTGGCTATAACTCGGTGCACACTATGGCCTATGTAACACACAAACAGACTAGGACAGAACCGAGTATATCAGATCATTGTAATGGAAGGGGAATTATTATTATCAGACAAGTTGCTGTGTGACTTATGGTGCTGCTACATGTGGCTATAACTCGGTGCACACTATGGCCTATGTAACACACAAACTGACTAGGACAGAACCGAGTATATCAGATCATTGTAATGGAAGGGGAATTATTATTATCAGACAAGTTGCTGTGTGACTTATGGTGCTGCTACATGTGGCTATAACTCGGTGCACACTATGGCCTATGTAACACACAAACAGACTAGGACAGAACCGAGTATATCAGATCATTGTAATGGAAGGGGAATTATTTTTGCCAGGCAGGTTGCTGTGTGACTTATGGTGCTGCTACATGTGGCTATAACTCGGTGCACACTATGGCCTATGTAACACACAAACAGACTAGGACAGAACCGAGTATATCAGATCATTGTAATGGAAGGGGAATTATTATTATCAGACAAGTTGCTGTGTGACTTATGGTGCTGCTACATGTGGCTATAACTCGGTGCACACTATGGCCTATGTAACACACAAACAGACTAGGACAGAACCGAGTATATCAGATCATTGTAATGGAAGGGGAATTATTTTTGCCAGGCAGGTTGCTGTGTGACTTATGGTGCTGCTACATGTGGCTATAACTCGGTGCACACTATGGCCTATGTAACACACAAACAGACTAGGACAGAACCGAGTATATCAGATCATTGTAATGGAAGGGGAATTATTATTATCAGACAAGTTGCTGTGTGACTTATGGTGCTGCTACATGTGGCTATAACTCGGTGCACACTATGGCCTATGTAACACACAAACTGACTAGGACAGAACCGAGTATATCAGATCATTGTAATGGAAGGGGAATTATTATTATCAGGCAAGTTGCTGTGTGACTTATGGTGCTGCTACATGTGGCTATAACTCGGTGCACACTATGGCCTATGTAACACACAAACTGACTAGGACAGAACCGAGTATATCAGATCATTGTAATGGAAGGGGAATTATTATTATCAGACAAGTTGCTGTGTGACTTATGGTGCTGCTACATGTGGCTATAACTCGGTGCACACTATGGCCTATGTAACACACAAACTGACTAGGACAGAACCGAGTATATCAGATCATTGTAATGGAAGGGGAATTATTATTATCAGACAAGTTGCTGTGTGACTTATGGTGCTGCTACATGTGGCTATAACTCGGTGCACACTATGGCCTATGTAACACACAAACAGACTAGGACAGAACCGAGTATATCAGATCATTGTAATGGAAGGGGAATTATTATTATCAGACAAGTTGCTGTGTGACTTATGGTGCTGCTACATGTGGCTATAACTCGGTGCACACTATGGCCTATGTAACACACAAACAGACTAGGACAGAACCGAGTATATCAGATCATTGTAATGGAAGGGGAATTATTATTATCAGACAAGTTGCTGTGTGACTTATGGTGCTGCTACATGTGGCTATAACTCGGTGCACACTATGGCCTATGTAACACACAAACAGACTAGGACAGAACCGAGTATATCAGATCATTGTAATGGAAGGGGAATTATTATTATCAGGCAGGTTGTTGTGTGACTTGTGGTGCAGCTACATGTGAGTATAACTTGGTGCACACTATGCACCAAGTTATACCCACAGGTAGCAGCACTACAAGTCACACAACAACCTGCCTGGTAATAATAATAGTAATAATAATTATGCCCAGTCCATTACAGTGACCTGATATACTCTGATTACAGTGTTATTATGTATACTGTACACAGTACCATGCCCTTATCTGTGCTAGTACTGCTTGGTGACACGAGGAGCAGCACTGCTGAAAGGAGCAGCAACAGTGACGGCACTTCCACCTGTCTGGCAGCAGGACCCGGGCACAGCGGAGGGAGCCACTGTAGTGACGGCACCAACACCTGTATTGCAGCACGATCCCAACACAGCGGACCCCCGCATAGCATGGAAACTGTGCATTCCATCAGGGGAGCCTCTGGAGTGAGCACATCTACCTGAGGGCAGTCAGACTGTCCCACAGAGAGCGTGCAAGTGAGATCTGCAGTGCTGAACCATCTCTTCGGGGTACGAGAAGACGTCTGTAGGGTAAGATAGGCCAAATTTTCTTTTAAAGACCCTGCACATTCTTTGGTACACATTTTATGCCATTATACATTTTTATAAAACATTTTTTATATATTATATACAAACACATTAATATACATCTTAAAAACAGATTTTATATATGATCTATAGCTCTACCTTATACTGTATGTACATGCAGAAGAGGGATGTTTGGAGGAGGGGATGAGGAGGGGGGCTCGAGGGTGGTTATGGGCGGGGCCTTATAGAAATCAGTGTACCGGGCCCCAAGATTTCTGTTGCCGGCCCTGCTTCCATCCTCATGTGAATCTGAACCACTAGCCATAAACATAGGCCAGGGCCTCAGCCGTTCCTTGCCACTCCGTGCCGTAAATGGCATATTGGCAAGTTTACGCTTCTCCTCAGACGCTTTTAATTTAGATTTTTGGGTCATTTTACTGAACTTTTGTTTTTTGGATTTTACATGCTCTCTACTATGACATTGGGCATCGGCCTTGGCAGACGACGTTGATGGCATTTCATCGTCTCGGCCATGACTAGTGGCAGCAGCTTCAGCACGAGGTGGAAGTGGATCTTGATCTTTCCCTATTTTAACCTCCACATTTTTGTTCTCCATTTTTTAATGTGTGGAATTATATGCCAGTATCAATAGCAATGGCCTACTACTATATATACTGCGCACAACTGAAATGCACCACAGGTATGGATGGATAGTATACTTGACGACACAGAGGTAGGTAGAGCAGTGGCCTTCCGTACCTTACTGCTATATATACTGGTGGTCACTGTCAGCAAACTGCAAAACTAAAATGCACCACAGGTATAGAATGTAGATGGATAGTATACTCAGTGGTGCAAGTAGAAAAAATGTCTTACGGGTACTGTGTGCGCAAAAAAATGGGTGTGGCCGAATGCCACATGGGGCGTGGCCAATGAAAATGGGGGTGTGATACACATATGGGGGAGGGGCAGATACACGTATGACCCCAATAGTGTCAGATACACGTTGCCCCACAGTGCCAGATATACATTGCCCCACAGTGCAAGATACACATAACCCCACAGTGCCAGATACACATTGCCCCACAGTGCCAGATACACAAATGTCCCCAGAGTGCCAGATACACAAATGTCCCCAGAGTGTCAGATACACATTGCCTCACAGTGCCAGATACACAAATGTCCCCAGAGTGTCAGATGCACATTACCCCACAGTGCCAGATACACATTGCCCCACAGTGCCAGATACACATTGCCGCACAGTGCCAGATACACAAATGTCCCCAGAGTGCCAGATACACATTGCCCCACCGTGCCAGATACACATTGCCCCACAGTGACAGATACAGAAATGCCCCCAGAGTGCCATACACTGCCTCACAGTGTCAAATACACATTGCCCCACAGTGCCAGATACACAAATGCCCCCACTGTGTCAGATATACATTGCCCCCCGTGCCAGATACAGAAATGCCCCTACAGTGCCAGATATGCCCCCAGTGCCAGATATCCCCCAGTGCCAGGTATACATGCCCCCCTGTGCCAGATATCCCCCAGTGCCAGGTATATATGCCCCCCTGTGCCAGATATGCCCCCAGTGCCAGATATCCCCCAGTGCCAGGTATACATGCCCCCCCAGTGCCAGATATCCCCCAGTGCCAGGTATAACATGCCCCCCAGTGCCAGATATCCCCCAGTGCCAGGTATACATGCCCCCCTGTGCCAGATATCCCCCAGTGCCAGGTATATATGCCCCCCTGTGCCAGATATGCCCCCAGTGCCAGGTATACATGCCCCCTGTGCCAGATATCCCCCAGTGCCAGGTATATATACCCCCCTGTGCCAGATATGCCCCCAGTGCCAGATATCCCCCAGTGCCAGGTATAACATGCCCCCCCAGTGCCAGATATCCCCCAGTGCCAGGTATAACATGCCCCCCTGTGCCAGATATTCCCCAGTGCCAGGTATAACATGCCCCCCTGTGCCAGATATCCCCCAGTGCCAGGTATACATGCCCCCCCAGTGCCAGGTATAACATGCCCCCCCAGTGCCAGGTAAACATGCCCCCCTCCCCTACTCACCGCTGCCGCTGCCGTCCTGTCTGTCATGTGAGGGAAGGAGAGCGCAGCCTGCGCCTCTCGTTCCCCTCAGTCTCCGGCGGGTGTCTCAGTTTAATTAAGCGCCGATCCGTGAGCCAATCAGAGCTCGCGGATCGACGCTGAAGTAAACTGAGACACCCACCGGAGACTGAGGGGAAGGAGAGGCGCAGGCTGCGCTCTCCTTCCCTCACATCAGCGGCGGTGCGGCGGGGACGGCGGGTGCGACGTGTGCGGCGGGGACGGCGGCTGCGGCGTGGAGCAGGGGAGGGAGGGAGGGAAGGAAGAGGAGCAGCGGCCCGTCGGTGTGGGTACGGCGTACCCACGGCTAAATTCTTACGGGTACGCCGTACCCACCCGTACCCGCCCACTTGCACCACTGAGTATACTTAACGACACAGAGGTAGGTAGAGCAGTGGCCTTCCGTACCGTACTGCTATATATACTGGTGGTCACTGTCAGCAAACTGCAAAACTAAAATGCACCACAGGTATAGAATCTAGATGGATAGTATACTTGACGACACAGAGGTAGGTAGAGCAGTGGCCTTCCGTACCGTACTGCTATATATATTGGTGGTCACTGTCAGCAAACTGCAAAACTAAAATGCACCACAGGTATAGAATCTAGATGGATAGTATACTTGACGACACAGAGGTAGGTAGAGCAGTGGCCTTCCGTACCGTACTGCTATATATACTGGTGGTCACTGTCAGCAAACTGCAAAACTAAAATGCACCACAAGTATAGAATCTAGATGGATAGTTTACTTGACGACACAGAGGTAGGTAGAGCAGTGGCCTTCCGTACCGTACTGCTATATATACTGGTGGTCACTGTCAGCAAAACTCTGCACTGTACTCCTCCTATATAATACTGCTGGTCCCCAGTCCCCACAATAAAGCAGTGTGAGCACAGATATATGCAGCACACTGAGCACAGATATGGAGCATTTTTCAGGCAGCCAACGTATAATACTGGTGGTCACTGGTCAGCAAAACTCTGCACTTTACTCCTCCTATATAATACTGCTGGTCCCCAGTCCCCACAATAAAGCAGTGTGAGCACAGATATATGCAGCACACTGAGCACAGATATGGAGTGTTTTTCAGGCAGACAACGTATACTGGTGGTCACTGTCAGCAAAACTCTGCACTGTACTCCTCCTATATAATACAGCTGCTCCCCAGTCCCCACAATTAAGCAATAAGCACAAATATTTGCAGCAACATTAATAAACGGAGAGGACGCCAGCCACGTCCTCTACCTAACATTTCCAATGCACGAGTGAAAATGGCGGCGACGCGTGGCTCCTTATATAGAATCCGAATCTCGCGAGAATCCGATAGCGGGATGATGACGTTCGGGCTCGCTCGGATTAACCGAGCCATACGGGAGAATCCGAGTATGCCTCGGACCCGTGTAAAATGGGTGAAGTTCGGGGGGGTTCGGTTTCCGAGGAACCGAACCCGCTCATCACTAATACTAATATGGACGAGATCGTCCATATTGGTCTGCATGCACAAGCGACGGGGCACCAGTGATGAACGAGTGCGGGGCCGCGCATCGTTCATCGCTTGTGCCTCCACACTGAAAGATATGAACGGTATTTCCTTCATTAATGAACGAGATCGTTCATATCTTTCAGTATTCTCGCCCAGTGTATAGGGCCCATAACAGTCAGAGGGTATATGCATAAGATTAATTACAGCAATAGATGATAAATCAGCCTTGTCATTGGAGGTTGATAAATCAACCTCTGAGCAACTAATCAGTCTGTAACCAGCTCGGGCAGGATGAAAATTAGTGACATGTCTGTAGTATAATCTATGACTACTCCCTTCTGGGACTAATGAACATTTCTGTTCTCAGTCAGAAAAGGAAGAGTTACATCTATAACAATCAGCAGACAGCTAACATGTAGTCGAACGTAAAGTGCCCTACAGTGCCTGCAGCCTAAACATACACCAAAGAATACAAGTGGCAGATGTAGTGTGAGCATATCTTGCATGAAATTACTGTGGGCATGTCTAGAAAACAAACGCATGCATATGGACCTATTTAGACTTGCATTATTCTGGCACTTGTGTCTGCTTGTGTTTGGAAAAAGTAGAGGGCGGGTGTTCCAATGTAGGCTGTATACTGAAGGGCATATTTATGCAATTACAAAAACAAATTCAGAATGGCAACCTACTTACTACTCTCACTATCCATATATACCTACTCTCCTGGAAGTTGTTGAAGACTCATTATTTTTCGGGTAGTCTCCTGCACACCTAGAACAGTGGCCAGATCTCCCACATCCTGCCTACTTCCTAGTAAAGTGGGAAGAATGGCAAAATAAAATGGGGAATTGCTACCCTACTGATAGGGGCACTATCTCTCTCCTCTATAAATGCGTCCTTAACCCTGAATCGCTCCCCCTCGAACCGCACGAGCTAGCATGGGAAGCAGATCTGGGATGTCACCTTGGGGAAGAGGGATGGAGCATAATTCGCAACGCGATCTCGCAATGCTCCATTAGTGTGGCCATCCGCGAAAACTCATATAAAATATACACGAGATGGTATTTGGTGACGGATCGACTGCATAGGATCTATCCCGAAGCCTCCAACCTATGCTGGAGGAACTGCGGTCAAATAGGCACGTTTCATCATATCTGGTGGACCTTCCTGGTGGTCGCTCAGTTTTGGAAGACTGTCCGCACGCTCCTCTCTCAGCTAATTGACTTGCCAGCGCCTCTCTCACCCGCTAACCTCCTCCTTTGCACCCCACCCGATTACATCTCTAAAGACTTGAAAAAACTGATCCTCTTTATCACCTGCGCGGCTAAATACCAAATAGCGCGCAATTGGAAAAACCCCGAAGCTCCCACCCGTCAGGCACTAACGAATAGAATTTGGTTTGTCACAAACATGGAGTATATTACTAGCCTTCAACACAACACAGTGCAAAAATTTCACTCTACTTGGTTTCCCTGGTACAGACATCATGACCATCCCCTCCCATGAATACTCTGATTCTAGGTCCCACTCTATTATCCACCCCCTTTTTTTTTTTGTCCCATCTCCCTCCCTCATTTCCCTCCTACTTCCCAGGCCCCCGACTCTTCGGAGAACTTCTCCTTTCTCTTTCTTCTTACTTCTTCTACATCTCTCAAAACCTCTTTTCTGTTCCTCCCTTCCTACCTGCTATACCCATCCGTCCCGCTTAATACTCACTAACTCCATCATAGCTCAGATCTCTACGAGCTTGTCTCGTTCTCGATTATATATCTTTCTGTCTCTCACTAGCGTCCTGCTACTTAGATCTCTAAATATGACGTTACCATGCTCCAAGTTTTTCTTTTATTACCTCTTAGGAGAAAAATTTTATATACTTATATTTATACAAGTCTTTCAACTGCATATTTGCTTCTTGCATCTCTGTCTATTGACTTGTGTATTAATCCTTCAAAATAAAAATAAAAAAATAAAATGGGGAATTGCTATGATATGCTGAGAGGGCGAGGCTAAAATTCTGCAAATGTCATTTTAGCCCCCTGAAGTGGTGGTCTGCATCTCTCTCAGGGCTTCTCCTGGAGAGGAGAATTAAAAGGTAGTATGATCCATAGGCATATACAATGGAGAAAGGCATATTACTAGCCGTGGTTGGTCAGGAGCAGGTCTAATGGGCCCTACACACTGGCCGACATGACTGCACGATATGAACGATCTTGTTCATTAATGAATGAGATAACGTTCATATCGTGCAGTGTGGAGGCTCCAGCGATGAACGATGCGCGGCCCCGCGCTCGTTCATCGTTGGTGCCCCGTCGGCTGTACATGCAGGCCAGTATGGACGATCTCGTCCATATCTGCCTGCACTTCAATGCAGCCGGGTGACGGGGGGAGTGAAGAAACTTCACTCCCCCCGTCACTGCCCCTCCGCCGCCGGGTCACCCGTCGGCCGTATCTGCCGTCGGGCAGCTCGGCGGCGGATCGGCCAGTGTGTAAGGCCTATAAAGCCCTCATTCCGAGTTGATTGCTCGCTAGCTACTTTTAGCAGCCATGCAAACGCATAGTCGTCGCCCACGGGGGAGTGTATTTTCGCTTTGCAAGTATGCGAACGCCTGTGCAGCCGAACGGGATGAAAAAGTTTTTTGCAGTTCCTGAGTAGCTCTGGACTTACTCAGCCCTTGCGATCACTTTAGTCTTTTTGGTCCAGGAATTGACGTCAGACAACAGCTTTGCAAACGCTTGGACACGCCTGCATTTTTCCAAACACTCCCTGAAAACGGTCCGTTGCCACCTACAAACGTCCTCTTCCTGTCAATCTCCTTGCGATCGGCTGTGCAAATGGATTCTTCATTAAATCCATCACCCAGCAACGATCCGCTTTGTACCCGTATGACTCGCCTGCGCATTGCGGCAGGGACGTGCGGTGAGCTAAATAGCTCAGGAGGAACTGGTTAGCACCAAAGCCAGATTTACATGCAATATATGAGCCAAAGCGTACATCTGGGCATTATACACAGGTGCAGCAGTATAAACTCCTGGAAATTTGGTGAGTTTTGATCAGAGATGTGCGGAAAAGTTAGCCAGGTGAGGCACTGCCTCACCTGCCATAGACTTTTTACTGCAGCATTTTGGCTATAAAAATTATTAGAATAATGCAAAAAAGATATTTCAAACATATTCTTGGTATTTTTTTTATATACTTTACGCAGTCAAAACTCTGGCACAAACGTTAGTATGACAGGAAAGGCTCTGCCTCACCTGCCTCACCCCACCGCACGTCACTGCATTGCGGTGCATATGCATGCGCAGTAGTAACCTGTTCGCTGCGCTGCAAAAAACGGCAGCGAGCGATCAACTCGGAATGACCCCCTAAATTCACTGTTGATGGCTATTGCTAGCAATAGCAAATAGTTTGAGATTGGCTGATTATTACAAATGTACCATAGATGCTGACACATGGCATATGGTATACTTATGTTTGTAGGTTTTAACACATAATAAAAAATTGAAGAATAGACAATTAGATGTTTCAGAGAGGTTTTTATGTTTTATTGATGTCTAATAGTGAATATGTACTTTGCAAGCGAAGCAGGTGGTGAAAAATGCCTACAGTTAACGTGAATATGCTCCAATACAGAATCAAAAACATCTTGAGCACATAGTGGGAAATGCCCTATTTTGTTTGTGTTTTTCTAATTCAAATTTTCACCTATTTTGCAACCAATATTGTATCAGTGCTAGTTGTCCAAAATGAGCATTTAGCCAGAGCTAGCCAACCTCTCTTCCGCATGTCACTCTAGTCCACCTACTAGCAACCCATCTAAAAGGGTTAGTGTATCATGGGCATTAGTTACAGAGAAACCTATTAAGCTTTCTAGCAGCAGTGTGGAACAAGTGACAATTACAAACTTAATAATTATCTGCTACTACGTGGTTTGAAACAAGTTTGTGAATGATCCCCCAATTGCCCTTACACCTTGAGTAGTTGATCTATTGCATCTTTTATATGCCATTTTGACCCTGCTGTACAGTAGTACCTCATGTCTATGTTTTATTTTGTTATATTTTATTTGTATCTTGTTCTGTGATATACATACAACATCTGTAGCATGTCTTATTTTTCATTTTGCTGTTCCTTACAGTGGATTATTGTATCTTGTCATTTTGTCTTTGTACTTCTTCTGATGCTTGTGTTTTTCTGTGAATACTTTCTGTTTTTTATTGACATGCTGCAATAAAAATATGCAAGAAAAAAATGAGTCGTCCCCCCTCAAATGCATAAAAATGGATTATTAGTGATTTTTAGGAATTACTAATATTCATCACCATTATCTTAATTCATTTGTTTATATCAATACTCCCCTTTTCATTATATATATTATGGAAGTAGGACAAAAGAGCACAATCTTTATTTCAACTTATCCATATTATTTAATTATCTAGTATCATAAAAATATAGTGGGAAAATGTGAGTGTGACTCAGCGAGGTTGTACGAGTACATGTTAAATAGGTAGGAGTAGGGTAGGGTGGTGGGTTTTCAGAGAGCCTTCATTATTTTAAAGTGGGGAGATAGTCTGAGTTTCATAAATCGGTAGCACCATGTGAGATGTAGTAGGTTGGAGTGAGAGATGGTTATCACACAGGGATGTGTCATAGGTAAAAAGCAAATCTAAGAGGTTTTTAGAAAGGGTATATCCAGATGAGTTTTGAGGTTCTGAAGGTGTGCTGTTGTCAGGGCTGTCTTTTCATAAGGGCTCAATGGGCAGTTGCCCAAGGGCCCCAGGAGTATAAGGACCCAAGGCTTATAGCTGAGGGTCCCCTTTTCCAGTGGTACCAGATTATTGAAAATCAGCCCTGAGGAATCGGAGGTATTCGTCTTCAGAGCAGTGTTCCTCATCTGAGGCTGTTTATTAGTCTTCCCAACCAGATATCTTGGGTTCTGTATGATTTAGAGTTTCTCTGAGTATATACTCCAAAAGCTGGGACTCACCCCTTTCTGTTGACACTGACAGCTTGTCTCTACTATGCCCGGAACCAGAGATATCAGCCTTTCAGCTCCACACACCTGATATGCAGTTTTAGATTTTCGTCGGTTTCTGAACTCTGATCCCCAAGTCCCCAGTACCTCCTGAAAGGTGGGACTCTCTAGTTTTTTTTAATCACATTTAAAGCTATGAAATCTATTTTCAGGCACTGGATATATCTGCAGTGAAGCAAGCTGCCAAAAATTATGAATGTTAAGCCCACTTCACTATCCACCCCTCCCCTGCATATTTAACACCCCCTACCACCCTGGAAGTCATGTACCGGGGCCCCTTCATTCAGTCCAAAGCATCCTTTTACAGTTTTGTGTTCTCCCTCCCGCCCCATCTCCTACAATCTGGACAGTAAAGGAGTAATTAGCAGAAATTACTGCTCCAGGTCCTGCATGCTGAGAGGAAGATAGATGTCCCCTACCACTCTCGGGACATCAAAGCAGCCGCTGATAGCAACCTCCACCCCTAACGTTGGAGAATGGGTAGGGCCCCTGTGCATTGCTTTGCCCAGGGGTCTACACTGCTGTTAAGATGGCCCTGTCTGTTGTTGAGGGCTTTGTTGATGGGAGTGAATGATTTCAATGTATTATATTATACTGATTTACAGAGCAGAGTGGCAGGAAAGTAAGAACGGCTTGGTGTTTAGAATGGATTGAAGTAGCAAAAGCTGAGGAAGGGGAAATCCAGGTAGGAGGAGGCTAGAGTAGTTCTACCAATATAAGGAATGTGGTGGTGACTAGACTACAAGAGAGACTGGATATGATTAGAAAAACAGTGGGCAGGGTCAAGGGTGACACCAATGCAGTGAGTATGGGTGCATGGGGAAATTGTAATCTGTTTTCAGAGATGGATATACATGAGGAATATATTTTTCATGATTATGGCATTCCAGAAAATTACATGCATCTCTGTCCCTGTCTGTATCAGTTTGCAATGGCATGAACACGCCTTATACTTTACTTTCCCATTCCATCCCGCCTCTCCAGGCACAATCAGGCTTAAGTACCAGAATCATGCAAATCTGTATAGACTCATATGCATGCAGCCACTGTTTTGGTCATGTGCAGGCAACTTTACATAAATTACGCTAGGCAAACTGGCATACTATAGATCTCACACTGCATCAGGCTCTGTATGTTTGCTATAGCCAAGTAGTTGTTACAATCAATGCTATCCAAAGTACATGGGGGCCTAATTCAGACCTGATCGTAGATATGCTAAATTTAGCACATCTACAATCAGCTTCCCTTACATGCGGGGGACGCCCAGCAAAGGGCTAGGCCGCCCCGCATGTCAGGCCCTACCCCGCCGCACAAGTACAAAAGCAGGCGGCGATGCTTTTGTACTTGAAGAGGGGCTCCCTACCAGCGCAGCTCCTGCTTGCTGGCAGGGAGCTACTCATCGCTGTCTGGGGTCGCAGTGGCTGCGTGTGACATTGGGCAGCCGCCGCAGGCCACCCCCGCATGGTCCGGGCACGCCTGCGATAACGGACCATGCCCCTAAAACGGCAGCCAAACGGCGCCGGCCTGACCCCTTCTGCCCAGTGACTGCTTCTGCCTGTCAATCAGGCAGAGGTGATCGTAGGGCTGAGACGGCCGTCAGCTTTCTGGCATGCGCCGGCGCACTGCGGCGCATGCGCAGTTCAGACCTGATTGGCTGCTGTGCAAAAACAGCAGTGATCAGGTCTGAATTAGGCCCATTATGTCCAAAACAGCTTATATTCCTTCTTTTCAGAGTCACCCTCCCCACCCCAAACTGTGCTAAACAGTTTTTAAAGTATAATTTTTGAACCAATAAGATGCAGGTGGGTTATATCATTAGCTGGAGGTTGAGGGCAGGTGCAAATACAGGAGAAGGAGGATGGTGGCCACCACTACTGAACTGCATATGACTGCAAAAGCACTACTGATTGTTGCTTTCATCATCGATTGTGCATATGAGTATATTGTTTTTGTGTGCATATTTTAGCAACTCATATATAATTTCTCTGACGTCCTAGTGGATGCTGGGAACTCCGTAAGGACCATGGGGAATAGACGGGCTCCGCAGGAGACTGGGCACTCTAAGAAAGAATTAGGACTACTGGTGTGCACTGGCTCCTCCCTCTATGCCCCTCCTCCAGACCCCAGTTAGAATCTGTGCCCGGCTCGAGCTGGTTGCACACTAGGGGCTCTCCTGAGCTCTTAGTAAAGAAAGTATTTATTAGGTTTTTTATTTTCAGTGAGATCTGCTGGCAACAGACTCACTGCTACGTGGGACTTAGGGGAGAGAAGCGAACCTACCTGCTTGCAGTTAGCTTGGGCTTCTAGGCTACTGGACACCATTAGCTCCAGAGGGATCGAACACAGGCCCAGCCTCGGTCGTCCGGTCCCGGAGCCGCGCCGCCGTCCCCCTTGCAGAGCCAGAAGCAAGAAGAACGTCCTGGAAATCGGCGGCTGAAGACTCCGGTCTTCATTAAGGTAGCGCACAGCACTGCAGCTGTGCGCCATTGCTCCCCATGCACACCACATACTCCGGTCACTGATGGGTGCAGGGCGCTGGGGGGGGGGGCACCCTGGGCTGCAATTAGATTACCTTAAAATGGCAAAAAACACATAATATAGTCTAATAAACTATATATGTGTAAAAATCCCCTGCCATAATATTAATATAAAGAGCGGGAGAAGCCCGCCGAAAAAGGGGCGGGGCTATCTCCCTCAGCACACTGGCGCCATTTCCTCTTCACAGCTCCGCTTATAGGACGCTCCCCAGGCTCTCCCCTGCAGTTTCCAGGCTCAATAGGGTAAAAAAGAGAGGGGGGGGGGGGGGCACTAAATTTAGGCGCAATACTGTGTATTATAGCTGCTATAGGGAAAATCACTTTGTGTAGTGTAAATCCCTGTTTATATAGCGCTGTGGTGTGTGCTGGCATACTCTCTCTCTGTCTCCCCAAAGGACTTTGTGGGGTCCTGTCCTCAGTCAGAGCATTCCCTGTGTGTGTGCGGTGTGTCGGTACGGCTGTGTCGACATGTTTGATGAGGAGGCTTATGTGGAGGCGGAGCAGGTGCCGATAAATGTGATGTCACCCCCTGCAGGGTCGACACCAGAGTGGATGGATATGTGGAAGGTATTAACCGACAGTGTCAACTCCTTACATAAAAGGCTGGATGGCGTAACAGCCGTGGGACAGCCGGCTTCTCAGCCCGTGCCTGCCCAGGCGTCTCAAAGGCCATCAGGGGCTCAAAAACGCCGGCTACCTCAGATGGCAGACACAGATGTCGACACAGAGTCTGACTCCAGTGTCGACGACGACGAGACTAATGTACATTCCACTAGGGCTATCCGTTGCATGATTACGGCAATGAAAAATGTGTTGCACATTTCTGACATTAACCCAAGTACCACTAAAAAGGGTATTATGTTTGGAGAGAAAAAGCAACCAGTGGTTTTTTCCCCCTTCAGATGAGTTAAATGAAGTGTGTGAAGAAGCGTGGGCTTCCCCTGATAAAAAACTAGTGATTTCTAAAAAGTTACTAATGGCGTATCCTTTCCCGCCAGAGGACAGGGTACGTTGGGAGACATCCCCGAGGGTGGATAAAGCGCTCACACGCTTGTCAAAAAAGGTGGCACTACCGTCTCAGGATACGGCCGCCTTAAAGGAGCCTGCGGATAGAAAGCAGGAGGCTATCCTGAAGTCTGTATATACACACTCAGGTACTATACTGAGACCTGCTATTGCTTCAGCATGGATGTGCAGTGCTGCAGCAGCGTGGTCTGATTCCCTATCTGATAATATTGATTCCCTTGACAGGGACACTATATTGCTAACCATAGAGCATATTAAAGACATAGTCTTATACATGAGAGATGCACAGAGGGATATTTGCCGGCTGGCATCTAGAATAAATGCAATGTCCATTTCTGCCAGGAGAGTATTATGGACTCGGCAGTGGACAGGTGATGCGGATTCTAAAAGGCACATGGAGGTTTTGCCTTACAAGGGTGAGGAATTGTTTGGGGATGGTCTCTCGGATCTCGTTTCCACAGCGACAGCTGGGAAGTCGACATTTTTACCCCAGGTTCCCTCACAGCCAAAGAAAGCACCGTATTATCAGGTACAGTCCTTTCGGCCCCAGAAAGGCAAGCGGGTTAAAGGCGCGTCCTTTCTGCCCAGAGGCAGGGGTAGAGGGAAAAAGCTGCACCATACAGCCAGTTCCCAAGAACAGAAATCCTCCCCTGCTTCCACTAAATCCACCGCATGACGCTGGGGCTCCACTGGTGGAGCCAGGTGCGGTGGGGGCCCGTCTCCGGAACTTCAGCGACCGGTGGGTTCGCTCACAGGTGGATCCCTGGGTTCTACAAGTGGTATCTCAGGGATACAAGCTGGAATTCGAGACGTCTCCCCCTCGCCGTTACCTCAAATCAGCCTTGCCAGCTACTCCCCCGGACAGGGAGGTAGTGCTGGCGGCAATTCACAAGCTGTTCCTCCAGCAGGTGATAATAAAAGTTCCCCTCCTTCAACAGGGACGGGGTTACTATTCCACAATGTTTGTGGTACCGAAACCAGACGGTTCGGTGAGACCCATTCTAAATTTAAAATCCTTGAACACTTATATAAGAAGGTTCAAGTTCAAAATGGAATCGCTCAGGGCGGTTATTGCAAGCCTGGAAGAAGGGGATTACATGGTATCACTGGACATCAAGGATGCGTACCTGCATGTCCCCATTTACCCACCTCACCAGGTGTACCTCCGTTTTGTGGTACAAGACTGCCATTACCAATTCCAGACGTTGCCGTTTGGTCTGTCCACGGCACCGAGGGTATTTACCAAGGTAATGGCCGAAATGATGATAATTCTTTCGAAAGAAGGGAGTTATAATTATCCCATACTTGGACGATCTCCTTATAAAGGCGAGGTCCAGGGAGCAGTTGTTGGTCGGAGTAGCACTATCTCAGGAAGTGCTACAACAGCACGGCTGGATTCTGAATATTCCAAAGTCGCAGCTGGTTCCTACGACGCGTCTGCTGTTCCTGGGTATGATTCTGGACACAGAACAGAAGAAGGTCTTTCTCCCGGAGGAGAAGGCCAAGGAGTTGTCATCTCTGGTCAGAGACCTCCTAAAACCAAAACAGGTGTCGGTGCATCACTGCACGCGAGTCCTGGGAAAGATGGTAGCTTCAAACGAAGCAATTCCATTCAGCAGGTTCCATGCAAGGATCTTTCAGTGGGATCTGTTAGACAAGTGGTCCGGATCGCATCTTCAGATGCATCGGCTGATCACCCTGTCCCCGAGGGCCAGGGTGTCTCTGCTGTGGTGGCTGCAGAGTGCTCATCTTCTAGAGGGCCGCAGATTCGGCATACAGGACTGGGTCCTGGTGACCACGGATGCAAGCCTCCGAGGTTGGGGGGCAGTCACGCAGGGAAGAAACTTCCAAGGACAATGGTCGAGTCAGGAGGCTTCCCTACACATAAATATTCTGGAACTAAGGGCCATTTACAATGCCCTAAGTCAGGCAAGACCCCTGCTTCAAAACCAGCCGGTGCTGATTCAGTTAGACAACATCACGGCGGTCGCCCATGTAAACCGACAGGGCGGCACAAGAAGCAGGATGGCGATGGCAGAAGCCACAAGGATTCTCCGATGGGCGGAAAATCACGTGATAGCACTGTCAGCAGTGTTCATTCCGGGCACGACCTCCACCCGGGAGAGTGGGGACTTCATCCAGAAGTCTTCCAACTGATTGTAAACCGTTGGGAAAGGCCACAGGTGGACATGATGGCGTTCCGCCTAAACAAAAAGCTAAAAAGATATTGCGCCAGGTCAAGGGACCCTCAGGCGATAGCTGTGGACCCTCTAGTGACACCGTGGGTGTACCAGTCGGTTTATGTGTTCCCTCCTCTTCCTCTCATACCAAAGGTGCTGAGGATAATAAGAAAGAGAGGAGTAAGAACTATACTCATCGTTCCGGATTGGCCAAGAAGGACTTGGTACCCGGAACTGCAAGAAATGATCTCAGAGGACCCTTGGCCTCTGCCTCTCAGACAGGACCTGCTACAGCAGGGGCCCTGTCTGTTCCAAGACTTACTGCGGCTGCGTTTGACGGCATGGCAGTTGAACGCCGGATCCTGATGGAAAAGGGCATTCCGGTTGAAGTCATTCCTACGCTGATAAAAGCTAGGAAAGATGTGACAGCAAAGCATTATCACCGCATATGGCGAAAATATGTTGCTTGGTGTGAGGCTATGAAGGCCCCCACAGAAGAATTTCAGCTGGGTCGATTTCTGCACTTCCTACAGTCAGGAGTGACTATGGGCCTAAAATTGGGTTCAATTAAAGTCCAGATTTCGGCCCTGTCTATTTTCTTTCAAAAAGAACTGGCTTCACTGCCTGAAGTTCAGGAGTGCTGCATATTCAGCCCCCTTTTGTGCCCCCCAGTGGCACCTTGGGATCTCAACGTTGTGTTGGATTTTCTAAAATCACATTGGTTTGAGCCACTTCAGACCGTGGAATTAAAATATCTCACGTGGAAAGTGGTCATGCTTTTGGCCTTGGCTTCGGCTAGGCGGGTGTCAGAATTGGCGGCTTTGTCCTGTAAAAGCCCCTATCTGATCTTCCATATGGACAGAGCAGAATTGAGGACGCGTCCCCAATTCCTCCCTAAGGTGGTATCAGCGTTTCATTTGAACCAACCTATTGTGGTGCCTGCGGCTACTCGAGACTTGGAGGCCTCCAAGTTGCTGGACGTAGTCCGGGCCCTGAAAATTTATGTTTCCAGGACGGCTAGAGTCAGAAAGACTGACTCGCTGTTTATCCTGCATGCATCCAACAAGCTGGGTGCTCCTGCTTCTAAGCAGACTATTGCTCGCTGGATCTGCTCCGCGATTCAACTTGCACATTCTGCGGCTGGACTGCCGCATCCTAAATCAGTAAAGGCCCATTCCACGAGGAAGGTGGGCTCTTCTTGGGCGGCTGCCCGAGGGGGTCTCGGCTTTACAACTTTGCCGAGCTGCTACCTGGTCGGGATCAAACACGTTTGCAAAATTCTACAAGTTTGATACCCTGGCTGAGGAGGACCTTGAGTTTGCTCATTCGGTGCTGCAGAGTCATCCGCACTCTCCCGCCCGTTTGGGAGCTTTGGTATAATCCCCATGGTCCTTACGGAGTTCCCAGCATCCACTAGGACATCAGAGAAAATAAGAATTTACTCACCGGTAATTCTATTTCTCGTAGTCCGTAGTGGATGCTGGGCGCCCATCCCAAGTGCGGATTGTCTGCAATACTTGTATATAGTTATTGCCTAACTAAAGGGTTATTGTTATGAGCCATCTGTTCGTGAGGCTCAGTTGTTATTCATACTGTTAACTGGGTATAATATCACGAGTTGTACGGTGTGATTGGTGTGGCTGGTATGAGTCTTACCCGGGATTCCAAATCCTTTCCTTATTGTGTCAGCTTTTCCGGGCACAGTTTCCCTAACTGAGGTCTGGAGGAGGGGCGTAGAGGGAGGAGCCAGTGCACACCAGTAGTCCTAATTCTTTCTTAGAGTGCCCAGTCTCCTGCGGAGCCCGTCTATTCCCCATGGTCCTTACGGAGTTCCCAGCATCCACTACGGACTACGAGAAATAGAATTACCGGTGAGTAAATTCTTATTTTTAAACTTGTTGTATTAGCTAGGGTCTTTTACGTTATATCAAAGCACAATAGCAAATGCATATTTCACAAGCAAAACAAATAGTTAAAAACATGTCTGTATGTGTATGATTGTGACATATGTCTGGCATAAATTGGGCACTTGGCACATATGATACTGTTGCTGACCTGTACACAACTTGTGATAGTCACATCTTTGCATATGCATGCAATTATGGCCACACAAGTAGTAATAGGAGGTGAGGTCAGGTGACAAGAAGTAGATTAGGGTCGTTAGTGTAGAAGCGGTGTTAGAGGTCAAATCAGTTAATTAGTTCACTTAGAGAAGAGGTGTACAGTGAGGAAAGCAGAGGGAAAAGAATTTAGCTTTGTGTGGTCCCACGATAAAGTGTGAGTAGAGGGAAGGAAGTGCTAGACATTGAAGGAGCAAAATGAGTGGATGAGTAATAAATGAATCAGGATACAGCTGTGTCACAAAGGCAGTGGCATAAAGATTGTGTAGGAGAAGATGGTGACTAACAGTACTGAAGAATACAGAGAGGTTCAGAAGGCTGGGTATAGGGAAATGACCTTTATACTTTGCTGTAAGCAGATGGTCTCTTTTGTATTGAAGTGTCAGTGGAATTATGTCATCTGCACAGGATCCAGAAGTAGAGATGTGCGCCGACCCCTGTGTTTTGGTTCTGATTCGTTGGCGGGTTTTGGTCTTGCAGAAACCACACTCATATGTTTTTTTTTTAATTATTATTTTGAATATTTTTAAAAAAAATGATTAAACACTTAAAATAACAGAATTCGGGCCCTTTTTTGTTCCTACAGTATTAGTAACCGTAATAACGTTAAAACAGACAATTTTGATCACCTCACAGCTCACAATATTATTTTCATCCAGTTTAGGCTGCAGCGAGCTGGCTACTAAGTGACAGAACAGCAGCACAAACAAACGACAATTTGTAGCACATCTATGAAACATTGCCATAGCAGTGGCAGAAAATAAAAGTGGTGCAAAATGGAATTGTCCTTGGGCCCTCCCACCCACCCTTATGTTGTGTATTAAAAAGTGTCATACACAGTTTAACAAGCCAAGCAGTTCAGCAACAGGACTGCCACTTTTGTGAATGAAGTGTTTGGTTTGTTTGGACTCACATAAAACAAACTACTAATGGACATAAGGCAGCTAACAGTGTTGTTTTTAGTGATTGGCTTAAGGAAGCTAAGCTAACAGAGCTGTCAATTATCTCAACAGTGGCAAGATGTCATCATCATTATAATCCTCACCCTCACCAGTGTTTACATCATCTTCATACAATATTAATTCATCCCTGCTGGAATCCACCATTACAGAAGTCTCTGTACTTTGACATAATTGCCGGTAAAGGTCTTCCTCTTGGAATTTGTAATTCAGTTTGATGAACATCATCTTTTCAACATTTTGAGGAAGTAGCCTCCTATGCCGATCGCTGACATTGTTACCAGCTGTGCTGAAAACTCTGTCCGAGTACACACTGGAGGGTGGGTATCTTAAGTATTGCAAAGTGAGTTTGTACAAGGGCCTCCAAATTACCTTTTTTCCTTCCAGTAATCAAAGGGACGACATGCCTATTTGTACACTGTCATTAAAATAATCCTCTACCATTCTATGGATGTTGACTGTATCAGATGAAGTTACGGTAGAGGTGTCACTAATTTTGGATAATGCTTTAAGACCCGACCAGATGTCAAAATGTTGTGTTGACTCATTTGCATCACCATTGGGTCTCTTGGGAAAGCTCAGCTTTTTCCAGGCAGCAGCAGCTGCTGGAGAAACTGAAGGTGGAGACATTGTCATGTCATGTCATGTACCAATTGAGCTGACAGCTTGCTCACCAGGAGCTCTTTGAATCTCTTAAGGCCTGGGTCAGTTGGAAAGAAAGACACAATGTACGACTAACCTCTGATCAAACACGGACGCCAAAATGTAGCGATCTAATTTCAAGATATTGACAAGCCTTGGATCCTGGTAAAGCAAATAAACTACTTGATCTACAAGTTTGACAAATCGTTTTGTTTCATTTCCTCCTTTGATTTTTCAAGATGCTTTTCCAAAAGTCTAGTTAGGGGAATCACCTGACTCAAGCTGAAAGTGGCTGAACTCACTTCACAAGTGACTAATATGAATGGTTTTAGCGCTTTGCACAACACGGAAAGTATTTTCCACTGCACTGGACTAGGGGGAGAGGTACTAAGTAGTGATAAAAGTGGACATGTGAGCCAGTGCAGAAGTTGCCCATGGCAACCAATCAGATGCTCTGTATACTTTTATAGTATGCAAATTATAAATGTTATGTCATTGCTGATTAGTTGCCATGGGCAAATTCTCCACTGGCTCACTCCTCCACTTTTATCACTGCTTGGTACATCTCCCCCTAAGGTATATTCCCCTTGTTGTGTAACTTTTTTCTGTTCCTCTACCTGCTGAAGCATATAAAAGGTGAAATTCCATTTTGTTACTACCTCTTGCTTCATTTGGTCGCAGGTCAAATGTAACTGTTCTTGCAGGAGCTGCAAAAATGTTTGGGCCATAGACAGTATCTCCTACTTGCCACTTTCATTTAAAAAATATAATCTGTACCACCAAGTTGATTGTGTGAGCTCTCATAATATTTGTGGCGGTATCAAAACTCACAAATCCTGAGGAGAGTTCAAGCGGGTTAAGCTATATTGCTATGACATCCCCTTAGTTTTTCTAAGAGGTCAACTCAGTGCTTAAAATGATACATACAGTGAGTCACAGCACCTACTAGGCTTTATTGAACGCACAAGTTGTACAAAATTTTTGTTTTCTTTTTTTCATTTTTTTTTCACCTTAACCAAAAACTTTTGTAAGCACCAGAATGCACTGTGCACCAATAAATGGGTTAATGCTGTGCTGTATTTGGAGCTCTGGGGTGCACATCGGCTTACAGCAACCGTGTGAACCGTGTTACTGACTTTGCACCAATAAATAAAATCGAGGGTTAATGCTATGGTTAAAAAAATAAATAATTGCAATAAAATAAAAATAAATAATGCTGCACATAGGAACTTTGGCCTGTGTTAAGTGCCCCTGTAAGGAGGATAATATTGTTGATATTTGTCCAGACTGGCATCTGCCGTAAAAATGGCACCCAAATCACAATGGGTGGGACTTATATCGTAACCAATACACACACAAGATCCGACGCCTGGAAGATGACGTTTTATCTCGGTTTCGATCCGAGCCTTGTGGGAAAACCCAAGCCAGGGCTGGGATTCCCTCAGATCCCGGAAGTTCCCCACACCCCCAGAAGAGTGGGTGGCTCATCCTAGTGAAGTGGGTAGGATGAGGAGGTAATACTGGGAATCGCGGGCCCGTGTTGAAGAGTCTGGGATAAAATGGCATGGATTTCCTAATTTTAGTCAATGCATGGAGGCCTATGCAAATAGCTCTCCTACTCTGGCTGGAGACACATTTGTTTGTAACTATAGGGGGGTTCACTCTTGCTCATAGCAGAGCAACAGCATTTGGATATCAAGCTGCTGGGGATAGCTACAGGAGCGCTGCTCATGCCACTAGTATGAAGAGAAACAAGCCTTGACATGCACTATCATGACATGCAACACAAAGTTATGCCCTCTTTTTATGTGCATGAGCCAAAGACACAAGCACGTAATCTAAACACCTTGCTCTCTAATATTGAGAGGTATGTTCCAGGAAAAGGTTCAAGTTGACTGATCTTTTGTTCATTTGATAGCAAGGCCGGACTGGCCATCTGGCACTTCTGGCAAATGTCAGAAGGGCCGAAGGCCTGTTGGGCCAGTCTGTCCGCACAGCAGACATAGAGACCAGGACCATCTATGCAGCTCCGCCTCCTCGTGCTCAGCTCGTCATAGAGTGACACGAGCGCGTGCTGCAAGGCCACGCTCCCATTAGCTATGGTCACATCCCCTTGTTATTCATTGCCAGGCCTATTTTACAGCCTAGTCCATTCCTAGTAACATAGTATCTGAGGTTGAAAAAAGACAATTGTCCATCGAGTTCAACCTATTTGTGGTGTCCTATGCATGATGATTTGACTAAAATTTCTGACTGATGCTGCTGTCAGCCATTGCATTTTATCCCTATTTATAGTAACTATAATGCATGACTATGCACCATACCCCTGGATATCCTTATCCAATAGGAATTTATCTAACCCATTCTTAAAGGTGTTGACAGATTCCGCCATTACAACTCCCTCGGGCAGGGAATTCCAAACACGTATTGTCCTTACCGTGAAAAAGCCTTTACGCCGTATTGTGCGGAATCTCCTTTCCTCTAACCTGAGCGAGTGTCCACGAGTCCTCTGTGTTGATCTAACCAAAAACAGGTCCCACGCAAGCTCTGTGTATTGTCCCCTTATATATTTGTAGATGTTGATCATATCCCCTCTTAGTCTCCGCTTTTCCAATGTAAACATGCCTAGTCTTTCAAGCCTTTCCTTGTATTCCATCGTCTCCATGCCCTTAATTAGTTTGGTCGCCCTCCTCTGTACCTTTTCAAGCTCCAGGATATCCTTTTTGTAGTACGGTGCCCAGAACTGTACACAGTATTCAAGGTGTGGCCTCACTAGTGATTTATATAACGGGAGTATAATACTCTCGTCCCTAGCATCAATACCCCATTTTATGCATGCTAATATCTTATTAGCCTTCTTTGCTGCAGTCCTACTTTGGGTACTACTGCTTAGCTTGCTATCTATGAGGACACCTAAGTCCTTTTCCAGTACAGAATCCCCTAATTTTACCCCATTTAGTAGGTAGGTGTAATTTTTGTTCTTGTTACCACAGTGCATTACCTTACACTTGTCTGTGTTGAAGCGCATTCTCCATTTGGCTGCCCATGCTTCTAATTTAACTAAGTCGTTCTGAAGAGACTCGGCATCCTCCTCTGTATTTAAAGCCTTACACAATTTGGTATCATCTGCAAAAATTGACACCATGCTCTCTAGACCTTCTGTTAGGTCGTCAATGAAAATATTGAACAATAGCGGTCCTAATACTGAGCCTTGCGGCACACCACTTAGCACTTCAGTCCAAGTTGAAAAAGATCCATTAACCACAACGCGCTGCTTCCTATTATCTAACCAGTTTTTGACCCAAGTGCATATTGTGCTTCCTAGCCCTGATTCTTGTAGCTTGTATATAAGTCTCATGTGTGGTACAGTATCGAACGCTTTGGCAAAGTCTAAAAAGATTACATCCACGTCTTTACCCTGATCTAGGTTTGCGCTTACTGTTTCATAAAAGCCAAGTAAGTTGGTTTGACAGGATCTGTCCTTCATAAACCCATGTTGATTCCTTTTAATGCCCTTATTGGTTTCAAGGAACTTCTGAATACTATCTCTTAGAATACCTTCCAATACTTTCCCCACTATAGATGTAAGACTAACTGGTCTATAATTACCTGGTTCAGCTTTACTTCCCTTTTTGAATATAGGCACTACTTCCGCTATACGCCAGTCTTTGGGAACCATACCTGATATAACTGAATCCTCAAAGATCAAAGATAGCGGTTTTGCCAGTTCAGAGTGAAGCTCCAGTAAAACCCTTGGATGAATACCATCGGGCCCTGGTGATTTTCCTGTCTGAGAGGTTCCCTTTTACCATACTTGCCTACTTTTTAGGACTGTAATGAAGCAATCATGACATCATGGCCTCGCCCCGCTACAAAAATGCCACACTGAGAAGTTATGATGATGTCATTTGCAGCCAATCCCATCATCACGGAACAACTCACTTCACTGGGGAAGTAAATGGGATCCAGGAAGGCGTTCTACTGTTACAATAGTGAGATGGAACTGCCTGAAGTTCAGTGGTCTCGCAGACATGTCAGGAGAGTAGACATGCATACAGTACCTTACACCATTTTGTGTTTGGTGCTAATGAGTTGGGTTGGGTATGTTTTGCAGACATTCATAATATCAATATCCGTAATCCTATCCGTATCAGTCACCATAATGCCTAACCCTAGCCTTCACCTCCCACAGCTTAACTGTAATGTCGGCATTCTGCAAAATGTCAACATTTCACATTTCAACGCTGTGAGCACATTTACACCATAACTGTCAACATTGTAGTGTCAACATTAAATACTTTAACATTAAACATTAAATATTGACATGGTGACTACATCCTGGTTTAATGTACATTGACATGGTGACTACATCCTGGTTTAATGTACATGGGATCTTTGTGTCTGTGAGACAGAATCCTAATCTTGTAACGACTGGCAAAGTATTTTTTATAAGAGGGGTCAAAGGATTAATCTAGTAATACTTCAACAGAGATAAGCGACCAGGCTTGAAATGTTCTTTTTGTTAGGCTTTATACTGTAGAAAAATTCACGGTTTGGATAGACTGATTTGATAGGATAAAAAGCTTCACATTTGCTGCCACAACCTGCTGCAATTATCATTCTTGGTTTTAGATGTGTAGTGCAGGGTTTGTAATTGGACCTAGTAGAGAGTCTGCTTCAAAACATTGGGGTTATACAATACCTTTAGGAGAAGGGACTTCATACAAGGCACAATTGTAATACATTTCATTGTGATGGTGGAGAAGGGGTGAAGTTGGTGCTGCTTTGGCAGTCGGGAGCAGTAACTAGCCTTTTTTGTGCCATCTGCCAGAAGGAGAATTGGTGCCCCCGGTTCCCATTTTTCCCAAAGGGACATAAGGTGCATGCCTCATGGGGAAGGGGAATAACAAAATTGATCCCACAGAAACCCCATGCTATGATGCCCCTTCCCACATTTTGTTAAATGGATTTGGACACAAATCTTCTTTATGCCCCATTCATGCACTTAACTTGAGAGCTTGTTGTTATTCAGTTTACAGCACCTTTTATTAAATAACACATTTCAATATACTGCCACAATCAGGATTCAAACCTATAACCTGTTGAATTCTAATTAACCACCCTACTCATTGAGCTATTTGTTCCTGCATAAAAACTATGAACACTATATGAAGTTACTGGTACTTTGTAAAAAAAGAAATCAGCATTGCAGTTGAGCAGATCTGTGTATTGTGCAGCCACACATCCAATCTCTTGCCACCACACACTACATAGATCGCTCAGCCGCAATGCTGATCATTTTTTCACAAAGTACAAGGCAAGTTTCAAAGTTAGAATTCTCTAGCTTAGAAATATCTACCTTTCTATGTGAGGGAAGATAGCTCAATGAATAGAGTGTCTGACTGCAATGCCACAGCTAATGGGTTTGAATCCCGGGTATGTCAGCATCTTGAAATGTTACAAAGGAAAGTGTGACTGAATAACAAATAAATCTCAAGTTCAGTTCATGAATGTTGTATAGGTATTAGCTCCAGAAGGGTTCGGGGTAGGAGATAGGGGCTGTCAGGAAATGCTGGACTTCAAAAAGGGGGCAAGCTGCAAGTAAAATTAATTAAAACAGATAATTGACAAGTGCTGCCAACAGCGCCCCCTACCCTGCAGCGCTATGTGCGGTACCCATTCTGCACACACCTAGTTACTGCCTTGGTCGGGAGGCATCAACATGAAGGGGACAGTGACATGATGAGGGGGACACCGATAATGTTGTGCCAAGGGGTGGCCCGACTCCTAAATTCACCCCTGGGATGGAGCCAGTCCTGCATTATAATGATCAGTTACTCTCATTTACAGCATGTCAAGGACTGCATCTGATGAATCTGTCAGCTGGAGTTGTATCTTCCTCTATGGCTCACTGCACGTTGGGTGCATCAAACACATCACAGGTAAAAAACAACTATTTTACCTAATGTGTACTTCACCCTAATGCATACTTGCCTACCTGACCCTCTCCATGAGGGAGAAAATGCTCTGTTCCTGGACTTTCCTGGTAATGTATGATTGCCATCACCTGTGGTGAAACACCTTTCTTATCCATTAACTAGCTCACCACAGGTGATGGCAATCATACATTACCAGGAAAGTCCAGGAACAGAGCATTTTCTCCCTCATGGAGAGGGTCAGGTAGGCAAGTATGCCCTAATACAGTTACCAGTTGGAAGTAGACTATACTTATAGTCCAATTGTGCTAATATTAAACTGCATTTTGTCACAACTGAGGGCCTGAGCTGACGGGAGGCAGCCTCAGTTGTAGGGGCTGAGATGTAACGGAACCTGGGAGGTTGTGTCAGACCCCTAGACATGTAAGTAACATGTAGAATAACTGCCCGAAGGCGTGACCACGACAACCAGGATAAAAGTCAATGATGTTTATTATGACAAACTCCGTAACACAGCAGCAGTAAAAGGAAACATAAAAGTCAACAGAGGATAAATACAATTCCTGGGTACTACAGGGTGGCAAGGGCCACAGGCACTGGTAGTGTGAGACAGTTCTTATAATCTTCTAGTTGGAAAGTCCTTACCAGGCCTGACTGTAGCAATGGAGAGAACCCAGGATCGTACCAGCTGATGTTTCAGGAAAGGCTGGGCTGCTGAAGGTAAAACGGCTGCTGTGGATACTGGCCCTTAACCAGACTGTTGTTGGTACGGAGTGGATACTGGCTGGAACCAGTTAAATAATAAACGAACTTGAGAGCGATGAAATAATAATGAAGTTTGGAGTTTGAGAGCGGTGAAATAATAATACCGGTGGAGAGTGGTAAACTGCAGAAAAGGACACCGGCCCTTTAAGAGAAGCTATACACTGCTGGAAGCTGGGCTGGAAGCAGGTGATTGTTTGAGAGCGGTGAAATAATAATACCGGTGGAGAGTGGTAAACTGCAGAAAGGACACCGGCCCTTTAAGAGAAGCTGTACACTGCTGGAAGCTGGGCTGGAAGCAGGTGATTGTTTGAGAGCGGTGAAATAATAATACCGGTGGAGAGTGGTAAACTGCAGAAAGGACACCGGCCCTTTAAGAGAAGCTGTACACTGCTGGAAGCTGGGCTGGAAGCAGGTGATTGTTGTAGCTGGAAACAGGTGAGTCCAGAATGGATCGGAGAGTCAGGCTACACCGCAGATGGAATGCTGGTGCGGGTCTCTATAGCAGAAGTCTGGAGACAGGAGCTGGAACCTGGAAGACAACCACAGGAGAGAGACAAACTGGAACTAGGTTAGACAACCAAAGCACTGACGCCTTCCTTGCTCAGGCACAGCATACTTATACCTGCAGCAAGGAAGGGGTTGGCTAGGCAATTATGCAAATCAACAATACAGACAGCAGATTGGTGGAAATAATCAGATGACAAAATCCAAGATGGCTGCGCCCATGCAGACACTTGGAGGGAAGTTTGGTTTGTAATCCATGTGAGAATTGAAACAGTAATGGCGACGCCGGCCACAGGAGACAGGAGACGCCAGACTGACAAGCGCACATTTAACCACGCGGGCACAGCGGAGGCCGCTGCTGATGAAATCACCACTCTGACATTCTGCATGTGGAAACTCAGGAACAGCGGGATCCGGTCCTGGAACGCTGAGCCAGCCTTAGGAGGCATCTGAAGGGTAAGTAATGGCGTCCAGATACCCGGATCGTGACACATTTGCTATCATTCACAACAGGTTTAGATGACACTTAGATGTTGGTGATTGGTCATTTTGGGTGCATACACACTATAATTTGTCACCAATTGGAAAACAAAAACAACATAGTGTAATTGGCTGGCAGTTGCAGCATGTAAAAGCACCCTAATACTTTGTGAAGGCATAAACTAGCAAAACCAAAGTGTGAGCCACAAGCAAAAATTGCATCCTATAAGTAAGAATATACATATGGGTCATAGTTTTAGATAAAACAAAAGAAAACAAAACAGGAAAACCTCCAATTCATACTTGCCTACCTGACCCTCTCCATGAGGGAGAAAATGCTCTGTTTCTGGACTTTCCTGGTAATGTATGATTGCCATCACCTGTGGTGAAACACCTTTCTTATCAATTAACTAGCTTACCACAGGTGATGGCAATCATACATTACCAGGAAAGTCCAGGAACAGAGCATTTTCTCCCTCATGGAGAGGGTCAGGTAGGCAAGTATGTCCCAATTGATGGCTTATCTTGAAGCCTGGATATCACTAAAACCTGCACTGTTGGTGTGCCTTGAGGACCGCGGTTGGAAATGCCTGCTTTAGAGTCTCTGGTAAACACCCTTAGGGTGTGTACACACGGTGAGATTCGGACTTAACCGATTCTCACTGTGCGACAGGGGCCGGGTCGGCACTTAGCCAGTATCGCAAGCACATAATGAGTGTGCTTGCGATCCTGGTCCTGTGCGATTTTGGCTATGTGTCAATCTTGACTATCTCTTCTATAGAGATAGTCAAGATTGGCTTGCCTGCACAGTCTATTTTTTCAGCCGATGCCGTCCGCGCGGGGCCGCGCATCGGCATCGAATCGGGATCGCAAGGTGACTGTCACCTTGCGATCTGCACTATCTTTTCTTCCGATTCTGACTATATAGTCAGAATCGGAAGAAAAGATCTCACTGTGTGTACACACCCTAATAGGCCCTACACACATGCTGATATCACTGCACGATATGAACGATCTCGTTCATTAATGAACGAGATAACGTTCATTAATGAACGAGATAACGTTCATATCGTGCAGTGTGGAGTCACCAGCGATGAACGATGCGCGGCCCCGCGCTCGTTCATCGCTGGTGACATGTCGGCTGTGCATGCAGGCCAATATGGACGAGATCGTCCATATTTGCCTGCACGTCTATGGAGCCGGGTGACGGGGGGAGTGAAGAAACTTCACTCCCCCCGTCACTGCCCCCCGCCGCCGGGTCGCCCGTATCGGCCGTCGGGCACCTCGGCGGCACATCGCCTAATGTGTAGGGCCCTTTACTCCTAGAGTGTCACGATCCGGGTATCTGGACGCCATTTCTTACCCATCAGATGCCTCCTAAGGCTGGCTCAGCGCTCCAGGACCGGATCCCATCTGTTATCCTGATGTGTACATTCCTGTATCCTCTCCTGTCACTCTGGGACGCTGTCACAGTAAACGCCATATTACACCTGGCATGGCGTCTCCCGCGGCCTCCGCCGCCGTCCCTGAACTTCTGCATGCAGAGTGTCTGAGTGGCGATTACGTCAGCCGCGGCCTCCGCTGTGTCCGCGTGGTTGGATGTGCATCTGTCAGCCTGGCGCCTCCTGTCTCCGGTGGCCGGCGCCGCCATTACTGTTTTCATTACCACATGGATTACAAACCAAACTTCCCTCCAAGTGTCTGCATGGGCGCAGCCATCTTGGATTCTGTCAGCTGATCATTTCCACTAATCTGTTCTCAGTATTGATAATCTGCATAATTGCCTAGCCAATCCCTTCCTTGCTGCAGGTATAAATACACTGTGCCTGAGCAAGGAAGGCGTCAGTGCTTTGGTTGTCAAACCTAGTTCCTGTTTGTCTCTCTCCTGTGATTGTCTTCCAGGTTCCAGCTCCTGTCTCAAGACTTCCACCATAGAGACCCGCACCAGCATTCCACCTGCGGTGTAGCCTGACTCTCCAATCCATTGTGGATTCATCTGTTTCCAGCTACTACATTACCTGCTTCCAGCTCAGCTTCCAGCAGAGTACAGCTTCTCTTAAAGGGCCGGTGTCCTTTCTACACTTTACCACTCTCCACCGGTATTATTATTTCTCCGCTCTCAAGTTCTACATTTCAGTTCATATTTCATCGCTCCCAAGTTCATTTATTATTTAACTGGTTCCAGCCAGTATCCACTCCGTGCTAACAACAGTCTGGTTCCAGCCAGTATCCACAGCAGCCGTTTTATCTTCAGCAACCCAGCTTTTCCTGGAACACCAGCTGGTACAATCCTGGGTTATCTCCATTGCTACAGTCGGGCCTGGTAAGGACTTTCCATCTAGAAGATTATAAGAACTATCTCACACTACCAGTGCCCTGTGGCTCCTGCCATCCTGTAGTACCCAGGAACTGTATTTATTCTTTGCTGACTTTTACGTTTTCTTTTACTGCTGCTGTGTTGCGGAGTTGTCATAATAAACATCATTGACTTTTATCCAAGTTGTCGTGGTCACGCCTTCGGGCAGTTATTATTCATGTTACTTACATGTCCAGGGGTCTGATACAACCTCCCAGGTTCCGGTACATCTCAGCCCCTACAACTGAGGCTGCCTCCTGTCAGCTCAGGCCCTCAGTTGTGACAGTAAGCACTGACCTAATGAATCCAGCCGGAGACCAGGATCAAGCGGCCAGGCCGATGCAAGAACTGGCAGCCCGACTAGAACATCAGGAGGCTGCACAGGGCCACATCATCCGCTGTCTCCAGGATCTCTCTACTCGGCTGGATGGGATTCAGACAACTCTCCGTGGATCAGGCGCGTCTGGTGCGTCAACCACAGTGACTCCAGCTATAACCCCACCCACCTTACCCATTTCTGCTCCACGTCTTCATCTTCCAACGCCAGCAAAATTTGACGGATCTCCAAGATTCTGCAGGGGATTTCTCAACCAGTGTGAGATTCAGTTTGAGCTACAACCTGGCAATTTTCCCAGTGACCGTACAAAAATTGCCTACATTATTTCTCTTCTCAGTGGCTCAGCCCTTGATTGGGCATCACCGTTATGGGAGAGGTCCGACACCCTGCTATCTTCCTACACTGCCTTCGTGTCAACATTCAGGCGCATCTTCGACGAGCCAGGCCGGGTAACCTCAGCTTCATCCGAGATTCTCCGTTTACGCCAGGGGTCACGTACTGTAGGACAATATCTGATACAGTTCCAGATCCTGGCATCCGAACTGGCATGGAACGACGAGGCCCTGTATGCTGCATTCTGGCATGGCTTATCTGAGCGTATTAAAGATGAGTTAGCTACCAGAGACTTACCTTCTAAGTTAGATGAGCTAATCTCACTCTGCACGAAAGTTGATTTACGTTTCAGAGAGAGAGCAACTGAGCGTGGAAGATCATCTGCTCCAAAATCTTCTGCTCCTCCTCCTCGTCAACTGTCACCATCTAAAGATGAGCCCATGCAACTTGGCCGTTCCCGTTTAACTCCTGCTGAGCGCCGAAGACGTCTCTCCGAGTCTCTCTGTCTCTATTGTGCAGCTCCGTCTCACACCATTAATGCCTGTCCCAAACGTCCGGGAAACTCCAAATCCTAGCTCGCCAAGGAAAGGGCCGGCTAGGAGTAATGATCTCCTCTCCATCTCCTCAAGATTGTAATCTCCCAGTCTCGCTTCAAGTTGCTCAACGTTATCGGAACGTCGTTGCCCTCCTTGATTCCGGAGCACCTGGGAACTTTATTACCGAGGCCTATGTTAAACGGTGGTCCCTACCCACCGAGAGACTTCCTTCGTCCATTTCTTTAACTGCCGTGGATGGCAGCAAAATTTTTGATGCAGTTATTTCTTTAAGGACTCTACCAGTTCGTCTGAGAGTGGGAGTTCTTCATTCCAAACTTATTTCTTTTTTAGTGATTCCAAGAGCCACACATCCTGTGGTCCTGGGCCTTCCATGGCTCCGTCTTCACAATCCTACAATTGATTGGACGACTACGCAAATCCTGGCATGGGGTTCCTCCTGTGCTGAGACATGTTTGTTTAAAGTATTGCCTGTCTGTTCTTCCTCCCCCAGGTCGTCTGATGTTCCACCTCCTCCATATCAAGATTTCACGGATGTGTTCAGTAAAGCTTCTGCTGATATCCTTCCTCCTCATAGAGAATGGGACTGCCCGATTGATCTCGTTCCAGGGAAGGTTCCACCTCGAGGCCGAACTTATCCGTTGTCTCTGCCTGAGACGCATTCTATGGAGGAATATATTAAAGAGAACCTAGCAAAGGGGTTCATTCGACCTTCTTCTTCTCCAGCCGGCGCAGGCTTCTTTTTTGTAAAAAAGAAAGATGGTGGTCTGCGGCCGTGCATCGACTACAGAGGTTTGAACGACATTACCATCAAGAACCGTTATCCTTTACCCCTGATTACTGAGCTCTTTGACAGAGTTAGCGGAGCTACCATCTTTACAAAGCTGGACTTGAGAGGTGCATACAATCTCATCCAGATCCGTGAGGGTGACGAGTGGAAGACCGCCTTTAACACCCGTGACGGACATTATGAGTACCTCGTCATGCCCTTCGGATTGAGCAATGCTCCAGCTGTCTTCCAGCATTTTGTCAATGAGATCTTCAGAGACATTCTATACCGTCATGTCGTGGTCTATCTAGATGATATCCTCATTTTTGCCAACGATTTAGAGGAACATCGTTTTTGGGTTAAAGAGGTTCTGTCCCGTCTCCGTGTCAATCATCTCTATTGCAAATTAGAAAAATGCGTCTTTGAAGTCAAGTCCATTCCGTTTCTAGGGTACATTGTGTCCGGTTCCGGACTAGAGATGGATCCTGAGAAACTACAAGCAATCCAAAATTGGCCGGTACCCTTAACCCTCAAAGGGGTCCAGAGGTTCTTAGGGTTCGCCAACTATTACCGAAAGTTTATACGAGACTTTTCCACCATTGTGGCGCCTATTACTGCTTTCACTAAGAAGGGTGCTAACCCGTCCAAGTGGTCTGAAGAAGCCATGCAAGCATTTCATCTTTTATAACAAAGGTTCATCTCTGCGCCTGTTCTGAAACAGCCTGACATCGACTCTCCTTTCATCTTAGAGGTGGATGCCTCCTCCGTTGGAGTAGGAGCGGTGTTATCTCAGAGGGCTAAAGATGGCCATTTACACCCTTGCAGTTTCTTCTCCCGGAAGTTCTCCCCAGCTGAGCGCAACTATGCCATTGGCGACCAGGAGTTGCTAGCCATCAAGCTCGCTCTAGAAGAGTGGAGGTATCTGTTGGAGGGAGCTTCTCATTCAATCACCATACTTACAGACCACAAGAACCTTTTATATCTGAAAGGCGCACAATGTCTCAACCCTCGTCAGGCCAGATGGGCACTTTTCTTTTCCAGGTTCGACTTTAAACTCCAGTTCTGTCCGGGCTCTCAGAATCGCAAGGCCGATGCCCTTTCCCGCTCATGGGAGCAAGAAAATGAGTCAGAGTCTTCAGACAAGCATCCTATTATAAATCCGTTGGCATTCTCCACGGTAGGGATGGACTCTACGCCCCCATCAGGGAAAAGTTTTGTGAAACCGATGCTAAGGAAGAAGCTCATGCATTGGGCCCATGCTTCCCGTTTTGCCGGACATACAGGTATCCAAAAAACCCTGGAGTTTATCTCTAGGTCCTATTGGTGGCCAACTCTGAAAAAGGACGTCTTGGAGTTTATTGCATCTTGCCCAAACTGTGCTCAACATAAGGTATCCCGCCAGTCGCCTGCGGGGCAACTGGTTCCACTATCTGTTCCCCGTCGACCTTGGACCCATTTGTCGATGGATTTTATTACAGATTTACCCATGTGCAACAAGTTCAATACCATCTGGGTGGTAGTTGACCGGTTCACCAAGATGGCACACTTCATTCCTCTCACCGGTCTTCCGTCAGCTTCCAAGTTGGCTCAAGTATTCATACAAGAGATCTTCCGACTCCACGGTCTTCCTGAAGAAATTATCTCAGATCGAGGAGTTCAATTCACAGCCAAATTCTGGCGAAGTTTATGTCAAGTCCTCCAAGTCAAGCTAAAGTTTTCCACGGCTTACCATCCTCAGACCAATGGTCAAACCGAGAGGGTGAATCAGGACTTGGAGGCCTTCCTCCGCATCTATGTGTCCTCCTCTCAAGATGACTGGGTTCAATTACTTCCCTGGGCCGAGTTCTGTCATAACAACCAGTATCATTCTTCATCTGCTTCAACACCATTCTTCACTAACTTTGGATTCCACCCTAAAGTCCCTGAGTTCCAACCGCTTCCAGCAACTTCTGTTCCCGCAGTGGATATCACCTTGCATCAGTTTGCCAATATCTGGAAGAGCGTACGATCAGCTCTGCTCAAGGCATCGTTCAGGTACAAGAAGTTTGCGGATAAGAAGCGTCGAGCAGTTCCTGCTCTCAAGGTGGGTGATCGGGTATGGTTATCCACGAAGAATTTGAGGTTAAGAGTTCCCAGTATGAAGTTTGCACCTCGCTATATCGGTCCTTTCAAGATTGAACAAGTCATCAATCCTGTTGCTTACAGACTCCAGTTGCCTCCCTTCTTAAAAATACCCAGGACATTCCATGTTTCCCTGTTGAAACCGCTGATCTTGAATCGGTTTCATTCCTCACTTCCTCAAAAGCCAAAGAAGTGTCCTGGGGCCACTCCTAAAGGGGGGGGGGTGCTGTCACGATCCGGGTATCTGGACGCCATTTCTTACCCATCAGATGCCTCCTAAGGCTGGCTCAGCGCTCCAGGACCGGATCCCATCTGTTATCCTGATGTGTACATTCCTGTATCCTCTCCTGTCACTCTGGGACGCTGTCACAGTAAACGCCATATTACACCTGGCATGGCGTCTCCCGCGGCCTCCGCCGCCGTCCCTGAACTTCTGCATGCAGAGTGTCTGAGTGGCGATTACGTCAGCCGCGGCCTCCGCTGTGTCCGCGTGGTTGGATGTGCATCTGTCAGCCTGGCGCCTCCTGTCTCCGGTGGCCGGCGCCGCCATTACTGTTTTCATTACCACATGGATTACAAACCAAACTTCCCTCCAAGTGTCTGCATGGGCGCAGCCATCTTGGATTCTGTCAGCTGATCATTTCCACCAATCTGTTCTCAGTATTGATAATCTGCATAATTGCCTAGCCAATCCCTTCCTTGCTGCAGGTATAAATACACTGTGCCTGAGCAAGGAAGGCGTCAGTGCTTTGGTTGTCAAACCTAGTTCCTGTTTGTCTCTCTCCTGTGATTGTCTTCCAGGTTCCAGCTCCTGTCTCAAGACTTCCACCATAGAGACCCGCACCAGCATTCCACCTGCGGTGTAGCCTGACTCTCCAATCCATTGTGGATTCATCTGTTTCCAGCTACTACATTACCTGCTTCCAGCTCAGCTTCCAGCAGAGTACAGCTTCTCTTAAAGGGCCGGTGTCCTTTCTACACTTTACCACTCTCCACCGGTATTATTATTTCTCCGCTCTCAAGTTCTACATTTCAGTTCATATTTCATCGCTCCCAAGTTCATTTATTATTTAACTGGTTCCAGCCAGTATCCACTCCGTGCTAACAACAGTCTGGTTCCAGCCAGTATCCACAGCAGCCGTTTTATCTTCAGCAACCCAGCTTTTCCTGGAACACCAGCTGGTACAATCCTGGGTTATCTCCATTGCTACAGTCGGGCCTGGTAAGGACTTTCCATCTAGAAGATTATAAGAACTATCTCACACTACCAGTGCCCTGTGGCTCCTGCCATCCTGTAGTACCCAGGAACTGTATTTATTCTTTGCTGACTTTTACGTTTTCTTTTACTGCTGCTGTGTTGCGGAGTTGTCATAATAAACATCATTGACTTTTATCCAAGTTGTCGTGGTCACGCCTTCGGGCAGTTATTATTCATGTTACTTACATGTCCAGGGGTCTGATACAACCTCCCAGGTTCCGGTACATCTCAGCCCCTACAACTGAGGCTGCCTCCCGTCAGCTCAGGCCCTCAGTTGTGACAGTGAGTAATACATGTGTTAAATAAAGCTCCCTTACATGAGGTTAAGTTTCAATGCAGATGAATAAACTGAATTGTGGTCAGCAGTGTGAGCCGCTTCAGCTGGGTGTAATGAAGCAATGATTGCAGTATACATCGAACATTCTACAACTAAGGTCAGCTTGTGCAGATTTTACGGATGACCTGTAGTCATTTAGAAACTGCACACCATAAATGTGCGTTCAGTTGCAAAAAATGCGTATGCTCCACCTATCTAAAATCTGCATTCGACCACAACACGCCCCTGCTCATAGTTTTTGCGAGTCCAGCCCTTTAGTACGCCCCCTACACGCCTAGTTTTCGTTGTGCATACACAGTTTTTGCTATGTCTCAGAAGTTGTATTTTTTCTCAGAAATTGTATTTTTTGTCTCAGATTTACGTATTTTTGCAGTTCCTTGTTGAATTAGCCCCTCAGTGAGAAAATATGCAATATGCAGTGTAAGCATTCCTCTTGTGTATTTCTGTGTGATGGTTGAGCAAAGCCTACGATGCCAACTTTTTTTTATCTGAGTATTGCTCAATTGTGCTGGTGGATTCGATCTGTCCACTATCAATGCATTATTGTACACAACTTCAACTCCTCCAAAAGCCCCCGTCTGGTGCAGTCTCCCTTGTACCTTCTTTATGATAGACAGTGGATCACTCTGTGGTCTGTCTCCGTTCCCAGCACTAGAGGCAGCTTCCCTGCTATGGTGTTTTCCCTCCTAGTGTCAGCTCAGTGCAGGAGGAGGTGCTTAGTGCACAGTCTAAGAGAGTTCTTCCTGGGAGAGACAACTTCACTGACGTGCAGCTTCTGCTCTCCTGAGTGTGTGACCTTGTCTACCCAGCAGCCGCACCCTGTATGTATGCAGCCACATCCTGTGTGTACTAAATCGCTGTGTCACCACTTGACTGCTACACATGTATACTGTGAGTTCCTGCTGCTGCAGACCATCTTCTATATACTGCAAGCTGTTAACTCTGTTATCTGAATAAACCAATCATCCTGGCTAAGTGCTGTTGTGTGGACTAACATCCTTATCCGACACCGCAACACTCGACTAACACTTTAACCACTTGCCTGGCATGGTCGAATCAGATGCGACCACACCAGCAAGTGCTTTATCTGACCTGGTCACAGAAGGATACGACTACTCAAATAAACAGTGTTTGCAGTTGCAGGGAAGAGAAACTTTCCTCTGCTGCCACTCCCAGGGGGACCAGAAGGTCCCTTTGCCTTTCCGCACCCTCTCCTAGTGTTTACCATGCTGCCGATCACTGCTGGTGCAGCTGTGCCTCAGACACACCAAGCAACACCCAGCCCGTGCCGCCGCTAATGAGGCAGAAAGGGGAAGAAGAGCTGACTGTAGGAGTCCATGTCTCCCCACCCTCCTACCAGCCACCCCCGGTGTGATGTTCTGCCGACGGGTCTACCCAGATTACAGTACCTCAGAGTTCCTCAAAACTCCGGAAGTTCCTTGTTCCTTCCTACTGTCAGGGGCCGGGAATCTGGTATGGGAGCCGCTTTTCATTGTGCACAGCACTTTTCATTGTGCACAGGAGCGGTGCACGGACACCTGCTGTTAGAGCCGTGGATGGTCCTAGTGGCTCTATTAAACGCAATGGAGACAGTAATAGTTTTGCTGCTGATCTATTTAAAAAAAAAAAAGAAGAAGCAGAAACAACAGGGGGGTAGGGTGGTGGTGGTTAATGGGCCTTTGTGGGGCCCTCCACCCGCTCCCCTTTTCACATTATTTTAGTTTTACTGAAATATACTAAAGAGGAATTGGAAAATTCGCAAAATTCTCCTCTAAAACATAATTATCACTTGTTTTTAAAAAGCAGATCGCATTTCCCATAACTGTAATGGGAGATGTGATCTGCTTACATTTACTAACCTCCAAATATGAAAAAATACCCAAAGTGAGCCTAGTGTTAATAACGCCACTTCAGAACAGCGTTATACACTCACTTGTGTTAAGGCTGTTTTTGCTTCAGAGAAGCTCACTCCCCCCTCTCCCACTCCTCCCTTCTGTCTGTGAGCAGATGCCCCGAGAGAGTGAGCATCTGCCATGAACCACCCTCCTGTCTGTGAGCAGCGGCAGAGCAGCAGGAGGACATGTGTGCGGAGCCCCTTGTGAACAGTTGCAGTGGACCTGTCTCTCTGTAGCCATGGTGTAGGCAGCTGCCTGCGTACCCCATCAGCGTCATGCTTCCTGCCTTGTGCGGCGCTGTGTCTGGTGTGCTCGGGCCTGGCAGTCCTCTCTGTCAGGTCAGAAAAACATCAAAGAAGAGATGCCGTGGAAAATTCTTTGATGTTCTTTGAAGCGGTGCATGAGCAGCAGCATAATGTGAATAGAGTAGTGTTACTGCAGGGACAGGGATTCACAGAACAAGGTTTTATCGCAAGCTCTGTCCCAAGACCCTGAAATTGATACATTCAAGTGAAAATGAGTACTATCGCAATGCGATATTACTCGTTATTATCACAACACAATCAGATCACAGCATGTCAAAATACAAATTGTGATAAATGGGGGCCTAAGGGGTCTATTCATGAAGCAGTAAAAACAGTGGAGAAACAGACCTGTGGAGAATTTCCCCATGGCACCCATCAACATCTCCCTTACATTTTACAGACTGTACTTGATAAAGGTTTCCTTCAAAGCTAATTGCTTGTCATGGGCAACTTCTCCACTGGTCCTTTTCTCCACGCTTTTCACTGCTTCATGAATAGACCCCTAACAGTTAATTTGCATGTATGCTGTGTATAGTATCAATCGTTGCCATTTGGAATGGTAACTGCAATGTAACATTAGACTCTACAATACAGGACAGGTAAACCCTTTTCAACAAGACTTCTATGTGTAGCCAAGGGCCCATTAGGCACAGACGGGCTCAGATTACCCAAACCGATTTTTAAGTTCAGTTGGATTTTTTAGCACATGTAAATGATAATGAGGCCAAAGCAGTGGTTTTCCTAGAGCCCTATGGGGTCTTATCCGCTTCTGCTTGCATTACAGTCATAGAGATCACTAATCGATGGGTGTCTCTTTACCCTTGTTATAACTGACCGTCCGCTAAGCATGAATATATGTGTTGATGCTGGTTCTCCCTGATAGCTATAATGCAGCCTTGCACACTATATTTTCCCTTGTCAGAGACCATGCCAAATTTAAAGTGATAACTAAAGGATTACTATAAAGAAATCTACACAGTGAAAAACATAGTAAAATATGTACATATTACTCAACACCATAAACATATACTTCCCAATATTTTTCCCATAATAATTGAGATAAAAGTAGTGTACTGCCACATTGGGGTGTGCCATCGTCATCTGGTGACCTGCAAGGCTTCCGCAATACCACTCCCATGGATTCAAGCTATATTTGCCACTGGTACACAGAACCTTCCTCTCCTGTGAGCAGAAACATTCCTCCCTCTTCCTACGAGCTAGGACAAACATGCTCATTTACAATACAGTATTCTCAAATCGGGTCTGTCTCCCCTTAATCCATATGATAAACATAAATACTACAATAACACTTTGCCTGTTTGCAGATCATACAAAGAAAGTTCAGGTTTGGTGAGATTAGCCATCTAGAACATGTTCTATTCCCACCTGCCTTCATGTCTGCTATACCCATGGCAAGCTTTTCCATTAGGCAGCTTTAGGCAGCTGCCTAAGGAGCTGGGATCTGGGGGGCACCACAGAGTCTGCCTATCACAAAATGAAGGATATCTCTGAAAGAAACTTTCTTGTTGAACTTAATGCAAGTGGTGGCTGTAGAACTTATAAATCACACTTTCATCTGAAGGGCTGGGAAGTGATTATTGTTGGTTGGGAGCAGTAGGCTAATGTTTTGCCTAGGGTGCCGTGAGACCTTGGACCAGCCCTAGCTATCCCCATTCCCATCCCAGTGCAGCTTCCCTGTGGACTAGTCTCATAAGTAGAGCCACCATCACAAGCGAACCTCCCAGTGTGGATGATCCCCATCGAGAAGTGCTTCAAACTTATTGATTCCGTCAGAGCAGGATTATGGAGCAGGTATGTGCTCCAAGGCCCTCTCTGTCGGACACACATTCCCATTAGCTATATTTTTGTCTCCACATATGACCACCCCCAGATCTCTTTTCTTCTGCTCCTATACAATCCCTCTATTGGGCGGTCTATTACATTATACCACACAGAAGGAGGGCATGTGAGTAACTGTTGTGTAAAATCGCACATAGAAGTTCCCCTCGCAAGATTCTACCAAATGCCCATATAAGCCGCTACCCACTTTCCCTTTCTGTCTGTACCTCGACCTGCTTTTCCATCTGTGCTTCTGCCACCAACCCCATATGTGCAGGGCCGGATTAAGCCTTGTGGGTGCCCGGGTACTTAAGACAGAGGGGCCCCGGTGGAAGGTGGGGGATGTATATTAGATTGTGTATACCTCCCAACATGTCTCATTTCAGGAGGGACAAAATGCTCCCTAGTTGGACTTCCCTCTTAATATATAATTGATATCACCTGTGTTGAACTATTTAGTTGATAAGAAAGGTGTTTCAACACAGGTCATGGTGGGAGGTATAGATTGTGTATATTAAATTTAAACCAATGCTGTATATTAGTTTTAAACTAATAGTTTAATAAAGCCTAGGTACTGTTTATACAGTAGCTCCACCTAATTGAAAGAAAACTATTTTATAACATTTTCTTGAAGTGAAACAAAGACAACTTAAACAACCTTAAAATACACATAGAAAAATAAAATAATTTATCTTGTCACATGCAAGAATAGCATCAGCCTCTGCACTACTTAAATACTGGGATAGGACTCAGGAGGACTCTATGGGGGTCATTCCGAGTTGTTCGCTCGTTGCCGATTTTCGCTATACTGCGATTAGTCGCTTACTGCCCATGCGCAAGGTTCACAGAACGCATGCGCTTAGTTATTTTACACAAAAGTTAGGTATTTTACTCACTGCATAACTAAGCTTTTTCATCGTTCTGGTGATCGTAGTGTGATTGACAGGAAGTGGGTGTTTCTGGGCGGAAACTGGCCGTTTTCTGGGAGTGTGCGAAAAAACGCTGGCGTTTCTGGGAAAAACGCGGGAGTGTCTGAAGAAACGGGGGAGTGTCTGGGCGAACACCGGGGATGTTTGTGACGTCAAACCGGGAACGAAACTGACTGAACTGATCGCAATGGCTGAGTAAGTCTGGAGCTACTCAGAAACTGCTAAGAAATTTCTATTCGCAATTCTGCTAATCTTTCGTTCGCAATTCTGCTATGCTAAGATACACTCCCAGAGGGCGGCGGCTTAGCGTATGCAATGCTGCTAAAAGCAGCTAGCGAGCGAACAACTCGGAATGACCCCCTATGTGTATCTCTATCGCTAGACCCAAATTGTTTAGTTGCATAAAAGTTTAAACAAGACTCAGACACCCAGGCAGGGAGCAGAAGAAGCTGGGATCCCTGTGTCACTTACATCTCTCTCCACCCTCCTATCTGTCCTATTTGTCGGAAAGCTCAGTCAGTAGCTCATGAAACAGGATATTCCTGTGTCTCTGCCTGCACTGTATACTGTCCTGCTTACATTCTGGCTCTCGCGTTAAGAAGAATAGCTAGTGATATCAGTGTGCTCTGACCGGGGGGCCCCTGACACAGGGGGGGCCTGGGGTACAGTATGCCCTGCATCCCCCCCTTAATCTGGCTATGCATATGTGAGGTATATTCAGTTTGGATTTTTTTTCTTCACTTTTACAGTACGTGGATACCATTGGTCATGTGCTAAGAACTTCATAGCATGCCCTTATTCACGGGCATATTAAGAGAGGAGGGAGGCACGTGCAGTCTTTGTCTGAATACCCTCCTCTCTAGCAGGCAGCGGTGGTGAATTTGAGCACTAAGTAGTGTGCAGGTCTCTAGGAAAATGGTGTGGTGCCCATTTTCCTGGTGATTTTCCCTACTGCGCACCACATAGTGCTCAAACTCACTGTCACCGCTGCAGGACACCCATTAAAGATACACCACTGTCCTTACTCCAGGTGCCAGAGCTTCATACCAAACTTATCATCCTGTGTTCCAGTGAGCAGGGGTGTTTTAACAGAGGAGGGGGCTTCTGTGGAGATTGTGGGTAAGTGCTTGCCATGTTTCGGAGACTAATTTCACTACTGCACATGTATGGTGGCCATTTTGGCTGTGATTTTTGCCGCTGCTGCAGCGCCCAACACGGGACCCCGGAAAGGTAAGTATTAAAACATTGGTGCAATGTGTGTGGTGAGGGCCTCCCTGGAACCAGGGGCCCGTGTGCACTGCACACATTGCATTGCATCCATTAAAGAAACGCAGAGGCAGAACTCTGGGAGGCAACGGAGTTATCTGCCGCCGGGCTCTTGCTCTGAAGGGGGCACCTCTCCTCCCATTCTGTGACACCATTAAATTAAGTTAATTGATAGATGCTGCTATCTTTTCAGTGGCCGACTTCCTCACTGGTCCCTGCACCTTACAAATCACACTCTCTTTATTATGCTGAATATACACATTTTACAAGTATCACACCCAAGATTAGAAACCACAGCCTATTACACTGGAAGCAGACACCTTACTGATGAAGCTATTTGCTCCTATATAGGAAATATGAGAATTTTAACTATATGAAGATACTTCTCTGACAATTACACGTAACTTCATATAGTTAGAATTCTCATGCTTCCTCTACAGGAGCAAATAGCTCCATCAGTAAAGTGTCTGCTGTCAGTAAAACAGGTCATGTGTTCTAATCCTGGGTATGACTTCTAAGAAATGTGTGATTTAAAATAAAAGACAATTAAATGTATAAATACAGTACATACATTTTTTTCAGAACACTCCACACACACACACACACACACACACGCACACACGCACACACGCACACACGCACACACGCACACACACACACACACACACACACACCCCCCCTTAATATAGGAAATAGGGGGGCACCAATATTTATCTTGCCTCCGGGCAACTGTGACGAACTTACACCACTGAAGAAATGCCAATGCCAGGAATGAGGTTTCCAGTGGTGGGGTAGCCCACCTGTTTCATTTGTATGTGACCACACAAAGGGGCCCATTAATCATTAAATAGCTGCTGCTTATTCCCCGAAAATAAGTTGCTGCTTATTCCCCAAATTGTATGATTTACTTCTCTGCATAAGAGCAGGGAAAAAAAGATTTCCTCTTTTTGGGGGCACTCTTTATAAACAAAGTTAAAATGTAACTTTTATTAATTAGCAATTAAAATTAATTGGATATTAGTATATATTTTTTGTATAGACAATGATTTAAACTTCTATATTCATGAAGAAATATACATGACCAAGCCCACTGCAGGCTGATACATAAGTCCGATTCACCTGACAACATTGTAGTGACGTCACTTCCAGGTTCCCATGCAGCGCACACGGGTCCCAGTTCCAGGAGAGAGAAGTGAGACAAATAGGATATATTTCAAATAGGATATCTAAAGGTGCATACACACTAGGCGAATCACTCCTGGAGCGACATTGCCTAGTGTGTCCCCTCCCGGGCCACCATACGTGGGCATACACACTGTGCGATATCGCTAGCGATATCGCACAGTGACGTCATGCTGCGTCCAGCCCGAACATACAGCATCTGACAATATTGTCAGATTGAGCTGTATACACAGCCGACGGAGGGGGTTAACAACTCCCGTGACTACGCTTCGGCCATCACCTGCAACATACACACTGGGTGATATAGTAAGCAATATTGCTCAGGAGGGTAAAAATGAGGGATAACGCTTACTATATCGCCAAGTGTGTTACAACCGCATGCACTGGTATTTCCCTGCTCTTATGCAGAGAAGTAAATCATAAAATAATACTTTTCCTGTTTCTCTGGGGACCACTGGCAACCATGTGAAACACATTAATATACAGTATATAAGTATACAATATTATACCATTGGACACGGTGCTGAATCCACAAACTTTTTCAAAACTTAGGGTGTGTCCTAATTGTTGCGTTAAATTACCGCAGATAATAGATTCCCTGGTGGCTATCCAATTAGTCCTGCCCGCCTGCACTTATCGAGGATTAGGCTCTACGTGACTCAAGCATGTGAAGCAGAATCCCGGATTAGCAGCCCTCAGAACTGTTTTTCAGCGATAACCGATGGGTCTGGAAAGTTATCCCGGATCCCGTGTGTTATTGCCCGAAAACGCGTCATTTACGAACGGTAAAAACGGACTATAATTGGAAAGGCCAATAATACTATTGGGCTAAAAAGCTTGATTTTGCTATGCATTTGGATAACGCCCTTAGCCAGGAGAGGGTTCCGCCGGAACTCCCTCTGGGAATGGCTACCATGTATGTGGGGTCAGCAGGACCGTGCATGCACCTTTTAGGGGTGGTCTTCTGTATACCGGCGGTCGGGCTCCCGGCGCTCAGTATACCGGCGCCGGGAGCCCGACAGCCGGCATACCGACACTTATTTTCCCTCGTGGGGGTCCACGACCCCCATAGAGGGAGAATAAAATAGTGTGGCGCGCTTAGCGCGCCACCGTGCCCGTAGCGTGGCGAGCGCAGCGAGCCCGCAAGGGGCTCATTTGCCCTCGTCACACTGTCGGTAAGCCGGCGGTCGGGCTCCCGGCGCCGGTATGCTGGTCGCCGGGAGCCCGACCGCCGGCCAGCCGTAGTGAACCCCCTTTTAGAGCCCTGTGGTTGCTCTGCAATTTGATTCTGGGTGCTAATATCACACCCACTTCACGTTCAGTGTATGATTAATGATAAATAGACCCCAATATCTTATGGCTACACTCAGGGGTTAAAGTGGGGGGGAACGAGGTGGAACTGAGTTCCACCTCCTCCACGGCCTTGCACAGTAATTCCATAATTCCATAAAGCGGTACCACTGTGTAGCATAACGTGAATAAAGGGCATTACTGAGTGATGTAATATGAATAAGGGGCCAGAGCCGTAACTACGTGTGTGCCTGGCACACAGCGCACTCACCCTAAGGGCGCAACTGCCAGCATTCCAAGTCAGCGGCTTGTAATGAGGCAAATTGACCCATTACAAGCCGCATGTGCTGTGTGCGCCAGAGGAGGAGAGGAGCAGCTCCGGGGGCAGGGGAGGAGGAGGAGGTGGGAGGGGGACTCCGGAGCCGCAGCAGCGATATGTAATTGGTAGTGGCGCTGCTGCAGCTGTCCCTCTCCTTCCGCATTGGCTGGCCGGCGCTGCTGTGAATGCTGGGATGCGTTTCCCTCATCCCAGCATTCACAGCGTCGGCGGCCAGCCAATGCGGTAGGAAAGGGACAGCTGCATGCGGCGGCGCAAGCAATTACACTGCGCTACTGCAGCTCCCGAGTCCCCCTCACTCCTCCTCCTTCTCCCCTGCCCCCGGAGCTGCCAGCACCGAGGAGCCTGACTGCCTTAGCCAGCGGAGAGATGGTAAGTATCAACTATTCTGCCTGTCTGTCTGTCTATCTATCCTGCCACAATGTATAAAAAGGGGGATGCTGGCTGCCGTAATATGTAAAAAGGGGGACGCTGTCTGCCATAATGTGTTAAAAGGGGACGCTGTCTGCCGTAATGTGTAAAAGGTGGACTCTGTGTGCCATTATGTGTAAAAAGGGGACGCTGTCTGCCGTAATGTGTAAAAGGGGGACAGGCTGCCGTAATGTGTAAAAAGGGGGACTGGCTGCCGTAATGTGTAAAAAGGGGAATCTGTCTGCCGTAATGTGTAAAAGGGGCTCTACATGGTGTAGTGGCGCTACTGTGCGGCGTAATTTGAATAATGGAGACTACTGTGATATACCGTAATAAGAATTGGTATTATTTTGTGGCCACACCCCTTCCCCATGAAGCCATGCCCCTATATTTTTTTGCGCGCGCCTATGGCGCACAGTGCTCCTATTTTGCTTACGGGGGGCGCCAATGCCGTTTCTTGCACACAGCGCTAAAATGTCTAGTTACGGCAGTGTAAGGGGCACTACTATATGGTGTAATATGAAACAGGGGCACTACATGCCGTGTAATGGCGTAATTTGAATTGCGGGTAATATTTTGTGACCACGCCGCTTCCTTGTGAGACCAGTGTCTCTTTATAAAGTATGGGACGTAATGTAAAAAAATAGGATTTTAATTACTTACCGGTAAATCCTTTTCTCATAGTCCATAGAGGATACTGGGGTCCATTTAGTACCATGGGGTATAGACGGTCCACTAGGAGCCATGGGCACTTTAATAATTTGATCTTGGGGGCTGGCTCCTCCCTCTATGCCCCTCCTACCAGACTCAGTCTAGGAAACTGCGCCCGGAGATGGGCATACTTCGAGAGAAGGATAAAATAAGAATTTACTCACCGGTAATTCTATTTCTCGTAGTCCGTAGTGGATGCTGGGAACTCCGTAAGGACCATGGGGAATAGCGGCTCCGCAGGAGTCTGGGCACAACTAAAAGAAAGCTTTTAGACTACCTGGTGTGCACTGGCTCCTCCCACTATGACCCTCCTCCAAGCCTCAGTTAGGATACTGTGCCCGGAAGAGCTGACACAATAAGGAAGGATTTTGAATCCCGGGTAAGACTCATACCAGCCACACCAATCACACCGTATAACTCGTGATACCATATCCAGGTAACAGTGTGAAATTTAACTGAGCCTCTCAACAGATGGCTCATAACAATAACCCTTTTGTGAACAACAACTATGTACAAGTATTGCAGACAATCCGCACTTGGGACGGGCGCCCAGCATCCACTATGGACTACGAGAAATAGAATTACCGGTGAGTAAATTCTTATTTTCTCTGACGTCCTAGTGGATGCTGGGAACTCCGTAAGGACCATGGGGATTATTATACCAAAGCTCCCAAACGGGCGGGAGAGTGCGGATGACTCTGCAGCACCGAATGAGAGAACTCAAGGTCCTCCTCAGCCAGGGTATCAAATTTGGAGAATTTTGCAAACGTGTTTGCCCCTGACCAAGTAGCAGCTCGGCAAAGTTGTAAAGCCGAGACCCCTCGGGCAGCCGCCCAAGATGAGCCCACCTTCCTTGTAGAATGGGCTTTTACTGATTTAGGATGCGGCAGTCCAGCCGCAGAATGCGCCAGCTGAATTGTGCTACAAATCCAGCGAGCAATAGTCTGCTTAGAAGCAGGAGCACCCAGTTTGTTGGGTGCATACAGGATAAATAGCGAGTCAGTTTTCCTGACTCCAGCCGTCCTGGAAACATACATTTTCAAGGCCCTGACTACGTCCAGTAACTTGGAATCCTCCAAGTCGCTAGTAGCCGCAGGCACTACAATAGGTTGGTTCAAGTGAAAAGCAGATACCACCTTAGGGAGAAACTGGGGACGAGTCCTCAATTCTGCCCTATCCATATGGAAAATCAGATAAGGACTTTTAAATGACAAAGCCGCCAATTCTGATACACGCCTGGCCGAAGCCAAGGCCAATAACATGACCACTTTCCACGTGAGATATTTTAGATCCACGGTCTTTAGTGGCTCAAACCAATGTGATTTTAGGAAATTCAACACCACGTTGAGATCCCAGGGTGCCACTGGAGGCACAAAGGGGGGCTGAATATGCAGCACTCCTTTTACAAATGTCTGAACTTCAGGTAGTGAAGCTAGTTCTTTTTGGAAGAAAATCGACAGAGCCGATATCTGTACCTTAATGGAGCCTAATTTTAGGCCCATAGTCACTCCTGCCTGTAGGAAGTGCAGAAATCGACCCAGCTGAATTCCTCTGTTGGGGCCTTATTGGCCTCACACCAAGCAACATATTTCCGCCATATGCGGTGATAATGTTTTACCGTTACATCTTTCCTTGCTTTAATCAGCGTAGGAATGACATCCTCCGGAATGCCCTTTTCCTTTAGGATCCGGCATTCAACCGCCATGCCGTCAAACGCAGCCGCGGTAAGTCTTGGAACAGACAGGGCCCCTGCTGCAGCAGGTCCTGTCTGAGCGGCAGAGGCCATGGGTCCTCTGAGATCATCTCTTGAAGTTCCGGGTACCAAGCTCTTCTTGGCCAATCCGGAACCACGAGTATTGTCCTTACTCCTCGTTTTCTTATTATTCTCAATACCTTTGGTATGAGAGGCAGAGGAGGGAACACATAAACTGACTGGTACACCCACGGTGTCACTAGAGCGTCCACCGCTATCGCCTGAGGGTCCCTTGACCTGGCGCAATATCTCTCCAGTTTTTTGTGTAGGCGGGACGCCATCATGTCCACCTGTGGCCGTTCCCAACGATTTACAATCAGTGTGAAGACTTCTGGATGAAGTCCCCACTCTCCCGGGTGGAGGTCGTGCCTGCTGAGGAAGTCTGCTTCCCAGTTGTCCACTCCCGGAATGAACACTGCTGACAGTGCTAGCATGTGATTTTCCGCCCATCGGAGAATCCTTGTGGCTTCTGCCATTGCCGTCCTGCTTCTTGTGCCGCCCTGTCGGTTTACATGGGCGACCGCCGTGATGTTGTCTGACTGGATCAGTACCGGCTGGTGTAGAAGCAGGGGTTTTGTAAGGAAATCTCCTGACTCGACCATAGTCCTTGGAAGTTTCTTCCCTGTGTGACTGCCCCCCAGCCTCGAAGGCTGGCATCCGTGGTCACCAGGACCCAGTCCTGTATGCCGAATCTGCGGCCCTCTAGGAGATGAGCACTCTGCAGCCACCACAGCAGAGGCACCCTGGTTCTTGGAGACAGGGTTATTAGCCGATGCATCTGAAGATGCGATCCGGACCATTGGTCCAACAGGTCCCACTGAAAGATTCTGGCATGGAACCTGCCGAAAGGAATTGCTTCGTAAGAAGCCACCATCTTTCCCAGGACTCGCGTGCAGTGATGCACCGACACCTGTTTTGGTTTCAGGAGGTCTCTGACTAGAGATGACAGCTCCTTGGCTTTCTCCTCCGGGAGAAACACTTTTTTTCTGGACTGTGTCCAAAATCATTCCCAGGAACAGCAGACGTGTCGTCGGAACCAGCTGCGACTTTGGAATATTCAGAATCCAACCGTGCTGGTGTAGCACCTCCTGAGATAGTGCTACTCCTACCAACAACTGCTCCCTGGATCTCGCCTTTATTAGGAGATCGTCCAAGTACGGGATAATTAAAACTCCCTTTTTTCGAAGGAGTATCATCATTTCCGCCATTACCTTGGTAAACACCCTCGGTGCCGTGGACAGTCCAAACGGCAGCGTCTGGAATTGGTAATGGCAATTTTGTACCGCAAATCTGAGGTACTCCTGGTGAGGATGATAAATGGGGACATGCAGGTAAGCATCCTTGATGTCCAGGGATACCATGTAATCCCCCTCGTCCAGGCTTGCAATAACCGCCCTGAGCGATTCCATCTTGAACTTGAACTTTTTTATGTATGTGTTCAAGGATTTAAAATTTAAAATGGGTCTCACCGAACCGTCCGGTTTCGGTACCACAAACAGTGTGGAATAGTAACCCCGTCCTTGTTGAAGTAGGGGCACCTTGACTATCACCTGCTGGGAATACAGCTTGTGAATTGCCTCTAGCACAGCCTCCCTGCCTGAGGGAGTTGTTGGCAAGGCAGATTTGAGGAAACGGCGGGGGGGGAGACGCCTCGAATTCCAGTCTGTACCCCTGAGATACTACTTGCAAGATCCAGGGATCCACCCGTGAGCGAGCCCACTGATCGCTGAAATTTTTGAGGCGGCCCCCCACCTTACCTGGCTCCGCCTGTGGAGCCCCACCGTCATGCGGCGGACTTGGAAGAAGTGGGGGAGGACTTTTGCTCCTGGGAACCTGCTGTTTGTTGCAGCCTTTTTCCCCTACCTCTGCCTCTGGACAGAAAGGACCCGCCTTTTCCTCGCCTGTTTCTCTGGGTCCGAAAGGACTGTACTTGATAAAACTGCGCTTTTTTAGGCTGTGAGGGAACCTGGGGTAAAAATGCTGACTTCCCAGCTGTCGCTGTGGAAACTAGGTCCGAGAGACCATCCCCGAATAACTCCTCACCCTTATAAGGCAAAACTTCCATGTGCCTTTTGGAATCTGCATCCCCTGTCCACTGCCGAGTCCATAAGCCTCTCCTAGCAGAAATGGACAATGCACTTATTTTAGATGCCAGCCGGCAGATCTCCCTCTGTGCATCTCTCATGTATAAGACTGAGTCTTTTATATGCTCTATGGTTAGGAGAATAGTGTCCCTGTCTAGGGTGTCAATATTTTCTGACAGGGAATCTGACCATGCAGCGGCAGCACTGCACATCCATGCTGACGCAATAGCTGGTCTAAGTATAATGCCTGAGTGTGTATATACAGACTTCAGGATCGCCTCCTGCTTTCAATCCGCAGGCTCCTTTAGGGCGGCCGTATCCGGAGACGGAAGTGCCACCTTTTTAGACAAACGTGTGAGTGCTTTATCCACCCTAGGAGGTGTTTCCCAACGTGCCCTATCCTCTGGCGGGAAAGGGAACGCCATTAGTAATTTTTTAGGGATTACCAATTTTTTATTGGGGAAAGCCCACGCTTCCTCACACACTTCATTTAATTCTTCAGATGGGGGAAAAACTACGGGTAGTTTTTTCTCCCCAAACATAATACCCTTTTTAGTGGTACCTGGGTTTATATCCGAAATGTGTAATACCTCCTTCATTGCCTCAATCATGCAACGAATGGCCCTAGTGGACATTAGATTTGACTCATCGTCGTCGACACTGGTATCAGTATCCGTGTCGACATCTGCGTCTGCCATCTGAGGTAGCGGGTGTTTTAGAGCCCCTGATGGCCTTTGAGACACCTGGGCAGGCACGAGCTGAGAAGCCGGCTGTCCCGCATTTGGCATGTCGTCAAATTTTTTGTGTAAGGAGTCGACACTTGCACGTAATTCCTTCCATAAAACCATCCACTCAGGTGTCTGCCCCGCAGGGGGTGACATCACTTCTATAGGCATCTGCTCCGCCTCCACATAATTTTCCTCATCAAACATGTCGACACAGCCGTACCGACACACCGCACACACACCGGGAATGCTCTAACAGAGGACAGGACCCCACAGAAGCCCTTTGGGGAGACAGAGAGAGAGTATGCCAGCACACACCAGAGCGCTATATAATGCAGGGACTAACTGAATTATGTCCACTATAGCTGCTATAATATTTACTGCGCCTAAATTTAGTGCCCCCCCTCTCTTTTTTTACCCTTTTCTGTAGTGTAGACTGCAGGGGAGAGCCAGGGAGCTTCCTTCCAGCGGAACTGTGAGGGAGAAATGGCGCCAGTGTGTTGAGGGAGATAGCTCCGCCCCTTTTTCGTGGACTTTTCTCCCGCTTTTTTAAGGATTCTGGCAGGGGTAATTATCACATATATAGCCTCTGGGGCTATATATTGTGATTGTTTTGCCAGCCAAGGTGTTTTTATTTCTGCTCAGGGCGCCCCCCCCCCAGCGCCCTGCACCCTCAGTGACCGGAGTGTGAAGTGTGTATGAGGAGCAATGGCGCACAGCTGCAGTGCTGTGCGCTACCTTGGTGAAGACAGAAGTCTTCATGCCGCCGATTTTCCGGACTTCTTCTTGCTTCTGGCTCTGTAAGGGGGACGGCGGCGCGGCTCCGGGACCGAACACCAAGGCCAGTTCCATGCGGTCGATCCCTCTGGAGCTAATGGTGTCCAGTAGCCTAAGAAGCCCAAGCTAGCTGCAAGCAGGTAGGTTCGCTTCTTCTCCCCTTAGTCCCTCGTTGCAGTGAGCCTGTTGCCAGCAGGTCTCACTGTAAAATAAAAAACCTAAATTATACTTTCTTTCTAAGAGCTCAGGAGAGCCCCTAGTGTGCATCCAGCTCGGCCGGGCACAAAAATCTAACTGAGGCTTGGAGGAGGGTCATAGTGGGAGGAGCCAGTGCACACCAGGTAGTCTAAAAGCTTTCTTTTAGTTGTGCCCAGACTCCTGCGGAGCCGCTATTCCCCATGGTCTTTACGGAGTTCCCAGCATCCACTAGGACGTCAGAGAAATAAGGATAGTGGTGAGATTCTGAACCAGCACACACAAGTGGAAAGCCAAGCTAACCAAACTTGAAACAGGAACAGCAACGGCTGAACCAACATTACTTAACCAAGTAACAGTGCAGGAAGAACGAAACACTGGGCAGGCGCCCAGTATCCTCTACGGACTACGAGAAAAGGATTTACCGGTAGGTAATTAAAATCCTATTTTCTCTTATGTCCTAGAGGATACTGGGGTCCATTTAGTACCATGGGGATGTACCAAAGCTCCCAAACCGGGTGGGAGAGTGCTGAGGTTCCTGCAGAACTGATTGACAAACTGAAGGTCCTCAGAGGCCAAAGTATCGAACTTGTAGAACTTTGCAAACGTGTTCGAACCTGACCAAATAGCTGCTCGGCAGAGCTGTAAAGCCAAGACACCCGGGAAGCCGCCCAGGAAGAACCCACCGACCTAGTAGAGTGGGCCTGTACGGATTTTGTACACGGCAAACTTGCCGTGGAATAAGTATGCTGGATAGTAAGTCTGATCCAGCATGCAATTGTCTGCTTTGAAGCAGGACACCCAATCTTATTGGGATCATAAAGAATAAACAGCGAGTCCGTCTTTCTGTGACAACTTGATCCAAACACTCTCTCCAACTACCGACCCATCTCTCTCCTCCCTTTTGCCTCCAAACTCCTTGAGCGTATTGTTTACAACCACCTTACTTCCTTTCTTTCCTCACACTCACTGCTTGACCCATTCCAGTCTGGCTTCCGTCCTCTCCACTCCACTAAAACTGCCCTTACAAAAGTATGCAATGACCTCGATGCTGCTAAATCTAAGGGACACTACTCTATACTTATTCTACTTGATCTCTCTGCTGCTTTTGACACTGTGGACCATCCTCTCCTACTGCAAATCCTTCACTCCATTGGTCTGCGTGATTCTGCCCTCTCTTGGCTGTCTTCCTATCTCTCTGACCGTTCATTCTCTGTCTCCTCTCATGACTCCACCTCCCCCTCACTTCCACTAACTGTAGGTGTACCCCAAGGTTCTGTCCTTGGTCCTCTTCTCTTCTCTCTCTATGGGGTATATTCAATTAGCAGCGATAACGGACTTTTCGCGTGAAAAGTCCGGTTTTCGCGCGAAAAACCGGACTTTTCCCGCGAAACGCAATTACAGCCTATTCAATTTTCCTGGAAAATTTATCGGTGATCATTTTTTCACTAATTTCACTTCACCTACTCTGAAGCAGGTGAAAAGTTGGGAAAAGTCACTATTTTAAGGTAAAAATGTTTGGATATGGTACAGAACTCCTGGGACACCCCCCTTAATGACTAATTAGGCACGTTGAGGTTTTTAATTATTTTTAATTGGCCAATAATGACATGTCATTTTTGGGGTGAAAAAGTACAAAGTGATGGAAATTGGGGTTCAAGGTATGGGACAGGTATATTGGGGTGCTTTATGAGTGGGACAGGTGTTTTTAGGCTTGCAGATGGGAGTAATCGGTCTGTTTACACTTTTTTTTTAAAGTACCCTAAAATGACCCAAATATATACTTCTACCCATTTTCATGTACCCCAAATTTAATGAGAGCATTTATTTTGCTCAAAAAAACTTGCTTTCTATAATTTTTTTGCATTTAAAAAAAAAATGCATATAACAGCCATTTCACACAATTTAAGTCCCCAAAAACGCTCTAATGTGATCTCTAACACACTTCTCTTCTGTTTTCCTATGTTAGTTTAGCATTTTTTGGGGTACAGGCTGATTTCCCCATTTTCACCTGCACTTTTCACTGCAAGAATTTTCACGTGAAACCCGTTTGGAATTAAATAGGTCGAAAAACTGAGCATTTTCGCGGCAATTTTCGCCCGATTGCCGCGAAAAATTTTCGGGCGAAAAATTGCCGCGAATTTGCGGATAATTGAATACCCTAGTATACGTTAATAGGTAAGCTCATTAGTTCTTTTGGTTTCCAATATCATCTCTATGCTGATGACACTCAAATCTATCTTTACTCTCCAGACCTCTCCCCTGCTCTCTTCACTCGTATCTCCAACTGTCTCTCTGCTATCTCTTCCTGGATGTCCCAGCGCTTTCTTAAACTTAACATGTCTAAGACCGAGCTGATCATCTTCCCTCCCTCTCGCATAACCTCACCTCCTACAATCTCATTATCTATTGATGGCACTATTTCCTCTAGCCCCCAAGTGCGCTGTCTTGGAGTAATCCTTGACTCCTCCCTCTCCTTCAAACCACACATTCAGCACCTCTCACAAACCTGCCGTTTTCATCTAAAAAACATTTCCAGGTTCAGATCCTTTCTGACCCAGGATGCTACTAAGACCCTTATCCACTCACTGGTCATCTCCAGACTTGACTACTGTAATCTCCTCCTGACTGGCATTCCTGACAAATACCTCTCTACACTTCAATCTATCCACAATGCTGCTGCCCGACTCATTTTCCTCACCAAACGCACTACGTCCACCTCTCCTCTCTTACAAGACCTTCACTGGCTCCCCTTCCCTTTCAGAATCCATTTCAAGCTTCTCACACTCGCTTACAAAGCCCTCACCGCCCTCACCCACTCCTCTCCCATCTACATCTCTGACCTTATCTCCCCTTTACACTCCCATCCATCCTCTTCGCTCTGCTAATGCACGCTGACTCTCCTGCCTACGGATTACTTCCTCCCACTCCTACCTCCAAGATTTTTCACGTGCTGCACCACTTCTCTGGAATTCCCTACCTCTCCCCCTCAGACTCTTCAACTTTCTACAAAACTTCAAACGGGCTCTCAAGACCCACTTCTTCACCAAACCCAGCCAAATCTCATCCTAATCCTCTGTTCCACGCTCTCTATGTACCCCATCTGTGTCACCCCTGTCTGTCTACCCCTCCCCTTTAGAATGAAAGCTCTCACGAGCAGGGCCCTCTTCCCTCATGTGCTTATCCTTTCTCTTACTTTAATAATCTTTAACTGCATCAACTCCAGCAGTCTTCTGCCACCTGATACTTATTCCAGTGTCATCTGCTGATGTAGCTATGTTTTATTTACCCTGAATTGTCCTATATTGTCATCAACTGTAAGTTGCTGTTTTCCTGTTTGATTATTTGTTTATGTACTCTGTAATTGGGTGCTGTGGAACCCTTGTGGTGCCATAAAATAAAGGATAATAATAATAATAATAATAATAATAATAATAATAAGATTTTACACTTACCGGTAAATCTATTTCTCACAGTCCGTAGAGGATGCTGGGACTCCGTAAGGACCATGGGGAATAGACGGGCTCCGCAGGAGGCATGGGCACTTTAAGAAAGACTTTGGACTCTGGGTGTGCACTGGCTCCTCCCTCTATGCCCCTCCTCCAGAACCCAGTTAGAGAAACTGTGCCCAGAGGAGATGGATAGAACGAGGAAAGGATTTTTGGGAATCCCAGGGCAAGATTCATACCAGCCACACCAATCACACCGTATAACTTGTGATAACTACCCAGTTAATAGTATGAACAAACAACATAGTCTCGGTCTAAACCGATGAAACTATAACATAACCCTTATGTAAGCAATAACTATATACAAGTCTTGCAGAAGAAGTCCGCACTTGGGACCGGCGCCCAGCATCCTCTACGGACTACGAGAAATAGATTTACCGGTAAGTGTAAAATCTTATTTTCTCTAACGTCCTAGAGGATGCTGGGACTCCGTAAGGACCATGGGGATTATACCAAAGCTCCCAAACGGGCGGGAGAGTGCGGATGACTCTGCAGCACCGATTGACCAAACAGGAGGTCCTCCTCAGCCAGGGTATCAAATTTATAGAACTTTGCAAAGGTGTTTGACCCCGACCAAGTAGCTGCTCGGCACAACTGTAATGCCGAGACCCCTCGGGCAGCCGCCCAAGACGAGCCCACCTTCCTAGTAGAATGGGCCTTAACCGATTTAGGCAATGGCAATCCTGCCGTAGAATGCGCCTGCTGAATCGTGTTACAGATCCAGCGAGCTATAGTCTGCTTTGAAGCAGGCGCGCCAACATTGTTGGCTGCATACAGAACAAACAGCGCTTCAGTTTTCCTAACCCTCGCTGTTCTGGCCACATAAATCTTCAAAGCCCTGACCACATCAAGGGACTCGGAATCCTCCAAGTCCCTTGTAGCCACAGGCACGACAATAGGTTGGTTCATATGAAAAGATGAGACCACTTTAGGCAGAAATTCTGCCCTATCCACGTGGAAAACCAGATAGGGGCTTTTATGTGACAAAGCCGCTAATTCCGAAACACGCCTTGCAGAAGCCAAGGCCAACAACATGACCACTTTCCAAGTGAGATATTTCAACTCCACTGTTGTGAGTGGTTCAAACCAAGGTGACTTGAGGAAACTTAATACCACATTAAGATCCCACGGCGCCACCGGAGGTACAAAAGGAGGCTGAATATGCAGCACCCCCTTCACGAATGTCTGTACTTCAGGAAGAGAAGCCAATTCCTTTTGAAAGAAAATGGATAAGGCCGAAATCTGGACCTTTATGGACCCTAATTTTAGGCCCAAAGTCACTCCTGTTTGCAGGAAGTGAAGCAGACGACCCAAATGGAACTCCTCCGTAGGAGCAGTCCTGGCCTCACACCAAGAAACATATTTTCGCCATATACGGTGATAATGTTTCAATGTCACGTCCTTCCTAGCCTTGATCAGGGTAGGAATGACCTCCTCCGGAATACCTTTTTTCGCTAGGATCCGGCGTTCAACCGCCATGCCGTCAAACGCAGCCGCGGTAAGTCTTGGAACAGACAGGGCCCCTGCTGCAGCAGGTCCTGTCTTAGAGGAAGAGGCCACGGATCTTCTGTGAGCAACTCTTGCAGATCCGGATACTAAGTCCTTCGTGGCTAATCTGGAACAATGAGGATTGTTCTTACTCTTCTTAGTCTTATTATTCTCAACACCTTGGGTATGAGAGGTAGAGGAGGGAACACATAGACCGATCTGAACACCCAAGGTGTCATTAGAGCGTCCACCGCTACCGCCTGAGGGTCTCTTGACCTGGCGCAATACCGTTTTAGCTTTTTGTTGAGACGGGACGCCATCATGTCTATCTGAGGCAGTCCCAACCGACCCACGATCTGTGCGAAGACTTCTTGATGAAGTCCCCACTCTCCCGGATGCAGGTCGTGCCTGCTGAGGAAGTCCGCTTCCCAGTTGTCCACCCCCGGGATGAATACAGTTGATAGGGCGCTCACATGGCCTTCCGCCCAGCGAAGAATACTGGTCGCTTCAGCCATGGCCGCTCTGCTCCTTGTGCCGCCTTGGCGGTTTACATGAGCCACTGCTGTGACATTTTCTGACTGAATCAGAACCGGTTTGTCCCGAAGCAATGGCTCCGCCTGGTGTAGGGCGTTGTATATGGCCCTCAACTCCAGGACGTTGATGTGGAGACAAGTCTCTAGATTCGACCAGAGACCTTGGAAATTTCTTCCCAGTGTGACTGCTCCCCAACCTCGGAGGCTTGCGTCCTTGGTCACCAGGATCCAGTCCTGAATTCCGAACCTGCGGCCTTCTAGGAGGTGAGCACTGTGCAGCCACCACAGGAGAGATACCCTGGCTCTGGGAGACAGGGTGATCCTCTGATGCATTTGTAAATGGGACCCGGACCATTTGTCCAGTAGATCCCATTGAAAGGTCCTCGCATGGAACCTTCCGAAGGGGATGGCCTCGTACGATGCCACCATCTTCCCCAGGACACGCGTGCAGTGATGCACTGAAACCTTTTTTAGCTTTAATAGGTTCCTGACCAGGGCTATGAGCTCCTGAGCCTTTTCCATCGGAAGAAAAAATAAGAATTTACTTACCGATAATTCTATTTCTCATAGTCCGTAGTGGATGCTGGGAACTCCGAAAGGACCATGGGGAATAGCGGCTCCGCAGGAGACTGGGCACAAAAGTAAAAGCTTTAGGACTAGCTGGTGTGCACTGGCTCCTCCCCCTATGACCCTCCTCCAAGCCTCAGTTAGGATACTGTGCCCGGACGAGCGTACACAATAAGGAAGGATTTTGAATCCCGGGTAAGACTCATACCAGCCACACCAATCACACCGTACAACCTGTGATCTGAACCCAGTTAACAGCATGATAACAGAGGAGCCTCTGAAAAGATGGCTCACAACAATAATAACCCGATTTTTGTAACTATGTACAAGTATTGCAGACAATCCGCACTTGGGATGGGCGCCCAGCATCCACTACGGACTATGAGAAATAGAATTATCGGTAAGTAAATTCTTATTTTCTCTGACGTCCTAGTGGATGCTGGGAACTCCGAAAGGACCATGGGGATTATACCAAAGCTCCCAAACGGGCGGGAGAGTGCGGATGACTCTGCAGCACCAAATGAGAGAACTCCCGGTCCTCCTCAGCCAGGGTATCAATTTTGTAGAATTTTACAAACGTATTTGCTCCTGACCAAGTAGCTGCTCGGCAAAGTTGTAAAGCCGAGACCCCTCGGGCAGCCGCCCAAGATGAGCCCATCTTCCTTGTGGAGTGGGCATTTACAGATTTTTGGCTGTGGCAGGCCTGCCACAGAATGTGCAAGCTGAATTGTACTACAAATCCAACGAGCAATAGTGTGCTTAGAAGCAGGAGCACCCAGCTTGTTGGGTGCATACAGGATAAACAGCGAGTCAGATTTTCTGACTCCAGCCGTCCTGGAAACATATATTTTCAGGGCCCTGACAACGTCTAGCAACCTGGAGTCCTCCAAGTACCTAGTAGCCGCAGGCACCACAATAGGTTGGTTCAGGTGAAACGCTGAAACCACCTTAGGGAGAAACTGAGAACGAGTCCTCAATTCCGCCCTGTCCGAATGGAAAATCAGATAAGGGCTTTTACAGGATAAAGCCGCCAATTCTGACACGCGCCTGGCCCAGGCCAGGGCCAACAGCATGACCACTTTCCATGTGAGATATTTTAACTCCACAGATTTAAGTGGTTCAAACCAATGTGACTTTTTGGAACCCAAAAACTACATTGAGATCCCAAGGTGCCACTGGAGGCACAAAAGGAGGCTGTATATGCAGTACCCCTTCTACAACGTCTGAACTTCAGGGACTGAAGCTAGTTCTTTTTGGAAGAAAATTGACAGGGCCGAAATTTGAACCTTAATGGACCCCAATTTCAGGCTCATAGACACTCCTGTTTGCAGGAAATGTAGGAATCGACCCAGTTGAATTTCCTCCGTCGGGCCTTACTGGCCTCGCACCACGCAACATATTTTCGCCAAATGCGGTGATAATGTTTTGCGGTTACATCCTTCCTGGCTTTGATCAGGATAGGGATGACCTCATCCGGAATGCCTTTTTTCCTTCAGGATCCGGCGTTCAACCACCATGCCGTCAAACGCAGTCGCGGTAAGTCTTGGAACAGACAGGGTCCTTGCTGAAGCAGGTCCCTTCTTAGAGGTAGAGGCCACGGATCCTCCGTGAGCATCTTTTGAAGTTCCGGTTACCAAGTCCTTCTTGGCCAATCCGGAGCCACGAATATAGTGCTTACTCCTCTCCATCTTATCAATCTCAGTACCTTGGGTATGAGAGGCAGATGAGGGAACACATACACTGACTGGTACACCCACGGTGTTACCAGAGCGTCTACAGCTATTGCCTGAGGGTCCCTTGACCTGGCGCAATACCTGTCGAGTTTTTCCCAACGGTTTATAATCATGTGGAAGACTTCTGGGTGAAGTCCCCACTCTCCCGGGTGGAGGTCGTGTCTGCTGAGGAAGTCTGCTTCCCAGTTGTCCACTCCCGGAATTGCTGACAGTGCTATCACATGATTTTCCGCCCAACGAAGAATCCTTGCAGCTTCTGCCATTGCCCTCCTGCTTCTTGTGCCACCCTGTCTGTTTACGTGGGTGACTGCCGTGATGTTGTCCGACTGGATCAACACCGGCTGACCTTGAAGCAGAGGTCTTGCTAAGCTTAGAACATTGTAAATGGCCCTTAGCTTCAGGATATTTATGTGAAGTGATGTCTCCAGGCTTGACCATAAGCCCTGGAAATTCCTTCCCTGTGTGACTGCTCCCCAGCCTCGCAGGCTGGCATCCGTGGTCACCAGGACCCAGTCCTGAATGCCGAATCTGCGGCCCTCTAGAAGATGAGCACTCTGCAACCACCACAGGAGGGATACCCTTGTTCTTGGTGACAGGGTTATCCGCTGATGCATCTGAAGATGCGACCCGGACCATTTGTCCAGCAGGTCCCACTGGAAAGTTCTTGCGTGGAATCTGCCGAATGGGATTGCTTCGTAGGAAGCCACCATTTTACCCAGAACCCTTGTGCATTGATGCACTGAGACTTGGCTCGGTTTTAGGAGGTTCCTGACTAGCTCGGATAACTCCCTGGCTTTCTCCTCCGGGAGAAACACCTTTTTCTGGACTGTGTCCAGGATCATCCCTAGGAACAGAAGACGAGTCGTCGGAACCAGCTGCGATTTTGGAATATTGAGAATCCAATCGTGCTGCCGCAACACTACCTGAGATAGTGCTACACCGACCTCCAACTGTTCCCTGGATCTTACCCTTATCAGGGAATCGTCCAAGTAAGGGATAACTAAAATTCCCTTCCTTCGAAGGAATATCATCATTTTGGCCATTACCTTGGTAAATACCCGGGGTGCCGTGGACCATCCATACGGCAGCGTCTGAACTGATAGTGACAGTTCTGTACCATAAACCTGAGGTACCCTTGGTGAGAAGGGTAAATTTGGACATGAAGGTAAGCATCCTTGATGTCCCGAGACATCATGTAGTCCCCTTCTTCCAGGTTCGCAATCACTGCTCTGAGTGACTCAATCTTGAATTTGAACCTCTGTATGTAAGTGTTCAAAGATTTTAGATTTAGAATCGGTCTCACCGAGCCGTCCGGCTTCGGTACCACAACAGTGTGGAATAATACCCCGTTCCCTGTTGCAGGAGGGGTACCTTGATTATCACCTGCTGGGAATACAGCTTGTGAATGGCTTCCAAAACTGTCTCCCTGTCAGAAGGAGACATTGGTAAAGCCGACTTTAGGAAACGGCGAGGGGGAGACGTCTCGAATTCCAATTTGTACCCCTGAGATATCACCTGAAGGATCCAGGGGTCTACTTGCGAGTGAGCCCACTGCGCGCTGAAATTCATTGAGACGGGCCCCCCACCGTGCCTGATTCTGCTTGTAAAGCCCCAGCGTCATACTGAGGGCTTGGCAGAGGCGGGAGAGGGTTTCTGTTCCTGGGAACTGGCTGATTTCTGCAGCCTTTTTCCTCTCCCTCTGTCACGGGGCAGAAATGAGGAACCTTTTGCCCGCTTGTCCACGAAAAGACTGCGCCTGATAATACGGCGTCTTCTCATGTTGAGAGGCGACCTGGGGTACAAACGTGGATTTCCCAGCTGTTGCCGTGGCCACCAGGTCTGAAAAACCGACCCCAAATAACTCCTCCCCTTAATAAGGCAATACTTCCAAATGCCGTTTGAAATCCGCATCACCTGACCACTGTCGTGTCCATAACCCTCTACTGGTAGAAATGGACAACGCACTTAGACTTGATGCCAGTCGGCAAATATTCCGTTGTGCATCACGCATATATAGAAATGCATCTTTTAAATGCTCTATAGGCAAAAATATACTGTCCCTATCTAGGGTATCAATATTTTCAGTCAGGGAATCCGACCACGCCAACCCAGCACTGCACATCCAGGCTGAGGCGATTGGTGGTCGCAGTATAACCCCAGTATGTGTGTAAATACATTTTAGGATACCCTCCTGCTTTCTATCAGCAGGATCCTTAAGGGCGGCCATCTCAGGAGAGGGTAGAGCCCTTACAAGCGTGTGAGCGCTTTATCCACCCTAGGGGGTGTTTCCCAACGCACCCTAACCTCTGGCGGGAAAGGATATAATGCCAATAACATTTTAGAAATTATCAGTTGTTATCGGGGGAAACCCACGCATCATCACACACCTCATTTAATTTCTCAGATTCAGGAAAACTACAGGTAGTTTTTCCTCACCGAACATAATACCCCTTTTTGGTGGTACTCGTATTATCAGAAATGTGTAAAACATTTTTCATTGCCTCAATCATGTAACGTGTGGCCCTACTGGAAGTCACATTTGTCTCTTCACCGTCGACACTGGAGTCAGTATCCGTGTCGGCGTCTATATCTGCCATCTGAGGTAACGGGCGCTTTAGAGCCCCTGACGGCCTATGAGACGTCTGGACAGGCACAAGCTGAGTAGCCGGCTGTCTCATGTCAACCACTGTCTTTTATACAGAGCTGACACTGTCACGTAATTCCTTCCAACAGTTCATCCACTCAGGTGTCGACCCCCTAGGGGGTGACATCACTATTACAGGCAATCTGCTCCGTCTCCACATAATTTTTCTCCTCATACATGTCGACACAAACGTACCGACATACAGCACACACACAGGGAATGCTCTGATAGAGGACAGGACCCCACTAGCCCTTTGGGGAGACAGAGGGAGAGTTTGCCAGCACACACCAGAGCGCTATATATATATACAGGGATAACCTTATATAAGTGTTTTTCCCCTTATAGCTGCTGTATCTTTAATACTGCGCGTAATTAGTGCCCCCCCTCTCTTTTTTAACCCTTTCTGTAGTGTAGTGACTGCAGGGGAGAGCCAGGGAGCTTCCCTCCAACGGAGCTGTGAGGGAAAATGGCGCCAGTGTACTGAGGAGATAGGCTCCGCCCCCTTATCGGCGGCCTTATCTCCCGTTTTTCTATGTATTCTGGCAGGGGTTAAATGCATCCATATAGCCCAGGAGCTATATGTGATGTATTTTTTGCCATCTAAGGTATTTTTATTGCATCTCAGGGCGCCCCCCCCCCAGCGCCCTGCACCCTCAGTGACCGGAGTGTGAAGTGTGCTGAGAGCAATGGCGCACAGCTGCGGTGCTGTGCGCTACCTTATTGAAGACAGGACGTCTTCTGCCGCCGATTTTCCGGACCTCTTCTGCTCTTCTGGCTCTGTAAGGGGGACGGCGGCGCGGCTCTGGGACCCATCCATGGCTGGGCCTGTGATCGTCCCTCTGGAGCTAATGTCCAGTAGCCTAAGAAGCCCAATCCACTCTGCACGCAGGTGAGTTCGCTTCTTCTCCCCTTAGTCCCTCGATGCAGTGAGCCTGTTGCCAGCAGGACTCACTGAAAATAAAAAACCTAATTTAAACTTTTACTCTAAGCAGCTCAGGAGAGCCACCTAGATTGCACCCTTCTCGTTCGGGCACAAAAATCTAACTGAGGCTTGGAGGAGGGTCATAGGGGGAGGAGCCAGTGCACACCAGCTAGTCCTAAAGCTTTTACTTTTGTGCCCAGTCTCCTGCGGAGCCGCTATTCCCCATGGTCCTTTCGGAGTTCCCAGCATCCACTAGGACGTCAGAGAAACATTTTTCTGGTCTGTGTCTAGAATCAGACCCAGAAAGGTCAGGCGCGTTGTAGGGACTAGCTGGGACTTCGGTATATTGAGAACCCAGCCGTGCCCCTGCAACATTCTCACCGACAGCGACACGCTGTCCAGCAACTTCTCCCGAGATCTCGCCTTTATGAGGAGATCGTCCAAGTATGGGATAATTGTGACACCCTGCTTGCGCAGGAGCACCATCATTTCCGCCATTACCTTGGTGAAAATTCTCAGGGCTGTGGAAAGCCCAAACGGCAACGTCTGAAATTGGTAATGACAGTCCTGTACTGCAAATCTCAGGAACGCCTGGTGAGGAGGGAATATCGGAAAATGAGGGTATGCATCCTTTATGTCCAGGGACACCATCCAATCCCCCCCCCCCCCTCCAGGCTGGCGATGACCGCTCTGAGCGATTCCATCTTGAACTTGCACTTTTTCAAGTACAAGTCCAGGGATTTTAGATTTAAAATGGGCCTGACCGAACCGTCCGGTTTCGGGACCACAAACAGGGTTGAGTAATACCCCTTTCCTTGCTGGAGAAGAGGAACTTTGACTATCACCTGTTGAAGATACAATTTTTGAATTGCAGTCAACACTAAGTCCCTCTCTGACGGGGAAGCTGGCAGAGCCGATTTGAAAAACCGGCGAGGAGGTACGTCTTAGAATTCCAGCCTGTATCCCTGAGAAACAATCTCTATAGCCCAGGGATCCACCTGTGAGTGAACCCAGACCTGGCTGAAAAATCGAAGACGTGCCCCCACTTGAGCTGACTCCCCCCGGGAAGCCCAAGCATCATGCGGTGGACTTTGCAGATGTAGAGGAGGACTTCTGCTCCTGGGAACTAGCTGCATGCAGCTTTTTTCCCTTGCCTTTTCCTCTGGCAAGGAAGGATGATCCCCGTACCTTCTTGCTTTTATTGGAACAAAAGGACTGCATTTGATAATGAGGTGCCTTTTTTGTATGCTGCGGGGGGACATAAGGTAAGAAATTCGATTTACCGGCCGTAGCGACAAGGTCCGAGAGGCCTTCTCCAAACAACTCCTCCCCCTTGTAAGGCAACAACTCCATATGCCGCTTTGAGTCGGCATCCCCCGTCCACTGTCGGGTCCACAGGAGTCGCCTAGCAGAAATAGACATAGCATTTATTCTGGAGCTTAGTAAACAAATGTCTCTTTGAGCATCCCTCATATATAAAGTAGGGATGAACGGGTTCGGTTCCTCGGAATCCGAACCCGCCCGAACTTCAGTTTTTTTTACACGGGGCCGAGCGACTCGGATCTTCCCGCCTTGCTCGGTTAACCCGAGCGCGCCCGAACGTCATCATCCCGCTGTCGGATTCTCGCGAGGCTCGGATTCTTTCGCGAGACTCGGATTCTATATAAGGAGCCGCGCGTCGCCGCCATTTTCACACGTGCATTGAGATTCATAGGGAGAGGACGTGGCTGGCGTCCTCTCCGTTTATAGAGAAGAGAGTGAGACAGTAGAGAGAGACACAGTAGTAATTTTGGGGAGCATTAGGAGGAGTACTAGTAGTTACTTGCTGAAGTGATAGATAGTGTGACTGTATTATCTGACTTGTGGGGGAGACACTGACAGTGGGGAGCAGTTAGAGTCTGAGAGCAGGACTCAGGAGTACATATAACGTACAGTGCACACTTTTGCTGCCAGAGTGCCACACTGCCATTGTGACCACACTGACCACCAGTATAATATATATTGTGATTGTCTGCTTAGGAGTACTACTTGCAAGTTGCTGATAGTGTGACCAGTGACCTGACCACCAGTTTAATAATCACCACCAGTGAGTTTATATATATATATATATATATATATATATAATTGTATATAATATATATATAATATTGTATACCACCTACCCGTGGTTTTTTTTTTTTCTTTCTTCTTTATACATACTACTATAGTAGCTTACTGTAGCAGTCTGCGGTGCTGCTGAGCTGACAGTGTCCAGCAGGTCCGTCATCAGTCATTACATAATAAATATATATACCTGTCCGGCTGCAGTACTAGTGATATTATATATATATATATATATTGATTTCATCTCATTATCATCCAGTCTATATTAGCAGCAGACACAGTACGGTAGTCCACGGCTGTAGCTACCTCTGTGTCGGCAGTCGCTCGTCCATCCATAATTGTATACCACCTACCCGTGGTTTTTTTTTTTCTTTCTTCTTTATACATACTACTATAGTAGCTTACTGTAGCAGTCTGCGGTGCTGCTGAGCTGACAGTGTCCAGCAGGTCCGTCATCAGTCATTACATAATAAATATATCTACCTGTCCGGCTGCAGTACTAGTGATATTATATATATATATATTGATTTCATCTCATTATCATCCAGTCTATATTAGCAGCAGACACAGTACGGTAGTCCACGGCTGTAGCTACCTCTGTGTCGGCAGTCGCTCGTCCATCCATAATTGTATACCACCTACCCGTGGTTTTTTTTTTCTTTCTTTCTTCTTTATACATACTACTATAGTAGCTTACTGTAGCAGTCTGCGGTGCTGCTGAGCTGACAGTGTCCAGCAGGTCCGTCATCAGTCATTACATAATAAATATATCTACCTGTCCGGCTGCAGTACTAGTGTGATATAATATATATTGATTTCATCTCATTATCATCCAGTCTATATTAGCAGCAGACACAGTACGGTAGTCCACGGCTGTAGCTACCTCTGTGTTGGCAGTCGCTCGTCCATCCATAATTGTATACCACCTACCCGTGGTTTTTTTTTTTCTTTCTTCTTTATACATACTACTATAGTAGCTTACTGTAGCAGTCTGCAGTGCTGCTGAGCTGACAGTGTCCAGCAGGTCCATCATCAGTCATTACATAATAAATATATATACCTGTCCGGCTGCAGTACTAGTGATATTATATATATATATATATATATTGATTTCATCTCATTATCATCCAGTCTATATTAGCAGCAGACACAGTACGGTAGTCCACGGCTGTAGCTACCTCTGTGTCGGCAGTCGCTCGTCCATCCATAATTGTATACCACCTACCCGTGGTTTTTTTTTTTCTTTCTTCTTTATACATACTACTATAGTAGCTTACTGTAGCAGTCTGCGGTGCTGCTGAGCTGACAGTGTCCAGCAGGTCCGTCATCAGTCATTACATAATAAATATATATACCTGTCCGGCTGCAGTATGTTATGAACCACAGGTAGTGGTTCATTTCTATTTTATGTTTATTTAGTTGTCTTGCATGCCAGGATTTCCCATTGCTCTGTTTTAGATTACTCTTGTCTGCTGCCGCTGGTGAGTCTGTGCAATTGCAGCTTGTTCCCATGTGTTCAGCCTCATCTGGCTGCTAATTGCATCTTGTCAGCTTGGAGTCCTGCAATAGGCCAGCTGCACTGGATTATTAATTAGGCCTCTCTGTTATATGCTGGCTGATTGCAGTTCGCAGATGCTGGTGATATTTCTGGGTTTTCAGTCTGCTTGAGTTCTGAGCTTGGTTCCTGCTAGTTCCTGAGCTTCCTGAATGCTGAATCTGTTTGCTGAAAGTGTTTCCAGTCCTGCTGTATCCGGTCGTTCCTGTTCTCAGTTGTCCTGTACTCGGAAGTCGTCATCTGTTCCTGGAGTCCTGACTGAGCACCTTTGAACATCCAGTGGTGTTCGTGAGTCACGGCGTAGCCGTGTGTTGCGGCTGGGCCGCTTAATTATTTATCTTTTATTATTTGTGTTCCGGAGCTTTTGCGGAGGATTCCGCTCCCACAGATCCACTCTGGTATCCAGCGGTGCTGGGTAGGAGTACGGACTAGTGGATTTTGGTTGTCCTTTTCCCTGGCGGGTTACCGCACATACCTCAGGTTTAGTCAGTTAGCTTGTAGCCCCTGGCCTGGTTGTTTAGTCAGAGGGCCCCTTGTTATCACCCTGTCTCGGATTTCCCTTTGTCTCCCATTAAGACCTGAGGGGGCATCGGAGTTGGGCAGACATAATCCGCCCTTCAAACGCGGCTGCCATGGGCTCAAGCAACCATAGTCTCGCAGGGGATTTCTGACCACACGGGCGAGACAACGGAGTTAGGGCGCCAGGGGCTATTCCCTTTCCATTCCCCTTTCCCAGCATTACGTCCTGGTGCTCTGGACTCGCTTCATAACATCTCCCTTGTTCTGAGCACCAGGAACCTAACATTATCACCAGCCATACCACAAAAAAGAAATAAAACTTTTTTTTCTTTTTTGGCCCAGTCCAGTGTCTAGTCTAGAATCCAGTCCGGTGTTTAGAATCCAGTCCGGTGTTTAGAATCCAGTCCGGTGTTTAGAATCCAGTCCGGTGTTTAAAAAAAAAAAAAAAAGGTCTTGTTTTGTTTAGCAAAATTTAGTCTTGCCTTGTCTTACCTTGTCTTGCCTTGTCTTGCCTTGCCTTGCCTTGCCTTGTCTTGCCTTGTCTTGTCTCGTCTAGTTTTAAATCCTCCTATGTCTACTATGCAAGCCCTGCAGGCATCTCTCGCAGCTCTGAACTCTGTATTCAGTGCTTTGAGACCAGAGCGACTAGAAGTTTTGCAGCAGTCCCTAAAGCAACTGCAAAACCTTCTGACTAAAATCTTGCTCATTTTGCCAGAAGTCGTTGAGAGTACATCTATCTCTAAAGAGACTCTTGCTCACAGTATGGTGACAAGAGAATCCTCTGGTCTAATTGAAGAGAAAAGGTTTAAAAGTTTTCTGCGGCCCAGGCTCTCAGAAGAGGAGCGTCTGCGTCGCAGAAACTTAAACTTATGCCTATATTGTGGGGGTTTAGGCCATTATCTGCAGACCTGTGAGTTGCGCAAGCCAAAGTGTGGTGACGAGTCTTGCCCTCTGGCCAAGTTGAGTCATGATACAAGACCTACTCCTGTCTCTACTGTGGCAGAGGCACTTGTCACACAACCCACACAAAAAAGCTCTCTGTCCTATAATTGGGGTCCTTGGGCAAGGGAGCCCCATTATAGATTCAGGAATCAAAAGAGAATGTTTCTCTCCTCTCTTGAGGTTCCTGTGGAAGCGGAGTTGCAAGTCCCTGGAGTGGTGCCTGATGCCCAGGTTCCTGGAGTGGTGCCCGATGCCCAGGGTCCTGGAGTGGTGCCCGATGCCCAGGGTCCTGGAGTGGTGCCCGTAGCCCAGGGTCCTGGAGTGGTGCCCGTAGCCCAGGGTCCTGGAGTGGTGCCCGTAGCCCAGGGTCCTGGAGTGGTGCCCGTAGCCCAGGGTCCTGGAGTGGTGCCCGTAGCCCAGGGTCCTGGAGTGGTGCCCGTAGCCCAGGGTCCTGGAGTGGTGCCCGTAGCCCAGGGTCCTGGAGTGGTGCCCGTAGCCCAGGGTCCTGGAGCGGTACCCGATGCCCAGAGTGCTGGAGCGGTACCCGATGCCCAGAGTGCTGGAGCGGTACCCGATGCCCAGAGTGCTGGAGCGGTACCCGATGCCCAGAGTGCTGGAGCGGTACCCGATGCCCAGAGTGCTGGAGCGGTACCTGATGCCCTAGCTTATAGAGGGACATCAAATATTATAGTTCAGGTGTCCATATCGGAAGGGGTCTCAGAAGCTGTTACCCCAGGTAGGGACTTGAAAAGCGCAACCCTAGAAAGGGTCTCTAAAACCATAGTTCTTGAGGGGAACTCGAGAAGCAAAACCCCAGAAGGGATCTTTGAAGTAATATCCCCAAGTGGGGTCTCGAGAGACGCAGCCCCAAAGAAGGGTCTAGAAGTCGCTTCCCCAGGAAAGAACTTAAGAAGCATAGCACTAGTGGAGGATCTGAACGTTATTGCTTCAGCAAAAGTCCCGGAAGTCATAGTCCCGGGAGAACTTTCGATAATTATCGACTCAGAGAGGGAGGCCGATGGCCCGATCCCAGTCAGGGAGGCCAACGGCCCGGTCCCAGTAAAAGAATCCGAGGTGCTGGCCCCAGCGGGGTTCTCGGAGGCCACTGCCCCAGCAGGGTTCTCGGAGGCCACTGCCCCAGCGGGGTTCTCGGAGGCCACTGCCCCAGCGGGGTTCTCGGAGGCCACTGCCCCAGCGGGGTTCCCGGAGGCCACTGCCCCAGCGGGGTTCCCGGAGGCCACTGCCCCAGCGGGGTTCCCGGAGGCCACTGTCCCAGCGGGGTTCCCGGAGGCCACTGTCCCAGCGGGGTTCCCGGAGGCCACTGCCCCGGGTGGGGTTCAGAAAGTCACTGCCCCGGGTGGGGTTCAGAAAGTCACTGCCCCGGGTGGGGTTCAGAAAGTCACTGCCCCGGGTGGGGTTCAGAAAGTCACTGCCCCGGGTGGGGTTCAGAAAGTCACTGCCCCGGGTGGGGTTCAGAAAGTCTCAGCCCCGGGTGGGGTTCAGAGAGTCTCAGCCTCAAGTAAGGTCAATAGTGACCAGGTCCTAGCAAAGCACTCCAGTCAGTCAGATGAGAAGGAAACAGATCCTGACTCTGATATCTCAACATCCATAACCTTTGATGGGGACTTCGCCCAATTTCTGGCGCTTTTCAAACACTATTACACTATTATGTTGTCTAGACCATTTCTGGGCATCACTTCAGAAAACCTTGGGCTCTATCTGATTTATTCTTTTAGAGGAGAGCCTTCTGAGTGGGCAACCAGCCTAATGAAAGCTGAAGATCCCATTCTTCAGGATCCCCTAGCATTCTGTGATGCAATTGTTAAAAGATACGGTTCCAAAGAAATTGGTTCAGGTTCCTCTAAGTCACCCGTCTTGTCTGCTGAGAGTCCACCAAATACTGTAAACTCTGCACAAGAGTCCCAGCCCGATGTTTTGACTGCAGGATGTGCTTTTTTGACTTCTTCTTCTTCTAATAATAGTACTTTACCAGAAAGTTCAGCTCCCAAGGGTAAGAAACCTGTCTCTGATTTGAACGCAGCCTTGCTGGGTGGTACCATCAGTTCAGACAATGTTTGGGGAATTACCTTGGTCAGACCTAAAGAGCTTTGTAAAAAGAAGAAGAAAAAGAAATAATTTTTTGACTCTTGCCTTGATTTAAAAAAAAAAAAAAAAAAAAAGAGATTTTTTTTTTTCTCCTTGTCATGTGTCCTGTGGCCACCGTTAGGGGGAGGGCACTGTTACAAGTTGTTGCTACAGCTTGTTTTTGTTTTCTTGTCTGTTAGACCAGTGTGTCAGGTTTTTTTTTTTTTTTGTATCCCTTGTTCTGGATAGTCTGAATTTTGGGGTCTTTTGACCCCTCCTCAAGGGGGGGTAATGTTATGAGCCACGGCTGTGGCTCATTCCTGTTTTGCATTTTTGTTATGTATTTTATGTTATACTTCTGTTTATGTTCCCCGTGGGTGTCATGGGGTGCTCGGAGCTCACCCTTAAGGAGGGGATACTGTTATGAACCACAGGTAGTGGTTCATTTCTATTTTATGTTTATTTAGTTGTCTTGCATGCCAGGATTTCCCATTGCTCTGTTTTAGATTACTCTTGTCTGCTGCCGCTGGTGAGTCTGTGCAATTGCAGCTTGTTCCCATGTGTTCAGCCTCATCTGGCTGCTAATTGCATCTTGTCAGCTTGGAGTCCTGCAATAGGCCAGCTGCACTGGATTATTAATTAGGCCTCTCTGTTATATGCTGGCTGATTGCAGTTCGCAGATGCTGGTGATATTTCTGGGTTTTCAGTCTGCTTGAGTTCTGAGCTTGGTTCCTGCTAGTTCCTGAGCTTCCTGAATGCTGAATCTGTTTGCTGAAAGTGTTTCCAGTCCTGCTGTATCCGGTCGTTCCTGTTCTCAGTTGTCCTGTACTCGGAAGTCGTCATCTGTTCCTGGAGTCCTGACTGAGCACCTTTGAACATCCAGTGGTGTTCGTGAGTCACGGCGTAGCCGTGTGTTGCGGCTGGGCCGCTTAATTATTTATCTTTTATTATTTGTGTTCCGGAGCTTTTGCGGAGGATTCCGCTCCCACAGATCCACTCTGGTATCCAGCGGTGCTGGGTAGGAGTACGGACTAGTGGATTTTGGTTGTCCTTTTCCCTGGCGGGTTACCGCACATACCTCAGGTTTAGTCAGTTAGCTTGTAGCCCCTGGCCTGGTTGTTTAGTCAGAGGGCCCCTTGTTATCACCCTGTCTCGGATTTCCCTTTGTCTCCCATTAAGACCTGAGGGGGCATCGGAGTTGGGCAGACATAATCCGCCCTTCAAACGCGGCTGCCATGGGCTCAAGCAACCATAGTCTCGCAGGGGATTTCTGACCACACGGGCGAGACAACGGAGTTAGGGCGCCAGGGGCTATTCCCTTTCCATTCCCCTTTCCCAGCATTACGTCCTGGTGCTCTGGACTCGCTTCATAACATCTCCCTTGTTCTGAGCACCAGGAACCTAACACAGTACTAGTGATATTATATATATATATATTGATTTCATCTCATTATCATCCAGTCTATATTAGCAGCAGACACAGTACGGTAGTCCACGGCTGTAGCTACCTCTGTGTCGGCAGTCGCTCGTCCATCCATAATTGTATACCACCTACCCGTGGTTTTTTTTCTTTCTTTCTTCTTTATACATACTACTATAGTAGCTTACTGTAGCAGTCTGCGGTGCTGCTGAGCTGACAGTGTCCAGCAGGTCCGTCATCAGTCATTACATAATAAATATATATACCTGTCCGGCTGCAGTACTAGTGATATTATATATATATATATTGATTTCATCTCATTATCATCCAGTCTATATTAGCAGCAGACACAGTACGGTAGTCCGCGGCTGTAGCTACCTCTGTGTCGGCAGTCGCTCGTCCATCCATAATTGTATACCACCTACCCGTGTTTTTTTTTTTCTTTCTTCTTTATACATACTACTATAGTAGCTTACTGTAGCAGTCTGCGGTGCTGCTGAACTGACAGTGTCCAGCAGGTCCGTCATCAGTCATTACATAATAAATATATATACCTGTCCGGCTGCAGTACTAGTGATATTATATATATATATATTGATTTCATCTCATTATCATCCAGTCTATATTAGCAGCAGACACAGTACGGTAGTCCACGGCTGTAGCTACCTCTGTGTCGGCAGTCGCTCGTCCATCCATAATTGTATACCACCTACCCGTGGTTTTTTTTTTTCTTTCTTCTTTATACATACTACTATAGTAGCTTACTGTAGCAGTCTGCGGTGCTGCTGAGCTGACAGTGTCCAGCAGGTCCGTCATCAGTCATTACATAATAAATATACCTGTCCGGCTGCAGTACTAGTGATATTATATATATATATATTGATTTCATCTCATTATCATCCAGTCTATATTAGCAGCAGACACAGTACGGTAGTCCACGGCTGTAGCTACCTCTGTGTCGGCAGTCGCTCGTCCATCCATAATTGTATACCACCTACCCGTGGTTTTTTTTTTTTCTTTCTTCTTTATACATACTACTATAGTAGCTTACTGTAGCAGTCTGCGGTGCTGCTGAGCTGACAGTGTCCAGCAGGTCCGTCATCAGTCATTACATAATAAATATATCTACCTGTCCGGCTGCAGTACTAGTGATATTATATATATATATATATATATATATATTGATTTCATCTCATTATCATCCAGTCTATATTAGCAGCAGACACAGTACGGTAGTCCACGGCTGTAGCTACCTCTGTGTCGGCAGTCGCTCGTCCATCCATAATTGTATACCACCTACCCGTGGTTTTTTTTTTTCTTTCTTCTTTATACATACTACTATAGTAGCTTACTGTAGCAGTCTGCGGTGCTGCTGAGCTGACAGTGTCCAGCAGGTCCGTCATCAGTCATTACATAATAAATATATCTACCTGTCCGGCTGCAGTACTAGTGTGATATAATATATATTGATTTCATCTCATTATCATCCAGTCTATATTAGCAGCAGACACAGTACGGTAGTCCACGGCTGTAGCTACCTCTGTGTCTTTTAGTTGTGCCTATTAAAATATGGAGAACAAAAATGTTGAGGTTCCAAAATTAGGGAAAGATCAAGATCCACTTCCACCTCGTGCTGAAGCTGCTGCCACTAGTCATGGCCGAGACGATGAAATGCCAGCAACGTCGTCTGCCAAGGCCGATGCCCAATGTCATAGTACAGAGCATGTAAAATCCAAAACACCAAATATCAGTAAAAAAAGGACTCCAAAATCTAAAATAAAATTGTCGGAGAAGCGTAAACTTGCCAATATGCCATTTACCACACGGAGTGGCAAGGAACGGCTGAGGCCCTGGCCTATGTTCATGGCTAGTGGTTCAGCTTCACATGAGGATGGAAGCACTCAGCCTCTCGCTAGAAAACTGAAAAGACTCAAGCTGGCAAAAGCACCGCAAAGAACTGTGCGTTCTTCGAAATCCCAAATCCACAAGGAGAGTCCAATTGTGTCGGTTGCGATGCCTGACCTTCCCAACACTGGACGTGAAGAGCATGCGCCTTCCACCATTTGCACGCCCCCTGCAAGTGCTGGAAGGAGCACCCGCAGTCCAGTTCCTGATAGTCAGATTGAAGATGTCAGTGTTGAAGTACACCAGGATGAGGAGGATATGGGTGTTGCTGGCGCTGGGGAGGAAATTGACAAGGAGGATTCTGATGGTGAGGTGGTTTGTTTAAGTCAGGCACCCGGGGAGACACCTGTTGTCCGTGGGAGGAATAGGGCCGTTGACATGCCTGGTGAAAATACCAAAAAAATCAGCTCTTCGGTGTGGAAGTATTTCACCAGAAATGCGGACAACATTTGTCAAGCCGTGTGTTGCCTTTGTCAAGCTGTAATAAGTAGGGGTAAGGACGTTAACCACCTCGGAACATCCTCCCTTATACGTCACCTGCAGCGCATTCATAATAAGTCAGTGACAAGTTCAAAAACTTTGGGCGACAGCGGAAGCAGTCCACTGACCAGTAAATACCTTCCTCTTGTAACCAAGCTCACGCAAACCACCCCACCAACTCCCTCAGTGTCAATTTCCTCCTTCCCCAGGAATGCCAATAGTCCTGCAGGCCATGTCACTGGCAATTCTGACGAGTCCTCTCCTGCCTGGGATTCCGCCGATGCATCCTTGCGTGTAACGCCTACTGCTGCTGGCGCTGCTGTTGTTGCTGCTGGGAGTCGATGGTCATCCCAGAGGGGAAGTCGTAAGACCACTTTTACTACTTCCACCAAGCAATTGACTGTCCAACAGTCCTTTGCGAGGAAGATGAAATATCACAGCAGTCATCCTACAGCAAAGCGGATAACTGAGGCTTTGACAACTATGTTGGTGTTAGACGTGCGTCCGGTATCCGCCGTTAGTTCACAGGGAACTAGACAATTTCTTGAGGTAGTGTGCCCCCGTTACCAAATACCATCTAGGTTCCACTTCTCTAGGCAGGCGATACCGAGAATGTACACGGACGTCAGTAAAAGACTCACCAGTGTCCTAAAAAATGCAGTTGTACCCAATGTCCACTTAACCACGGACATGTGGACAAGTGGAGCAGGGCAGGGTCAGGACTATATGACTGTGACAGCCCACTGGGTAGATGTTTGGACTCCCGCCGCAAGAACAGCAGCGGCGGCACCAGTAGCAGCATCTCGCAAACGCCAACTCTTTCCTAGGCAGGCTACGCTTTGTATCACCGGTTTCCAGAATATGCACACAGCTGAAAACCTCTTACGGCAACTGAGGAAGATCATCGCGGAATGGCTTACCCCAATTGGACTCTCCTGTGGATTTGTGGCATCGGACAACGCCAGCAATATTGTGTGTGCATTAAATATGGGCAAATTCCAGCACGTCCCATGTTTTGCACATACCTTGAATTTGGTGGTGCAGAATTTTTTAAAAAACGACAGGGGCGTGCAAGAGATGCTGTCGGTGGCCAGAAGAATTGCGGGACACTTTCGGCGTACAGGCACCACGTACAGAAGACTGGAGCACCACCAAAAACGTCTGAACCTGCCCTGCCATCATCTGAAGCAAGAAGTGGTAACGAGGTGGAATTCAACCCTCTATATGCTTCAGAGGTTGGAGGAGCAGCAAAAGGCCATTCAAGCCTATACAATTGAGCACGATATAGGAGGTGGAATGTACCTGTCTCAAGCGCAGTGGAGAATTATTTCAACGTTGTGCAAGGTTCTGCAACCTTTTGAACTTGCCACACGTGAAGTCAGTTCAGACACTGCCAGCCTGAGTCAGGTCATTCCCCTCATCAGGCTTTTGCAGAAGAAGCTGGAGGCATTGAAGGAGGAGCTAAAAGGGAGCGATTCCGCTAGGCATGTGGGACTTGTGGATGGAGCCCTTAATTCGCTTAACAAGGATTCACGGGTGGTCAATCTGTTGAAATCAGAGCACTACATTTTGGCCACCGTGCTCGATCCTAGATTTAAAACCTACCTTGGATCTCTCTTTCCGGCAGACACAAGTCTGCTGGGGTTCAAAGACCTGCTGGTGACAAAATTGTCAAGTCAAGCGGAACGCGACCTGTCAACATCTCCTCCTTCACATTCTCCCGCAACTGGGGGTGCGAGGAAAAGGCTCAGAATTCCGAGCCCACCCGCTGGCGGTGATGCAGGGCAGTCTGGAGCGACTGCTGATGCTGACATCTGGTCCGGACTGAAGGACCTGACAACGATTACGGACATGTCGTCTACTGTCACTGCATATGATTCTCTCACCATTGAAAGAATGGTGGAGGATTATATGAGTGACCGCATCCAAGTAGGCACGTCAGACAGTCCGTACTTATACTGGCAGGAAAAATAGGCAATTTGGAGGCCCTTGCACAAACTGGCTTTATTCTACCTAAGTTGCCCTCCCACAAGTGTGTACTCCGAAAGAGTGTTTAGTGCCGCCGCTCACCTTGTCAGCAATCTGCGTACGAGGTTACTTCCAGAAAATGTGGAGAAGATGATGTTCATTAAAATGAATTATAATCAATTCCTCCGTGGAGACATTGACCAGCAGCAATTGCCTCCACAAAGTACACAGGGAGCTGAGATGGTGGATTCCAGTGGGGACGAATTGATAATCTGTGAGGAGCGGGATGTACACGGTGATATATCGGAGGATGATGATGAGGTGGACATCTTGCCTCTGTAGAGCCAGTTTGTGCAAGGAGAGATTAATTGCTTCTTTTTCGGTGGGGGTCCAAACCAACCCGTCATTTCAGTCACAGTCGTGTGGCAGACCCTGTCACTGAAATGATGGGTTGGTTAAAGTGTGCATGTCCTGTTTATACAACATAAGGGTGGGTGGGAGGGCCCAAGGACAATTCCATCTTGCACCTCTTTTTTCTTTCATTTTTCTTTGCGTCATGTGCTGTTTGGGGAGTGTTTTTTGGAAGGGCCATCCTGCGTGACACTGCAGTGCCACTCCTAGATGGGCCAGGTGTTTGTGTCGGCCACTAGGGTCGCTTATCTTACTCACACAGCTACCTCATTGCGCCTCTTTTTTTCTTCTTTGCGTCATGTGCTGTTTGGGGAGTGTTTTTTGGAAGGGCCATCCTGCGTGACACTGCAGTGCCACTCCTAGATGGGCCAGGTGTTTGTGTCGGCCACTAGGGTCGCTTATCTTACTCACACAGCTACCTCATTGCGCCTCTTTTTTTCTTCTTTGCGTCATGTGCTGTTTGGGGAGTGTTTTTTGGAAGGGCCATCCTGCGTGACACTGCAGTGCCACTCCTAGATGGGCCAGGTGTTTGTGTCGGCCACTAGGGTCGCTTATCTTACTCACACAGCTATTTCATTGCGCCTCTTTTTTTCTTCTTTGCGTCATGTGCTGTTTGGGGAGTGTTTTTTGGAAGGGCCATCCTGCGTGACACTGCAGTGACACTCCTAGATGGGCCAGGTGTTTGTGTCGGCCACTAGGGTCGCTTAGCTTACTCACACAGCTACCTCATTGCGCCTCTTTTTTTCTTCTTTGCGTCATGTGCTGTTTGGGGAGTGTTTTTTGGAAGGGCCATCCTGCGTGACACTGCAGTGCCACTCCTAGATGGGCCAGGTGTTTGTGTTGGCCACTAGGGTCGCTTAGCTTACTCACACAGCTACCTCATTGCGCCTCTTTTTTTCTTTGCGTCATGTGCTGTTTGGGGAGTGTTTTTTGGAAGGGCCATCCTGCGTGACACTGCAGTGCCACTCCTAGATGGACATACAAAAAAGATGTGAATTGCGCTCCCCAATTAAGGTATATGTCACCCAGAATAATGTCCGTGATATTCTGCAAGGAGTAATCCTGCGATCACTTTTCCGCTGTCAGGTATCTTCTCTTGTGTCCGTTTTTGATACCTCAAATGCAATTAGAAAAGAATGCCTTTCATAGCGTAAAACAATTTTTACATTTATTCTAAAACTTTAAAATTCATAAAATAACAATCAATGAATTATCCACCACCATACGGAATGACTGCGTACCAGAATGGGCCTATACAAGGCATATGTTTCGCATGAAAGGGTTAGTCCCGGGTATAACTCCTCCACGGTCCAGATGTTAAGCCCTTTAAGGTTCCACGCTGTATCAGTCTCCGCCTGTATCCACCAACGCGTTTCAACAATAAGTCTTTTTCAAGGTGTAATGGTGGTTATCAGGCCTTCTATATTTATACTACTATTGACCAATCACAGACAAGTGGGAGGTGTCATGTCAATTAACACATCACAAATCCTTAAAATCCCTTATTTTATATTCTTTCTCACATTGTATGACATTATAACTGTATGCAATTCTTTATACACCAAAAAATCTCTCTGAATATGCATTCCTAAGGGATTTTATATGATTTTAATTTCGTATTACCGGAAGTAATATCTAATACTTCTGGTCCTTTTACTTTTTATTTCCCTCTCTACATATCCTCTCATTACGGTTCCCCGTTTGCGCATCCCTCCTATTTTCCCGGACTTCCGCGTGCTTCGTTTTCTATGTGGAACGCATCTGCGTTCCACCCTCGACTTCCGGATGACGCGATTGCGTCATTTCCTTTTTGCTCTCTGTGGAACGCAGCTGCGTTCCACCCGGAGCTACCGCTTCACTTCCTAGTTCTCCGGCGTCATAGTGGAATAGTCACATGACTTGGTTCTCCGTTATTGTGAAAGTATATTCTTTTTCTAGATCCTCAACGCCATTGTGTGCTAAACATGAATCGAACACATTATTATTATTTCCTAGTATCCCTCAAAAGATTGCAATGTCAGGGAGATATCTTGACGTACTGGATACATTTCTGTACAGTGTACACAAAACAGTAACCTAAGTTTTATACATTTTCTTACACTAGACAATCCCATGGTTTTGGGAAACAACACATTAATATCCCCCATACTCATGAGTGTGAAACCAATGATTTAAACCATTTTACAAGCTTATTTTAAAAACCACTTAAGTTCGAATTCACTGTTTAACCCTCTCGGTTCGAGTGTTTGCATATCATAAATTAATTTCATCTCTGCTTTTGCCAGAGCTGCTTCTGTTCCCTTTACTCTCCAATTTCCTTCAATTTTTTTAATGCCTACCATTTTTTTAATACCCTTTGTGTTACATTCGTGTGCATCTTTGAAATGTTTTGAGACTGTATGATTCTCAAAACCCTTTTTAATGTTTCTAAGATGTTCTCCCCATCTTTCTTTCAACATCCTAGAAGTTCGCCCAATATATTCTAAACCACATTCGCACTGTATCAAATAAATGCAATTTTTGCTTGTACATGTAATGAAACTTGTTATTTTGTAATCATTTTTTTGTCTGAATTTAATAGTTTCAGTTTTACTTGCTTGTTTCGTATGTGTTCTGCAAATTATACAGGTACCACATCTGTGGAAACCGACTGTTTTTATTCTACCTGTTCGTTTTTCTGGTACAGCACTTCTTACAATTTTGTTTTTTATATTGGCTGCCCTCCTATACGTGAATTGTGGTTTTTGTGGAATTATATTTTTCAGTATTGGGTCCTGAAGTAGCAAGGGCCAATGTTTAGAAATTATCTTCTCCACTGTTTTGTATTCATTATTGAATGTGGTAATGAAGGGCAACACAGGATTTTTTCCCTTTTTATTTTCCTTATATACTATTAGGTCTTCCTGTGTAGATGTGCCTATTTCTAGAATATCATGATCGATCTGGGATTCCACATAACCTTTACTAATGAACTTATTTTTTAGTTCTCCTACCTGTAGTTTAAAAATATTGTCATCTGTGCAATTTCGTCTTATTCGTTGTATTTGACCCTTCGGAACGTTCTGTAACCATCTAGGATGATGATGGCTACTGGTATGTATATATGAATTGCTGTCTGTCGGTTTGAAATAATTTCTGGTATACAAATTGTTCCCCTCTTTATATATAACTAAGTCTAAAAAGTCGACTTCTTGTATGTCAACCTTGAAAACTAATTTGATGTTTAACTGATTTTCATTGAGTTTGTTACAAAAGTTATCCAGTTCTAGCCGATCCCCTTTCCATACAAAAAATATGTCGTCGATAAATCTAATCCAACTTATGATTTTGTCACTATAGACATTATCCACTCCCCATATTTCCGTTTCCTCCCACCATCCCATGAAGAGGTTTGCATATGAGGGAGCAAAACGTGTACCCATGGCAGTCCCACGTTTTTGGTTGTAGAATTTACCGTTAAACCAAAAAAAGTTATTGTTTAATATGAATGATATACCTTCTTTAACAAAATTTATTTTGTTAGTTTCCATATCACATTTCTGAAGGAAGAAATCTACCGCTTCTAATCCCCTTTCATGTTGTATGATAGTGTATAATGAACTCACATCTGCTGTTACCAGCAGACAATCGTCATCAATCCTCAATAATTTGATTTTTTGGATCACCTCCATGGTGTCTTTTACGTGAGATTTTAACTTTTTGACCTCTGGCTGTAAAAAGTGGTCCAAAAAATGTGATAGGTTGGAGGTCAAGGAGTCTGTGCCTGATATAATTGGACGACCAGGGGGATCGTGTATGTTTTTGTGAACTTTCGGTAAAACGTACATTACTGGTAATACCGGATTCTCTTTAATGATATATTTAGCTTCTTGTTCTGTAATTAAACCATTATTTTGGGATTTGGAAATGAAAAGTTTAAGATTATTGTCTATTCTCTCACTAGGATTACCTTTCAAAATACTATATGTTTCTTGATCATTCAACTGTCTTAAAACCTCATTGTTATATTTTACGGTGTCCATTACAACAACACCCCCCCCCTTATCTGCTGGTTTGACAATGATATCTGGGTTATTTTGTAATTTTTCCAGTGCTAGTTTCTCTTTGACAGTTAGGTTTGGTTTTTTATCCACATGAAAAGACAGTTTCTCTAGGTCTGCACATACCATTTTGTTAAAACTCTCTACTAGACATCCTCTACTGAAAACAGGATTAAATGTGGATTTTGGTTTGAAAGGATTTGGTTGGTTATTACTGTCCACTTTCTGACCTATAAAGTATTTTTTGAGAGATAGATTCCGTACATATTTCTGGATATCTATATATGTCTCAAATTTATTCAATTTACTCTTTGAAGCAAATTTCAGTCCCTTTTTTAGGACTGATGTTTCCTCTGCATTGAGGGAATGTTTACTTAGATTAAATATCTTAATGTCTGAAACTTCCGAATTGGTCTTTGTTGTACTATTTATCAGTTCTGCATGCTTTTTATCTTTTCGTTTATTCTCTCCTTTTCCTCTTTTACCTCTGCGGGTTTTTTGATCTTTTTGCATTTTACCAATATTTCCTTCTCCCTCTCCTGTCTAAAAAATGTTCTTTTCCCAATACTTCATATCTGTTATGGGTAGGCACTGTTCCCCTCTCTCTCACATTGTATGGAGTTCGAAAATTCCCATGAGTGGTCCTCTCTTCATTATAATTATCATGTCTTAAGGGTTGTCTCCAATTGTCCTGATGTCTATAGTTTTGTCTACCTACCGGTCCCCATGATCTTTTATTGTTCCACCTGTAATTCTGTTCATTATGGTTTCTTAAATATTGGTCTCTATTATACTCTTTATAATGTCTTTCTCTCCCTCTCTCATGACGATTATCCATCCCTATTCTTGTTTTGTTGTATTTTAGTTTTATTTCTGGAGTGCCATCTCCATAGTCACTCAGAACTTCATCATCCTTTCTATCAATCATACTCTCTCTTTCCTCCTCTATGATATCTGCTTTATCCCTGATGTATTTCTTTTGTTTTCTAAATATGAGTTCCTTTTCTTTAATGACTACTCTTGATTCCATTTCCTTTTCTAATTCCTGACATTCCTTTAATTTCCTAAATGGTTCTATTAGTGATGTTAAATTTGTTATTTCTTTTTCTAATTCTATGAGTGATCTTTTTCTCTCCTTTACTATTAAATTCATTAATGAAAATGAACAGGATTCTAAAATGATGTCCCATTCTTTGCAGAAATCTACAGTTTCATTGTTAGAGGCAGACTGTTTTTTGATTTTTAAACCTTTCGGTATGAGTTTTTCTGCTATGTACTTTTCTAATGTTACTGCTTCCCACCATACTTTGCTCTCTTTAATGAGAACCTTTTCTAAACTTTTCATTATGGTGTCTAAATCTTCATCTGCCAATTCTACTGCATGCGATCTCTGCGACGTATTTGCTGAGTTTTCAAAATTATCAAACAATGACTTTATGAGAATATTTCTGTTATCTCTATACCCTAACATCTTGCAGCAGTTAATATTTGTGGTAAATGGAAATGTCAAACAAAGGATATATTTTCTGCGCTAAGATTAAAGGGGTGCAGCTAATCACCAGGTCACCACAAACCTAAATACACGTACATACAAAAAAGATGTGAATTGCGCTCCCCAATTAAGGTATATGTCACCCAGAATAATGTCCGTGATATTCTGCAAGGAGTAATCCTGCGATCACTTTTCCGCTGTCAGGTATCTTCTCTTGTGTCCGTTTTTGATACCTCAAATGCAATTAGAAAAGAACGCCTTTCATAGCGTAAAACAATTTTTACATTTATTCTAAAACTTTAAAATTCATAAAATAACAATCAATGAATTATCCACCACCATACGGAATGACTGCGTACCAGAATGGGCCTATACAAGGCATATGTTTCGCATGAAAGGGTTAGTCCCGGGTATAACTCCTCCACGGTCCAGATGTTAAGCCCTTTAAGGTTCCACGCTGTATCAGTCTCCGCCTGTATCCACCAACGCGTTTCAACAATAAGTCTTTTTCAAGGTGTAATGGTGGTTATCAGGCCTTCTATATTTATACTACTATTGACCAATCACAGACAAGTGGGAGGTGTCATGTCAATTAACACATCACAAATCCTTAAAATCCCTTATTTTATATTCTTTCTCACATTGTATGACATTATAACTGTATGCAATTCTTTATACACCAAAAAATCTCTCTGAATATGCATTCCTAAGGGATTTTATATGATTTTAATTTCGTATTACCGGAAGTAATATCTAATACTTCCGGTCCTTTTACTTTTTATTTCCCTTTCTACATATCCTCTCATTACGGTTCCCCCTGTTTGCGCATCCCTCCTATTTTCCCGGACTTCCGCGTGCTTCGTTTTCTATGTGGAACGCATCTGCGTTCCACCCTCGACTTCCGGATGACGCGATCGCGTCATTTCCTTTTTGCTCTCTGTGGAACGCAGCTGCGTTCCACCCGGAGCTACCGCTTCACTTCCTAGTTCTCCGGCGTCATAGTGGAATAGTCACATGACTTGGTTCTCCGTTATTGTGAAAGTATATTCTTTTTCTAGATCCTCAACGCCATTGTGTGCTAAACATGAATCGAACACATTATTATTATTTCCTAGTATCCCTCAAAAGATTGCAATGTCAGGGAGATATCTTGACGTACTGGATACATTTCTGTACAGTGTACACAAAACAGTAACCTAAGTTACACTGTACAGAAATGTATCCAGTACGTCAAGATATCTCCCTGACATTGCAATCTTTTGAGGGATACTAGGAAATAATAATAATGTGTTCGATTCATGTTTAGCACACAATGGCGTTGAGGATCTAGAAAAAGAATATACTTTCACAATAACGGAGAACCAAGTCATGTGACTATTCCACTATGACGCCGGAGAACTAGGAAGTGAAGCGGTAGCTCCGGGTGGAACGCAGCTGCGTTCCACAGAGAGCAAAAAGGAAATGACGCGACCGCGTCATCCGGAAGTCGAGGGTGGAACGCAGATGCGTTCCACATAGAAAACGAAGCACGCGGAAGTCCGGGAAAATAGGAGGGATGCGCAAACAGGGGGAACCGTAATGAGAGGATATGTAGAGAGGGAAATAAAAAGTAAAAGGACCGGAAGTATTAGATATTACTTCCGATAATACGAAATTAAAATCATATAAAATCCCTTAGGAATGCATATTCAGAGAGATTTTTTGGTGTATAAAGAATTGCATACAGTTATAATGTCATACAATGTGAGAAATAATATAAAATAAGGGATTTTAAGGATTTGTGATGTGTTAATTGACATGACACCTCCCACTTGTCTGTGATTGGTCAATAGTAGTATAAATATAGAAGGCCTGATAACCACCATTACACCTTGAAAAAGACTTATTGTTGAAACGCGTTGGTGGATACAGGCGGAGACTGATACAGCGTGGAACCTTAAAGGGCTTAACATCTGGACCGTGGAGGAGTTATACCCGGGACTAACCCTTTCATGCGAAACATATGCCTTGTATAGGCCCATTCTGGTACGCAGTCATTCCGTATGGTGGTGGATAATTCATTGATTGTTATTTTATGAATTTTAAAGTTTTAGAATAAATGTAAAAATTGTTTTACGCTATGAAAGGCGTTCTTTTCTAATTGCATTTGAGGTATCAAAAACGGACACAAGAGAAGATACCTGACAGCGGAAAAGTGATCGCAGGATTACTCCTTGCAGAATATCACGGACATTATTCTGGGTGACATATACCTTAATTGGGGAGCGCAATTCACATCTTTTTTGTATGTACGTGTATTTAGGTTTGTGGTGACCTGGTGATTAGCTGCACCCCTTTAATCTTAGCGCAGAAAATATATCCTTTGTTTGACACTCCTAGATGGGCCAGGTGTTTGTGTCGGCCACTAGGGTCGCTTAGCTTAGTCATCCAGCGACCTCGGTGCAAATTTTAGGACTAAAAATAATATTGTGAGGTGTGAGGTATTCAGAATAGACTGAAAATGAGTGGAAATTATGGTTTTTGAGGTTAATAATACTTTGGGATCAAAATGACCCCCAAATTCTATGATTTAAGCTGTTTTTTAGGGTTTTTTGAAAAAAACACCCGAATCCAAAACACACCCGAATCCGACAAAAAAAATTCGGTGAGGTTTTGCCAAAACGCGGTCGAACCCAAAACACGGCCGCGGAACCGAACCCAAAACCAAAACACAAAACCCGAAAAATTTCAAGTGCACATCCCTAATATAAAGCAGCATCTTTGATATGCTCTAGGGTCATTAGAATGGTATCCTTATCTAGGGTGTCAAGTTCCGTAGATAAGGAATCTGTCCATGCTGCGACAGCACTACACAACCAGGCCGATGCCATAGCCGGTCTAACGATAGTACCGGAATGTGTGTAAATGTGCTTCATGGTAACCTCCTGCTTACGATCAGCAGGATCCTTGAGGGAAGCTGTATCCTGAGAAGGCAGTGCCACCTTCTTGGATAAGCGTGTCAGCGCCTTGTCTACCTTCGGCGAAGATTCCCATCGTATCCCGTCCTTTTGTGGAAAGGGATACGCCATAGGAATCCTTTTGGGAACTTGTAGTCTCCTATCTGGAGATTCCCAAGCCTTTTCGCACAAGTCGCTTAGTTCAAATGAGGACGGAAAAGTGACCTCAGGCTTTTTCCCTTTATACATGTGTACCCTCGTGTCAGGGACAGGGGGTTCCTCAGTGATATGCAAAACCTCTTTAATGGCAATAATCATGTAACGGATACCTTTCGCCACCTTTGGCTGTAATTTTGCATCCTCATAGTCGACACTAGAGTCAGTATCTGTGTCGGTATCTGTGTCAGTGATCTGGGATATGGTGCGTTTTTGAGACCCCGAAGGTCCTGGTGCCACAGGGACAGGCATGGTCTGACTACCTGAGTGATCCCTAGCTTCAGCCTTGTCTAATCGTTTATGCAGTAAATTTAAATTTGCATTCAAGACATTCCACATATCCACCCAGTCCGGTGTCGGCATTGCCGACGGCGACCTGACCATCATGCACTCCCCCTCCTCCTTAGATGAGCCTTCCTCGTCAAACATGTCGACACACACGTACCGACACACTTCACACACACAGGGAATCTCTTTTCTGAAGACAGGTTCCCCCTGAGGCCCCTTGGAGAGACAGAGAGAGAGTATGCCAGCACACACCCCAGCGCTATATAACCCTGGAGAAAAACACAGATTGTTTACCCAGTAGCGCTGCTTAATGTATAAATGCCAATAATGTGCCCCCCCTCTACTTTAAAACCCCCTTTCACCGTGTGTCAAGCAGGGGAGAGTCCGGGGAGCTTCCTCTCAGCGGTGCTGTGGAGAGAAAATGGCGCTGGTGAGTGCTGAGGGATAAGCCCCGCCCCCTCGGCGGCGGGCTTCTGTCCCGCTCAACTTACTAAAAAATGGCGGCTCTTTTATATACATGTACAGTGCCCACCTGTACATGTATATAGACTTTTGCCATAGGAGAGGTGTTTTATTGCTGCCCAGGGCGCCCCCCCCTGCGCCCTGCACCCTTACAGTGACCGGAGTGTGTGAGGTGTATGGGAGCAATGACGCACAGCTGCGGTGCTGTGCGTTACCTCAGTGAAGCACCGAAGGCTTCTGCCGCCTGAGACGTCTTCTGTCTTCGTTTCTTCTGGCTCTGTGAGGAGAACGGCGGCGCGGCTCTGGGGTGAACGCCCAGGACGAACCTGTGTTCACTCCCTCTGGAGCTAATGGTGTCCAGTAGCCGAGGAAGCAGAGCCTATCATTTAAGTAGGTCTGCTCCTCTCTCCACAGTCCCTCGATGCAGGGAGCCTGTTGCCAGCAGTGCTCCCTGAAAAAGAGAAAAAATCCTAACAAAAATGCTAAGCAGGAAACTCTGGAGAGCTCCCTGCAGTGCACCCATTCTCCTCTGGGCACAGTCTAAAAGTGGGGTCTGGAGGAGGGGCATAGAGGGAGGAGCCAGTGCACACCCAGAGTCCAAAGTCTTTCTTAAAGTGCCCATGCCTCCTGCGGAGCCCGTCTATTCCCCATGGTCCTTACGGAGTCCCAGCATCCTCTAGGACGTTAGAGAAAAACAAGAATTTACTCACCGGTAATTCTATTTCTCGCAGTCCGTAGTGGATGCTGGGAACTCCGTAAGGACCATGGGGAATAGCGGGCTCCGCAGGAGACTGGGCACTCTAAAAGAAAGATTAGGTACTATCTGGTGTGCACTGGCTCCTCCCTCTTTGCCCCTCCTCCAGACCTCAGTTAGGGAAACTGTGCCCGGAAGAGCTGACACAATAAGGAAAGGATTTGGAATCCCGGGTAAGACTCATACCAGCCACACCAATCACACCGTACAACTCGTGATACTATACCCAGTTAACAGTATGAATAACAACTGAGCCTCACGAAAAGATGGCTCATAACAATAACCCTTTAGTTAGGCAATAACTATATACAAGTATTGCAGACAATCCGCACTTGGGATGGGCGCCCAGCACCCACTACGGACTACGAGAAATAGAATTACCGGTGAGTAAATTCTTATTTTCTCTGACGTCCTAGTGGATGCTGGGAACTCCGTAAGGACCATGGGGATTATACCAAAGCTCCCAAACGGGCGGGAGAGTGCGGATGACTCTGCAGCACCGAATGAGCAAACTCAAGGTCCTCCTCAGCCAGGGTATCAAACTTGTAGAATTTTTGCAAATGTGTTTGAACCCGACCAAGTAGCAGCTCGGCAAAGCTGTAAAGCCGAGACCCCTCGGGCAGCCGCCCAAGAAGAGCCCACCTTCCTCGTGGAATGGGCTTTTACTGATTTAGGATGCGGCAGTCCAGCCGCAGAAAATGCAAGTTGAATCGTGCTATAGATCCAGCGAGCAATAGTCTGCTTTGAAGCAGGAGCACCCAGCTTGTTGGGTGCATACAGGATAAATAGCGAGTCAGTTTTCCTGACTCTAGCCATCCTGGAAACATAGATTTTCAGGGCCCTGACTATGTCCAGCAACTTGGAATCCTCCAAGTCCCGAGTAGCCGCAGGCACCACAATAGGTTGGTTCAAATGAAACGCTGATACCACCTTAGGAAGAAATTGGGAACGAGTCCTCAATTCCGCCCTATCCATATGAAAAATCAGATAAGGGCTTTTACATGACAAAGCCGCCAATTCTGATACACGCCTGCCCGAAGCCAAGGCCAACAGCATGACCACTTTCCGCGTGAGATATTTTTGCTCCACGGTTTTAAGTGGCTCAACCAATGCGACTTTAGGAAATCCAACACCACGTTGAGATCCCAAGGTGCCACTGGAGGCACAAAAGGGGGCTGAATATGCAGCACTCCTTTAACAAAAGTTTGAACTTCAGGCAGTGAAGCCAGTTCGTTTTGGAAGAAAATCGACAGAGCCAAAATCTGGACCTTAATGGAACCCAAGTTGAGGCCCATAGTCACCCCTGACTGTAGGAAGTGCAGAAATCGACCCAGCTGAAATTCCCCTGTTGGGGCCTTCCAGGCCTCACACCAAGCAACATATTTCCGCCATATGCGGTGATAATGTTTTGCGGTCACATCCTTCCTAGCTTTAATCAGCGTAGGAATGACTTCCTCCGGAATGCCCTTTTCCTTTAGGATCCGGTGTTCAACCGCCATGCCGTCAAACGCAGCCGCGGTAAGTCTTGGAACAGACAGGGCCCCTGCAGTAGCAGGTCCTGTCTGAGCGGCAGAGGCCAAGGGTCCTCTGAGATAATTTCTTGAAGTTCTGGGTACCAAGCTCTTCTTGGCCAATCCGGAACAATGATTATAGTTCTTACTCCTCTCCTTCTTATTATTCTCAGTACCTTGGGTATGAGAGGAAGAGGAGGGAACACATAAACCGACTGGTACACCCACGGTGTCACTAGAGAGTCCACAGCTATCGCCTAAGGGTCCCTTGACCTGGCGCAATATCTTTTTAGCTTTTTGTTGAGGCGGGACGCCATCATGTCCACCTGTGGCCGTTCCCAACGGTTCACAATCAGCTGGAAGACCTCTGGATGAAGTCCCCACTCTCCCGGGTGGAGGTCGTGCCTGCTGAGGAAGTCTGCTTCCCAGTTGTCCACTCCCGGAATGAACACTGCTGACAGTGCTATCACGTGATTCTCCGCCATCAAAGAATCCTTGTGGCTTCTGCCATTGCCACCATGCTTCTTGTGCCGCCCTGGTGGTTTACATGGGCGACCGCTGTGATGTTGTCTGACTGAATCAGAACCGGTTGGTTTTGAAGCAGGGGTTCTGCTTGACTCGTTGTAAATGTCCCTTAGTTCCAGAATATTTATGTGTAGGGAAGTTTCCTGACTTGACCATTGTCCTTGGAAGTTTCTTCCCTGGGTGACTGCCCCCCAACCTCGGAGGCTTGCATCCGTGGTCACCAGGTCCCAGTCCTGTATGCCGAATCTGCGGCCTTCTAGCAGATGAGCACTCTGCAGCCACCACAGAAGACACCCTGACCCTCGGGGACAGGGTGATTAACCGATGCATCTGGAGATGCGATCCGGACCACTTGTCCAACAGATCCCACTGGAAGATCCTTGCATGGAATCTGCCGAAGGGACTTGCTTCGTAAGAAGCTACCATCTTTCCCAGGACTCGCGTGCAGTGATGCACCAACACCTGCTTTGGTTTCAGGAGGACCCTGACCAGAGATGATAATTCCTGGGCCTTCTCCTCCGGGAGAAATATCTTCTTCTGTTCTGTGTCCAGAATCATGCCCAAGAACAGCAGACGCGTCGCAGGAATCAGCTGCGACTTTGGGATATTCAGAATCCAGCCGTGCTGATGCAGCACTTCCTGAGATAGTGCCACGCCGACTAGCAACTGCTCTTTGGACCTCGCCTTTATAAGGAGATCGTCCAAGTACGGAATAATCATGACTCCCTTCTTTCGGAGGAGCATCATCATTTCGGCCATTACCTTGGTAAATACCCACGGTGCCGTGGACAGACCAGACGGCAACGTCTGGAATTGGTAATGACAGTCCTGTACCACACCCTTGAGGTACTTTGAACTTGAACTTTTTTATATAAATGTTCAAGGATTTTAAATTTAGAATGGGTCTTACCGAACCGTCTGGTTTCGGTACCACAACATTGTGGAATAGTAACCCCATCCCTGTTGAAGGAGGGGTACCTTGATTATCACCTGCTGAAGATACAGCTTGTGAATTGCCGCCAGTACTACCTCCCTTTCTCTGAGGGCAGCAGGCAAGGCTGACTTGAGGTAACGGCGAGGGGGAGTCGCCTCGAACTCCAGCTTGTATCCCTGTGATACTACTTGCAGAACCCAGGGATCCATCTGTGAGCGAGCCCACTGGTCGCTGAAGTTCCGGAGACGCGCCCCCACCGCACCTGGCTCAGCCTGTGGAGCCCCAGCTTCATGCGGTGGACTTAGAGGAAGCGGGGGAAGAGTTTTGATCCTGGGAACTGGCTGTCTGGTGCAGCCTTTTTCCTTCTTCCCTTGCCTCTGGCAGAAAGGAAGCGCCTTTGACCCGCTTGCTTTTCTGAGGCCGAAAGGACTGTACCTGATAATACGGTGCTTTCTTAGGCTGTGAGGGAACCTGAGGTAAAAATTTTGACTTCCCAGCTGTTGCTGTGGATACGAGGTCCGAGAGACCATCCCCAAACAATTCCTCACCCTTATAAGGCAGAATCTCCATGTGCCTTTTAGAATCAGCATCACCTGTCCACTGCCGGATCCATAATACCCTCCTGGCAGAAATGGACATTGCATTAATTGTGGATGCCAGCCGGCAAATATCCCTCTGTGCATCCCTCATATATAAGGCGACGTCTTTAATACGCTCTATGGTTAGCAAAATAGTATCCCTGTCGAGGGTAACACTATTATCTGACAGGGTATCAGACCACGCTGCAGCAGCACTACAGCTCCATGCTGAGCAATTGCAGGTCTCAGTATAGTACCTGAGTGTGTATATACAGACTTCAGGATTTCCTCCTGCTTTCTATCAGCAGGCTCCTTCAAGGTGGCCGTATCCTGAGACGGCAGTGCCACCTTTTTTGACAAACGTGTGAGCGCCTTATCCACCCTAGGGGATATCTCCCAACGTGACCTATCCTCTGGCGGGAAAGGGTACGCCATCAGTAACTTTTTAGAAATTACCAGTTTCTTATCGGGGGAAACCCACGCTTCTTCACACACTTCATTCAATACATCTGATGGGGGAACAAAACACTGGCTGCTTTTTCTCCCCAAACATAAAACCCCTTTTTAGTGGTACTTGGGTTAATGTCAGAAATGTGTAACACATTTTTCATTGCCGAAATCATGCAACGGATGCCCCTAGTGGATTGTGTATATGTCTCAACCTCGTCGACACTGGAGTCAGACTCCGTGTCGACATCTGTGTCTGCCATCTGAGGTAGCGGACGTTTTTGAGCCCCTGATGGCCTTTGAGACGCCTGGGCAGGCGCGGGCTGAGAAGCCGGCTGTCCCATGGCTGTTACGTCATCCAGCCTTTTATGTAAGGAGTTGACACTGTCGGTTAATACCTTCCACATATCCACCCACTCTGGTGTCGGCCCCGCATTTATCGGCACCTGCTCCGCCTCCACATAAGCCTCCTCATCAAACAAGTCGACACAGCCGTACCGACACACCGCACACACACAGGGAATGCTCTGACTGAGGACAGGACCCCACAAAGTCCTTTGGGGAGACAGAGAGAGAGTATGCCAGCACACACCACAGCGCTATTTAATCAGGGATTTACACTAATAGAAAGTGATTTTTCCCTATAGCTGCTTTTTATATACAGTTTGCACCTAAATTTAGTGCCCCCCCTCTCTTTTTAACCCTTTGAGCCTGGAAACTGCAGGGGAGAGCCTGGGGAGCTGTCTTCCAGCTGCACTGTGAAGAGAAAATGGCGCCAGTGTGCTGAGGGAGATAGCCCCGCCCCTTTTTCGGCTGACTTCTCCCGCTCTTATAATTGTATTATAGCAGGGGATTTTTACACATATATAGCTTATTAGGCTATATTGTGTGTTGTTTGCCAAAGTTAAGGTACTCTAATTGCAGCCCAGGGCGCCCCCCCCCCCCCCCCCCCAGCGCCCTGCACCCATCAGTGACCGGAGTATGTGGTGTGCATAGGGAGCAATGGCGCACAGCTGCAGTGCTGTGCGCTACCTTAATGAAGACCGAAGTCTTCAGCCGCCGATTTCCAGGACGTTCTTCTTGCTTCTGGCTCTGTAGGGGGGACGGCGGCGCGGCTCCGGGACCAGACGACCGAGGCTGGGCCTGTGTTCGATCCCTCTGGAGCTAGTGGTGTCCAGTAGCCTAAGAAGCCCAAGCTAGCTGCAAGCAGGTAGGTTCGCTTCTTCTCCCCTTAGTCCCTCGTAGCAGTGAGTCTGTTGCCAGCAGATCTCACTGAAAATAAAAAACCTAACAAATACTTTCTTTACTAGGAGCTCAGGAGAGCCCCTAGTGTGCAACCAGCTCGGGCCGGGCACAGGTTCTAACTGAGGTCTGGAGGAGGGGCATAGAGGGAGGAGCCAGTGCACACCAGATAGTACCTAATCTTTCTTTTAGAGTGCCCAGTCTCCTGCTATTCCCCATGGTCCTTACGGAGTTCCCAGCATCCACTAGGACGTCAGAGAAATAATAATAATAAATGGCCTCATATATATTATTGGTCCAGCACCATTCTCATCAGAAAATACAGCAATCACAGTACAGAGAGCTGTTAGGACACAGTCACAGCTATAACAGTCAGCAATGGGAATGACTAGCAGTAATGTATAATAAAAAGAAATGTTACTGTAATAAAAATAACAATTTCGTCTCTCCAAACAATAAGTAGCTAACTTCAGCATCGTTCTCCAAACTCCCTGTAAAACTGCAGGGAAAGCACAGCATGAGAGGAGGGTTACGGGCCCCGCCTAGTTAAACGGTCTCACTGTATGTGTGTGGTGTGTGGTGAGAAATGAATAGGTTAATTATTCCACTTGCCTGTCTTGTCCTGCCCCTCCCTCCTCCCCCTCCATCTCCCTGGCTGCCGCCTGCCACTAAGTCCCGTTATACACATACTCAGCAGCAGCACTAAAGCAGCCCGCTGCTGACGGGGGACAGGGAGCCTGTATACAGTATACACAGTGTATATAATACAGACAGCAGCAGTCTGCTATACAGAGGGCCGGGCCGGGAGTGCTGAGCGGGAACAGGGCAGCAGTGTACAGAAGAGTAAGCGGGAGCCCCCGAGAGAGCGGCCAGTGGGGGAGGGGAGAGAATAAAGTAGAAGAAAGAGGGTGCTGGGGAGTGGTGGGCACGGCAGGGCGCTGCTGCACACAGCCAAACAAGGGATAGGAGGGAAGCAGGGGAGGGAGACGAGTAGCAGCAGGGCAGACTGGCGGACGGTTACTGGGAGCAGCAGCAGCAGCAGCAGCAGCAGCATGTCTTTGTCGGTGCCGCAGAACGGGCTGCAGGAGGACAAAGACAATCTTATAGAACTCTTTGTCAAGGTAAGTGCGGGGTAGTGGGCGCCGTGCGTGTGCCAGTAAGTGGGTGTGCGCAGTCTGGAAAGTTCCCGGCGCTGACGTAGAATGGGTAACACCGGGCTAACTTTCCGTGCCTGACTGGCACATGTCCCCGCATTATTGCCCCGTCTGTTGCGGTGATGGAGTCAGCTATGGGCCGCTTACACAACGCTAATCTCCTCAGCAGCAGTGCCTGCTCTGTGACCTGATCTCCGGCTAATCCGTCATGTACATGGCATGTATGGATAATACTACGTTTATGTTACATTGCAGTATGTATGGTATTGAAGTGAAGCACATCACCGTCCTGTCACTCATCTGACACATCCCCATGTGCTGCAGGAGCTCTCTGTGCACCATGCCGGCACTGACGTGATGTGGCGACAGACAGGAACCCACATGCTAGTCCTGACTCCAGGGGGTGCTGCCCTGTACATGCAGTAGATAGGGGTAGCAGTAAGCTGCAGTCAGTGTTGGTGCAGGCATGCACCCTGTATTGCTTATGGTGGTGCTGGTGGCATGAGCATAGTAGACCAGTGTGTAACTAGAAAGAGATGGTAAGATATGGTTGTTTGGCAAAAGAGCAGATAGACCTCTAACACAATTCCCCAGAGCACTCAGTTGTTGTGGTCTGATGATGGTGTGTACATAGATACCTTTCTCTAACGTCCTAAGTGGATGCTGGGGACTCCGTAAGGACCATGGGGAATAGCGTCTCCGCAGGAGACTGGGCACATCTAAAGAAAGCTTTAGGACTAACTGGTGTGCACTGGCTCCTCCCCCTATGACCCTCCTCCAAGCCTCAGTTAGATTTCTGTGCCCGACGAGAAGGGTGCACACTAGGGGCTCTCCTGAGCTTCTTAGTGAAAGTTTTAGTTTAGGTTTGTTATTTTCAGTGAGACCTGCTGGCAACAGGCTCACTGCATCGAGGGACTAAGGGGAGAAGAAGCGAACTCACCTGCGTGCAGAGTGGATTGGGCTTCTTGGCTACTGGACATTAGCTCCAGAGGGACGATCACAGGCCCAGCCTGGATGGGTCCCGGAGCAGCGCCGCCGGCCCCCTTACAGAGCCAGAAGAGCGAAGAGGTCCGGAAAAATCGGCGGCAGAAGACGTTCCTGTCTTCAATAAGGTAGCGCACAGCACTGCAGCTGTGCGCCATTGCTCTCAGCACACTTCATACTCCGGTCACTGAGGGTGCAGGGCGCTGGGGGGGGCGCCCTGAGACGCAATAAAACATGATAAAAATACCTTACATGGCAAAAAATACATCACATATAGCTCCTGGGCTATATGGATGCATTTAACCCCTGCCAGAATATACAGAAAAACGGGAGATAAGGCCGCCGAAAAGGGGGCGGAGCCTATCTCCTCAGCACACTGGCGCCATTTTCCCTCACAGCTCAGTTGGAGGGAAGCTCCCTGGCTCTTCCCTGCAGTCACTACACTACAGAAAGGGTTAAAAAAAAAAGAGGGGGGCACTAATTAGGCGCAGTATTAAAACATACAGCAGCTATAAGGGGAAAAACACTTATATAAGGTTATCCCTGTGTGTATATATATATATATATATATATATATATATATATATATATATATATATATATATATATATATATATATAGCGCTCTGGTGTGTGCTGGCATACTCTCCCTCTGTCTCCCCAAAGGGCTAGTGGGGTCCTGTCCTCTATCAGAGCATTCCCTGTGTGTGTGCTGTGTGTCGGTACGTTTGTGTCGACATGTATGAGGAGAAAAATGATGTGGAGACGGAGCAGAGTGTCTGTAACAGTGATGTCACCACCTAGGGGGTCGACACCTGAGTGGATGTACTGTTGAAAATTACGTGACAGTGTCAGCTCTGTATAAAAAAACAGTGGTTGACATGAGACAGCCGGCTACTCAGCTTGTGCCTGTCCAGACGTCTCATAGGCCGTCAGGGGCTCTAAAGCGCCCGTTACCTCAGATGGCAGATACAGACGCCGACATGGATACTGACTCCTGTGTCGACGGTGAAGAGACAACCGTGATTTCCAGTAGGGCCACACGTTACATGATTGAGACAATGGAAAATGTTTTATACATTTCTGATAATACGAGTACCACCAAAAAGGGGTATTATGTTCGGTGAGGGAAAAACTACCTGTAGTTTTCCTGAATCTGAGAAATAAAATGAGGTGTGTGATGATGCGTGGGTTTCCCCCCGATAACAATTGATAATTTCTTAAAAAGTATTGGCTGTATACCCTTTCCCGCCAGAGGTTAGGGTGCGTTGGGAAACACCCCCTAGGGGGGATAAGGCGCTCACACGCTGGTAAGAACAAGGGCTCTACCCTCTCATAAGATGGCCGCCCTTAAGGATCCTGCTGATAGAAAGCAGGAGGGTATCCAAAAATGTATTCACACACATGCTGGTGTTATACTGCGACCAGCAATCGCCTCAGCCTGGAGGTGCAGTGCTGGGTTGGCATGGTCGGATTCCCTGACTGGAAATATTGATATCCTAGATAAGGATAGTATATTATTGCCTATAGAGCATTTAAAAGATGCATTTCTATATATGCATGATGCACAGCGGAATATTTGCCGACTGGCATCAAGTATAAGTGCGTTGTCCAATTCTACCAGTAAAATGGTCAGGTGATGCGGATTCCAAACGGCATTTGGAAGTATTGCCTTTGAAAGGGGACATTTGGGGTCGGTCTTTTAGACCTGGTGGCCACGGCAACAACTGGGAAATCCACGTTTGTACCCCAGGTCGCCTCTCAAAATAAGACGCCGTATTATCAGGCGCAGTCCTTTGTTGGCAAGCGGACAAAAGGTTCCTCTTTTCTGCTCGTGACAGAGGGAGAGGAAAAAGGCTGAAGAGATTACCCAGTTCCCAGGAACAGAAACCCTTTCCCGCCTCTGCAAAGCCCTCAGTATGACGCTAGGGCCTTACAAGCTCAGGCACGGTGGGGGCCCGTTCTCAATGAATTTCAGTGCGCAGTGGGCTCACTCGCAAGTAGACCCCTGGACCCTTCAGGTAATATCTCAAGGGTACATATTGGAATTCGAGACGTCTCCCCCTCGCCGTTTCTAAAAGTCGGCTTTACCGACGTCTCCCTCTGACAGGGAGGCAGTTTTGGAAGCCATTCACAAGCTGTATTCCCAGCAGGTGATAATCAAGGTACCCCTCCTGCAACAGGGAACGGGGTATTATTCCACACTATTGTGGTACCGAAGCCAGACGGCTCGGTGAGACCGATTCTAAATCTAAAATCTTTGAACACTTACATACAGAGGTTCAAATTCAAGATTGAGTCACTCAGAGCAGTGATTGCGAACCTGGAAGAAGGGGACTACATGATGTCTCGGGACATCAAGGATGCTTACCTTCATGTCAAAATTTACCCTTCTCACCAAGGGTACCTCAGGTTATGGTACAGAACTGTCACTATCCGTTCAGACGCTGCCGTAGGGATGGTCCACGGCACCCCGGGTCTTTACCAAGGTAATGGCCGAAATTATATCCCTTCGAAGGAAGGGAATTTTAGTTATCCCTTACTTGGACGATTCCCTGATAAGGGTAAGATCCAGGGAACAGTTGGAAGTCGGTGTAGCACTATCTCAGGTAGTGTTGCGGCAGCACGATTGGATTCTCAATATTCCAAAATCGCAGCTGGTTCCGACGACTTGTCCTCTGTTTCCTAGGGATGTTCCTGGACACAGTCCAGAAAAAAGGTGTTTCTCCCGGAAGAAAAAGCCAGGGAGTTATCCGAGCTAGTCAGGAACCTCCTAAAACCGAACCAAGTCTCAGTGCATCAATGCACAAGGGTTCTGGGTAAAAATGGTGGCTTCCTACGAAGCAATCCCATTCGTTAGATTCCACGCAAGAACTTTCCAGTGGAACCTACTGGACAAATGGTCCGGGTCGCATTTTCAGATGCATCAGCGGATAACCCTGTCACCAAGGACAAGGGTATCCATCCTGTGGTGGTTGCAGAGTGCTCATCTTCTAGAGGGCCGCAGATTCGGCATTCAGGACTGGGTCCTGGTGACCACGGATGCCAGCCTTCGAGGCTGGGGAGCAGTCACACAGGGAAGGAATATCCAGGGCTTAGGGTCAAGCCTGGATACATCACTTCACTTAAATATCCTGAAGCTAAGGGCCATTTACAATGCTCTAAGCTTAGCAAGACCTCTGCTTCAAGGTCAGCCGGTGTTGATCCAGTCGGACAACATCATGGCAGTCACCCACGTAAACAGACAGGGTGGCACAAGAAGCAGGAGGGTAATGGCAGAAGCTGCAGGGATTCTTCGCTGGGCGGAAAATCATGTGAGAGCACTGTCAACAGTATTCATTCCGGGAGTGGACAACTGGGAAGCAGACTTCCTCAGCACGACCTCCACCCGGGAGAGTGGGGACTTCACCCAGAAGTCGTCAACATGATTAAAAAACTCGACAGGTATTGCGCCAGGTCAAGAGATCCTCAGGCAATAGTTGTAGACGCTCTGGTAACACCGGGGGTGTACCAGTCAGTGTATGTGTTCCCTCCTCTGCCTCTCATACCCAAGGTACTGAGATTGATAAGATGGAGAGGAGAAAGCACTATATTCGTGGCTCCGGATTGGCCAAGAAGGACTTGGTAACCGGAACTTCAAGAGATGCTCACGGAGGATCCGTGGCCTCTACCTCTAAGAAGGGACCTGCTCCAGCAAGGACCCTGTCTGTTCCAAGACTTACCGCGGCTGCGTTTGACGGCATGCCGGTTTAACACCGGATCCTGAAGGAAAAAAGGCATTCCGGATGAAGTCATCCATATCCTGATCTAAAGCCAGGAAGGATGTAACCGCAAAAACATTATCACCGCAATTGGCGAAAATATGTTGCATAGTGCGAGGCCAGTAAGGCCCGACGGAGGAAATTCAACTGGGTCGATTCCTACATTTCCTGCAAACAGGAGTGTCTATGGGCCTGAAATTGGGGTCCATTAAGGTTCAGATTTCGGCCCTGTCAATTTTCTTCCAAAAAAAGAACTAGCTTCAGTCCCTGAAGTTTAGACGTTTGTAAAAGGGGTACTGCATATACAGCCTCCTTTTGTGCCTCCAGTGGCAATTTGGGATCTCAATGTAGTTTGGGTTCCAAAAGTCACATTGGTTTGAACCACTTAAATCTGTGGAGTTAAAATATCTCACATGGAAAGTGGTCATGCTGTTGGCCCTGGCCTGGGCCAGGCGCGTGTCAGAATTGGCGGCTTTATCCTGTAAAAGCCCTTATCTGATTTTCCACTCGGACAGGGCGGAATTGAGGACTCGTCCTCAGTTTCTCCCTAAGGTGGTTCCAGCGTTTTCACCTGAACCAACCTATTGTGGTGCCTGCGGCTACTAGGGACTTGGAGGAATCCAAGTTGCTGGATGTTGTCAGGGCCCTGAAAATATGTTTCCAGGACGGCTGGAGTCAGGAAATCTGACTCGCTGTTTATCCTGTATGCACCCAACAAGCTGGGTGCTCCTGCTTCTAAGCAGACTATTGCTCGTTGGATTTGTAGTACAATTCAGCTTGCACATTCTGTGGCAGGCCTGCCACAGCTAAAATCTGTAAAAGCCCGTTCCACAAGGAAAGTGGGCTCATTTTGGGCGGCTGCCCGAGGGGTCTCAGCTTTACAACTTTGCCGAGCAGCTACTTGGTCAGGGGCTAACACGTTTGCTAAATTCTACAAATTTGATACCCTGGCTGAGGAGGACCTGGAGTTATCTCATTCAGTGCTGCAGAGTCATCCGCACTCTCCCGCCCGTTTGGGAGCTTTGGTATAATCCCCATGGTCCTTACGGAGTCCCCAGCATCCACTTAGGACGTTAGAGAAAATAAGAATTTACTTACCGATAATTCTATTTCTCATAGTCCGTAGTGGATGCTGGGCGCCCATCCCAAGTGCGGATTGTCTGCAATACTTGTACATAGTTATTGTTACAAAAATCGGGTTATTATTGTTGGGAGCCATCTTTTCAGAGGCTCCTCTGTTATCATACTGTTAACTGGGTTCAGATCACAAGTTATACGGTGTGATTGGTGTGGCTGGTATGAGTCTTACCCGGGATTCAAAATCCTTCCTTATTGTGTACGCTCGTCCGGGCACAGTATCCTAACTGAGGCTTGGAGGAGGGTCATAGGGGGATGTCAAAGTCAGAAAAATATCTCTATGCACACTACCATATTTGCACCTCACACAGGTCCGTGCTGCGCATGCGTACGCTCTCCCGTACGTGCGCATACTCACAGTCGCGGGCACCCGCAGGCGCATGGTATGCGTATTTACGGTAGAGTTTATGTGGTTGTAGCGTGCGACTCAATCGTAACATATTTTCCGTAATAATGTATTTTGTAGATCATGGTCCCTTTGATAGATTCTGAAAGTTTTGTTAATACAGAATGTTTATGAACAGAGGAATCCCTCTTTGTTTGATACGAAGGGTCAGACAGGAGTAATACAGTGGTGTTTAGTATCCATCGGAAGAATATTTAATTAGAAATATTCCGGTGTTGGTTTGAAGCAGATCAATCGCTCGTGCGAATAGTTATGGACATAAGAAGTTTATGAACATTTACTTTATTTGCACTTTATTACCCATGCGGCGGGAAACCCAGTTTCCCACCCACCTGAGCAGTTGGAAATAGTCACAGCCCACCTGTATGAATCAACCTATGACCTTTTGTTATAATACGAAGCCGAATTCCTATGTCCAATGAACAATGAGATTGTAGGGACCATTGAATTGTATTGTGTGTGGGGCATAAATAGCAGGCCGACCGTATCCAGTTCACTCTCTTCAACGGTTCTCATTGCTGATAATCGGGAGCTGGATATCGAGGCGCATGCGACCGTTCCCCTTGTGCGTAAGTTTTCTCCGTAATCATATTGTCTTACTGTGGGCCATCTCTCTCTCTCCATCTCTCTCTCTCTACTCTTTCTCTCGTATTTTCCTTTAATTGTATTGTATTTCCTGTGTAGTTTATCTGGTTAGTTGGTTTATGTTATATTGTAGTGTATGCTTTGTACTGTGATTCTTTTTGCAAGTATAATAGTTATAATACATATAATAGGTTTCGGACCCTAAGCCCAGGTATCTGTGTATTCTTTATAGTGTTAAGTATTCTCTGAGCGTCGGTGACGCTCAAGCAGCTTTGTAGTTAATCAGGTTACACCAGGTTGCACTTACACTCTGTCTCTACACTAAGGTATACTGTGTATCTCATCGTTAAAGGTATAGATATAAAGGTTTAACGTTGTAAGCGTCTGCACCGCTGGTGATCTCCTCGTGGTCCCGAGCGTACGCTACGCTATAGCGAATCATCACGTTAGTCGGCAGCCAATAGCGTCCCTGCCTGTGATCACTGGGCCGTAAGCGAACGTGACGCTTGAGCGTCTCGACTACGGTTGAGCGATCGCTACACAACTTGCGTACCCTTACGGTACTTCTTACGTAGATAGCGTACAGTGTTCTTAGACCTCTTAAAGTGATTTATATACGATAAATATTCAGCTTTATCAGGGAGGAGCCAGTGCACACCAGTTAGTCCTAAAGCTTTCTTTAGATGTGCCCAGTCTCCTGCGGAGCCGCTATTCCCCATGGTCCTTACGGAGTCCCCAGCATCCACTACGGACTATGAGAAATAGAATTATCGGTAAGTAAATTCTTATTTTTGGTTTTCAGATGTGACATTCCACTTGTGCAGTGACTTGGGGATCAGCTTTGAGACCTAGGGGCCTATTTTGTATAGCATATTTGTGGCATGTGCCCCTAAATCACCCATTTTTGTGGTATACCCACAACTATTAAATATCCCCAAGATCGACGTACCATGGAGGGGAACGCCGCAGTACATCAATTTTTAGCTGCAACCGCAGCCCCCATAGGTTTTGGTGGTGGTTGCTGGATTTACCAATCTTCAGCCTTTAACTATGTGGGCAGGGATCCCTTTCCTGAAAAAGCCTACAGAAAATGCCATCTGGAGATCGGTAAAAGCCGGAGCTTGGTAAATCCAGCAGCACCCATCAAAAACCTATGGGGGCTGCAGTTGCTGCTGGAAATTGATGTGCTGCGGAACATATTAAAGATATCTGCCGAGTTCCCCTCCATGGTATGTCTTGGGGATACTCAGTAGTTGTAGGTATGAGCTGTAAAAGGGCCACACGTATTTTAATGTTGTAACGTGTGACTCCCAACGCAAATGCCATCTGATAATTATCAAACAGATTCATGGTTTTGGTAGGTAGCTGACCACTGTGTGCACGGTCCTCATTTGATTGTAAGGTCAAATTGCACACTGACCCTGTTGCTTGGTGTTCAGGCAGAGTGGCAGGACCGGCCCATGGGGCCAATTCAATTATTTTGTAGGCACCCAAACGTACTGGGCATCACACGGGGCAATTCAATTGTTGTCCCCATTGGTTGCGCATGCCCCGTATGCACGCCCATTAGTACCAAAGCTGCTAAATCAAAGGTTCTGATTTGGGCGCTCAAACTCCCATTTGAGCGGCTAAACCACAGCATTTATGCACATTTCAGCCCGCACCTCAGGAGGCTGCAAGCAGAAATGTCCCACCGGCTGCATGCATGCCCCGAACGGAGCTACAATTGATTTGCTCCACTGGCCGCCATCTTGTGGCGGCCGGGGGTATACAAACAATTGAATCAGCCCCCATGTGCCTGCTAACCTTGAGAAGCTTCCTACTTGCTTTAGGGGCCGTATTCATGGCACGATTGGGGAAGAGATGTGTGCTGAGCGGTTCGCTCAGCACACATCTCTCCCCCCGCTCAGCATAGCGTGATATGTGCTATATGTGCTGAGCGTGCGGGGGAAGAAGGGGCGGCTGCTCATTTCACCCAGCGGGTGAAGTGCGACCTGCTAGATTGGCCTGCATGCAGGCCAATCTAGCACCAGCGATAGCGATGCGTGGGGCTGCGCATCGCTATCGCTGTGGGTGGTACACATGGAGCGATCACTGCTTAAAATCTAAGCAATCTAGTCAGCTTGCTTAGATTTTAAGCAGCAATCGCTCCGTGAGTACCCCCCTTTACACCTAACATCTTTCTACATGATAAGGTCAGGTACAGAATAGAGAGTCGCACTGTTTAGATGTTGGCAAGTTCTCCCCTGCCTTTCAAGAAGTTTAGAGAGCAGCTTATAGCCCTTTCACACTGCCTGAGGCGGGTCGCACCCTGGAGTCTGACACGGGAGCTCCCAGGTTGCGACCCGACATATTGATCTCCAAGCGCCGCTCGTACACACACAGTGAACTGGAAACAGGTCGCATGGACCCGGCTCCCGTTCACACCACACAGCGAGCCGGGTTGAACACGGTATTTTTCCCCTGGCACCTTTCAGACCGCACATGAACACAGGTTATGCGTGCTCATGTACCAATAAACCGCGTTCATAGCTGATGGTCTGAAAGGGGTATTAGTGTTTAAGGGGTATTTATTAAAGCTTGAAGAGAGATAAAAGTGTGAGATATAAAGAACAAGATAATCAGCTTCTGCCTTACATTTTACAGGCTATGTTTAAAAAAATTACAGGAGCTGATTGGTTGGTATTTTGTCTCTCTCCAAGCTTTGATAAATAGCCCCCATAGGGGTATATTCAATTAAAGTCGGATCCATTCCGACATGTATTTGTCGGAATGGATCCGACAACCCCTATTCAATCCCATCTAAAATTCGACTTTTTCAAGTCGAATTTAGATGGGAGGCGAGGGGGGGGAAGCCGCGGGCGGACAGCTGGCGGCAGCCATAGTAGCGCTGATCTCCCCTGGCAGCCGCCGGCTGTCACCCCGTCTCCCTGCGGCTCCCTCCCCCCCGCCTCCTCTGGGTCCATCTCATTCCGACATCATTTTGATGTCGGATTGAGATGGTCGAAAAGGGGGCCAAAACCTGTCGGATTTGGCCCCCGTTTTCAACATCAACACGTGGATCGGCAGCTATTCTGCCGAGCCACGTGCTTTTCGAAAAGCTTTGAATAGGTCGAATCACATTTCGACCTTAAAAAGTCGAAAACTGACGTCTTTTCGACAGACGGCAGTTTTCAACTTCAATTGAATATACCCCCCCCCCCCATAGTCTTTTTTTTTTTTTTTTTCTTCACCCGAATTAAAACTAGATTACAGACTTGCAGTAAATTATTAAATGTCATGTCCAATCATTTTGGTAAACTTTTATACTCCTTTTGGGCTATTTAATAGTTTCCATATCAGTGAATTTATTAGACGTGGTCATCGTATATAGGGGCAGGTGTATAAACCTGGAGGATGGATAAAGAAGTGGTAAACCAGTGATAAGTGGAAGGTGATAACGCACCAGCCAATCAGAGATTTGAAAAATTACAGTTAGGAGCTGACTGACTGCTGTTATCACCTTGCACTTATCACTGCTTTATCACTTCTTTAACTCTTCTTCAGGCTTAATACATCTGCCCCATTGGGGCAGATGTATTAACCTGGAGACGGCATAAGGAAGTGATAAACCAGTGATAAGTTCAAGGTGATAAACGCACCAGCCAGTCAGCTCCTAACTGTCAATTTGCATATTGGAGCTGATTGGCTGGTGCGTTTATCACCTTGCACTTATCACTTGTTTATCACTTCTTTATCCCTTCTCCATCCTTTCTCCAGGCTTAATACATCTGCCCCATAAATTCATCTGGAGTTTAATATTTCCTTTGTAGCAACAATGCATTGTCCTATTTTCAGAAGACAAAGAGTCAGTCTGCTGCAGTGATACATATAAAGCTGCAGGAGATTGATGGCTTTCTCTGACCTAATATTACTCTTCTTTTGTCCTTATGTCATTTATTCAGACCACACACTGGGAGTATGCTCTGGGGGGATCTGTGTCCTAATTTTATTTGCTTGCTGGAGAAATAGTTTTTCTGTAAACAAATGGTTCTTTTTAATAAAATAGTCTTATAAATTGAATACCACTAATAACTGATTTTTTTTTTTTAAATTCAATAAGTTTTTATTGGATTTTAGATAGTTTTACAATTAAACAATGCAAAAGGCAATACAAAACAAAATAAAATAAAACATATAAAAAATAAAAACAGTAGAAACAACAACATGCTTACAGTTGTACATAGAGAGCACAATTAGATAACTCTAAGGCTCACAGTATTTATCCATGAAGTAGCGAGAACTCATCCACTTTCCCCATACAGCAATAAACTTTTTTTCGCCATTCCTGGACAGAAATACAAATTTTGCATGTGTAACGGAAACGTTAACCAGGGAAATCCAGGATTTTGGGGTCGGGGCTTCATTAGCCAACCACAATCTGGCTATGCAAACCTTGGCTAAAGCACAGAGGTTCACAACGTAGCGTCGCCCGGGTGGATCCAGAACCTCCTCATCTATAGCCGCTAATACGCAAGTGATAGGTGTAAGTATGGAAGAAGGGACACCCGTATCAACTATAGCACGTATAACCTCCTCTCAAAAGACCGACACCATGGGACACAGCCAGAGCATATGCCAAAAGTCCGCTCCTAGACTACCACACTTGGGGCATTTTGAACTATGGGATCCCCCTATATGCGACAGCCTCACCGGGGTCATATATACCCTATGCAATATGAACAATTGAATTTGCTGATATCGGACAGAGGAAGTTGAAAACCAACAAGATCCCAGAGCACCCTCCCATATGTCATCCGACAATGGACCCAAATTAGATTCCCACTTAGTCCTAAGGGAGACAAGGGGGTCTATATGATACCCTTGAAGTATATGACCGTATATTTTGGAGACTAAATGTCCGGATCCCACCGTTTGCAATAATAATTTAACCGGGGAATCGGCAAGAGCCGGAGGGCCATCAGGGAATTGGGCAGACAGAGCATGTCGCAATTGGAGGAAGCGAAAAAAATATAACGAGGGGACATTAAATTCGTGTTGAAGCTGCTGAAAGGATCTAAAAACCCCATCAGTGTATAAGTGTCCCAGTGAGGACACTCCCCATGGCTCCCATACCCTCCTGATTTGAAGCTGACACAACTCGGGCAATCCATATTTATTGTCCGATGGAGTGTCAGGGTCAATACCATGTCCTTGCAGTATAGAGTGCACCAATAGTAATAACAATTACTATTACAATATGATTACAATATAATATAATACAATAGTAATATATAATACAATAGTAATATATTGTTTTATGAGTGGTAATGATGACATTTTGACATTTCCACAGAGAAGCAGTCGCAGTGGGGAGCCACCTGGATACTCCTGTAGCACAGGCTGCGAGTGCAAACTCGAGTTGTCAGAATCATTAACCCATTCCCAGAGATGTGCTAATTGTGCTGCAAAGTAATAAAAACGAAAGTTGGGAAGAGCCAAACCCCCTAAAGTTTTTGTCCTGGTCAAAGTATCAAATTTCAACTGTGCCCGTTTACTGGCCCAAATTAATGAAGAAAGCAGACCATCTATACGTTTAAAAATCCTCTGGGGAATGTATACAGGAGATTGCTGCAGAATATACAAAAGTTTGGGCTGAAAGACAATTTTCACCATGTTAACCCTCCCTGTAACAGTTAGGGGCAACTTCCCCCAGACCTTCACTTTACCACGAAGATAAGTTATTTGCGGTGTGACATTGAGGGAGGGTAATTTGTGGGGGTCATTAGATACCCAAACGCCCAGATATTTAAAGGAGTTCACCCATCGTAATGGGAGAGTAACTAATGGGGAGGCAGGGATCTCACCTCGAAACGGGATAATAGAGGATTTCTCCCAATTAATCAGGAGCCCAGAATAACACCCAAACTCGTTGATAATTTCTAATATTTTAGGCATAGACTCAGCATAGCGGTCCACAAACAACAGAATATCGTCGGCATATAGAGCTATTTTCTCCTCCCTGGTGCCTACTTTAAAACCAAAAATCTCTGAGTTTGCCCGCAGAAGGCATGCAAGGGGTTCAATGGCCATAGCAAACAGGGTAGGGGACAGTGGGCATCCCTGACGTGTACCTCTAGACAGGGGGAAGGAGTGTGATACAAAGCCATTCACTGCCACTCTGGCCAAGGGAGAGGAGTACATCAGCCGAACAAATTTAATAAATTTGGGGCCTATACCAAACTTACGCATTATGTTCCACAAGTAATCCCACTCCACGGAATCAAAGGCCTTATCGGCATCCAATGATACCACAATGGAGGAGGAGTCCTCACGGGGGATCTGTAAATGGGTAAATAAGCGTCTGAGATTAATGGACGTTGATTTATTGGGCATAAACCCTGTCTGATCTGGGTGAATAACTTGATTCAGTCTACATGCCAGGACCTTGGCCAGAATTTTAATGTCGGTGGGCAGCAGGGAGATAAGGCGATAAGAATCAACCTTCCTTTGATCCTTGTCCGGTTTAGGAAGGACAACAATCAATGCCTCCGCCATGGACAAGGGAAGGGATTCCTGTGCAAATATCTGATTGTATAGCTCTAATAATTGGGGGACAAAAAAATCTAAATGACTCTTCTAGAGCTCAGACGGTATACCGTCCAGTCCCGAAGCCTTCCCATTGGGAGCGGCCTTGATAGCAGCCACGATCTCCTCCGGCGAAATAGGTGCCTCGAGGAAATCATGTGCCTCACAAGTCAGTAGGGGGACTTGTATAGTCTGTAAATAGTCATCCAATTGCACCGAGGTACAGTTTAATTTAGAGCTATACAAACACCTATAATAGGACACAAATTCTGATGCAATTTGTGGAGTCTGCAATAAAGTGGTACCATCTGAGGCCTCAATTTCAGCCACGATATTAGAAGACTTCTCACCTCGTGCCAGGGAAGCTAAATATGATCCCGGCCTATCCCCAGAAGCATAAAAGGCGTGGGAGGAAAAAAGGAGTCTATGCTGAGTCTTTTCCATGAGATAATCTTTCCACTCCCCCTGGGCTGACAACCATGCCGATTTGGAGCTGTCCAAACTATCCTGCAGATATTGTGCTTCTGCAGCAATACTCAGGGTTTCCAACTCGGACTCCCGGCGCCTAAAAAAGGACTTTAAATTAGCCACCCTTTTCATTAAGGTTCCCCTCAAAAAAGCCTTAAACGCATCCCATAAAATAGATATAGACTGCCCAGCCTTATTTATCTCAAAAAATTCCCGCCATGCAGCTACCAAATCTGAGCCATCGCCCATATGTACGAGCCAGAACGGATTAAACTTCCATACGGCCTGGCCTCTGGAGCAGTTAAAATCCAAGACCAAGGTTAATGGGGAGTGATCCGATATACCTCTAGTCTCATATCTACTATCTCGAACCCTAGGGACCAAGTCGCTCGAAAGGAGGGCCAGGTCAATCCGAGAGAACGAGGAGTGAGAATGTGAAAAGCAGGAATATTGCTTAACAGAAGGGTGTCTCAGTCTCCAGGGATCGACCAGGCCCAACCCCGACACAACATCAGCAAAGCCAGACTTTCCAGAATGCGGACCAGAGGGAGTAGTAGAGAATCTATCCAGCGCTACATCTAACACATTATTAAAATCCCCCAGGCAAACTACCGGTGTTCCCGGTGACAAGGCCATAAACCCTGCAGCTTTTTTCAGGACATCGGAAGAGTATGGGGGAGGCACATATACGGACAATAAAAGCAGAGGGGCACAATGAATTCTGCACTTTAAAAACACAAATCTTCCCCATGGATTCGATTGTACAGTGTCCAGCACAAAAGGAACGGTCTTTTTTATAAGGACAGAGACCCCCCGAGAGGCAGAAGTGTGCATAGAATGGAATGCACAACCCACCCAAGGTCTCTTAAGGGAAAGGATCCTACTGCCCACCAGGTGAGTTCCATAAGACATACTACGTCAGCGGCATACTGTTTAATTTGTCTAAGCACCAGAGATCGCTTAATCTTATCGTTGAGTCCCCGCACATTCCATGATAACATCCTAAGACCAGCCATAAGAAATCATAATGATAATAGGGGCTACAGCCCGCAGGCAGCCAGATCCACCCTCACGGTACGCAGTCGCAAGGCACCAGTGCTCAATGAATAAATTAGTAAACCACACACAAACAAACCCAAAACATCCATACAAACAACAACCGTAGCCTACAACATCCCTTCCCCCCCCACCCGTACACTACTCCCAACTTGCAGCATACCTGGATCCCAAAACAGAACACCAACTCAAACCCAAAACACGCAGCAAGCTATGTTCTGGGTGGAGCCAAGAATATAATGGCCTCGACAAAAGAGAAAAAGTAAAAAAAAAAGCAAAAAGCAAAAACACACTCCCAGCCACTAAACTAGATCACCCCTAAAAAGGAGAGAAAAGGGGTGAAACATATAAAATCTCCCCCCGGGGCTTAAGAGCATAATGCAATCGGATATAGTAGGACTACATAGATTCCCCCCCCCCTCTTTGCACTGCAGCAGAAACATTAGTGGCCTAAATAAGAAAAGGAAAGAACAGACAAAAAATTATCCTTCCTCCCTCCCCCACATCCATGTAACAGATATGCATATACTCTCAGCATACATAGCAAAAGTCCCATATCCATAGCTCCAGGAAATATCAAGGATCTGTGAGGGCCCGCCTCGCCGGGAAACGGTGATCCAGCCAGAGCGATGCCTCACGTGGAGTAGTAAAGAATTTAGTCTCGCCATCAGCCACCACCCGCAATCTGGAAGGGAAGAGCATAGCATATGGCAAGTCAAGCTCACGAAGCCTCCGCTTAACAAGCAGAAATTGAGCCCTATCCTTTTGTACATCCACCGCAAAGTCCGGGAAGACAGATATTGGGGATCCATTCCATTTAAGAGGGCCTTTCGTGCGAGCGAGCTTTAAAACCAAGTCCCGGTCACGGAAATGGAGAAACTTGGCAATGAAGGTACGAGGCGGAGCCCCCGGTGGCAACGGGCACATCGGCACCCTATGGGCTCGTTCCACTGAAAAGTAGGGCAAAAATTCCTCAGACCCAAATGCATCTCTAAGCCATTTTTCAAGGAATTCTTCGGGAGATGAGACCTCCTCTTTTTCAGGTAGGCCGATGAAACGAATGTTATTACGCCGTAAGCGTCCCTCCATATCCGTCAATTTCCTGCGCACATCAGTCATCTGGGATTCCAGGGCATCAGTACGCCTCCCCAGCGGAGCAACAGAGTCCTCAACAGTGGAGATACGGGTCTCAACCTCCCCCACTCGCTCCCTCACCCTCTGAAGGTCATGGTGAATAATAGATCTTATCAGCCAAGCGAGCCTCGCTGGCGGTCACAGCATCCAATACTCTCTGTAAAGCAGCATCAGGTATTTCGGAGAAAGCAGAGCTATTTGCGGGAGATGGAGGCGAAGCCTCAGACCGCCCATCCTCCCTCCTCTGCTGCGGAGGAGCAGGATTTCGAACAAACTTTTCTATCGCTCTGCTGGCGGCCCCGCACCATTTTGGATAACACTGTGCCACAGTAGGAGTCCAGTACCAAGTATCAAAGCAAATGCAGGTATGAGGAGTAGCAGAGGCACCAGCACAGTATTAAAGACTCAAACGGCGTAACAGATGCGTTCACAGAAACACACAAGCAGTGAGTGCGTGAGATAAATAGCTCGATCCTCAAGCCGTGTTCCTCAGTGTGAGGGGGCCATATAGGGTTAATCTCCTCTGTATACAATCCAGGGCATGGGCAGGGATCCAAATCCCTGATACTTAATGTGCAGCTGTAAATATGCCTGTTTATAATGTGAAGGGGTTGTGAGGAGCAAGACAAACTCCAGGCACAGGGCACTTCCAATCTCCCCCTCCACAGCAGCAGTGCGGCATCCCCCGCCTCAGACCCTGAGACCAGGCAGAGGCAGCACGGAGGGCAGGGAGCGGGTGGCGACGGGACAGTAGGAGAAGGGGGAGCGCACACCCACAGGCAGCACGGTGGAGGAGGCAGCGGCCACGGAGCGTGCTCACTCCGACGTTGTGATCTCGGCTGGCGGCAGCGAGCAGCGGCTGGCAGAGAGACTTCCGGGTTGGAGGAGAGCGCCCGGCTGCAGCGTCCCACGTGGGCCCAGCTCCAGAGGCCGCACACAAACGGGCTGTAGCGCGCCGATCCCCGGCCTCACAGCAGCTCAAACGGGGTTAGAGGGGAGCACCAGCGATTCACCCAGCTGCAGTCCGACAGCGAGCCGAAGGGGGGGGGCGGGCGGTATAAAGATATTGTGGCTGGAGAGCTGCACAAGATACGTGCTACTCCATGCCCGTCCTGGCCACGCCCCCCCACTAATAACTGATTTTAAATGAAAACAGATCCTGTATTATCTGGGTGTACAGATTACCCTGCTGTAGCCACCATAGCTGAAGCGAATATGCTTTCCTTGATTACAATATTGACTGTTCTTTAGAGGACTTGGCTTACCCATAAGATCTCTTGGCCAGGCAACCTAGGGGCTTTGAAAATTCGGCTTCTTCCTAAACAGATGTAGATGTTTGTACTATTTTATTTAGTTTAAGAAATATGTGGATAAATTAAATCTGCTCTTCTCTATATGGGGCCTATGTATTAATAATTGTTTCACTGCCACGATTATTAACAATCAGTGTCGTGTTAGATATTTGAATTTTTTATAAAAATATCCCCGCTATGTACTAAGTGAAACTCGCAGGGACAGCAGTAGCAATGACTGCTGTCCCTGCGAGTTACTTCCCTGGCATATTAGAGGAGTATTTTACATTTCCGTGGGAATCCGACACTGCGCATGTGCACAGTATCAGTTTCCGGAGCTGTAGGAGAGGTGTCGGAAGATCCATCTCCTGCGAAGATGCCTCCATTGGCACATTTTTTGGATGGTGTAAAAACCAGTGGGGCCAAACGCAGAAAAGCATTGCATATCTGTCACATTAGTGTGTTCCCTACATTCATAAAAAATAAATAAACTCAAATTAATATGCTATACTGATTTTCCTTTATCCATTGGTTATCTGCAAATGTGTTCTTACCATGTGCCTGTTTTATTTCTTACAGCGTACGTCTGTCCCACCATGCGCTGTTTTTGTAGTGTGTACCTCCACTGATTGCACACCCTGCCAGCAGCAACCAACGCAGTGCACACCAGATGGTTGCCTCGGATGGTTCCTCCGTGGGCAGTATGTGCTTCATGTGGTTCTTTCTGTACTTGGTATATCCTATTACTACACGTGTCAGTTTTGCCGTATGTGCCTTGGACCTTTGTGGCCCTATGGGCCTATGGTTCGCCTCCCACAATGTAAACTTTTTAGTGTGCCCAACATGGCTACCTCATCTGGTATGCTTGTAGACCGGTTGAAGTATACATGGACCTGAGTGTTTTGTTGGGAACCTACTGTGAGCTCTAGGATGCTGCAACCACCCATTTTGTTATTTCTTCTAGTGGTAGACTGTTGCACCCAGGGTAATCCTATGAAGTGCGCTCAAGATGGCTGCCTCACCTAGTATCTTGAGGGGGTGGAATACACAACTCGTGGAAGTTATTACCCAAAATGCGTACACCAACCAAGCATTAACACTATCCGAACTAAAAAAGTCGGAAACTGACGTCTTTCCAACAAGACAGCAGTTCCGACTTTAATTGAATACCCCCCATAGTGTATTTGCTGCAGAATCATTTACATTTTATTTATTGAGGCTTTTCAAATAAGGATCACTAGCACCCTTAGTGCTGTTTTTTTTTTTTTTTTTTTTTTTTTTTTTTTTTTTGCCAGACTCCCTCTTTCTTGCACTTGCTAGTAGTAGTAGTAGTAGTCGGCAGAGGTGGGAATACGTTTTGGTACCATCAATGGATACTTTTATTCACACTCTAATTTTAAATTTTCAGCTCTGCTGGCAGTATGGATGGTGAAATGGCCACATGTTCGATTTCCACCACGGCCCTAGCTATGTGGAGTTTGTATTTTTCTCCCTGTACTTGCATGGGTTTCCTTCTAAGGTGCTCAGGTTTCCACCCACTATCCAAAAATATACTGGTAAATTCATTTGGGTCCCGACAAAAAAATAAAAATAAATTTAAGCCTAGCATGTAAGTGTGTGCATGTACATGTGTAGACTATATGGGCCAAGTGGTTCTGATCTGCCATCAAATTCTGTTTATATGTATATGAAGCACAACAGAACTTGACATGGAAAAAATCTTCAGCCGCTGCGTACAGTACATTAAAGCACTTTGTGTACATATTCAAAGGCTCACTTAGACACGGATACATAATGGTCATATATCAAATGAATCGGCACAGTCAGCCCGTGCATCCTAGTTGCATTGCCTTGAGACTAAGATGCATTATTGTCAAAAAAGTCGCCTGATGCTAGCAGAGTCTCACAGGACCTGGCATGATGAGAGAGGTGCCAATCCCAGGTCCCTAAACAGTCAAGATATGTCTTGGGACATATTCTCTTTGCAGCACGGGTAGCGAATAGTGATTGCTCAGAATTGGAGGTGTGCACTTCCCACAAGATAATTGCCAAAGTCCAATATAATTTTTGCAATAAAGACAATGGGAAGAATGTACTGGTTCATCCATATTAAGGGGGAATGTAATTGAATTTGTACCTGCGCCCAATTTTGGATTACCACAGGTATGCACAATCCGGATACCTGTGGTATATAAAAAAAAAAAAAAAAAAAAGTCTGAAAACCTTTTGGTGCGTGTATATAAAATTAAAATAAAACAAAACACCTGTCCGGTGGTCTCCACGGCTCCTGGTGGTTTCCCCTCTTTACACTGCGGATTCCCCCTTTTTTACGCTGCAGAGCGGGCTGCTGTAGGAGAAGACACCACTATGGAAGGTGACTAATTAAGCTAAGTTAACAACTGAAACGTTTTCAATTGGTCCATGGGGGATTGGGGGCACAGGCAGTCGAAGGGGTGCCAGAGTAAGGGTGCGTACACACTATGCAATATTGCATACGATCCGGCTGATATCAGCCAGTTCGTTGCAATATTGGATACGTCCCGGATGACATCACATGGTTTGCAATGTCACCCTAATGTTTACATAGCCTAAGTCCCAGTGCTTCTTTTCCTAAACTAAACTAAGTGGTTAGAAGTAGGTAAAAGGAGGTAAACGGAACTTTGGCATCGGATGCAGATTGTGGCTCTAGCGCTTCTCCTTTATACTTCTAATGAATTGCTTCAGTGTGTCTAATTTGTACATGCTACGTTCCTCACTGCTTCAGGCAGACTTTATTTAATGCCGTGTAGTTCTGGTAGCTTCTAACTGTAATTGTGTCTGTGCCCCTATCTATCATGTTGCTTCCTCCCTCTCTATTTCTCTTGCTAATATGTTTTTTTTTAGACCCTTAATATTTTTCAGAAAATATTCCAATACACAATCGGTGTGGGATATCTGCTCTTGTGCCAAGAAAAAGAACATGTTTAGCTAAACAGAATATTTTAGATTTTTCAGACTATTTTGTGGTATGTGTGGTAATTTCAGCACTGTTGTATACTTAGTGGTGAGCCCCTGCTCTATTTAACAGACATACTGTACCCTTGTGGGCAGTTTTTTCAGTAGTGGTGTGTACAGCATGTTTTGCTGCTACATTATACCCTAGTCCGGGTTATTTGATAGTGGAAACTGCTCCCTTAAAAAAACCTGGGTCGAGTGGCCCGGGAATTCTACTCTGATAGCTACCAGGGTCGGACCCAGGAATGACCCAGGTAAGGGTTCAGTGTAAAGGGGTTATCTGGGACATCTAACCTGGGACGCGTTTACAGCATGCCTAGAGCCCATACCTTCCTGACCGCAGTCAGGAGATTGGGGGGCATGGGGCAGGCTGTTAGTGCTACTGTCTGTCCTGTTTTTCAGACAGCAGTGCTGGCTGAGAAAGGGGTGTTCCGTAGTCTGGGGGCAGCCCAGCAGCTTCCGGAGTTAGGCAGATTTCAGTTGGTGGCATGGACTAACGGGACTGAAGTCACACCCAGGGGGTGCTGACCTGTTGGTTTTCCCGGTGCTTGGAGATGACATAATCTCCTAGTGCCGGCCAGAAGACACTGCACCCGGGTGCAGAGTATACGGCGCCGATCTGTAATATTCCCGGGTCACACCGCAATGGAAAAGTGGTAATGTCTCGGGTTTAACCCGGCTTAGAACTGTGTTGCAAATCCCAGTTCAGACCTGCGACTTTAGGGGTATTAGTGGTTTCTCTATCGTCCTAAGTGGATGCTGGGGTTCCTGAAAGGACCATGGGGAATAGCGGCTCCGCAGGAGACAGGGCACAAAAAAGTAAAGCTTTTACCAGATCAGGTGGTGTGCACTGGCTCCTCCCCCTATGACCCTCCTCCAGACTCCAGTTAGATTTTGTGCCCGAACGAGAAGGGTGCAATCTAGGTGGCTCTCCTAAAGAGCTGCTTAGAGAAAGTTTAGCTTAGGTTTTTTACTTTACAGTGAGTCCTGCTGGCAACAGGATCACTGCAACGAGGGACTTAGGGGAGAAGTAGTGAACTCACCTGCGTGCAGAGTGGATTTGCTGCTTGGCTACTGGACACTAGCTCCAGAGGGACGATCACAGGTACAGCCTGGATGGTCACCGGAGCCGCGCCGCCGGCCCCCTTGCAGACGCTGAAGAGAGAAGAGGTCCAAAATCGGCGGCTGAAGACTCCTGAGTCTTCATAAAGGTAGCGCACAGCACTGCAGCTGTGCGCCATTTTCCTCTCAGCACACTTCACACAACAGTCACTGAGGGTGCAGAGCGCTGGGGGGGGCGCTCTGAGAGGCAAATAAAAACCTTATTAGAGGCAAAAAATACCTCACATATAGCCCACAGAGGCTATATGGAGATATTTAACCCCTGCCTAACTTCAAAAATAGCGGGAGACGAGCCCGCCGTAAAAGGGGCGGGGCCTATCTCCTCAGCACACAGCGCCATTTTCTCTCACAGAAAAGCTGGAGAGAAGGCTCCCAGGCTCTCCCCTGCACTGCACTACAGAAACAGGGTTAAAACAGAGAGGGGGGGCACTGATTTTGGCGATATTGTATATATATAAAAGATGCTATAAGGGAGAAACACTTATATAAGGTTGTCCCTATATAATTATAGCGTTTTTGGTGTGTGCTGGCAGACTCTCCCTCTGTCTCCCCAAAGGGCTAGTGGGTCCTGTCCTCTGTCAGAGCATTCCCGGTGTGTGTGCTGTGTGTCGGTACGTGTGTGTCGACATGTATGAGGACGATGTTGGTGAGGAGGCGGAGAAATTGCCTGTAATGGTGATGTCACTCTCTAGGGAGTCGACACCGGAATGGATGGCTTATTTAGAGAATTACGTGAGAATGTCAACACGCTGCAAGGTCGGTTGACGACATGAGACGGCCGACAATCTATTAGGACCGGTCCAGGCGTCTCGGAAACACCGTCAGGGGTTTTAAAAACGCCCATTTACCTCAGTCGGTCGACACAGACACAGACACGGACACTGAATACAGTGTCGACGGTGAATAAACAAACGTATTTCTCATTAGGGCCACACGTTAAGGGCAATGAAGGAGGTGTTACGTGTTTCTGATACTACAAGTACCACAAGAAAGGGTATTATGTGGGAGTGGAAAAAACTACCTGTAGTTTTTCCTGAATCAGATAAAATAAAATGAAGTGTGTGATGATGCGTAGGGTTACCCCGATAGCAAATATTGGCGTTATACCCTTTCCCGCCAGAAATTAGGGTACGTTGGGAAACACCCCTTAGGGTGATAAGGCGCTCACACGCTTATCAAGTGGCGTTACCGTCTCCAGATACGGCCGCCCTCAAGGAGCCAGCTGATAGGAAGCTGGAAAAATATCCTAAAAAGTATATACACACATACGGTGGTTATACTGCGACCAGCGATCGCCATCAGCCTGGAGATGCAGTGCTGGGTTGGCTTGGTCGGATTCCCTGACTGAAAATATTTTATTCATGTAGAGCATTTAATAGGATGCATTCTATATATATGTATGTGAGATGCACAGAGGGATATTTGCTCTCTGGCATCAAGATAAGTGCGTTGTCCATATCTCCCAGAAGATGTCAGGGACACGACAGTGGTCAGGTGATACAGATCCCATACGGCAGATGGAAGTATTGCTGTATAAAGGGAAGGAGTTATTTGGGGGTCGGTCCATCGGACCTGGGGACCACAGCAACAGCTGGGAAATCCAACCTTTTTTACCCCAAGTTACATCTCAGCTAAAAAAGACACCGTCTTTTCAGCCTCAATCTTTCCTTTCCCATGAGGGCATGCAGGCAAAAGGCCAGTCATATCTGCCCAGACATAGAGGTAAGGGAAGTAGACTGCAGCAGGCAGCCCTTTCCCAGGAAAAGAAGCCCTCCACCGCGTCTGCCAAGTCCTCAGCATGACGCTGGGGCCGTGCAAGCGGACTCAAGGTGGGGGGGTAGTCTCAAGAGTCTCAGGGCGCAGTGGGATCACTCGCAAGTTGACCCCTAGATCGTACGAGTATTATCCCAGGGGTAAAGATTGGAGAGTCGAGACATCTTCTCCTCGCAGGTTCCTGAAGTCTGCTTTACCAACGGCTCCCTCCGACAGGGAGGCAGCATTGGAAACAATTCACAAGCTGTATATCCAGCAGGTGATAATCAAAGTACCCCTCCTACGACAAGGAAAAGGGTATTATTTTTCCACACTATATTGTGGTACTGAAGCCAGACGGCTTGGTGACACATAGTCTAAATCTAAAATGTTTTGAACACTTACATAAAAGGTTCAAATCGAGATAAAGTCACTCAGAGCAGTGATAGCGAACCGGAAAAAAGGGGACTATATGGTGTCCCTGGACATCAAGGATTACCTCCATGTCCAAATTTTGTCCTTCTCATCAAGGGTACCTCTGGTTCGTGGTACAGAACTGTCAATATCAGTTTCAGACGATGCCGTTTGAATTATCCACGGCACCCCGGGCCTTTTTACCAAGGTAATGGCCGAAAAGATGTTTCTTCAAAGAAAAAAGGCATCTAAATTATCCCTTACTTGCACGACCTAAAAAGGGCAAGTTCCAGAGAACAGTTGGAGGTCGGAAGAGCACTATCTAAAGTAGTTCTTCGACGGCACGACTGGATTCTAAATATTCCAAGAATCGCAGCTGTTTTCCGACGATACGTCTGCTGTTCCTAGGGATGATTCTGGACACGGTTCAGAAAAAGGTTTTTCTTCCCGAGGAAAAAGCCAAGGAGTTATCCGACCTGTCAGGAACCTCCTAAAACCAGGAAAGGTGTCTGTACATCAATGCACAAGAGTCCTGGGAAAAATGGTGGCTTTTTACGAAGCAATTCCATTCGGCAGATTCCATGCAAGAATTTTCCAAAGGGATCTGTTGGACAAATGGTCAGGGTCGCATCCTCAGATGCACCTGCGAATAACCCTGTCGCCAAGGACAAGGGTATATCTTCTGTGGTGGTTGCAAAAGGCTCATCTATTGGAGGGCCGCAGATTCGGCATACAGGATTTGATCCTGGTGACCACGGACGCCAGCCTGAGAGGTTGGGGAGCAGTCACACAAGGAAGAAACTTCCAGGGGGTATGGACGAACCTGGAAAAGTCTCTTCACATAAACATTCTGGTACTAAGAGCAATCTAAAATGCTCTAAGCCAGGCGGAACCACTCCTGCAAGGAAAACCGGTGTTGATTCAGTCGGACAACATCACGGCGGTCGCCCATGTAAACAGACAGGGCGGCACAAGAAGCAGGAGTGCAATGGCAGAAGCTGCCAAGATTCTTCGCTGGGCGGAGAATCACGTAATAGCACTGTCAGCAGTGTTCTTCCCGGGCGTGGACAACTGGGAAGCAGACTTCCTCAGCAGACACGATATTCACCCGGGAGAGGGGGGTCTTCATCCAGAAGTCTTCCACATGCTAATAAACTGTTGGGAAAGACCAATGGTAGACATGATGGCGTCTCGCCTCAACAAGAAACTGGACAAGTATTGCGCCAGGTCAAGAGATCCACAGGCAATAGCTGTGGACGCACTGGTAACACCTTGGGTGTACAAATCAGTATATGTGTTTCCTCCTCTGCCTCTCATACCAAAGGTATTGAAGATTATACGGTGAGGAGGAGTAAGAACAATACTAGTGGCTCCGGATTGGCCAAGAAGGACTTGGTACCCGGAACTTCAAGAGTTGGTCACGGACGACCCGTGCCCTCTACTTCTGAGAAGGGACCTGCTACAACAGGGTCCCTGTCTCTTTCAAGACTTACCGCGGCTGCGTTTGACGGCATGGCGGTTGAACGCCAGATCCTAAAAGGGAAAGGCATTCCAGAAGAAGTCATTCCTACCTTGATTAAGGCAAGGAAGGAAGTCACCGCGAAACATTATCACCGCATTTGGCGAAAATATGTCGCGTGGTGCGAGGATCGGAGTGTTCCGACGGAGGAATTTCAACTGGGTCGTTTCCTACATTTCCTACAATCAGGATTGTCTATGGGTCTCAAATTGAGATCTATTAAGGTTCAAATTTCGGCCCTGTCAATATTCTTCCAAAAAGAATTGGCCTCAGTTCCTGAGGTACAGACTTTTGTTAAAGGAGTACTGCATATACAGCCTCCTGTGGTGCCTCCGGTGGCACCGTGGGATCTAAATGTAGTTTTAGATTTCCTCAAATCCCATTGGTTTGAACCATTGAAAAAGGTGGATTTTAAATATCTCACATGGAAAGTGACTATGTTACTGGCCCTGGCTTCCGCCAGGAGAGTATCTGAATTGGCGGCTTTATCTTATAAAAGCCCTTATCTAATCTTCCATTCGGATAGGGCAGAACTGAGGACTCGTCCGCATTTTCTCCCTAAGGTGGTATCAGCGTTTCACCTGAACCAACCTATTGTGGTGCCTGCGGCCACTGGCGACTTGGAGGACTCCAAGTTGTTGGACGTTGTCAGAGCCTTAAAAATATACATTTCAAGGACGGCTGAAGTCAGAAAATCTGACTCGCTGTTGATACTATATGCACCCAACAAGTTGGGTGCCCCTGCTTCTAAGCAGACGATTGCTCGTTGGATTTGTAACACAATTCAACTTGCTCATTCTGTGGCAGGCCTGCCACAGCCTAAATCTGTTAAGGCCCATTCCACAAGGAAGGTGGGCTCATCTTGGGCGGCTGCCCGAGGGGTCTCGGCATTACAATTCTGTCGAGCAGCTACGTGGTCGGGGGAAAACACGTTTGTAAAATTCTACAAATTTGATACCCTGGCAAAAGAGGACTTGGAATTCTCTCATTCGGTGCTGCAGAGTCATCCGCACTCTCCCGCCCGTTTGGGAGCTTTGGTATAATCCCCATGGTCCTTTCAGGAACCCCAGCATCCACTTAGGACGATAGAGAAAATAAGAATTTACTTACCGATAATTCTATTTCTCGGAGTCCGTAGTGGATGCTGGGCGCCCATCCCAAGTGCGGATTATCTGCAATACTGTACATAGTTATTGTTAACAAATTCGGGTTATATTGTTAAGGAGCCATCTTTAAGAGGCTCTTTCTGTTATCATACTGTTAACTGGGTTTAGATCACAAGTTGTACGGTGTGATTGGTGTGGCTGGTATGAGTCTTACCCGGGATTCAAATTGCCTCCCTTATTGTGTACGCTCGTCCGGGCACAGTACCTAACTGGAGTCTGGAGGAGGGTCATAGGGGGAGGAGCCAGTGCACACCACCTGATCTGGTAAAAGCTTTACTTTTTTGTGCCCTGTCTCCTGCGGAGCCGCTATTCCCCATGGTCCTTTCAGGAACCCCAGCATCCACTACGGACTCCGAGAAATAGAATTATCGGTAAGTAAATTCTTATTTTTCCACCCTTAGGAAACCAAAGAACGTTAGCAATGAGATGGGCTTTTGCAGATACAGTATACACTGATAATTTTGGTTGATGGCACCACCTTTCTTGTGACGCATAAGGCAATATATATATTTTATATACATGCCTAATATGGGTCATACTAAGCCTTATGACGGTTTATGATGAATCTACAAGCCATACAGGATTATGTGGGGGAACACAGTTGTTTTTATTGTGGCTTTAACTAATACGCACCTGAAGGAGCAATTCAATTGTTGCTCCAATCAGGAATAAATTAAATGGGCGTTTGTCCCCGCTCTTTCTCCAGAATCGACCTGGCCCTGGTCTTACCCATGCTCCTACCTAACATAACAGATGTTCATTATGAGGCACGGGGGGTGTCCGACCATTCGCCCCTGTTACTGTCTCTCGATGTGGAGTGCCGGAGGGGACAGTCTTATTGGAAGTTACACCCGTCCTGGCTGACTCAGCTGGGAGAGTGCCCGGATTTACAGCCTAGGTGGGAGGGTTTCTTTGCGGATAATGTGGGCTCGGCCCCGACACCGGTTATATGGGATGCATTCAAAGCTTATTTACGTGATACGCTGATAGGCAAAATAGCTGCCTGCAAGATAGAGTACAGAGCGACGGAGAGACGGCTTGAATCTGAATATAGGGATCTAGAGACCCGCTACTTGGCTCAGGGAACCTCTGCGCTTAAGGCAAGTTGGCTACTAGCTCAGGAGGCCTGGCTAGCTCACCTCTCGGATAGAAATGCGCGCTCCCTTTTGTTCAGGGCCACCAATATATATATGCAGGCGGACAGGCCGGGTAGTTTATTGGCCCACCTGGTGCACTATGACCGTCCTGGGTCCACGATAGTGCAGATGTCTGACCCTGATGGCTCCATAGTAGTTAATACCCCCGACATAGCGCAGATGTTTTTTTCATACTTTTAAAGAGGTCTGTGATTCTCAGTCGACGAGCTCCACAGAGGACCTAGACCTGTACCTGTCCAACATACCCCTTCCCAAGCTTTCCCCCGAGGCCAGGGATATTCTAGACGCGCCCTTAACTTTGGAGGAGGTGACTGCGGCGGTGGGTATGTCTCCCAGTGGCAAGTCTCCGGGAAGCGATGGCATCCCCACTGAGCTGTATAAACAATACATACAGTTCTTTGCTCCCAAGCTGCATGAGATGTATACAGACATATTTACCACTAATCAACTTCCTCCCTCAATGTCCGAGGCTGTAATTGTAGTACTGCCAAAGCCTGGCAAGGACCCCAAACTAGTGGAGTCCTATAGGCCGATCTCCCTTGTCCCTACCGATGCCAAGATCCTGGCAAAAATCCTTGCAGTCCGGCTCAACTTGGTCATTACATCTATAATACACCAGGATCAATCTGGCTTCATGCCAGGGAAATCCACGTCCATTAATTTGCGCAGGCTATACACTATTTTGCAGGCTCCCCATGACTTCCCCTCGGACGCGGTTGTGGTTTCCTTAGATGCGGCTAAGGCATTCGACCGTGTTGAATGGCCATATCTGTGGGGGGTCATGGCATATATGGGCTTCGGGCCTAATTTTATACGTTGGATCAAATTGCTATATCAAAGCCCACGCGCCAGGATCTTGGTTAATGGCTATGTTTCTTCCTCCTTTACTCTGACTCGGGGCACCAGACAGGGATGCCCCCTCTCCCCAGCCTTATTTGCCATAGCCATCGAACCCTTGGCCTGTTTGGTCAGATCGCACCCAGACATTGGGGGAGTTGACACGGGCCCATGTACTGACAAAATAGCCCTTTATGCAGACGACTTATTACTCTTTTTACACGACTACAGTGCGGATATGCCTGTAGTGTTGCAGGTCATAGAGACCTTTAGCGGCTTCTCTGGTCTCCGCATCAACTGGTCGAAGTCATTTATAATGCCCATTCTGGGCTCTCCTCCCCGGGTCCCAAAGATTTCCCTACCGCTGAGCTGGACAGTCCAGTTTAAATATCTTGGGATCCAGGTTACTAATGACCCCTCGGATTTTATACCCTTGAACCTTGACCCACTTGTACAGCTGATTGTACGCAAGTCGGGGGCTTGGTGTAAACTCCCGCTGACAATGACAGGTACGGTTAGCCTTATTAAGATGATTGTTTTGCCCAAACTACTGTATGTTCTTTCGCATCCCCTGTATACATATTCCCGGCCTTCTTTAAGAAATTAGACAGTATACTATCATCTCTGATATGGGCCAATAAAAGGCCTAGAATAAAGTTAAATACCCTCACTAGACAAAAAGTTGATGGCGGCTTGGCCTTGCCTCGCTTCCAATTATACTACTATGCGGCCCAGCTGGCACACATCGGTATCTGGTTGCGGGGAGGAGAGGAGGCCGATCTGTGCTGGGCGTTTCTCCAATGTTACTACCCGGACCTTTCTCCGACACAGATTCTAGTGGGGGGGAGCGCCTCTCGGCTGTCCCCTCCTATTGTTTTTCAGGCCATGAAGATCTGGATGGCTTTGATACGTATGCTCGGGTATGATAGTATGGACCCGGATACTTCCCTTTGGCACTCCGCATCACTCCATGAACTGGGGTCTCTGGAAGGGGGCGGTGTGGGCCCCGTACTCAGTAACTTTCATATTCCAGTTGTACAACAATGGTACAATGAAGTCCTTTCAGCAACTAAAGGAAGAGTTTGGTCTCCCGAACTCTTACTTTTATAGATTTTTACAGCTCAGGCACGCTTTACAATCACAGTTCGGGTATTCCCCCCGGTGCTTCTCCCCTTCTCTATAAAGACCTTTCTATGCTCATTGGGTCAGGTCAGGGTGATCTCCTTCACTTACTCGTACCTTCTAAAAACAATTCACGCTGACCCGCTCTTGAACCTTCGGGAACGCTGGGAGCATGACGTGGGCCCCATGGATGTGGAGGACTGGGAGGTGGCACTGGGGAACCCGAGCCAAGTCACCAAATCACTACGGTTCCAACAAATCCAACTTTTTATATTGCATAGGTCATATATGACTCCGAACAGGCTGGCCAGATTTGGGTCCGCCGGCGCCGCCGCCGCCTGTCCTAAGTGCGGGACCGCTGACGGATCATTCTGGCACCTGGTGTGGGAGTGTCCACCCTTGCAGGCGTTCTGGGCTGGGGCCGGATCGATTCTGGCACACACGGGGATACCGAGAGGCATGCTGACTCCAGGATTTTGCATTCTGGGATTAGGGGGAACTGACCCTGGGACTAAGTGGGGGGACTTGTATGCTCGCAGCATATGCGCCCTCGCCAAGGTGTGCATTGCGCGGACATGGATGGCTTCACACTCCCCTAAGATGTCCGCATTTAGAGCCCTTGTGAATGACACAGTATTGAAGGATCGGTACATATATATGAAAAATAATGCCCTTTCTAAACACGAGAAGATATGGTCCTCCTGGATTAACTCTACATACTCCTCCCCTGCCCTTAGAATTTAAAGATTTATAACTTAACTTAAATTGTCGTATGCCTTTTACGGCGGCCCGGCTACTCTGGACCCGCGGGGACGAGCCAGGCTCTTCTCCCGTATTCTACACTGTAGGGATAATGCACCTCATCTCGCACGACTGCAGGAATCTAGGCTTGCCTGTGTTGTTTTGGTCTGTTTTATTTATGGGTCTTGCTCTCCATAATGTTTTTTGTTTTCTTTTTTTCGGGCAGGCTTTATTAGGCCCCATAGTTGGGGGGATTTACCTAAGTATTTTGGGGAGAAAACAAAAAATGCTAGTATGTGTTTTAACCTCGCTTGCAGACTTCAGAGAAGCTGGTATCTGTGGGTAGACATCATATGGATCCGCGACCACTTGTTATACCACGCATATGCACATATTGTTTGAGTAGGATCTATGCATGACTATATTGTATAACAACAATTGAAGCTCCCAGTGTAAACTGAAATGTCTGTATTGAGTTCATTCTTGTTGAATAAAAATACTCTATTAAAAAAAAAAATGGGCGTTTGTATTTTCTCGTATGTCGTAGAGGATGGTGGGGTCCACATTAGTACCATGGAGTATAGACTGGTCCACCAGGAGCCATTGGCACTTTATGAGTTTGAGAGTGTGGGCCGGTCACAGCTATGGGAGCTCTCCTGAGCTTTTCTGGTAAAGTTTGTTTTTAGAGTTTATTTTTTTTACAGGAGGCTGTTGGCAACAGCCTTCCTGCAGCGTGGGACTAAGGTGGGGGAGCAGTGTCCGCCCTGCGGGGTCTGAGCCACTGACTCCGCTGAGTGGACACCGAGCTCCAGAGGGGTCGGATCGTTCTCCGCCACAGGGGACCGCTCGCCCCAGCAGCATGCCGCCAACCCCTTACAAAAGCTGAAGAGTTGTGAGTGAGACACCGACCCCCCTAGCAAGCGGGGGGCCGGTGTGAAGATGACGGCAACGGGGAGGGAGCGCAGTACTAACTGTGCTCCTGTGAAGGTTCAGAGGCACATAGTTTGGCGCTGTGAGGGGTGCCATGGGCCAGCGCTTACCCACACACTTGTCAGCAAGTCTGTCGGGGTCCTTGGATCTCAGCCAGCAAGATTCTCCTCATGCCAGTGTAATCTCTGAAGAGCGGGAAGACCGCGCCATTAAGGGGGCGGAGCTTCTCAGAGCAGACCCAGCAGCGTTCCAGCGCCATTTTCCTGCCTGCACAGCGCTGGATGTATGAACAGGTCTCTCCACAGCAGCTCCAACTGCCAGTACACTGTACCAGGGGGTTGTAGAAGGGAGGGGAGGCTGTAAAAACGGCTGTGTCTCCTATTAAGGGACACAGTCTGCGCTGATAAGGGGGTCTCCCTTTACTGAAAGCGCTGTACTGTGGGTTGGCTCCGATCTCTGTGTCTCTTGCCATACTTGGGGGGGGGGGGGGGGGGCTCTGTCTGCCCCCACCTGTGTGTGTGTGTGTGTGTGTGTGTGTGTGTGTGTGTGTGTGTGTGTGTGTGGTGTGTTTGATGGTCTCCTTTAGCTACGTCCAGGGCCACTTTGTCATATGCTGCAGAGGATTTATCCTCCCAGTATGATCCCATTCCATGTAATCAGGATAGCACTGGTTTAGCACAGATACCTGCAAGGGAACCAAGGTGGTTTCCTCTATCAAATCTTGGATTTCTCAGATTTCTGACAGGGTTGCAAGTAATGAATCTGCAACCCAGGTATTTAGAGTTCTATGGCAGTATGGCCTGTGTCTGGTACCTCAGGACACCCCGCTATATACCCCACTAACGTACGCTTGTGCATGTCACACATGACGACACGGATACCGATTCGGACACTACAGATGGTGATGGGGATGTGTTGCGGGAGTCCGCATCTCTTGCAAGGGGGGTGCAATTGTTGATAGAGGCTATCAGGGATGTGTTCAACGTAAATGATACCACACCTGATCAGGTTGAGGAGGCTTTTTTCACTGAAAATAAAAGCCTCGCTAACCTTCCCTGCGTCAAAGGAGCTGAATGCTATATTTGAAAAAGCATGGGTAAACCCTGAAAAGAAGTTTCAGATCCCGAAGAGGATTCTGGTGGCTTTTCCTTTCCCTGAGGAGGATAGGAAAAAATGGGAAAACCCTCCGATTGTTGACGCATCCAGACTCTCAAAGAAGGTGGCTGTCCCTGTTCCATGATCTACCGCCTTAAAGGAGACGGCTTATAGGAAAATTGATAACACGCTTAAATCAATGTACACTGCTTCTGGGGCCATATTATGTCCCACTATTGCTAGTGCATGGATTGCAAAGGCAATAGTGAAGTGGTCGGCTACCTTACTTGAGGATTTGGATACGATGGATAGGGATGACGTTGCATTGTATTTACGCAACATACATGATTCTGCAAGTTTTATGGCAGAATCCATTAAAGACCTGGGTTCCATGGCTGCGGGAATTTCTTCCATGTCTGTTTCAGCTCGCGGGGACTGTGGCTGCGCCAGTGGTCGGCCGACGCGGAATCCAGAAGAATTGTGGAGTCCCTACCCTATACAGGTCAGGCTCTCTTTGGGGAAGCTCTAGACGTGTGAATATCCACCGCTACAGCGGGTAAGTTTCCGTTTCTTTCCTCAGCAGCACCTGCTCCGAAGAAATCTTTCTCTTCCTCTGCAACGCAGTCCTTTCGGCCTAACAAGCCTAGAAAGGCCAGAACTTCCAATACCTTCTTTAGCGGAGGTCAGGTTAAGTCCAAGAAACCTGCCGCTGCAGGTTCCCAGAACCAAAAGCCTGCTTTGGGTACGCCAAAGTCCTCCGCATGACGGTGGACTGCACGCCCTGGTGGTGGGGCCAGTGGGAGCGAGGCTCAGACAATTCAGTCATGTCTGGGTATCGTCCGGCCTGGATCCCTGGGTGATAGATATTGTGTCTCAGGGATACAGGCTTGAATTTCAAAATCTCCCCCCTCATAATTTTTTTATGTCAGGTTTACCAACTCTGCTGGAGGACAGCACTGTACTACAGGACGCTGTCCAAAAGCTGGTGGAGGCACAGGTCATTGTGCCAGTACCACCTCACATGCTGAACAAAGGCTACTATTCGAACCTTTTCGTGGTACCGAAACCGGATGGTTCGGTCAGGCCCATTCTGAACCTAAAATCATTGAAAACCTTTCTAAAGGAGTTCAAGTTCAAGATGGAGTCTCAGGGCGGTGATATCAAGGATGCGTACCTCCACATTCCGATCTGGCTGCCGCATCAGGCTTATCTCCGCTTCGAGACAAAAACATAAAAGCGGGGAATACTGCACAGGATCACTCCTTAATCTAATCCCCATTAGAAAAAAAGGGAGTGAGAAAAAGGGGGGGGTTGTTTCCCCCTTCACCAATTATAATTGTGTAAGAAGATAGAGATAGATAAATAAACAGCCAACTACCTTAATTTTCAAATATACACACTTGGTCATATAGGGCAGCGTTTTTCAACCGCTGTGCCGCGGCACACTAGTGTGCCGCCAGCGGTTGTCAGGTGTGCCGCAGCCTGCCGTTCACGCGGCTCACCGGCCACCAGAGATGCCCTGCACAGTGCGCCGCCGCCCGCCGACAGTGCTCTGCCGCCGTCAGCTTGCGATACATGGATCCTTCTCCTGTCGTCGTGCGCGGCCAGCTTTCCTGCTGCCCAGTCCGTGACCTATGGTGACGTGCTGATAGGTCACTCATACTACGTCTCATTCCCGCTGCGCTTGGTGCTGGTGTATGCTGCAGCGTGCGGACTGCCCTGTCCTAATCCTACTACAGCTCTGATATACAGGACTTCGGGCTGACATTACAGTGGGGGCTGTGAGTAGTATACTATTACAGGGAAGGAGGGGGCAGTATGTGTGCCATTACTGTGGGGGCTGTGAGGGGTGCAGTGTGTGTGCCATTACTGTGTATGTGTTTGGGGGGGGGCAGTGTGGAATTATTGTGGGGCCCAGTGTGTTCGATAAATGTTGAGGCCAATGTATTTGATATCTGTGGGGACATATGTTGTTTTTTTTCCCCCATGGGTAAAGATAGTGTGCCTTGGGAATTTTAAAGTCTTGTTAGGCGTGCCACGAGTCGTGAAAGGTTGAAAATCACTGATATAGGGGTTGGTGGTGCTCCCCAGAGTCAGAAAACATATTGTCTGGAGAGAAAAAGAAGACTCTACATTGGGGGCACTCTTAAAATCTCCGCTTCGCACTGCAGGACTGTCATTTACAGTTCCAGGCCCTGCCATTCGGCCTCTCAACAGCACCGAGGGTGTTTACCAAGGTGATGGCGGAAATGTTGATTCTCCTCCGCAAGCAGGGGGTGAACATCATTCCATAGCTGGACGATCTGCTGATAAAGGCATCGTCCAAGGAGAAGCTACTGCAATCCATTATTCTCACAACATGATTGCTCCAGAGTTACGGTTGGATTCTGAATGTTCCAAAGTCGCATTTGGGTCCTTCTAACCACGGGTGCAAGCTTTCGGGGGTGGGGAGCAGTCACTCAAGGAGTAACCTTCCAAGGACGCCCATCAACATCCTGGAAGCCGGCCTGCCCATCAACATCCTGGAACTAAGAGCCGTCTACAACGGTCTCCTTCAGGCGGCCCATCTTCTGAGAAATCGGGCCATTCAAGTGCAGTCCGACAATGTAACAACAGTGGCTTACATAAACCGACAAGGCAGAACGAAGAGCAGAGCGGTAATGTCAGAGGTGACCAGAATACTCCTCTGGACAGAAACACGCGTTAGTGCTGTCAGCCATCTTCATTCCAGGAGTAGACAACTGGGAAGCAGATTTCCTCAGCAGACACTATCTCCATCCAGGAGAGTGGAGACTCCATCCGGAGGTGTTCAAGGAAATAACAGATCTTTGGGGCTTACCACAAATAGACATGATGGCCTCTCGTCTCAACAAAAAGCTTTGGTGTTATTGTTCCAGGTCGAGGGACCCACAGGCAGTGGCAGTGGATGCCCTGGTGTCTCCGTGGGTGTTCAAGTCAGTGTACGTGTTTCCACCACTCCCACTCATCCCAAGAATCCTAAAGCTCATAAGGAGAACAAGGGTTCAAGTGATCCTCATTGCCCCAGACTGGCCAAGAAGGGCTTGGTACGCGGACCTTCTGAATCTACTGCAAGGAGAGTTGAGGCCTCTTCCTCTTCGGGAGGACCTGCTGCAGCAGGGGCCGTTCGCCTATCAAGACTTACCGTGGCTACGTTTGACGGCATGGAAGTTGAGCGCCTGATTCTTGCTCAGAAAGGGCATTCCGAAAAAGGTTACTTACCCTCATACAGGCTAGGAAAGGGGTAACGTCTAAGCATTACCATCGTATTTGGAAGAAATATGTCTCTTGGTGTGAGTCCAAGAAGTTTCCTGCGGTGGAGTTTCAACTGGTACGTTTTCTCCTCTTCCTGCAAGCAGGAGTGGCTATGGGTCTGCGTTTGGGTTCTGTGAAGGTCCAGATTTCAGCCCTATCCATTTTCTTTCAGAAACAATTGGCTGCCCTTCCTGAGGTTCAGACCTTTTTGAAGGGAGTTCTGCATATCCAACCTCCCTTTGTACCGCCTTGGGACCTTAACGTGGTGTTGCAGTTCCTCCAGTTGGATTGGTTTGAACCTCTACAGGAGGTAGAGATCAAATTTCTTACATGGAAGGCGGTCATGTTGTTGGCCTTAGCTTCTGCTAGACGTGTATCCGAGCTGGGGGCTTTATCCTGTAAAAGCCCTTATTTGATCTTCCATGAAGATAGAGCTGAGCTCCGGACACGTCGGCAGTTTCTTCCGAAGGTTGTGGCGGCATTTCATATCAACCAACCTATTGTGGTGCCAGTGGCTACTGACTCCTCAATTACATCAAATGTCGTAAGGGCTCTGAGGATATATGTGAAGAGAACATCTCCTCACAGACAGTCGGACTCTATGTTTGTCCTGTATGATCCCAAGAAGATTGGGTGTCCTGCTTCTAAGCAGACGATCTCTCACTGGATCAGGTTCGCTATCCGGACTGCTTATCTGTTAAGGCCCACTCTACTCATAAGGTGGGGTCTTCCTGGGCGGCTGCCCGGGGTGTCTCAGCAGTGCAGCTTTGCGAGCTGCAACTTGGTCTGGGTTGAACACGTTTGCGAAGTTTTACAAGTTCGATACTTTGACTGAACTTCAGATCATCAGAGGCCAGTCAGTTCTGCAGGAGCCTCCGCTCCCTCCCTCCCGTTCTGGGAGCCTTGGTACATCCCCATGGTACTAATGTGGACCCCAGCATCCTCTAGGATGTAAGAGAAATTAGGATTTTGGTACCTACTGGTAAATCCCTTTTCTCGTAGTCCGTATAGTCCGTAGAGGATGCTGGGCGCCCGCCTAGCGCTTCGTTTTCCTGCAAATGTTATTTGGTTCAGTACAACTTCGTTTTAGTTGAGTACTGCATTGTTATTTGGGAAGTAATGTTTCATCTATTGCTGAGTAGTTCAAGCTCGTTGGCTTGAAGTGCATTGTATGTGTGAGCTGGTATGAATCTCACCACTATCTGTGTTAAATCCTTCTCTTGAAGTATGTCGTATCCTCGGGTATAGTTTCTAGACTGAGTCTGGTAGGAGGGACATAGAGGGAGGAGCCAGCCCACACTATTAAACTCTTAAGGTGCCAGTGGCTCCTGGTGTCTATACCCCATGGTACTAATGTGGACCCCAGCATCCTCTACGGACTACGAGAAAAGGATTTACCGATAGGTACCAAAATCCTATTTTTGCTCGAACCCTTGTCAGGTGGCGAGCAGAAAGCTGTAAAACCCAGTAGTATGGGCTATTTGGGTACTCTTACCAAGACTTTAGATAGGTTTAGAAACTGTACTTGGCTAAACCCAATGCTTTTAGGCCCGACAAGTTTGATAACTAATGGGCAGCCAGAAACTATTGGATTAGTTAAAGCCATGATAAAAACAATTGAATTCCCTCCCATAGACAGCTGTACGAGAAAATTACAAATGATGATTAGGTGTTTTCTCTTAGTGCCATAAGAACTTGTCCAACCTTGAACTAAATATTTGCACATGTAAGCATGAAAACTCAGTTCCTGCAAAGAGCTTGACCCTGTGACCTTTTTCTAAAATGTAAATACAGTGTTATTTCATCACTGGCCACTTGCCTTCAGTAAGAGAATATTGTTAGTTAAATTCACCCAGACTTGTTTATTGAGAAGGTGCATGTGATTGGGTAAAATGATTAAATGAATTATGAGTTTCATCCATTTAGAGAAGCTTTGCTATGATAAAGTGACATTCTAGAAATGTTTATTTGAACAGCGTTTAATCTTCAAGTAAGGTTCATCTAAGGGCACCCATGTGTGGACTGAAGTGATCTTTGAGCTTTGTGCCTGAATACATTATCTTGTGGGAGGAAGCTAATGTTTTGGAAATATGCTGATGAAATCCCAGGACATGGTCCAGAGGACAATGACACATCTTGTAACAGAATGGTGTAGCTGGTATTAAAGTGTCTTATCCTGTTGAGTGGAGAGTGTCACTCACTGATAGGTCTGGTTTTGTCATATAGATGCCAGCTTCCGTTCTCTTCCTTTGTCCTGTGGGGCCTTATCACACATCTGCACACAGTGATTACAGAAGCTGAAAGCTACTGGAAGTTAAAACCCACCTTCAGTAGCCAGCACATGTATAAAATACAAGAATGTTGTAATAATGGTTAGAATTGAGCATTCCCTTTCCTAAACCTGATTTCATAAAGAAGCATCATCTTGCAGAATGGCAGATGTTTCTGTTTGATTTAGGTAGTCACGGATGGACTTGCTTAACTTTCTATTTAAAGAAATATATAATGTAATTCATGATTCCTTACTTAAATACATCAAATATTGTCTTCATTCAGGTCTTGTTATATGACCCATTCAATGCAGTTTCTCATTGAATATACAGTATAACTCATGTCATAGTGCATGTCAAGTCATTAGTTTAACCCACAGGTTCTCAAACTCGGTCCTCAGGACCCCACACAGTGCATGTTTTGCAGGTAACCCAGCAGGTGCACAGGTGTAGTAATTACTCACTGACACATTTTAAAAGGTCCACAGGTGGAGCTAATTATTTATTTTGTGATTCTGTGAGGAGACCTGCAAAACACCTGCACTGTGTGGGATCCTGAGGACCGAGTTTGAGAACCTGTGGTTTAACCTGTAGTTGGACTCATATCTTTAGTCCCCTATGGGGCAGGTGTATTAAGCCTGTAGAAGTGATAAGTGGAAGGTGATAACACACCAGCCAATCATTACAGGTTTGATAAATTACAATTAAGAGCTGATTGGTTGGTGCGTTATCACCTCCCACGTATCACTTTTTTTATCACAGCTTTATCCCTTTTCCAGGCTTAATACATCTGCCCCTATATATGCTTGGAGTGACCCTGAGGTGTGGGCAGAAAGAGGCCTAAAGTAGTGCTTTTGGGTGCTTTAACTGCATTGGGCCTGGCTTTTGGGCATCCTAACTATCTGTTTAGGTGGCAAGGACCTGCTTTACATGGTTAATCTGTGTCATTTTTGGGGTGACTTCTGCTATAAGTGATGGGCTACCAGTGACGCATGCACCTAGTGACACAAACCGTTGAATAGCTCCTGTCACTAGATGGGAACTGCGGCCGTAGTATAACTAATTTCTCCTCAGAGACTGCAAACCATAAAGATTATATTGCTCACTACTCTGGGTATGTGTTTCCAGCTTATAAATCTTAGGGTGTGTACACATTGTGAGATCCTTGCTATGCCCGGTATTCACTTTGCGATTTCCCCTGAACTCCCCGGAGCCCAGCACCACCGATTTTGACTAACTTTTCTTGAGATATGGACAAAGGGGTCGATTCAATTCGGCAACAGATGAATAGTGCCGGGAATTGGCTCCCGACGCTATTCAATTCAGCTAAAATTAAGTCGGCGAATACCCGTTCTCGCCGACTAAACAGGTAGTTTTGTCGGGAGAACGGGCATTCTCCGACTTAACTACCCGCGGCGATGCTGATTCCCGACAGAATCAACCTCGCGCCGGCCACGCGGCAGCACTTTTGACGGTTTTCTTCTCTCACCCCCCGGGGGAGAGAGAAGAATTCCCGACATTTGCGGGTAACTAGTAGCTGATTTGAATAGCGTCGGGAGCTAATTCCTGGCGCTATTCATCTGTTGCCGAATTGAATCGACCCCTATGTGTGCTTATGATTTTGGCTTATTGAGCGTCATTGACATGTGAGATGAACTAGATATAGCAAGGATTGACTTGCCTGCACAGTCTTTCTTTTCTTGCGATACTGACCTGGTGGGACCGCGCATCGGGATCGAATCGGTATCGCAAGTGGCATAACACCTTGCGATCTGCACTAACTTTTCTTGCGATTTTGACTATATAGTCAAAATTGAAAGAGAAAATCTCACCGTGTGTACAAACTTTTCCACATGGACTGATTGTAAATAGATTTGTGCTGTTTACTTGTTAAGAAATGACTGCTATGATACACATGGATTTTGCCTATTGTTCTTCATTGATTATGCATGTGTAAGCATTGGAAATTCTAAACAAGCAGTCTACTGTACACTTCTATATACAGGTGATACTCAGAAAATTTGAATATCGTGCAAAAGTTCATTTATTTCAGTAATTCTATTTAAAAGGTGGAACTAATATTATATAGAAGTGAGATATTTCTAGCCTTTGTTATAATTTTGATGATTGTGGCTTACAACTTAAGAAAAACCCAAATCCAAAATTTCAGAAAATAAGAATATTACATAAAATCAGTAAAGTATAATCATGCATATGTACGCAGTACTTTGTTTTGGTCCCTTTTCCTCAATGCGGCGTGGCATGGATTCTATCAGCCTGTGGCACTGCTGAGGTGTTAAGGAAGACCAGGATGCTTCAATAGCGGCCTTCAGCTCTTCTGCATTGTTCGGTCTCATGTCTCTCATCTTTCTCTTAAATAATAAATTAACTTTTGCACGATATGCTAATTTCTCTGACGTCCTAGTGGATGCTGGGGACTCCGTCAGGACCATGGGGATTAGCGGCTCCGCAGGAGACAGGGCACAAAAATAAAGCTTTAGGATCAGGTGGTGTGCACTGGCTCCTCCCCCTATGACCCTCCTCCAAGCCTCAGTTAGGTTTTTGTGCCCGTCCGAGCAGGGTGCAATCTAGGTGGCTCTCCTAAAGAGCTGCTTAGAAAAAGTTTTTAGGTTTTTTATTTTACAGTGAGTCCTGCTGGCAACAGGCTCACTGCAACGAGGGACTTAGGGGAGAAGAAGTGAACTCACCTGCGTGCAGGATGGATTGGCTTCTTAGGCTACTGGACACCATTAGCTCCAGAGGGATCGAACACAGGCCCAGCCATGGAGTCCGGTCCCGGAGCCGCGCCGCCGACCCCCTTGCAGATGCCGAAAAGTGAAGAGGTCCAGAAACCGGCGGCAGAAGACTTTTCAGTCTTCATGAGGTAGCGCACAGCACTGCAGCTGTGCGCCATTGTTGTCACACACTTCACACCAGCGGTCACGGAGGGTGCAGGGCGCTGCGGGGGGCGCCCTGGGCAGCAATGAGAATACCTTGTTCTGGCTAAAAAAATACATCACATATAGCCCCTGGGGCTATATGGATGTATTTCACCCCTGCCAGGTCTCACAAACACCGGAGAAGAGCCCGCCGAAATAGGGGGCGGGGCCTATCTCCTCAGCACACAGCGCCATTTTCCTGCTCAGCTCCGCTGCGAGGAAGGCTCCCAGGACTCTCCCCTGCACTGAAACAGGGTAAAACAGAGAGGGTGGGGCACTTTTTTGGCGTTTTTTGATATATTAAGCTGCTATAAGGGAGACAACACTTCTATAAGGTTGTTCCTATATATTTATAGCGCTTGGGTGTGTGCTGGCAAACTCTCCCTCTGTCTCCCCAAAGGGCTAGTGGGGTCCTGTCTTCGATAAGAGCATTCCCTGTGTGTCTGCTGTGTGTCGGTACGTGTGTGTCGACATGTATGAGGACGATGTTGGTGTGGAGGCGGAGCAATTGCCGGTAATGGTGATGTCACCCCCTAGGGAGTCGACACCGGAATGGATGGCTTTGTTTATGGAATTACGTGATAATGTCAGCACATTACAAAAATCAGTTGACGACATGAGACGGCCGGCAAACCAGTTAGTACCTGTACAGGCGTCTCAGACACCGTCAGGGGCTGTAAAACGCCCTTTACCTCAGTCGGTCGACACAGACCCAGACACGGACACCGAATCTAGTGTCGACGGTGAAGAAACAAACGTATTTTCCAGTAGGGCCACACGTTATATGATCACGGCAATGAAGGAGGCTTTGCATATCTCTGATACTGCATGTACCACAAAAAGGGGTATTATGTGGGGTCTGAAAAAACTACCTGTAGTTTTTCCTGAATCAGACGAATTGAATGAAGTGTGTGATGAAGCGTGGGTTAACCCCGATAGAAAACTGCTAACTTCAAAGAAGTTATTGGCATTATATCCTTTCCCGCCAGAGGTTAGGGCGCGCTGGGAAACACCCCCTAGGGTGGATAAGGCGCTCACACGCTTATCAAAACAAGTGGCGTTACCGTCTCCTGAAACGGCCGCCCTCAAGGATCCAGCGGATAGGAGGCTGGAAACTACCCTGAAAAGTATATACACTCATACTGGTGTTATACTGCGACCAGCCATCGCCTCTGCATGGATGTGCAGTGCTGGGGTGGTTTGGTCGGATTCCCTGACTGAAAATATTGATACCCTAGATAGGGACAGTATTTTATTGACTTTAGAGCAATTAAAGGATGCTTTTCTTTATATGCGAGATGCTCAGAGGGATATTTGCACTCTGGCATCGAGAGTAAGTGCGATGTCCATATCTGCCAGAAGAAGTTTATGGACGCGACAATGGTCAGGTGATGCGGATTCCAAACGGCATATGGAAGTATTGCCGTATAAGGGGGAGGAATTATTTGGGGTCGGTCTATTGGATTTGGTGGCCACGGCAACAGCCGGGAAATCCACCTTTTTACCTCAGGTCCCCTCCCAACAGAAAAAGACACCGTCTTTTCAGCCGCAGTCCTTTCGTTCCTATAGGAACAAGCGGGCGAAAGGACAGTCATATTTGCCCCGAGGCAAAGGAAAGGGTAAGAGAGTGCACCAAGCAGCTTCTTCCCAGGAGCAGAAGCCCTCCCCGGCTTCTGCAAAGCCCTCAGCATGACGTTGGGGCTTTACAAGCGGACTCAGGGGCGGTGGGGGGTCGACTCAAGAATTTCAGCGCACAGTGGGCTCACTCACAGGTGGACCCCTGGATCCTGCAGATAGTATCTCAGGGTTACAGGTTGGAATTCGAGAAGTCTCCCCCTCGCCGGTTTCTAAAGTCTGCTCTGCCAACGTCTCCCTCAGACAGGGCGACGGTATTGGAAGCCATTCACAAGCTGTATTCTCAGCAGGTGATAGTCAAGGTACCCCTCCTACAACAGGGAAAGGGGTATTATTCCACACTATTTGTGGTACCGAAGCCGGATGGCTCGGTAAGACCTATTCTAAATCTGAAATCTTTGAACCTGTACATACAAAAATTCAAGTTCAAGATGGAGTCACTCAGAGCAGTGATAGCGAATCTGGAAGAAGGGGACTTTATGGTGTCCCTGGACATCAAGGATGCTTACCTGCATGTCCCAATTTGCCCTTCACATCAAGGGTACCTCAGGTTCGTGGTGCAAAACTGTCATTATCAGTTTCAGACGCTGCCATTTGGATTGTCCACGGCACCTCGGGTCTTTACCAAGGTAATGGCCGAAATGATGTTTCTTCTGCGAAGAAAAGGCGTATTAATTATCCCTTACTTGGACGATCTCCTGATAAGGGCAAGGTCCAGGGAACAGCTGGGGGACGTAGTAGCACTAACCCAAGTAGTGCTGCAACAGCACGGGTGGATTCTGAATTTTCCAAAATCTCAATTGACCCCGACGACACGTCTGCTGTTCCTGGGAATGATTCTGGACACGGTTCAGAAAAAGGTGTTTCTTCCGGAGGAGAAAGCCAGGGAGTTATCCGAACTTGTCAGGAACCTCCTAAAACCAGGGAAAGTGTCTGTGCATCAATGCACAAGAGTCCTGGGAAAGATGGTGGCTTCTTACGAAGCGATTCCATTCGGCAGATTCCACGCACGAACTTTTCAGTGGGATCTGCTGGACAAATGGTCCGGATCGCATCTGCAGATGCATCAGCGGATAACCTTATCGCCACGGACAAGGGTGTCTCTTCTGTGGTGGTTGCAGAGTGCTCATCTGTTAGAGGGCCGCAGATTCGGCATACAGGACTGGGTCCTGGTGACCACGGATGCCAGTCTGAGAGGCTGGGGAGCGGTCACACAGGGAAGAAACTTCCAGGGAGTATGGTCAAGCCTGGAGATGTCTCTTCACATAAATATACTGGAGCTAAGAGCGATTTACAATGCTCTAAGCCTGGCAAAACCCCTGCTTCAGGGTCAGCCGGTGTTGATCCAGTCGGACAACATCACGGCAGTCGCCCACGTAAACAGACAGGGCGGCACAAGAAGCAGGAGAGCAATGGCAGAAGCTGCAAGGATTCTTCGCTGGGCGGAAGATCATGTGATTGCACTGTCAGCAGTGTTCATTCCGGGAGTGGACAACTGGGAAGCAGACTTCCTCAGCAGACACGATCTATACCCGGGAGAGTGGGGACTTCATCCAGAAGTCTTCCACATGATTGTGAACCGTTGGGAAAAACCAAAGGTGGATATGATGGCGTCTCGCCTCAACAAAAAACTGGACAGGTATTGCGCCAGGTCAAGAGACCCTCAGGCAATAGCTGTGGACGCTCTGGTAACACCGTGGGTGTTCCAGTCAGTGTATGTGTTTCCTCCTCTGCCTCTCATACCAAAAGTACTGAGAATTATACGGCAAAGGGGAGTAAGAACGATACTCGTGGCTCCGGATTGGCCAAGAAGAACTTGGTACCCGGAACTTCAGGAGATGCTCACGGAAGATCCGTGGCCTCTACCTCTAAGACGGGACCTGCTTCAGCAGGGACCGTGTCTATTCCAAGACTTACCGCGGCTGCGTTTGACGGCATGGCGGTTGAACGCCGAATTCTAAGGGAAAAAGGCATTCCGGAAGAGGTCATTCCTACACTGGTAAAAGCCAGGAAGGAGGTGACTGCACAACATTATCACCGCATTTGGAGAAAATATGTTGCGTGGTGTGAGGCCAGGAAGGCCCCCACGGAGGAATTTCAATTGGGTCGATTCCTACATTTCCTGCAAACAGGATTGTCTATGGGCCTCAAATTGGGGTCCATTAAGGTTCAAATTTCGGCCCTGTCGATTTTCTTCCAGAAAGAATTGGCTTCAGTTCCTGAAGTCCAGACTTTTGTAAAAGGAGTACTACATATACAGCCCCCGGTTGTGCCCCCAGTGGCTCCGTGGGACCTTAATGTAGTTTTGGATTTTCTCAAATCCCATTGGTTTGAGCCACTCAAATCGGTGGATTTGAAATATCTTACATGGAAAGTAACCATGCTACTGGCCCTGGCTTCAGCCAGGAGAGTGTCAGAATTGGCGGCTTTATCGTATAAAAGCCCATATCTGATTTTCCATTCGGACAGGGCAGAACTGCGGACGCGTCCTCAGTTTCTGCCTAAGGTGGTGTCAGCGTTTCACCTGAACCAGCCTATTGTGGTGCCTGCGGCTACTAGCGATTTGGAGGATTCCAAGTTGCTGGACGTTGTCAGGGCATTGAAAATATATATTTCAAGGACGGCTGGAGTCAGAAAATCTGACTCGCTGTTTATACTGTATGCACCCAACAAGCTGGGTGCTCCTGCTTCTAAGCAGACGATTGCTCGTTGGATTTGTAGCACAATTCAACTTGCACATTCTGTGGCAGGCCTGCCACAGCCTAAATCTGTCAAGGCCCATTCCACAAGGAAGGTGGGCTCATCCTGGGCGGCTGCCCGAGGGGTCTCGGCATTACAACTCTGCCGAGCAGCTACGTGGTCGGGGGAGAACACGTTTGTAAAATTCTACAAATTTGATACCCTGGCTAAAGAGGACCTGGAGTTCTCTCATTCGGTGCTGCAGAGTCATCCGCACTCTCCCGCCCGTTTGGGAGCTTTGGTATAATCCCCATGGTCCTGACGGAGTCCCCAGCATCCACTAGGACGTCAGAGAAAATAAGATTTTACTTACCGATAAATCTATTTCTCGTAGTCCGTAGTGGATGCTGGGCGCCCATCCCAAGTGCGGATTGTCTGCAATACTTGTACATAGTTATTGTTACAAAAAAATCGGGTTGTTATTGTTGTGAGCCGTCAGTTCAGAGGCTCCTACGTTTGTCATACTGTTAACTGGGTTCAGATCACAAGTTGTACGGTGTGATTGGTGTGGCTGGTATGAGTCTTACCCGGGATTCAAAATCCTTCCTTATTGTGTACGCTCGTCCGGGCACAGTATCCTAACTGAGGCTTGGAGGAGGGTCATAGGGGGAGGAGCCAGTGCACACCACCTGATCCTAAAGCTTTATTTTTGTGCCCTGTCTCCTGCGGAGCCGCTAATCCCCATGGTCCTGACGGAGTCCCCAGCATCCACTACGGACTACGAGAAATAGATTTATCGGTAAGTAAAATCTTATTTTTCTGAGTTTCACCTGTAAGAGCCTTCAGTGTTCTAAAAAGACAACTTCACTCACAACTGTAATGATGATTTATGAGATGAATTAGCACTTTACGGTGAAACAAATAATTTCTGATCTCTGATTTCATGAAATCTATTTATTAGTTATATTTATAGCACACACTTATTACTCAGCACTTTTGCAGAGAGTATTTAGTCATTCACATCAGCCCCTGCCCCAATGGAGCTTTCAATCTTTCCTATCACATGGACACACCTAGGTTCATTTTTGTTAGACTCCAGTTAACCGGGTATAGGTCGTTGGGTCGACTCAACTTAGGTCGACCATGGAAGGTCGACATGTACTAGGTCGACAGGTCAAAAGGCCGACATGGGGTTTTGGACTTTTTTTGGTGTTGTTTTCTTCGTAGTAGTCCTGAGTGTCAGTATTATATCCGAACAGTTATAGGTATGATTTATATTAAAGGGTCTATTCATAAAGCAGTGAAGAGTGGGGAAGTGAGCCTGTGAAGAAGTTGCCCATGGCAACCAATCAGCTTTGAAGTAGCATTTATCAAGTGCATTCTATAAAATTACACGTAGCAGCTGATTGGTTGCCATGGGCAACTTCTCCATTGGCTCACTTCTCCACTCTTATCACTGCTTCATAAATAGACTTCTAAATATCAATATGCTCTCACTCATACTGTCTTTGTATTAAAAGAATGTTCCATAATGTAATCGGCAACACTAGATGAGTTCTACTTCATATACACCACTTGTTAGTTAGGCTTTCCTAGCTATACCATTCACCATGATCCAGGTTACTTTGTATTACCCACTAGAGCGCAAACTTGCTTTATGTAAATACATTATTTATTTCAGCCTTCCTTATTTTCCACTTGATATGCTTCATTGCTGAAAAGACCTTGTACATGACAATGAAATAGTTAAGGTAAAATATGTGTGATTGTAAACTGTTCTTCAGCATCCAAAGTCAAAATTACCCTGTTCCAGTGATTTCAGATGAGACTGTTCTAATAATGTACCCTAGAGTGCCACTACTTGAAGGATTGGTTGCCAAGGAAAATGCAACTCTAGGGACGACCTCTTATCATATTAACCCTTGCTTGATTGGCTATTGCCAGTCACGGAAAATATTATATGTTATAAAATGGTAATTGAAACGACAGTATGATTATTCATTTCTACTTTGTCAAAGACTGCTGGATAGCTTAGCATTGAAATGTATGAACAGCTGTGTACTATGCTTTAAACATCACAAATATACCAAGTAATAAGAATTAATATTTTTTAATGGCTATGTATATGATGATGGTGATATCTTAATGTAGTTCACGCTAGGCTGTTTTAGCAGGGCGCCGCGCCCTGCCCTATTTTATTTATTTATTTATTTATTTATTTATTGTATTTATTTCTCATACGTCCTAGAGGATGTTGGGGTCCACTTCAGTACCATGGGGTATAGACTGTTCCGCAGGAGCCATGGACATTGTAAGACTTTTCAAGGGTGTGAACTGGCTCCTCCCTCTATGCCACTCCTCCAGACCTCCGTTTTAGAAATGTGCCCAGGCAAACTGGATGCACTCAAGAGGAGCTCTACTGAGTTTCTCTGAAAAGACTTATGTTAGGTTTTTTTTATTTTCAGGGAGAACTGCTGGCAACAGTCTCCCTGCTTCGTGGGACTGAGGGGGCAGAAGTAGGAACCAACTTCCTAAAGAGTTTCATGGGTCTGCTTCTGCCTGACAGGACACCATTAGCTCCTGAAGGGAACTGAACGCTAGCTGTGCCTAGATGCTCACTCCCACAGCACGCCGTCACCCCCCTCACAGAGCCAGAAGTCAGAAGACAGGTGAGTGTTAGAAGACAGAACTTCAAGCAAAGTGATGGCTAAAGGTACTGCGCGGCTGGAGGGAGCGCAGCGCGCCATGGTGCCCACACATACACAGGTACTGCAGGGTGCAGTGCGCGGCGAGGGGGGGGGGGGGGCGGCGCCCTGGGCAGCATGAAACCTGGCATAAATAAGGGGCATAAGTTGCTCAGGCACAGTCCTTCCCCCGCCAGTATAAAAAATTACCTCATGAAAGCTGAGGAGAAACACGCCATTGAAGAGTGGAGCTTCCTCCTCAGTCAGCCAGCACACTGCTCAGTGCCATTTTCTCTCCTTCCAGGCTGCAGAGAAGAACGCTGGTCCTTCTCCACTGCTGAACAAGTATCGGGGTGTAAAACAGGGTGGGTCACAGTGAATTTGGTGTTATATAATTGTGTGATTAGCATTATAAAAGCGCTGCATGTCAGTGGGCATTATGTGTTCAGACATTGTGTTACTGGCGCTGGGTTGTGAACTGGCAAATCCTATCTGTCCCTCTGACAGATTTTACTGTGGGTCTGTCCCCTATAAGTCCCGGAGTGTCTGTGGTGTGGTTGTGCACGTGTGTGACATGTCTGTTGCAGGGAACTCCTCCTCTGTGGGAGACATGTTAGGGACACAGAGGTGTAATATGACACCAAGAGCCTGACTGGGTGAAAGGTTACATGATAGTGTGAATCATATCAGTAAGAGGTTGGACTGAATCTCATACAGAAAACTGAATATAATCTGTTAAAGATGTGATTTTTAATAGTTCTGCCTTTCATCCACAGGGACCCCTCTGGGTCACATACAAATTTGCACAAGTAGTACAAACTGATACCGACACGGACTCTGATTCCTATGTCGACACTAGTGATTCCAGGGGAATAGGTCCTAAGTTAGCAAAAAAGCATTCAAAACATGTTTTAGCTATAAAGGTGGTGTTAGAAGTTATGAAGCCCCCTCTTTTACCACAAGGAGAGGGTTTAATTTAGTAAAGAAGTAATGTAATTTTCCCTCCACCTCAGGAGTTGAACAGTCTCTTGGAGGGAGTCTGATTTAACCTGAAAAGAAATTTTAGATTCCCAAAAGGAATTCAGGGAGCTTACCTTTTTCCAAAAGGTGGGAGTCACCCCGCATTTTAGACAGGGCCCTGTCCTAAAAGAGAAAAGGTGTTTCTCCCTGCGCCTGGAATGGCTTCACTTAAGAAGCCGACAGACCGCAAGTGACTGAGGTGATCTATTGATGTGGCCAATGGGACACTACTCAGGCCTACCATTGTCTGTGCGTGAGTGAGTAGTGCTATTGAGAAGTGGTAAGAAAACTTGTCATTAGACATTGACACAATAGATGGAGACGAGATACTCCTAATGTTAGGTCATATCAAAGACGCTGCTGCGTACGTACTAGAAACCATGAAATATATTGGTCTCTTAGGATCAAGAACCGCTACCATGGCAGTATCGGCTCGGAGGGCGTTGTGGATTCGCCAGTGGAATGCTGATGCAGATTCCAAAAGAAATATGGAGGCTCTCCCGTATAAAGGTGAGGCCTTGTTTGGTGATGGGCTGGATGCGTTAGTCTCGGCGGCTACCGCAGGTAAGTCGACATTCTTGCCTTATGCTCCTACACCGGCGAAAAAGACACATCACTCTCACATGCAGTCCTTTCGGCCCAACAAATACAAAAAGGCCAAAGGTTCCCCCTTTTTTGCAGGTAGGGGAAGGGGAAAAGGAAATAAATCCGCAGCGTCTCCCGGATCGCAGGAGCAGAAGTCCACCCCTGCTTCTGGCAGCATGACGCTGGGGCTCCCTTGCGGGAGTCTGTTCGGGTGGGAGCACGTCTGAAACTTTTCAGTCAAATCTGTATTCAATCTGGCCTAGACCCATGGGTCTTACAAATAGTGTCCCATGGGTACAAACTAGAGTTTCAACACCCCCCCCCCCACCCCCCATGCCGTTTTTTCAAATCGACCTTGCCAGCTTCTCTTCCAGAAAGAGAGGCAGTAACAACGGCAATTCAAAAATTATGTCAGGATCAGGTCATTGTCCTGGTACCCTTGTCACAGCAAGGAGAAGGTTTTTATTCAAACCTCTTCGTAGTTCCGAAGCCGGACGGCTCGGTCAGACCAATTTTAAACCTGAAAAATCTGAATCTCTACCTGAAAAGGTTCTAGTTCAAGATGGATTCCCTGGAGTTAGTGATTTCCAGTCTGGAGGAGGGGGACTTCATGGTGTCAGTAGACATAAAGGATGCTTACTTGCATGTTCCCATTTATCCTCCTCACCAAGCTTATCTGAGATTCGCAGTACAGTATTGTCATTACCAGTTCCAGACATTGCCGTTCGGATTCTCCACGGCACCGAGGGTATTCACCAAGGTGATGGCGGAGATGATGGTCCTCCTTCGTCAAAAAGGAGTCAATATAATTCCTTATCTGGACGATCTCCTGATAAAAGCGAGATCCAGGGAACAGTTGGTGTAGAACATCGCACTCTCCCTGTCAATACTCCCAACAACACGGTTGGATCATGAATTTTCCAAAGTCGCAGTTGGAACCAACGACAAGATTGTCCTTTTTAGGGATGATTTTGGACACAGAAGTACGGAGAGTATTTCTTCCAGTGGAAAAGGCTCTGGAAATCCAGAAAATGGTCAAACAAATATTGAAACCAACAAGCGTGTCGATCCATCAATGCATTCGGTTGTTGGGGAAAATGGTAGTGGCCTACGAGGCCATCCAGTTTGGCCGATTTCATGCCAGAGTATTCCAGTGGGACCTGTTGGACAAGTGGTCCGGATCCCACCTACACATGCAAAATAATCCTGTCCCCCAAAGCCAGGATTTCGCTCCTGTGGTGGCTACACAGTTCTCACCTACTAGAGGGATGCAGGTTTGGGATTCACGACTGGGTCCTAATAACCACGGATGCAAGTCTCTGAGGCTTGGGAGCTGTCACACAGGGGGAAAGCTTCCAAGGAAAATGGTCAAGTCAGGAAGCCTGCCTTCATAAACGTTCTGGAATTGAGAGCCATTTACAACGGCCTTCTACAAGCGGTACATCTTCTTCAAGATCATCCCGTGCAGATCCAGTCGGACAGTGTAACAGCAGTCGCGTACATAAACAGGCAAGGCGGAACGAAAAGCAGAGCGGCAATGGCAGAGGTGACAAGGATTCTCCTCTGGGCAGAAATACATGTAAGAGCTCTGTCAGCAATTTTCATTCCGGGAGTGGACAACTGGGAAGCAGACTTACACAGCAGACACGATCTCCATCCAGGAGAGTGGGGCCTCCACCAAGAGGTCTTCGCAGAGGTGACAAGTCTTTGGGGAGTTCCTCAAGTAGACATGATGGCATCTCGTCCAAACAAGAAGCTTCAGAGATATTGTTCCAGGTCGAGAGACCCTCAAGCAATAGCAGTGCGGTGACCCATTGGGTGTTTCGGTCGGTATATGTTTTCCCTCCACTTCCACTGATCCCAAAAGTTCTCAAAATAATAAGAAGAACAAGAGTTCGAGCAATCTTCATTGCCCCAGACTGGCCAAGGAGGGCTTGGTATCCAGATCTTCAGGAGTTGCTCATAGAAGATCCTCTGCCTCTTCCTCCTCGAGAGGACCTACTACAGCAGGGGCCGTGTGTGTATCAAGACTTACCACGGCTACGTTTGACGGCATGGCTGTTGAGTGTCGGATCCTAGCCCGAAAGGGTATTTCCAAAGAAGTCATCCCCACTTTTATTCAGGCCAGGAAAGGAGTAACGTCTAAACATTACCACCGTATTTGGGGAAAATGTGTCTTGGTGTGAATCCAAGTAGGCTCCTACGGAAGAGTTTGAGTTGGGACGTTTTTCTCCATTTTCTGCAGGCTGGTGTGGATGCGGGCCTTAGATTGGGGTCAATCAAGGTCCAGATTTCGGCCTTATCAGTTTTCTTTCAAAAACAATTGGCCTCCTTTCCAGAAGTTCAGACGTTCGTGAAAGGGGTTGTGCACATCCAGCCTCCATTTGTGCCTCCAGTGGCATCATGGGACCTTATTGTGGTGTTGCAGTTCCTTCAATCAGATTGGTTTGAACCTCTGCAGGAGATAGAATTGAAAGTTCTCACTTGGAAAGTGGTGATGCTTTTGGCCTTGGCATTCGCAAGGCGGGTGTCTGAGTTGGGGGCCTTGTCTCACAAAATCCCTTACCTTATCTTCCATGAAGATAGGGCAGAGTTAAGAACTCAACAATTTCTTCCAAAGGTGGTTTCATCCTTCCACATAAACCAACCTATTGTGGTGCCAGTAGCTTCTGACACTTTCACTGAGTCACAGTCTCTAGATGTGGTTAGAGCTTTGATGATTTATGTCGCTAGAACAGCTGGGTTACGGAAAACAGAGGCACTGATTAGGTGTCCTGCTTCTAAGCAGACTATTGCGCGCTGGATCAGAGGGACAATTCAGCACGCTCATTATATGGCAGGCCTGTCAGTACCGAAGTCGGTGAAGTCCCATTCTACTAGGAAAGTGGGCTCATCCTGGACGGCTGCCCGGGCGCCTCGGCTTTACAACTGCAGCTACTTGGTCAGGGTCAAACACATTTGCTACATTTTATGTTTGACACTTTGGCCGATGAGGACCTCAGGTTTGGTCATTCTGTGCTGCAGGGTCATCCGCACTCTCCCGCCCGTACTGGAGCTTTGGTGTAACCCCATGGTACTGAAGTGGACCCCAGCATCCTCTAGGACGTATGAGAAAATAGGATTTTAATACCTACCGGTAAATCCTTTTCTCCTAGTCTGTAGAGGATGCTGGGCACAAGTTGTGTTTCATTTGTTTTCAGCATGTTGCTGTAAATGGTTCATGCCTGTCGGCGTGTCATGTTGAATGCCATGTTGTGCGGCATGGTTGAGGTGTGAGCTGGTATGAATCTCATCATTAGTATAAAAGTAAATCCTTTCCTCGAAATGTCCGCCTCCCTGGGCACAGTTCCTATAACTGAGGTCTGGAGGAGGGGCATAGAGGGAGGAGCCAGTTCACACCCTTGAAAAGTCTTAAAGTGCCCATGGCTCCTGCGGAACAGTCTATACCCCATGGTACTGAAGTGGACCCCAACATCCTCTACGGACTAATAGAAAAGGATTTACCGGTAGGTATTAAAATCCTTTTTCTTTTTCTTTTTTTTTTAGGGCAAAATCCGCCCTCCCCTTTCTGCGGCGCCCTGCTAAAACAGCCGCCTGCTTCCTGCCCTCCCAGCGTGTAAAGCCATGCGCATGTGCACGGCATCCATTCACGCTGTGGGAGAGTGCTTGGGGGTCAGCGACTGACCGCTACTGACCTCACCGCTGACCGCAAAGTTCCCACCATTGAATATAATGGAGTAGCTTTGCGATGTGCTGTCTGCTAGCTCAGACGCACATAGGCAAATAAGCAGAGTGCCACGACGTGGCGCTCGCTAATTGGCTGAAGGGACCCTCTGTGACAGCAGTCACAGGGGGTGTCTGCATTCGGGGAAAGGGGTCCCATGTGTTAACATGGGACCCCTTTCAGTCCGCCTGGTCCGGGTGTTCGTTTTTTTATTTTGACAAGTACGTGGATTATAAAAAAAGATCCGGACTCTGGTTTTTGGTGAGTATAATTTTTTTTGCAGGTACCCCGGATTCTTCACGGACGAGGGGGTCGTGGCCAGTGTCGGAGTGTCAACATAGGTAAGTATGTGTGTGTCGGCAGGTGTGAAATAAAGTTTTACTCTCACAGTGTGCGTGTCCTATTTTTATTTGGGTATTTTTTTTCCAGTAGAACTACAGGTACCAGCGGGCCCGTTTTTCTCCCGCATGCTGGTACTTGTGGTTCTCCAAGTACCAGCTTGCGGGGGAGGCTTGCTGGGACTTGTAGTACTACTGGAAAAAACAATATTCTTTCATTTTTCAAAAGGCTATCAGCCCCCCATCCGCAGTCCTTGGATGGGGGAACAGCCTCGGGCTTCACCCCTGGCCCTTGGGTGGCTGGAGGGGGGGGACCCCTTGATTGAAGGAGTCCCCACTCCTCCAGGGTACCCCGGCCAGGGGTGACTAGTTGCGTATTTAATGCCACGGCCGCAGGGACCAGTATAAAAGTGTCCCCCGGCTGTGGCATTATCTACCCAGCTAGTGGAGCCCGATGCTGGTGTATTAAATACGGGGGACCCCTACGCTTTTTGTCCCCCGTATTTTTTGCACCTGGCGCAGAGCCCGGTGCTGGTTGTTAAAATACGGGGGATCCCCTGTCGGTTTTCTCCCCGGATTTTTAGAACCAGGACCGACTCGAAGAGCCCGAGGCTAGTTATGCTTTGGAGGGGGGACCCCACGCATTTTTTATTCTGATTTTTACCCCATTCCATTTAAAAAAATATAAAATAAAAAAAATAATATTTTTCAAAATATATAAATAATACTTGTGCCTCCTAAATAGACAAACCATGTACCTAATCCCTTCTAATATAAATAGATATGCTATTACCAAGAAAAAAAACACAAAAAAAAAGTTTTTAAAATTTTTTATTACATTCCGCCAGCAAAGTGTGGCGGATTGAAAATGACGAATTTACTGTCTAAAAGCACTGTTGTCGAATTTACAATCTTCAATTGAATATACTTTTGTCGAATTGCCGCATTTGTACCATTGCAGAAATGTCGAATTTGAGAAATGTCGAAGTTCAAAAAGTCGAATTTGGAAAGTGCGTTTTTTTGACGAAAAGTACTGAATTGCATTGTCGATTTTTTTTATTTTTATTTTTTGCGAAAATGTCCCGTTTTTCGACATTTTTGGGAATTCGACCGCAATTGCATATACCCCTTAATGTTACTATCATCCACATGTAGTACAATTACACATCATCATGGCACTTGGTATATTGGACCATGCTCTAGAAAGTAGCGCACAGGCAGATATTATTTTAAGTTGCACCAAAAGTAGACTCTTGATGTACATGAGCGCCTTATTGTCTTTGAAAAAATGCACATTTCTGCAAATGTTTCATAGTTAATTATACAACAGTTGTAATCATTTCATCTTAAATTACTTTATTCCCTCCAACAACTTCTTTCAAAGTGAACGGTTGCTAAATCCACACATTGATTCCCTGTTTGTAATGTAGGGCTTCTCACCTATTTACTAGTGACTTTTATAATATTCTCCTTAGATTCTTGTTTTTACCACCCTTCCCCCTTCAATGTTCTTTTCATTCTCTCTTCCACCATCCAGTTTTCCGCCTTTGCCCCCTCCTCTCTCACGCTCTCTTGACTTCTATTCTCAATCCTTCTGTTGCTCCCTCCCTCCATCTCCTGTCTCCCTCCCTCTCCAGAAGATTGCTAGATAGCAGTTCTAGAACTGCACAACTCTGAACACTGTAAGTGCTATATTCTGAGCACCGATATTGCAGCTACACTGGGACAGTTGTCTAGAACTTGTCCGAGGGAGCAGCAGAGAGAAGTTTCTTTTTGTAGTTGGGGTGCATTTATTTTATTTTATTTATTTATATCTTTAACCCTGGTAACTGATTTATTTTACCCTGGCCTGAATTAACACACTTATTGCTTGGAAGTGAAACAAAACATTGGGGCAGATATATTAACCTGGAGACGGCATAAGGAAGTGATAAACCAGTGATAAGTGCAAGGTGATAAACGCACCAGACAATCAGCTTCTAACTGTTAAGTTACATAATGGAGCTGATTGGCTGGTGTGTTTATCACCTTGCACTTATCACTGGTTTATCACTTCCTTATGCCTTCTCCAGGTTAATACATCTGCCCCATTGTTTTTCAGCTGTTTGGAACTGGTCAGTTAAATCTTACAGAAGTTTGTTTCGGGCATAGAAGTAGATTTACTTTAGCAGAAAATACAAAATTTTCGAGATATTTTATAGTATTTGATGGCTGTGTGAAGGTGCATACACACTTGCTGATAAAGTAAATGGCGTTGCTCATTTTGCTTTTCCTGAGCGATGTTGTTTACTATATAGACTAGTGTGTGCGCTGACGAGGGATGCGCGCCCTTGCTGTTGACCGTGCCGGCAGCTCAATTTGAACTGTCGTCCAAAAGCTGCATGCACAGGCCGGCCGCAGCGTGATGTCACTGAGCGATATCATTTGCATATCGCTCAGTGTGTACGTACTACAGACTACCGCCCCAGTAGGGAAGGGAAAACACTATGCAATGTCGCACAAAGAGCACATCACCTAGTGTGGTACCCACCGTAACTCATTATATGAGTGCAACTTTATTCATTTTCATGACAAATTTACATATATTAAAGGCAAAGAGGTAGCCTGTAATCTGTCTCTCGCTAAGCATTAACTTTTTCTTTAACTTGTATAATTATTGTATACACACTGAGAGGAATTCATTTAGCATGGGATTTACAGCGCCACATCAGCTCCAGGTAAACTGCCCAGAGCTATTCAGCTAGCCCTTAATGCGGATCACTGCGCCCCCCACCCCACGTGTATGTGTCTGTCTACGGAATTAAATTCCTGTAAATTGCCGATGGCTGGAGATCGCAATATAATTGTGATAAATGATACATCTCCCCCTACAGGAAACAGAAAACTTTAAGTTAACGTAAGTCTGTGCATATGATGTACTGAACATCGGTACACTACATCCTTCTTTAGTTTGCGACCGCATCTGATTCACCCCCTGTGTGACAAAGAATTTGTGTAACTATGAGACACACACACACACACACACACACACACACACACACACACACTTTCTTCCCTTCCCTGATCAATTCACTGCTGTCTACTAACACAGCAAGTCACTAATTGCAGCAATGCTAAGAGCACGCAGTCTGTTCTCATGCACCTAAAGCCATTGCAGTGTTGCTCGCCCTTCAAGAGGCAACATACCATTATTGATTCAAGTGTTCCCTTCATTCATTTAGCTTCTCTGGAGTTGTTTTTAATGCACTTCAAGAGGCCCATACATTCGCCATTCCTGATGCATGGGTCAGCGGATTGGCAAAATCCAACATGTTTGAAATCCTCGGTTCACCGATTCTGGCCCAAACATGATCGCAAGTTTAACATGCTGTATTTTGCTGATCCCTCAACACATCAGCACTCCTAACTAAGATTAATCCTAAAAAAAGAAAACTAACCAAATCTAACTGAAAAACATAGCAGATTGTCTTCTGCTATGAGACTTTTGCTGCTTTTGTACCAATTCTAAGCACTTTATTTTTTTAAGCTGGTGGTGTGCTGGTTTCTTTTTTGGCTGAAGGATTTCTGCTGAAAAGTATTTGCTATATTATATGCTGGTTACATTAGTACCCACATCGCAAGGTCCCCTGCGCAGTTCTGTGGGGAGTGAGAGAGAACTTGCAGTGCCAGTGGATATAATATGAAATGGTCAGCTGTCCGGACTGCATTCCCCCACTAGAGGGACAACAAATTATATCTGCAGCTGTCCGAATATAAAACAGTACTACACATCTCTTGTATTCCCCCAGTTTATCTTCATGAATAACTTCTTCAGAAGCAGTGCATACGTTATGTGTGTATTGGTTTTGGCTTGAATCATTTTAGAAATTAGCATTTCTGGATTGTTCCCATACACAAGGCTTCTGTTCATGGCCACATGATGATCAGCCATTTCTCCTGTACCTCTGGTTTGCTAGAACAAATGTTAATGCATTTATAATTACAGTAGTTGTAAAAGTGATAACTATGGCAGAAAGCTTTAGCATTATATAGCCAATGTTACCTATAACATTCTTTCTAGCACTCTTGTTCCTGATATAAAGCTATGATTGTAATAAAAAAAAAAAAATAGATTTATACAGTAATAGACAAAATTAAGATCTTGTGATTCACAAACACAAGATTAACACTTCTAATGGCAGAGAATGGATTAAATAATTTACTGAACTCTTGTCACCTAAACCTTTCAAATGACATTAACTTTCTAACAGGTGCTACAACAAAGCAGTGTTATTCACCAGCACTTTACTAAGGATTGTTTCTAACACACAGGAAAACCTCAAAAGTGTTAGCTGTGCGCTTCCCTATATACTGCTACAGGAAGGATATTCTCTTAAACCACCACTTAATTTTTGATGGAGTTCTTTCTTTGCTTGCCACTTTGTATAATTGGCTGTCTAACACGTGCTCCTATGCTTTATTTATTACTTGCGGGAAGGTAACCACACTGAAATAAGTATGTTGTTTTTAAATACATATACACTTTGTGTCTTTGAGCTGCAACCACAAAGTGTTTGGTACAACTGTGGCAAATTTTTAGATGTTTTCCCTTTTGAAGCATATGAAAGTAAGGCAGTACTAGTTGTGTATAAAAACTCTTTTTAAGGGGAACATTTACTAAGCAGTGATAAAAGCGGTGAAGTGGCCCCATCAACCAATCAGCAGCTCTGTATCATTTTATAGTATGAAAAACAAACAAGAAAAATGAAGACTTTTGTTTGGGAGCACTCTTCTAAATTAGTTCAAATTTAACTTTTATTACATCCTTTCATAAAAAATCTGTTATAGACAAAGTGAAAAATTGCAAAATAATTCCAAAAAACACACCAAGAAAGAGTCCTATATAATATATGATTTGAGTATTGATATGAAGCTCCTCTATATATCACATAAATTGCTCAGCACCACAAAAGATGCAAGATGGCTGAAAATGTGTATACAAAATATCAACCCACAGATCCAATAAGGCCAGTTTCCCGGCAGCAGACAAATCCCACAATACCTGGGATTGAAGGGATAAATGTTTTATATATACATGCGTCACTAATATCATGAACCTCCTACACATGTCCTATAATAGATGCTCCTCTACGTCACCTAAAGTTATAAGGCATATAATCATTGGTGATGAAGATTTGAAGGCAGTAGTATATTAGTACACACTCAAGATCATGTGGTCAGTAACAAAGTTAGAATGTAACATACAGGTTGAGTATCCCATATCCAAATATTCCGAAATACAGACTTTTTTGAGTGAGATAGTGAAACTTTTTTTGTTTTTTGATGGCTCAATGTACACAAACTTTGTTTAACACACCGTTATTAAAATATTGTATTTAAATGACCTTCAGGCTGTGTGTATAAGGTGTATATGAAACATAAATGAATTGTGTGAATGTACACACACTTTGTTTAATGCACAAAGTTATAAAAAATATTGGCTAAAATGACCTTCAGGCTGTGTGTATAAGGTGTATATGAAACATAAATGCATTCTTTGATTAGATTTAGGTTCCATCACCATGATATATCATTATGGTATGCAATTATTCCAAAATACGGAAAAATCCGATATCCAAAATACCTCTGGTCCCAAGCATTTTGGATAAGGGATACTCAACCTGTATTAGCAACTCATGCTCATTTTGATATTTGTATACACTGATATAAAAGAAAAGAGAGATCACTTGTCAGGGATAGTGGTAGCATAGAAAAGCACGTGTATTTGACTCGGAGTGCAGATCTACTTTTGACCATATGCTCGTCAGCAGAAAATGGCCAATGAGAATCCGTTAAACCGATACACGTGATCAAAAGGATCCCCTGTATCTGCTGTCAACCCCTAGAAATGGGGCTGATGAGAGTACAGAAAGTATTAGATAAATCGGAGCATAGAACTCAATAGGACTCTAATGTGATAGAAATTATTTAAATATCCCCACAACCAAGGGTGAGGATTTCTTTAAACCATATAATTAATAGTGTGCAACCATATGTGTATACACACTTGCTTTAACAGCAAATAATGCCCTATATAATTAATAGTGTGCAACCTTATATGTATACACACTTGTTTTGACGGCAAATAATGCCCTTTTAATTATACTAATCAAATATATGTTTAATAAATATTTCTCTGCAGCATTAAAAAAAAAAAAAAAAAAAAATATATATATAAGGTTGCACACTATTAATTATATAGGGCATTATTTGCTGTTAAAGAGTGCCCCAATAACAAATGAGTCTTCTTTCTTCCTTGTTTTTCTACGCAAATCATGACTCTAGGGGAGCACCACCGGACAATAATTATTTGAATATCGCCCATGGAAGATTTAGTATCACTGGCCGATTTATATTAAGAATAATTTCTGGTTATAAAATCTTTCTCCACAATAATCTTAGGTGGATATACCAGTGCACGGACTAACTCTATTCTCTTTCATTTTATAGTATGCAAATTATAGACGTTACTTCAGTGCTGATTGGTTGCAACTTCTCCACTGGCTCACTTCTCTGCTCTTATCACTGCTTAGTAAATGTCCCCAAATGCAGCTGGAGACTAATACCCCTTTCACACCGCAAAAATAACTCTGTATCGACACAGTATATTGCCGGGTCAACACGGGTCTTTGTGCAGTGTGAAAGGGGCCATGGACAAATTCCCGGGTCGCCTGACCCGGTAATTCAACCCGGGAATAAAGCAGTGTTATTCCCATGTAAAATACCGGGTCAGATGCAGTGTGAACAGGTTGCCGGGTCGATGGGACCCATTCACTGCATAGGGAGAGGCACCGTGGAGATGATCTCCTCTCACAGCGATGCCTCCATATTGCCAGGTCGAGGTGTGTAAGGGTCCAATGCCGGGTCCCACCCGGGAAGGACCTGTTTCAAATTCACGGGTGGGACCCGTCATTGTGATGTGGGATGTGAAAGCAGTATCAGTGGGAATACACCTGCAGATTCGCACTCTTGTCTCAATCCCCAGGCAGACAGAGCTTTGCCTAGTTTCTCTGACGTCCTAAGTGGATGCTGGGACTCCGTAAGGACCATGGGGAATAGCGGCTCCGCAGGAGACTGGGCACAACTAAAGAAAGCTTTGGGACTACTTGGTGTGCACTGGCTCCTCCCACTATGACCCTCCTCCAGACCTCCGTTAGAATCTTGTGCCCGGCTGAGCTGGATGCACACTAGGGGCTCTCCTGAGCTCCTAGAAAGAAAGTATATTTTAGTTTTTTTATTTTACAGTGAGATCTGCTGGCAACAGACTCACTGCAGCGAGGGACTAAGGGGAGAAGAAGCGAACCTACCTGACTGGAGATAGTTTGGGCTTCTTAGGCTACTGGACACCATTAGCTCCAGAGGGATCGAACACAGGACCCGACCTCGATCGTTCGGTCCCGGAGCCGCGCCGCCGTCCCCCTTACAGAGCCAGAAGCAAGAAGTGGTCCGGAAAATCGGCGGCAGAAGACCTCGGTCTTCAACAAGGTAGCGCACAGCACTGCAGCTGTGCGCCATTGCTCCTAATGCACACCTCACACTCCGGTCACTGATGGGTGCAGGGCGCTGGGGGGGGGGCGCCCTGAGCAGCAATATAAACACCTTGGCTGGCAAATCATCACAATATATAGTCCCAGGGCTATATATGTGATAAATTACCCCTGCCAGAATTCCTGAAAAAAGCGGGAGAAAAGTCAGCCGAAAAAGGGGCGGGGCTAACTCCCTCAGCACACTGGCGCCATTTTTTCTTCACAGTGCAGCTGGAAGACAGCTCCCCAGGCTCTCCCCTGTAGTTTTCAGGCTCAAAGGGTTAAAAAGAGAGGGGGGGCACTAAATTTAGGCGCAATATATGTATACAAGCAGCTATTGGGGGAAAAATCACTCAGTTATAGTGTTAATCCCTGCATTATATAGCTCTCTGGTGTGTGCTGGCATACTCTCTCTCTGTCTCCCCAAAGGACTTTGTGGGGTCCTGTCCTCAGTCAGAGCATTCCCTGTGTGTGTGTGCGGTGTGTCGGTACGGCTGTGTCGACATGTTGGATGAGGAAGGTTATGTGGAGGCGGAGCAGGTGCCGATAAATGTGATGTCGACACCTGAGTGGATGGTTATGTGACCTGCAATTGCCTCAGCAGGAATAGTGCTGCTGCAGCGTGGTCTGATACCCTGTCAATATTAATACCCTAGACAGAGATAATATTTTGCTAACATAGAGCATATTAAAGACGTTGTCTTATATATGAGGGATGCACAGAGGGATATTTGCCGGCTGGCATCCAGAATTAAGGCAATGTCCATTCTGCCAGGAGGGAATTAGAGACCCGGCAGTGGACAGGTGATGCTGACTTTAAAAGGCACATGGAGATTCTGCCTTATAAGGGTGAGGAATTGTTTGGGGATGGTCTCTGGGACCTCGTATCCACAGCAACAGCTGGGAAGAATAAATTTTACCTCAGGTTTCCTCACAGCCTAAGAAAGCACCGTATTTTCAGGTACAGTCCTTTCGGCTTCAGAAAAGCAAGCGGGTCAAAGGCGCTTCCTTTCTGCACAGAGACAAGGGAAGAAGGAAAAAGCTGCACCAGACAGCCAGTTCCCAGGATCAAAAATCTTCCCCCGCTTCCTCTGAGTCCACCGCATGACGCTGGGGCTCCACAGGTGGAGACAGGTGCGGTGGGGGCGCGTCTCGGGAACTTCAGGGACCAGTGGGCTTGCCCACAGGTGGATCCCTAGGTTCTGCAAGTAGTATCACAGGGATACAGGCTGGAGTTCGAGGCGACTCCCCCTCGCCGTTAACTCACATCAGCCTTGCCTGCTGCCCTCGGAGAAAGGGAGGTAGTACTGGCGGCAATTCACAAGCTGTACTTCCAGCAGGTGAAATCAAGGTACCCCTCCTTCAACAAGGCCGGGGTTACTATTCCAAAATGTTTGTGGTACTGAAACCAGACGGTTCGGTGAGACCCATTCTAAAATTGAAATCCTTGAACACTTATATACGAAGGTTCAAGTTCAAAATGGAATCGCTCAGGGCGATTATTGCAAGCCTGGAGAATTTCATGGTATCACTGGACATCAAGGATGCTTACCTGCATGTCCCTATTTACCCTCCTCACCAGGAGTACCTCAAAATTGTGGTACAGGTTTGTCATTACCAATTCCAGACGTTGCCGTTGGTCTGTCCCCGGCACCGAGGGTATTTACCAAGGTAATGGCCGAAATAATTATCCCATACTTGGACGATCTCCTTATAAAGGCGAGGTCCAGGGAGCAGTTGTTCGTCGGAGTAGCACTATCTCGGGAAGTGCTACAACAGCACGGCTGGATTCTGAATATTCCAAAGTCGCAGCTGGTTCCTACGACGCGTCTACTGTTCCTGGGTATGGTTCTGGACACAGAACAAGAAAAAAAAGGGTTTCTCCCGGAGAAGTCCAAGGAGTTGTCGTCTCTAGACAGAGACCTCCTAATACAAATACAGGTGTCGGTGCATCAATGCACGCGAGCCCTGGGAAAGATGGTAGCTTCTTACGAAGAAATACCATTCGGCAGGTTCCATGCAAGGATCTTCCAGTGGGATCTGTTGGACAAGTGGTCCGGGTCGCATCTTCAGATGCATCGGCGGATAACCCTGTCTCCAAGGGCCAGGGTGTCGCTGTTGTGGTGGCTGCAGAGTGCTCATCTTCTAGAGCGCCGCAGATTTGGCATACAGGACTGGGTCCTGGTGACCACGGGTGCCAGCCTTCGAGGCTGGGGGGCAGTCACACAGGGAAGAAACTTCCAAAGACTATGGACAAGTCAGGAGACTTCCCTACACACAAATATTCTGGAACTAAGGGCCATTTACAATGCCCTAAGTCAGGCAAGACCCCTGCTTCAACACCAGCCGGTGCTGATCCAGTCAGACAACATCACGGCGGTCGCCCATGTAAACCGTCAGGGCGGCACAAGAAGCAGGATGGCGATGGCAGAAGCCACAAGGATTCTCCGATGGGCGGAAAATCATGTGTTAGCACTGTCAGCAGTGTTCATTCCCGGAGTGGACAACTGGGAAGCAGACTTTCTCAGCAGACACGACCTCCACCCGGGAGAGTGGGGACTTCATCCAGTAGTCTTCCAAATGGTTGTACGCCGGTGGGAAAGGCCACAGGTGGACATGATGGCGTCCGCCTCAACAAAAAGCTAAAAAGATATTGCGCCAGGTCAAGGGACCCTCAGGCGATAGCTGTGGACGCTCTGGTAACACCGTGGGTGTACCAGTCGGTGTATGTGTTCCCTCCTCTGCCTCTCATACCCAAGGTACTGAGAATAATAAGAAGGAGAGGAGTAAGAACTATACTCATTGTTCCGGATTGGCCAAGAAGAGCTTGGTACCCAGAACTTCAAGAAATGATCTCAGAGGACCCATGGCCTCTGCCGCTCAGACAGGACCTGCTGCAGCAGGGGCCCTTTCTGTTCCAAGACTTACCGCGGCTGCGTTTGACGGCATGGCGGTTGAACGCCGGATCCTGAAGGAAAAGGGCATTCCGGAGGAAGTTATCCCTACGCTAATTAAATCTAGGAAAGAAGTGACCGCAAACCATTATCACCGCATATGGCGGAAATATGTTGCGTGGTGTGAGGCCAGAAAGGCCCCAACGGAGGAATTTCAGCTAGGTCGATTTCTGCACTTCCTACAGTCAGGGGTGACTATGGGCCTAAAATTGGGTTCCATTAAGGTCCAGATTTCGGCTCTATCGATTTTCTTCCAAAAAGAACTGGCTTCACTACCTGAAGTTCAGACATTTGTTAAAGGAGTGCTGCATATTCAGCCCCCTTTTGTGCCCCCAGTGGCACCTTGGGATCTCAACGTGGTGTTGGATTTCCTAAAGTCGCATTGGTTTGAACCACTTAAAACCGTGGAACTAAAATATCTCACGTGGAAAGTGGTCATGCTGTTGGCCTTGGCTTCGGCCAGGCGTGTGTCAGAATTGGCGGCTTTGTCTTGTAAAAGCCCTTATCTGATTTTCCATATGGATAGGGCGGAATTGAGGACTCGTCCCCAATTTCTCCCAAAGGTGGTTTCAGCGTTTCATTTGAACCAGCCTATTGTGGTGCCTGCGGCTACTCGTGGCTTGGAGGACTCCAAGTTGCTGGACATAGTCCGGGCCCTAAAAATCTATGTTTCCAGGACAGCTGGAGTCAGAAAGACTGACTCGCTATTTATCCTGCATGCGCCCAACAAGTTGGGTGCACCTGCTTCAAAGCAGACTATTGCTCGCTGGATCCGTAGCACGATTCAACTTGCAAATTCTGCGGCTGGACTGCCGCATCCTAAATCTGTGAAAGCCCATTCCACGAGGAAAGTGGGCTGCTCTTGGGCGGCTGCCCGAGGGGTCTCGGCTTTACAACTTTGCCGAGCAGCTACTTGGTCGGGGTCAAACACATTTGCTAAATTCTACAAGTTTGATACCCTGGCTGAGGAGGACCTAGAGTTCGCTCATTCGGTGCTGCAGAGTCATCCGCACTCTCCCGCCCGTTTGGGAGCTTTGGTATAATCCCCATGGTCCTTACGGAGTTCCCAGCATCCACTAGGACGTCAGAGAAAATAAGATTTTACTCACCGGTAAATCTATTTCTCGTAGTCCGTAGTGGATGCTGGGCGCCCGTCCCAAGTGCGGATTGTCTGCAATACTTGTATATAGTTATTGTTTAACTAAAGGGTTATTGTTGAGCCATCTGTTGAGAGGCTCAGTTCTATATCATACTGTTAACTGGGTATAGTATCACGAGTTATACGGTGTGATTGGTGTGGCTGGTATGAGTCTTACCCGGGATTCAAAATCCTTCCTTATTGTGTCAGCTCTTCCGGGCACAGTATCCTAACTGAGGTCTGGAGGAGGGTCATAGAGGGAGGAGCCAGTGCACACCAGGTAGTCCTAAAGCTTTCTTTAGTTGTGCCCAGTCTCCTGCGGAGCCGTTATTCCCCATGGTCCTTACGGAGTTCCCAGCATCCACTACGGACTACGAGAAATAGATTTACCGGTGAGTAAAATCTTATTTTTGACTACATCCCATATTCAACCTACTACTGTATACACCAGCTGTTGTGTAACTACACATATTGGCATACCCTGCATGACTATTGCTTATAGGGCTTGCTATAACACTGGCAGGGCATGCTGGGATGTCTAGATCCACAATAACTGGGGGTCGCATATTGAATAGAGGAGTCCTACATCTAGCTTGGGTTTGGCTTTAAATACTTTGTGGTCTGCTGGCAGAATATGTGTACAGGTATTGTCACCTAGCTCCCTTCCTAAATAGGTTTAATATTTACTAAAACCCTGATAACCTTCCAATGTCCTAGGGGCTATTAATGTACAATCATTTTATCTCAAACACCAAAACATTAAGCATTTTACAGTTTATTTGCAAAAGGGTAAATGGCGTAAGGATAAGTAAATTATGGAGTTGCTATGTCCAGGCAGTAATTTGGTTCTCAGGAGACCCTGTCTCTTTCCCCAAGAAACTAATAGACTTGATCAGACCTGATCCTACTGTACATTTAGGAAGTTACCTGCTTATCAACCCATCTACAGGAATTAACTTTTTTAATAGTTTTATTTTGGAAGGGTACAAGTAACAGATACAAAACAGTGTTTACAAGATCCATTTTTTCTGTGAATACTATTACATAATTCAGGTAAAACGGGAATGACGTAGAGATGGGCCGAGGTGCGATTCCCACTTCAGCACATTTCTGTATTGGGAATGGCAAAAGAAGGTGCTTAACAACATATTATTGACATGAGTAAATCATGCCATGTCTAAGGGGATGAGGGAGACTGTTTGTTTTATCTCAAAGGAAGTCAATGGGTGAAAGGCCAGATTTGCGTGGAGGGGATTGAACAAAGTGTCTTGTGGCTAATGCATATGACTTTAGGAAGAGCATTAATTTTATGCTATCATACGGCACAGCCACCAAACTATCAAGCATTAACATGAAGCGATGTCGGGACTTCCCCGCTCATACAGTATAGGTCGAGTATCGCATATCCGGAATGCTCTGGACCAGGAGCAATGTGGATATGGGATTTTTTCTGGATAACAGAATACCTATTATCCGGACTGGTCTGACGCGGAGGCAGGGGGGGGTTCCAGGGTCTGCGGCAGATCCTGGCAGCATTGACGGCAAGGGAATGGCTGCAAAGCCACTTCTCCACCTGTCTGTGATTGGACGCGGATTCCAGTGAGGTCATGATGCCAGACAATTATAACATCACTACATGGCCAAAATATTCAGGTTTTTGGGTATCTGGATAACTGATACCCGATCTGTATATACTGTATTCCTGGACATTTGGTTCTTTTGACCTGCTATTCTAGGTGGAAGGATATCATGAGTGTTCTCACATGGGGTTACGGTAGAGGCTAGATCCAAGTGGCCTAAGGGACCTTTTCCGTCAGGGGGAGGAGCCACGACACAAGGGGGAGGAGCTACGCCAGCGGTACAGTTGGTCTAGTATCCACACCACCAACTATTACCTTTAGTAATTAGGTGGCGAGCGGAGCGGAGCGAGCCACCGTGCCCGAAGCGTGGCGAGCGTACTTTTCGGGTACCTTGTTCGGCCGCAGCTCCTCCCCCTGGTGACGTGTCTCCTCCCCTAGGTACGTCAGAAGGTCCCTTCTCCCACTCCAATATAGAACCAACCATGGGGTTACATGCAGTGTTAAAGCTTCTGATTGAGAAAAAAATTATCTTGTACCAAGACACTCTGCTGTAATCCTCTGTAGTTTTATAAGGAGTTGGAACGGCAGTATGTAGTTGGGTGAAAATAGGAGGTTGTCATCTGCAAAAATAGATATTTTGCTATCTGAGTAATTTTCATAAGTCATTCTCACATTTTTATATACATATTATTTTTCATGCCATAAAATAAACTATATTAGTGATAGAGTACTTGTGCAATTGGCCACAGGACCAATGGCATGTATATATAATGGGTGCAGGATATGTGGGGCACATGGGCCCCTGGTTCCAGGCGGACCCACACCATATACTCTGTGTATGTATGTGTGTGTGTATGTGTATATATATATATATATATATCTATATATATATATATATATCTATATCCCCATACTCCTTGGGTTTTTACTAGTGTCTGGATGTGTTGTGTCTTCCTAATTCTTCTTTCTCCATGTGTTTGCATTTATTACAAGTAAATGCTTTGGAAAAGCCTACTGTAACATCAAAATAATGCCTTTAATGTGTTCAGTTATATTTCTGTTTAATAAAAAAAAAAGTGGTGGGATATCGTAAACTGTATTGCTTGTTTTCCCCCTCCTGAGCGATATAGTTTACTATTGCCCAGTATGTATGCGGCCGACAACGAGCGATGCGTGACCCCGCGGGTCGGTAACGACCTTCAGTCTCGGCCGTTTATGCAGCTCAGTTTGGACTTGTTGTCCAAAGCTGCATGCTCCGGCCAGCCGCGACATGATGTCACTGGGCTGCCCAGGAGGGGAAACACTAGAGCACATCGCCTACTGTGTACCCACCTTTAGTCTATAGAAACAACAGTCAGTGAGTCCTCCTCCTCTTCCTGTTTGTTGTTGTATCAACATGTGAAGCTGTGTATGATGTACAATTTAGCAGGACAAAACACTAAAGTATTATATTCTCAAGCGTACATGGTTGCAGTTGGTCGCAGCGTGACTGAAACATAATATTTGTCTTGAATTCACGTTTGGATGTATGTGTATATATGTCTTATATAGAATATCGCTCACAGTGGAACTGAATTTCCACCACTGCATATAAAATATTTTATTTCATTGCCTCTTTAAATCCAGCAGCCACCTATACCTCCAACACTGTTTTCTTTGCTGAGGTGGGAACAAAGTACTAGAATTGTGGTACAATCATTTAGAAATCTATGCAGTCTTTCTATTAGAATAAGCCTGCTGCCTCCTCCTTTATGACATGTAGGTTTTTACCTGTGCTGGTCAAGTTGATACTGATCTTTATGAAAGGGTACCATTGATTCTCAAACCCTATGTGTGTTTGTGGTAACTTTTCTTTTTTTTTTTTCTTTCTTTTTAATAGCTCTCTAATTTTATAGATCGTTTTTATCATTGTATGATCTTGTGCTTTCTTTTCATGCAAACAATTGTATTAAGCTCTCTTAAAACTGCCTGTTTGTATTCATCTTTGTACACTGATCACTAATACCCCTTTCACATCGCACAAATAACCCGGTATCGACACGGCATATTGCCGTGTCGAAACGGGTCAGTGTGCGATGTGAAAGCACCTTTGCCGAATTAGCGGGTCGCCTGACCCAGTATTTCAACCCGGTTAAAAAGAAGGGTTTTCTCTATCGTCCTAAGTGGATGCTGGGGTTCCTGAAAGGACCATGGGGGGAATAGCGGCTCCGCAGGAGACAGGGCACAAAAGTAAAGCTTTTACAGGTCAGGTGGTGTGTACTGGCTCCTCCCCCTATGACCCTCCTCCAGACTCCAGTTAGATTTTTGTGCCCGGCCGAGAAGGGTGCAATTCTAGGTGGCTCTCATAAAGAGCTGCTTAGAGAGTTTAGCTTAGGTTTTTTATTTTACAGTGATTCCTGCTGGCAACAGGATCACTGCAACGAGGGACAGAGGGGAGAAGAAGTGAACTCACCTGCGTGCAGGATGGATTGGCTTCTTGGCTACTGGACATGAAGCTCCAGAGGGACGATCACAGGTACAGCCTGGATGGTCACCGGAGCCACGCCGCCGGCCCCCTCACAGATGCTGAAGCAAGAAGAGGTCCAGAATCGGCGGCTGAAGACTCCTGCAGTCTTCTTAAGGTAGCGCACAGCACTGCAGCTGTGCGCCATTTTCCTCTCAGCACACTTCACACGGCAGTCACTGAGGGTGCAGGGCGCTGGGAGGGGGGCGCCCTGGGAGGCAAATGAAAACCTTTAAAAAGGCTAAAAATACCTCACATATAGCCCCAGAGGCTATATGGAGATATTTACCCCTGCCTAAATGTACTAAATAGCGGGAGACGAGCCCGCCGGAAAAGGGGCGGGGCCTATCTCCTCAGCACACGGCGCCATTTTCTGTCACAGCTCCGCTGGTCAGGAAGGCTCCCAGGTCTCTCCCCTGCACTGCACTACAGAAACAGGGTATAACAGAGAGGGGGGGCAAAATAAATGGCAATATATCAATATAAAAGCAGCTATAAGGGAGCACTTAATCATAAGGCTATCCCTGTCATATATAGCGCTTTTTGGTGTGTGCTGGCAGACTCTCCCTCTGTCTCCCCAAAGGGCTAGTGGGTCCTGTCTTCGTATAGAGCATTCCCTGTGTGTCTGCTGTGTGTCGGTACGTGTGTGTCGACATGTATGAGGACGTTATTGGTGTGGAGGCGGAGCAATTGCCAAATATGAGGATGTCACCTCCTAGGGGGTCGACACCAGAATGGATGCCTTTATTTGTGGAATTACGGGATAGCGTCAACTCGCTTAAGCAGTCGTTTGCCGACATGAGGCGGCCGGACACTCAATTAGTGCCTGTCCAGGCGCCTCAAACACCGTCAGGGGCTGTAAAACGCCCCTTGCCTCAGTCGGTCGACACAGACCCAGACACAGGCACTGATTCCGGTGGTGAAGGTGACGAATCAACCGTATTTTCCAGTAGGGCCACACGTTATATGATTTTGGCAATAAAGGAGATGTTACATTTAGCTGATACTACAGGTACCACTAAACAGGGTATTATGTGGGGTGTGAAAAAACTACCAGTAGTTTTTACCGAATCAGAAGAATTAAATGACGTGTGTGATGAAGCGTGGGGTGCCCCGATAAAAAACTGCTAATTTCAAAGAAGTTATTGGCTTTATACCCTTTCCCGCCAGAGGTTAGGGAGCGCTGGGAAACACCTCCTAGGGTGGACAAAGCGCTAACACGCTTATCAAAACAAGTGGCGTTACCCTCTCCTGAGACGGCCGCACTTAAAGATCCATCAGATAGGAGGATGGAAAATATCCAAAAAGGTATATACACACATGCAGGTGTTATACTACGACCAGCTATTGCGACTGCCTGGATGTGCAGTGCTGGGGTAGTTTGGTCAGAGTCCCTGATCGAAAATATTGATACCCTGGACGGGGACAATATTTTACTGTCGTTAGAACAAATAAAGGATGCATTTCTTTATATGCGTGATGCACAGAGAGATATCTGCACACTGGCATCACGGGTAAGTGCTATGTCCATTTCGGCCAGAAGAGCTTTATGGACACGACAGTGGACAGGCGATGCGTAGAGGAGTTATTTGGGGTCGGTCTATCGGATTTGGTGGCCACGGCTACGGCCGGGAAATCCACCTTTCTACCTCAAGTCACTCCCCAACAGAAAAAAGGCACCGACTTTTCAACCGCAGCCTTTTCGTTCCTTTAAAAATAAGAGAGCAAAGGGCTATTCATATCTGCCACGAGGCAGAGGACGAGGGAAGAGACAGCAACAGGCAGCTCCTTCCCAGGAACAGAAGCCCTCCCCGGCTTCTACAAAAGCCTCAGCATGACGCTGGGGCTTCGCAAGCTGACTTGGGGGCGGTAGGCGGTCGTCTCAAAAATTACAGCGCGCAGTGGGCTCACTCGCAGGTAAATCCCTGGATCCTGCAGATAATATCTCAGGGGTACAGGTTGAAATTAGAGACAGAGCCACCTCGCCGTTTCCTGAAGTCGGCTTTACCAACATCCCCCTCAGAAAGGGAGACGGTTTTGGAAGCCATTCACAAGCTGTATTCTCAGCAGGTGATAGTCAAGGTACCTCTTCTACAACAAGGGAAGGGGTATTATTCCACTCTTTTTGTGGTACCGAAGCCGGATGGCTCGGTAAGGCCTATTCTAAATCTGAAGTCCTTGAACCTGTACATAAAGAAGTTCAAGTTCAAGATGGAGTCACTCAGAGCAGTGATAGCGAACCTGGAAGAAGGGGACTTTATGGTATCCTTGGACATCAAGGATGCGTATCTCCACGTTCCAATTACCCCTCACACCAGGGGTACCTCAGGTTCGTTGTACAAAACTGTCACTATCAGTTTCAGACGCTGCCGTTTGGTTTGTCCACGGCACCTCGGGTCTTTACAAAGGTAATGGCCTAGATAATATTTCTTCTTCGAAGAAAAGGCGTATTAATTATCCCATACTTGGACGATCTCCTAATAAGGACAAGGTCCAGAGAACAGCTAGAGATGGGTTTAGCACTATCTCAAGAGGTGCTAAAGCAGCACGGATGGATTCTGAATATTCCAAAATCCCAATTAATGCCGACAACTCGTCTGCTGTTCCTGGGGATGATTCTGGACACAGTTCAGAAAAAGGTTTTTCTTCCCGAAGAAAAAGCCAAGGAGTTATCTGACCTGGTCAGGAACCTCCTAAAACCAGGAAAGGTGTCTGTACATCAATGCACAAGAGTCCTGGGAAAAAATGGTAGCTTCTTACGAAGCAATCCCTTTCGGCAGATTCCATGCAAAGGGATCTGTTGGACAAATGGTCAGGGTCGCATCTTCAGATGCACCTGCGGATAACCCTGTCGCCGAGGACAAGGGTATCCCTTCTGTGGTGGTTGCAGGAGGCTCATCTATTGGAGGGCCGCAGATTCGGCATGCAGGATTGGATCCTGGTGACCACGGATGCCAGCCTGAGAGGCTGGGGAGCAGTCACACAGGGAAGAAATTTCCAGGGAGTGTGGTCGAGCCTGAAAAAGTCTCTTCACATAAGCATTCTGGAACTAAGAGCAATCTACAATGCTCTAAGCCAGGCGGAACCTCTGCTTCAAGGAAGACCGGTGTTGATCCAGTCGGACAACATCACGGCAGTCGCCCATGTAAACAGACAGGGCGGCACAAGAAACAGAATGGCAGAAGCTGCCAGGATCCTTCGCTGGGCGGAGAATCACGTGATAGCACTGTCAGCAGTATTCATCCCGGGCGTGGACAACTGGGAAGCAGACTTCCTCAGCAGACACGACCTTCACCCGGGAGAGTGGGTACTTCATCCAGAAGTTTTCCACATGCTATTAAACCGTTGGGTAAAACCAATGGTGGACATGATGGCGTCTCGCCTCAACAAGACACTGGACAGTTATTGCGCCAGGTCAAGAGATCCGCAGGCAATAGCTGTGGACGCGTTGGTAACACCTTGGGTGTACCAGTCCGTATATGTGTTTCCTCCTCTGCCTCTCATACCAAAGGTATTGAGGATTATACGGCAAAGAGGAGTAAGACTAGTGTCTCCGGATTGGCCAAGAAGGACTTGGTACCCGGAACTTCAAGAGATGGTCACGGACGATCCGTGGCCTCTACTTCTGAGAAGGGACCTGCTTCAGCAGGGTCCTTGTCTTTTTCAAGACTTACCGCGGCTGCGTTTGACGGCATGGCGTTTGAATGCCAGATCCTAAAAGGAAAAGGCATTCCAGAAGAAGTCATTCCTACCTTGATAAAGGCAAGGAAGGAAGTCACCGCGAAGCATTATCGCCGTATTTGGCGAAAATATGTTGCGTGGTGCGAGCAGCGGAGTGCTCCGATGGAGGAATTTCAACTGGGTCGTTTTCCTACATTTCCTGCAATCAGGATTGTCTATGGGTCTCAAATTGGGATCTATTAAGGTTCAAATTTCGGCCCTATCAATATTCTTCCAAAAAGAATTGGCCTCAGTCCCTGAGGTCCAGATTTTTATCAAAGGAGTACTGCTTATACAGCCTCCTGGGGTGCCTAAGGTGGCACCGTGGGATCTAAATGTAGTTTTAGATTTCCTCAAATCCAATTGGTTTGAACCACTAAAGAATGTGGATTTGAAATATCTCACATGGAAAGTGACTATGTTACTGGCCCTGGCTTCGGCCGGGAGAGTATCTGAACTGGCGGCTTTGTTTTATAAAAGCCCTTATTTAATTTTCCATTCGACATAGGGCAGAGCTGCGGACGCGTCCGCATTTTCTCCCTAAGGTGGTATCAGCGTTTCACCTGAACCAGCCTATTGTAGTGCCTGCGGCTACAGACGACTTGAAGGACTCCAAGTTGTTGGACGTTGTCAGAGCCTTAAAAATATACATTTAAAGGACGGCTGGAGTCAGAAAATCTGACTCGCTGTTTATACTGTATGCACCCAACAAGTTGGGTGCACCTGCTTCTAAGCAGTCGATTGCTCGTTGGATTTGTAACAAAATTCAACTTGTACATTCTGTGGCAGGCCTGCCACAGCCTAAATCTGTTAAGGCCCATTCCGCAAGGAAGGTGGGCTCATCTTGGGCGGCTGCCCGAGGGGTCTCGGCATTACAACTCTGCCGAGCAGCTACGTGGTCAGGGGAGAACACGTTTGTAAATTTTTACAAATTTGATACCCTGGCAAAGGAGGACCTGGAGTTCTCTCATTCGGTGCTGCAGAGTCATCCGCACTCTCCCGCCCGTTTGGGAGCTTTGGTATAATCCCCATGGTCCTTTCAGGAACCCCAGCATCCACTTAGGACGATAGAGAAAATAAGAATTTACTTACCGATAATTCTATTTCTCTGAGTCCGTAGTGGATGCTGGGCGCCCATCCCAAGTGCGGATTATCTGCAATACTTGTACATAGTTATTGTTAACTAATTCGGGTTATTGTTTAGGAAGCCATCTTTCAGAGGCTCCTCTGTTATCATACTGTTAACTGGGTTTAGATCACAAGTTGTACGGTGTGATTGGTGTGGCTGGTATGAGTCTTACCCGGGATTCAAAATCCTCCCTTATTGTGTACGCTCGTCCGGGCACGGTACCTAACTGGAGTCTGGAGGAGGGTCATAGGGGGAGGAGCCAGTACACACCACCTGACCTGTAAAAGCTTTACTTTTGTGCCCTGTCTCCTGCGGAGCCGCTATTCCCCCCATGGTCCTTTCAGGAACCCCAGCATCCACTACGGACTCCGAGAAATAGAATTATCGGTAAGTAAATTCTTATTATTACCGGGTTGAATACCGGGTCAGGTGCAGTGTGAATGGGAGCCGTTTCGATGCGACACGGCTCCCATTCACAGCATAGGGAGAGGCGGCGCAGGAGATGAGCTTATCTCCCAGCGCCGCCTCCACCCCCGCCCCTGCTGCTGCTGCGCCCCCGCTGCTATGGCAACCGACCCGGTATATTGCCGGGTCGGAAAGCCAGCAGAGGAGAGCAAATGCCGGATCCCACCCGGTAAGGACACGTTTCTCTTACCGGGTAGGATCCGGCATTTGCGATCTGAAAGCAGCATTACACTGATCTCTGCCTTATTTCCTGTTTTGCCTTGCACACAGACATTATATAAGTACAGTTCTGTAGCTTGGAACATAAACTACACCTGGGAAGTCTCCCCAACAGAACTACGGAGAATAGTCTTTCAGACGCATCAGGTTTCTGTTTAATTTTGGCACATAGAAAACAATATATAGTCTCAAAGCCAGATGCAAAATGTGAGCCAATCCATGCTGGAGCTACAGTGCAATAACAATAATTACAAAATAACCTAATGTTACTCAGTGTTCTATTTAAAGCTGAAATGTCTTAAGATAAAAAAAAAAAAAAAGAATATATGTTTAAGTCGACCACTATAGGTAGACGGGGTCAGAAGGTCGACATGTTCTAGGTCGACATGTCAAAAGGTCGACATGAGTTTTTAAAAAAAATTGTTTTTTCGTTTTTCATACTTAACGATCGCTCGCCATGCGAGGGGACAAGGTGCAGTTATTGGGGTTCCCGGTCACTCGACAAAGAAAACGACACAACCCCCCCCCCCCCATAAAAAACTCATGTCGACCTTTTGACCTAGAACATATCAACCTTCTGACCCTGTCGACCTAGTGATTGTCGACCTATGGTGGTCGACCTAAATATTGTCGACCTAGACACTGTCGATCTAATGATCCACACCCACTTAACCACCCTATTTCCAGTCAGGAGAGAATAGTGTCTCAATTATCAGAGGTTAACTTGTCACTTTAAACATTGCCGTACGTCTCAGATAGCAATAGAGGGAAAGGTGACATAAAAATGTTGACTCTTACATGCATTAAAGGAAAGCTTTATAGTCAGCAACTGCGTAGCAGCTGTGTAAAGGGTACTTACAGATTTCCCAGTGACCTTAAGTGTTGTGCAAAGGGGTTCATTCCGAGTTGTTCGCTCGTTGCCGATTTTCGCAACGGAGCGATTAAGGCGAAAATGCGCATGGTACGCAGTGCGCATGCACTAAGTATTTTAGCACAAAACTTAGTAGATTTAATCACGTCCGAACGAAGAATTTCCATCGTTGAAGTGATCGGAGTGTGATTGACAGGAAGTGGGTGTTTCTGGGCGGAAACTGACCGTTTTCTGGGAGTGTGCGGAAAAAACGCAGGCGTGCCAGGATAAAACGGGAGTGTCTGGAGAAACGGGGGAGTGGCTGGCCGAACGCAGGGCGTGTATGTGACGTCAAACCAGGAATGAAACGGGCTGAGCTGATCGCAGTGTAGGAGTAAGTCTCGAGCTACTCAGAAATTGCTAAGAATTTTCAATTCGCAATTCTGCTAATCTTTCATTCGCAATTCTGCTAAGCTAACATACACTCCCAGAGGGCGGCGTCCTAGCATGTGCAATGCTGCTAAAATCTGCTAGCGAGCGAACAACTCGGAATGACCCCCAAAATCTCTACCGTTTTACCTCAAAGGAGGAGTCCTCAGCCTGGCGGAGCTTGGTCTGTCGTCCCCAGCATTTACAGCACTGACCAGGGCAGCATCAGAGGTGGGATGGGGCAGAGAATATGAGGTGGATTATCTTCTTCAGCGCATGTTGTGTCTATATTACCTTCGTGCTCAGGACCTGGAAGTGACAAAACGAGAGGGCAGGAGAGAACTTCCGCCCTTACAGCACCTAAATGTTTTGTTCGTTCTCTATTCGTTTGGGGTAAAAAAAAAATTCTATGCAGCATTGGACCCTCGCGGGCTCGGTGTCTCGCTCTGCTTCGCTCGCCACACTTTACTGTTCCAAATAGATTGTGACATGGACC